>NC_140592.1:60107793-60712793 GCF_964204655.1 Triturus cristatus
TACCTATTCATCTGTCGACTTCCCCCTGCCACACCTTGCCTCACCGCGCTTACCTGTGCCGGCCGCCGCTGGTGTGAAGTTGAGATGCTGTGTGATTGGGATCCTGTGTGGCTGGGATGGTGTGCAGTTGGAATGCTGTGCGGTTGGAATGCTGTGCGGTTGGAATGCTGTGTGATTGGCATGTGTGTGGTTGGGATAGTGTGCGGCTGGGATGGTATGCGGTTGGGATGGTGTGCAGTTGGGATGGTGTGTGGTTTGGATGGTGTGAAGTTGAGATGGTGTGTAGTTGGAAGGCTGTGTGGCTGGGATGGTGTGTAGTTGGGATGGTGTGCAGTTGGGATAGTGTGGTTGGGATGGTGTGCGGTTGGCATGGTATACGGTTACAATGCTGTGATATTGGAATACTGTGTTGCTGGGATGGTGTGTAGTTGAGATGGCATGTGGTTGGGATGGTATGCATTTGGGATGGTGTGCGGTTGGGATCGTGTGCGGTTGGAATGCTGTGCGGTTGGAATGCTGTGTGGCTGGGATGGTGTTTAGTTGGGATATTATGTGGTTGGGATAGTGTGCGGCTGGTATGGTGTGCAGTTGGGATGGAGTGCGATTAGGATGGTGTGAAGCAGCGGCGGCCAGCACAGGTAAGCGCGGTAGGGCGTTGGGACGGGTCAGGGGTGGGATAGGGTGGGAGAGGGAGAAGTCGAGAGATGACTGAATAGGTATAATTAAATAAATAAATGATACCTAACCTGTCTTCTGTCGGCTTCCCCCCCGTCACGACCCGCCCCTCCGCCGCTGGTGTGCGGTTGGAATGCTGTGTCTAGGATGGTGTGTAGTTGGGATGGTGTGTGGCTGGGATGGTGTGTAGTTGGGATGATGTGCAGTTGGGATGGTGTGCAGTTGGGATGGTATATAATTGGGATACTGTGTTGTTGGGCTGGTATGCGGTTGGGATAGTGTGTGATTGGGCTGCTGTGTGGCTGGAATGGTGTGTGGTTGGGATGGCGTGTGGCTGGGATGGTGTGTGGTTGGAATGCTGTGTGGCTAGTATGGTGTGTAGTTGGGATGGTGTGTGGTTGGGATGGTGTGTTGTTGGGATGGTATATAATTGGGATACTGTGTTGTTGGGCTGGTATGCGGTTGGGATAGTGTGTGATTGGGCTGCTGTGTGGCTGGAATGGTGTTTGGTTGGGATGGTGTGTGGCTGGGATGATGTGTGGATGGAATGCTGCATGGTTGGGATGCTGTGTAGTTGGGATGGTTTGTGACTGGGATGGTGTGAGGTTGGGATGGTGCGTGGGTGGGATTGAGTGCAGTTGGGATGCTGTGTGGCTGGGATGGTGTGGGGTTTGGATGGTGTGTGGCTGGGATGGTGTGTGAATGGAATGCTGCGTGGTTGGGATGGAGTGCAGTTGGGATGCGGTGTGGCTGGGATGGTGTGTGGATGGAATGCTGCGTGGTTGGGATGGTATGTAGTTGGGATGGTTTGTGACTAAGATGGTGTGCGGTTGAGATGGTGTGCAGTTGGGATGGTGTGTGATTGGGATGCTGTGTGGCTGGGATGCTTTGGGGTTAGGATGGAGTTTGGCTGGGGTGGTGTGTGGATGGAATGCTGCGTGGTTTGGATGGTGTGTAGTTGGGATGGTTTGTGACTAAGATGGTGTGCGGTTGAGATGGTGTGCAGTTGGGATGGTGTGTGATTGGGATGCTGTGTGGATGGGATGGTGTTTGGATGGAATGCTGCGTGGTTGGGATGGTGTGTAGTTAGGATGGTGTGAGGTTGTGATGGTATGCTGTTGGAATGATGACATGTGGTATCTGCTGGAGCGTAATGTTAGCTCCACTCTTACACATCACAGAAGCACAATGTTTACGTACACTTAGCACCACATTCTCTGTGTGCCTAACTTTATTAATGGAAGTGAAGTATTCAAATGCATTACTGAATTTCACTCACTGTAATAACTAGAGATTCATAAACATCTGCACATTCATGTTTAGCCTAACTGTGGATAAATGTAGTTCTCATACATATTTACACTTATGTCTCAAGCCATGTTGCAATTATTTGAAAGTGCATTGCACAATATCAGCATGAACTCATTCACCTAAGTTACATTTGTAATGCTGAATTCATTTCGAAGTTATACGTGCACCTATAATCATGCAGTCGAAGTGCACATTTTAGTGTTCAACTAAGCTAATTTAACTAGGCCCGAATTTTGAATTGGCATTTTTTGTTTGCTTTGCATGTTCTCTCGTCTGCAGATACGGGTTCAAGGCTTCAGTAGTTAGAGAAAGGAGTGATGGGTATTAGAGATAGTGAGACCAAAGAAGAAAATCTTGGCAGCGATGTGAAGAAATAATTGGCTGAAAAGCCTCCTATTCATCGCTTTTCAGGACTGGTGTACTACCCAAGGTCGTGTGAATATCCAGGTTTCATGGGATGAGAAAATCTGGAGCTGTTGCTACTGTGCACACGAAGTGCATGACCATTGGCTCCTGGAAGGGTGGTGTGAGGAGCGAATGATGAAAATGTATCTTTGTGTTTTAATTAATGTATGTTAGAGTTTAGAGCAGACCCCTTTGGACTTTGAGAGGTACAGAGCTCTCTGCTTGCCCTATTCTTGGGAGTGGGAAGTCCCTCTTCTATCCCGCCGCCTACCCTTCTCCATCCAAATAACTGAATAACATATCCACCACTCAAATTACTTCATATTTCACTATACTAATTGTCGACAGTAATCCTTTATGGGTTCCGCAGTAGTGTGCTACTCGCCAGCAAAGCGCTTCAACACCCATCAGGGGTAACAGGTGCTATATGAATGCAAACCTTTCTTCCCCTTCTATCCCTCTGCTATCCTTCTCACTCAAAATAACTGACTAATACCCACCACTCAAATTACTTTCATATTTCACCATACTAATTCACCACTAATCCTTTATGGGTTTCTGGAGCAGCGTGCTACTTGCCAAAAAAGAGCTTCAACACCCCATCATGGGTAACAAGCGCTATATAAATGCAAACCTTTTTTCCTCTTCTATCCTTCTGCTATCCTTCCGAATCCAAATAACTGACTAACCTATCCACCACTTAAGTTACTTTCATATTTCACTATACTAATTCAACACTAATTCCTTAATGGGTCCCGGAGTAGCGTGCTACTCGCCGAAAAAGTGCTTCGACGCCTCGTCAGGGGTATTAAGCGCTATATAAATGCAATTACAATACAATACAATACAATATGCTAAACACTTGTTCTCTTTTAGAGGATTTCTACTGAAATCCTCACTATACTGACACATTCCTGCTTCACTTTTCCTGTTCCTTAAATTTCACACATGGATCTTCCTTCAACGGCAGCCAGTTTAAAGAGGACATCATTGGGGTGATGCTGTGAGATCAATTTGCACCTGAGACCTGGTGTGAAGTGACTTTCAACTGGGCAGTGAGGTTTGGGCATCACGGCTAATAGGGCATTCCCGTAGTCAAATATGGAAAGGAACAAACAATGCATGTGAAACCACCTGCAGGAATTGAATTGGTATGTATTGTTTGATGTCCGGGATGAGTTTGAGTTACAAGTTGGCCAATCTGGTTATTGCCTTGATGTCGCTTAAGAAATCAGGGGCATATTATCAAGGACGGCGTTAAAATTATCGCTGGTTTAGCGGCAGAAAACTGCCACTAAAGCGGTGATAATGGGCTTGATAATATGCCCTGGAGAATTCCAATAGAAGCCCATGTTCACACCAGAACATGGACTTCTATTGGAATTCTCAAGGGCATATTATCAAGCCCATTATCGCCGCTTTAGCGGCAGTTTTCTGCCGCTAAACATGCGATATTTTTAACGCCGTCCTTGATAATATGCCCCGAAGTTTCCTGTCCAGAGTGAAGCTTAGGGGTTTGGCTATTTGGGCGATGGAAAGTCTGGCAGTCCGTAAGTTGGTTGAGGCTAACCATTCTTCAACTGGCACTGGAGATAACTTGGGTGGGAGTAGAAGGAAGTCGGACTTTCGGGGTTCAGCTCAAGATGACGGGAAGTTATGCAAAGTTGTATTATGTCAAGACTTATAGATATTCGAGAAATGTCCGCTCTAGAAGAGACTCAGGTATAGTTCAGTTTCATCTGCAAATTCATCTTCACTTTTAGGTACAAGTAACTCATTAGTGTGGTGGGCTACTTTAAGAACCCAAAATAATGTTAGATGCCTCTTGTGTCAACGCTGAGCTCGCTGAGTTATCCAACTATCGTGTACAACAGCGTGTGAACTTGCAATTACAATGCTTCGTAATTATAAGTTAATGTTCTTCTTATTTTGCACACTTATGACTGATTTTAGTGTTTCTACATATACACCAATTTTAGTTAGTAAGGCACAAATGCACAGGGATATAAATTGATTTGTCATGGATCACACAAGTTGTGTAGGCAGGCACAAGTAAACAGAGGTCTCCTGGGTACGAAGTTCGAAAATAAGTAATTAGACCACCCACTTCTTCAGCCAGCTTTGAAGATAGGCCAGTTAATTTAACACTCACCCATGACGTCTGGTGCGACCGGAAGGCTTAGACTGGAACTCTTGACAAGGGCAACCCCTTTTTCAATCCTTGTGAAGTGGGCACATTTCGTGTCATTAAATTAGCTGGTAGTAACACATGTTATTTGCAGTGCTTAGAAATGACAAAAACCATAGGATGAATCAGTCTAACTCAGTGCTTGCATCTGACATCTGAAGGGCAGAGTAGACTTTTGAGAGGGGCAGATATATATTTGGGTAGAAGAGATTATTGAGAGTACAGGAACAAACCCTGGACACGTCCTTCAGCAGCAACTGCCTTCTCTGGGGTGTCCCCCTTCCAGAACTTTGGTAAGGCTAGCAAACCATCACTAGGATACAACCTAGTTGCTAGGACACAACAGATCTCCCTTCCCAACAACAAAGCAAATAAATAGAAAACACAAACTATATACTAACGGAAAAAACAAGAATAAGCATTTATATAATACTAGTAGCACACATAATCGTTATGCCCCCTGGGGCTCTTCCTGACACGTCTGGTGCCTTCCACAGCAACAGACCTGCCATCGCTATCCACCCTCTCCACCTCACCACTACCCAGCTTTCCCAACCACATCTCCCTTTCCACAGGATTGCACAAGGTAACTGTTCGGGTGTTCCACTTTTTGCCATCGGTTAACCATACATTGTTACCCGCAACCCTAGTGATACATTTGGGCACTGACCATTTTGACAATCCCTCTTTTTGAACACCCACCTTGTTGGTTCTCACCCAATCTCCATCTGCAAATATTTATTTACCTTTCCTCGATTTGTCGTTATGCCTGCTCACATATTTGTCTTGGTGCTTTTTGACCTTCTGCTCAAGACTCCTTTTACACACATGTCGTGTGGAGCCCTTGAGCATCCATGCAGGGGAGACCCTTGTCCTTGGTTGCCTGCCCTGGAGAAGCATAAAAGGAATTTCCTTGGTGACAGAATGGGGTGTGGTGCGGTAACTCCACAGCATTTCCTTTACAGCTTCCTTACATTCACCACTACTGCTTTCAGTCAATTAAATACATTCCTTCAAGACACGATTGAACCTCTCAACGTGACTGTTCTCCCTGGGGTTGTAAACAGCAGGGATATGGTGAGAAATGCCCATTTTGAAAAGATAGGTTTTAAATTCTTCTGCTACAAATTGGGGCCCATTATCCGCAACTAAAATACCAGGAAAGCCTTCCCTTTAGAAAATTTGATCGCAAAATGCAATGATATTTGCCGCATTAATTTCTCCAGTAAATGCTACCTCCGGCCACTTGGTATCATAATCAATTAGTACCAAGACAAATTTATTGGTTATCCCCTTAGCTGAAAATGGCCCACAAATGTCCCTAGCCACCCTTTCTCACGGTTTGCTAGGAAAACCAGTGGACGCAATGGGAGTTTCTTCAACCCGGTGTGACTTGTCACTGCACATACAATCAATGCAACCCTTCACATAATCTTCCACCTCTCTGTCCATCCCGGGCCACAAACATTTCTATGGCCTTCCTCTTCATATCGGACATCCCGCTATGACCTTCGTGCAGTAACTTTAATAGTTTAATGCGCGAGCTTCCTGGCACCACCAGCCTACCATCTCTGCGCACCACCCCCTCCTCAAAAGAATGTTCTGGCCATACGGTCCAAAACTCACCAAACCTTTTCCTCAGGGTTACATTGGTGCTAGAAGGGTTGGACAATTCAACCATTAATTTCTTCATGGTGGTATCCTCCCCCACTGC
Source organism: Triturus cristatus (assembly GCF_964204655.1). Lineage (NCBI taxonomy): Eukaryota > Metazoa > Chordata > Amphibia > Caudata > Salamandridae > Triturus > Triturus cristatus. Next base: position 60,114,087 of record NC_140592.1, read on the forward strand.
TGTTCTCCACTCATCCACAGTAATGGCGCCCTCACATGACCCGGACACACTGGCCACCACACAATCATTATTGGAATCTTCTTCTTCATCTCCACACTGCAATGGCAAACGTGATAAGCAATCCACATTTATGTTGCGGATCCCAGGAACATAATTCAGGGAAAAATCATACCCTTGAAGTCTATACAACCATTTGGCAATTCTGTGAGTCGCCTTCCCTGCTCCCCTGGAGGTAAACAAATCTATAAGGGGTCTATGACCAGTCCTGACCTCAAAATGTGTTCCCCATACATAGGTTTTAAAATAGTTGACACCCCACCAGCACGCTAATGCCTCCTTCTCTGTGACTGAATACATAACCTCTGCCCCTTTAAGAGTGCGGGGTGCAAAGGCCACCATGCATTCTTTCCAAAAAATGTTTGCATTAAAGCAGCTCCAAGTCCGTATGTACTTGCATCCACCACAATCATACTGCAATATGATGAGTTAAGGGAGATATGTTGTCCAGGGGTAACAGGATCAGTACACTATCCATCTCAGCTTCTTGTCCAATCTGCCCTCCAGGGAAATGCCATCCTATCCTCGTCGCCACGTTTAAGAGGCGCAAACATATATTTAGGTAGAAGAGTTTATTGAGAGGACAGGAACAAACCCCTGAATACGTCCTTCAGCAGCAACTGCCTTCTCTGGGGCGTCCACATTCCAGAACCTTGGGAAGGCTAGCAACCATCACTAGGATGCAACCTAGTTGCTAGGACACAACATAGACTATGCCTTCCATCCTTCCGAAGTTGCTAAATGGAATACTATTAATGAGCTAACACTATCATATGTTAATAACAGCATATAGAAACAGTAGAAGTGCAGTAGGAAGCACATATAAAAACACTTTAATATTACCCCACACTAGAAGGTATAGCTAAACTGTGCCATATATGAATAAAACTGTGAACAGTAAATATTTAAGGACAAAAACAAGAATCTATGTATTTTCAAAGGACAAGGAACAAGAGTAGAAAGATAGACTTTACCTGTTGGTGGGCCGAGGTCCAAGCTGGTCTCGTTGGCATCTGCTCCGTCTTCCAAGAAATACTGCGGTGACTGTAATATCGTGGACTCTTCGTTCTCCTGACTGGACGACCCTGAGCCTTGGCCAGCCTGAAGGAGGCTCGTCAGAAGGACGGCCTCCCGGGCCTCCTCTGGACCACGCTCAACTGAATCCAATGACTCAAGGTGAGGGATCATCGTCAGCTCCATCAGAGACGTCGAGGTGAATCCCTCCATCGTGGGCTCCTCTGTGGCCACAAGGCCAAACCACATGGAAGCTTTGAAGAGAAGAAGATAGGGGCATCATGAGGAGCTGGGAAATGGGAGGAGGTATCCTAGGATGGCATTGCAGGTAGTAAGAGTCATGTCAACCAGTCAACACTCTGGCATTGGAAAACCAAACCTCAATGACTAGGCTGGACACAAGACACAAGTATTGTATCCTCCCATTCAGAAACCTAGTTTTCAGTCCATGATCTGATGCGCCTCACAGTTATACCATACTGAATTCCGAGAGGGTTGTATGATGGAACCGTGCATGCATTTACCCCGCATGCCTTTACAACGCAGTCTGTACCCCGACTGCAACGTTACCACACGTTACTTTACCATGCAAGACGTTACAACGGCTTGCTTTAGGGGGTGCTGGACTTTGGAATAGTATAAATTACTATTAGAACATTGGAACGTTGGCAGCTCCATTGAAGACAATGGAGCGCTCCGGGCTAATACTGGCCGGTATAAGCCCGGAGCACCAACATTCCAATGTGTCTTTGTTCACAGCTCTGGCTGTGAACAAAGACTTCAGGGAGCCTGTGGGGATTTCAATCCCCTCGCGCTCCCTGAAGGGCTTTGTTTTGGTAGAACATTCTGCCCTCTAGTGGCAGAATGTTCTAATAGCCTTATAGCCCTTCGTAGCAGGGCTATACCGCTGTTAATGGCCCGCTGCTGTTGTTAAAGTCCCTCGCCTTCGGCTCGGGCCTTTAACGCTGCAGCGGGCCATTAACAGCCGGTATAGCCCGCTACGGCGGGCTATAAGGCTATAATACAACTCCAGTCTAGGCAACAGTGGGGAAGGTGTTAGACTTAAAAATCCAACACCAGTCCAACAACGAGCCCCCTACAGCAAGTCGTTGTAAAAGCTGGTCGTTGTTGAGACTGCAGGGTAAAGGATGTTCCCTTCTGGGAGTGTCTACACAGTTACCCGCTAAATCCTGGCAGAAGCTAGCAGTGCACTCTCACTTGTAGGAGATACCGTTTGGCTCAGACATGCCTCCTTTATTTTGTATCTTCCAGCCTTGGTCAGCTCAAAAACACAATATGTTCAATGCACACCTTTGCTGAATCTTGTCCCCTTTCGAGATCCAGTTTGTCTCCATATCTGCCACCTGTGCTCAAATTTTCACTAGGTTGTAACGCTGCCTTCCTAAAGTTTGGTGTTTTATTTTGGGTATGATTGTAGAGCAGTGGTCTTCAAACTGTGAGATCTGCACTCTGTGGAGCTCACTGGTCCAGGAGTTGCAAGGCAGTGGCATGGACTGAAGCTCTCTCAACCACTTCAAAAGTGTATTTGAAAACTATTAGAAGTTTGCCAATGTGCTTGCAAAATGTGCTTTTCAAGGGAGCAATGAACATCACTGGAGATTTTGAAATGATAAATGTGTTAATGTAAGAAAGTAATAAGAAAAAATCAACATAAAATGTTCAGACATTTCTTGGACGATATATACACCCTTGCACCTTTATAAGGTGCAGCAGAGCCTAAAGTCTGGGCTACAGTGTAATTGTAATATATTTATATATATATTTTCTTTTTTATTGAGCATAGATAGCAGACAAAGTATACATGTTAAACATGGTATAAAATAAAGGACACACTTTCATAATACCCAAATTCATATTTCAGTAGACAATCAATAGATTCACATACAGTATAGCTAGCCTTCTAAAAACCCCGACACAGGCAAGAAACATGTTGCGAACTTGCCTCACTTCAACAATTGAGAAAAAGAAAAAAGAAAAAAAAAGCAGGCACGGTATAAAATAGAAACCTCACGTCTCTTCTTTACCCAAAAGGATAGCCTGCCTTACACATTCTCATCTAAACATGAAATCCGAGCATGGCCCTCCCAAGTTATCTTAAATCTATGAAGCGCCCCTACCCTTTTTGCATATGCCGCTTCAAATTGATAGGTGCGGGCTAACTTGGAGAGCCATTGTCCCACTGTAGGCACCTTCTGAGATCTCCAGTTTTGCAACACCAGAGATCTGGCTACTACTGCAATAGCAGCAAAGACGAAATATTGCCTATACTTTGGCAGCTGGCTAGTTGCTTCAGAAAAGCCAAAGAGGTCCAAAATGAAGGTAAGATGACCATAGACATACAATCACTAATGAACCTGAACACCTCTTCCCAGAAGTGACATAGTTTAGGACATGTAAAGAAATGTGTGCGCCCAATCGCCCGCCCCCACAGTTACATCAAAAACATTCGTTTGGAAGTGCAGGAAAACATTTGTGTAGTCTGAGGGGGGTATGATACAACAACTACCTCGAAAGAAAGGACATCCTCTTAAAATTCGCCGCCCTCAATGCCTTATTCCCAAATTCGCACCCTCGTTGCCGTTCCTTTATATTGAACCGGCAGTTCGTTTCCTGAGCGATTTTTGAAAGCATGGCCCCAAGAGATTCTGGTTCGAACCCTGTCGTAATAAACGGTACCGATGACCAATACCACTTAAGTCCAACTCTAGGGCTGCTTTTAGAATTATTCTTTCCCTCTCGTTGATTATTTTATACTTGTTAGTGAGAAAACAAATTATCTGTCTAAAGCTTAACCAGAGATCGCCCCTCTGTGGTACACAATGCAATGCGAATGGCTCCCACGATATAAAATTGGTGCCATTGTGAAAATCTCCCAGTTTATAAACTCCTAGCCTATTATAGGACTGCAGTAGATTTTGTGGAACCTGGAGACCCCACAACTTGCAGTCTTTAAGGGGAGTAAAGGAGTGGCACAATGGAATATTGTATACTTTATGAAACCATTGTATACGGTTAGCAATTGTATTCACCACCTTATACCTTGTTCTTTTGGGTAGCTTTGCGGTACACAGAAATGCTGGTAGCTTAATTGCACTTTCTATTAGCATCAGATTCAATTAAAAGTTATCGAATTTCGAGGCAGGAACCGCCAGCTGTGTTAGTAAACTAACCAGCGCACCTTGATAGTAGGTAGATAGGTGAGGTAATGCAAGTCCACCCTGCTCCACGTCTAGTTGAAGAATAGCTAGCTTGGTCCGGGATTTATTTTTGCCCATATAAACTGCTGTAAAAGTTTGTCTACTTCGTTTAAATAAGAAATCTGTATTTTTAAAGGAAGATTTAAAAACAGGAATATCAGCAGGAGTAGGATTGACATTTTCACTAAAGAGACTCGGCCTACTATTGTAAGAGGTAGAAGCGACCATTTTTCTAAAAGTTTTTTATTTTATTGAGCGTTTTTATGTAGTTTAAATGGAACAGTTGACAAAAATCTGCTGTGACAAAAAGGTTCAGATATCTAATAGGTCCTAATGGCTGAACTTTTGGCCCTTCAGGAAGATTGGCCTATAGTGAATTGAATAGGAGAAGCTCCATTTTGGACTGATTGACCTTATATCCCCCTAATTCTGTAAAAGCTTGAATTTCCTCCAGCGCCAGCTGGATATTTGCCCTCTCTGGGATCAAATATAGAACATTCCTGGTGGAGGAGCCGAGAGTGACGTATTAGCTCGGATCTTTGTTGCCAGTAGCTCGATAAAAAGCGAGAATGAAAGGAGGGAAAGGGGACAGCCCTGCCTAGTCCCCCATCTTATAAATACTTCCCCTGCCTGCTCTGCGTTTATAATTATTTTCGTAGATGGCCTCGTATAGATTCTCCTTAGCATCTCTATCAGGCGAGGTGGAATACCAAACTACTAGAGTATAAAAAAAAGGGCCTGCCAATCAACCAAATCGAATGCCTTTTCTGCATCCATCATTAAAATAGCTGCACTGTCCTTCCTGGCAGAGAAATAGTCAATAGCTTGAATCAGATAAAAAGTATTCACCGCTATTGATCTGCCAGGTAGAAACCCTGTTTGGTCCGCATGTATCATATGAGGCGTACATTCTGAGATCCTCTTCGCCCAAATTTTCATAAAAAGCTTGTAGTCCAGGTTTAATAGACTAATTGGACGATAGGAACTTGGATCCATTGAATCCTTATCCTTCTTCAGGATAGTGATCATGACTGCTTCCTTAAATCTATCAGGGGCAGGCAAGCCAACTATAATCTGATTATACAAAGACACTAGCATAGGGGAAAGTTCATCTATAAACACCTTATAAACCTCGATGGGTAACCGATCATTACCACTGGTCTTCGCACTGGCCATTTCTTTTATAGTATCCCTGAGTTCTGTGGATGTAATCGGTTCAGCAAGAACCTTACACTGGTCCTCGGTAACCATAAGTAGCTGGACTGCACTGAAATAGTCCTCAAGGGCCTGGGTGTTTACAAGCTGGGTCTCCGCATATATTTTCTCAAAATGGGACACAAAGATCTTGGTAATACTGTCTTTGTTGGTAATCAGATTGGTTGTACTAGGGTCCCTTATTTGAGGAATTAGTTGCCTACTCTGCTGCGTTTTCATTTACCGGGCTAAGAATTTGCCTATATGTTGACTTTCTTCGTACATCTTCTGTTTGAATGCATTACTTCCCGAGATCTCTTCCAGAGAAAAAAATATATAAATTGCTCTTTTGCCTTTATTAAGTCCTGGCACGCAATTTCTTCCTCAGAGTTTCCTGAGGGCTTAGACATAAGTTCTGACCTTGCTTGATCCACAGCATTCTGAAGTCCTTGGATCTTCTGCTGTCTAGGTTTATAGAGATTTGCCCTATATGCAACCACCCTACCCCTAAATGTGGCTTTAAAAGCTTCCCATACCATAAAACCTGATGCTGTACTCATATTTTCCTCATAAAACCATTGTATAAAATCACGAGTTTCAGTGATCCAGTTTTGGTCCGAGAGGAGTGCTTTATCAAAATACCATCTACGGCTATGTTTTTTCGGGGAAGGTAAGTATAAGTATATAACCAGAGAGACTAATGAATGATCTGAAAATGAATTAGAAAACACGGTGGACTCGCCTTTCTCCTATTGTTTACTTATCCCCCAAAAATGTAAGCCGGATGCTGTTTTATATGTAGCTGAGAAGCAGGTCAACTGAGCACGGCCTAGGTTTAGATTTATTGATTTGTAAAACTTACAAACAAAACAAATTGTTCGTAACTTACAAAATGTCCTAGCCTCTACAACACTTCTACTCTCTTTCCCACTCTCCTCACTTGCCTTTACCAGGTAAAGTCAAAACAATATGAGAGCGCGAGAAAGAGAGAAAAAGAGAGAGAGAGAGAGAGAGAGAGAGAGAGAGAGAGACAGAGACAAGGAGCAAGAAAGAGAGAGGGTCATAGAGCTAGAGAGAGCCAGAGCAAAGCAAAAGTGAGAGACAGACAGAGAGAGAGGGAGATGGTTAATGCAAAAGAGAAAAACTATAAGCAACATATAAAGAGAAACTGAGAGAAAGAGAATGACAGAGCGAGAGAGACAGAGACAGAGAGAAAGAGAGGAGGAGAAGATAGAGCAGGAGAGGGAAGGAGAAAAACACAGACGGAGAAACAAAGCTGGACAGAAACAGAGAGGGGGGACACAGAGAGGAAGAGAAAGAGGGAGATACAGAGCTCGGCACAGTAAGTGAGAAACAGAGAGTGTAAGAAAGGTATAAGGAGAACGACAGACAGACAGAGAGAGCCAGGAATCATTTTCCTAAGCAAACGGAGAAGGCAGAAACAGACTCCGGAAACATGATCGCTCTGTTCGAAGAAGGAGAGATCGCTGTCGAAGATGAAGCAAGGCTTTTTGCTTGGCTCACAAGAGTGGGAATAGGCTCCAGTTCCTGAGGCCACCAGGCCAGAGACCAGGTGATGGATTGCTGACCGAAGAGCAGTATCTTGGTCTTATTGCCGCCCAGCTTAAGGCAGTTCGCCTGCTTCTTGATGGCCAATGGGTTTCTTGCAAGGGCGAAAATTAGACTGGGCTTGGACAGATTATTAGAAATGGATAAAATAATCTGGGTGTCATCAGCATATGAAATTATATCAAGCACAGGAGAACGGGCCAGGGAGGCTAAGGGCAACAAATATACATTGCATAAAGTGTGGCTCAAGGATGAGCACTGGGGGACCCCAAAGGTAATGAGACAGCATATGAATGGTAGGGCGAATAGACCACCGCTTGAAATCTGGAGGAAAGAAGGGATCCAATCCATTGATGGTGGGCTTCCATACACCGTCACTGAGGAGTGGAGTGGAGGTGGGATCTGCTATTTACATTTCATTTTAAAAGTATTTTTATAAGATAAATCACCATATTCCAATTATTAAAATATTTAATAAACATTTAGTTTATTGAGTTAATGTGGTTTATTATTTTATTGTATTAACTGTAGATTATTAATAATTATTTTAAATTAATTTCCAAATGAATTTTGCATTAAAATAGTTTAAATATGTTTTAAATGAATGAATAAACCGTATTAATTTTCCCCATACTTTACCACAGGGACACCCAGTGCTTAATTTGAGCCGGTGCTTTCCGGTGCTCAGCACCGGCACTTAATTGGTTTCCGGTGCTCAGCACCAGCACCTAATTGTCCACACCACACTTAGAACAGTCCACCACATGGTGGCGCTGCTCATCTAATTTAGAGATGAGCTGAACAACAGTAGTTTAGGAATACAATTTACATTAAGATTGCTGATACCTGCCTCTCCAGCCATTCCTTTAGCTTTGGGGACCTGGAATAATCTGAACTGTTGCATTTACATGCAAGAGTGATGGTTAGTGGTTGTTTTGGCAGCGACGACAGGGGCGATGGGTGGTGCAAACTGCAGTGGCCTCCTGGTCAGAGCCCTGGCACTTAATATTTTGAAAATAGAGGAGATCTCGGCCTACATTTGAAAAGTTACTAGCAGTAAATCTACATATGTAAATTTACCTTTGTGAATAGAGCCTTAAAGACCTTAGTTGATTTGTATGACAAAGAGCATTGAGGAGGAAGATGATGATGTCAGAGTTGCTTCACTTGGCCTGTTCTTCCGCTTCTCACTAATTGAATTAGCTGAATTAGGTGAAAAGCTTCAAGAATGAACTTGAAGCTTATAAATTGAAAAAAGTTTGTTTTTAAAGTAGCTTGAAAATAAAAAAAAAAGGATTGCGAAAATCAGAACACTCTGCTTTATGACTACAACTGTATTTAGAAAACATAGGGATATATATATTTGTTTAATTGATGCTAAAAAGTGGCGCGCTTAACTTTGTACTTGGCCGCATCGAATCCCAATGAAGTGACTTCTTTTTTTTAAACTCACCAAAATTTACTAAAATTCCTAAAAATGGGTAACTAAGGACAAAAATGCATTTATGTATTTCAAAAGCTATTAAAATATTAAAACAAAACTGTGTTTACAAATGGTGGAAACAGCTCAAATTGTACTAGTGCACTGTAGTCTGTAAAAAATGTTTAACTACTCTTGCAACTGACATGTGGGCTCCCAGGATGATTTGCTTCTTCTGTTTTAGCAACTTTCATGCAGTTTTCAAGTGTTTCCTATTCTTTCTTGGATTTTCGTGTGTTGAATTTCTTTTTTTCCAGTGGATTTCCAGCAAAAGTGCTCGGGTTGCATTTGCTTCTATTTTTTTTCTTTTTTGGTTTTTAAGCGTGGTGTGTTATTTTGTAGATTTAGGAAGAAATGAGAAATGTCAAGTTCCCATAAAAAACACGGTACCTGATGCTATGCAGATGTAGCAAAATATCTTCCACCTGAATAACACATGTAAACAAGCACTGGCAAAGCCAATAGGTCTCGCCTTTGGGACCTATTTACTTTGCCAATGGTTTTTAGCCATGCTGTACAGCACAGCAGTGCTCTGCAGCATGGCTAAAGGAAACAAACAAAAAAAGTGCTACGAGGCAGTGCCCGCATCATTTAGTAGGTGCGCACACAATGCATGTTTGAACCTACAAAATGATCTACTTACCGAATTGGATTGGTAAATAAAGAACATAAGTAGCGCAAAACTACGTTTTTTAAGCGCTGGTGGGGAGAACAACACTTAGGGAGCTGATAGGGGGAACGCACCATAATTGACACAGGTAGGGAAAAATCGCAGAGGGAGCGCTTCGGGGAAACAACATGAAGGGCAGCAGGGTGACAGAAGTCACACAGAGGTCAGGTGGGGGGGAAAAACAATGGATGAGAGAGTGACCCATGGAGCGGGCTGGGAGAAGCACATGGGAGAAAAAGCAACGCGGGGGAAAGTACATAAGGATGACCACAACAATGAGGGGGTGGAGGAGAAGCACACGGGTGCCAGAGAGCAACACGGAATGAGGCCAGCGATGAGAAGGACACAAGGGAAAGAGCTGGAAAACACATGCATTCTCATGGAGTGCATTACCCAAAATAAAAAAGTAGTACATGGAAAGCAAGCAGAGGAAGGACACAAGTGATGCGTCCATGCCCAGGGGAAGGAAAAACACAAGAAGAGGAAGGAAAGGCCAAACAGGCTAACGAATGAAAAGCAAGCAAATGAGAGTGACAGTAAACCCAACCAATGGTATGCAAATGATGGGCTATAAGACCATTGTATATTAACAGTAGAACTTTTTGCCAACAGACAGTTTGTGCCGTCTGGAAGTACAGACCTAAAAACTGGAAAAAGAAACAAAAAAGGAATGCTTTCGCCAATAAGGAGTTTGTTGACAGATACATCGACTGTCCCATTGTTTTGAATATGGGCTCTCCTCATCAACAACCTTCACAATTCACATTTCCTTTGCCTCCCCTACCCCAACTATGCCCAAACTGCCAGTACCCCCAGTACCCAGAGGAGGATGCAAGTTCGCCCCCTTACCATCCTTCAAATTACACCAGTCCACCCAGAGGCCCTCCCATCCATCCTCAACCTGCCCAGTGCTTCCATAAGCCTCCATACCCTTTCCAATGCCGGCTGAGGGACACACTAGTCAGAGACCCGCTGATTCTTTCAGACACCCGAGGCATTTTAGTCAACCCAGTGGGCACATCTGTTGATCCGCTCTGCTCCCTCACTCTGGGTGCCCGAAGCGCGCTCCCTCCATGCTCTCATATCACCACCCGGCCACCCAAGGCACTTTCATCTGCTGCTCCTAGCAGTGCTTAATTTGAGCATGTGGTTTCCAGTGCTCAGCACCAGCACTAAATTGTCAACACCTGTGCTTGCGAGAGCATGACACTAGGTGGCTCTCTCTGGATAATTTAGAGATGACCACAACAACAGTTAATTATGAATTCAATATACATAAAAATGTCCAACACCTGCCTCCCAAGCTATTATAGCTTTGGGTGCTTGGAATAGTCTGAATTGTCACATTTGTAGAAGTGTGATGGTTACTCCAACATGTTTGCAAGACTTTTCAACCTATTATTTTGCATAACCTGGATGACCGTGCTCGTTTTCTACAATCCCCTATTTGGTATAACTCTCTTATCAGGATTAAAAATAGATCTATCTTTTGGAATGATTGGCTATCTCTAGGTCTTAAATGGACTCATCAACTCTTTCATGATGGTTCTTTTATCCCCTTTTCTGTTCTTCAGGATCGTTTCTCTCTCCCTCTTTCTTCTCACCCTAAATATATTCTATTAAAATCGGCGGCTCAAGCTACTTTTGATACCCTTACGGATACTTCCATTCAACACAATTCCTCTCTCATTTCCTTACCATCTTTGCATTCCTCTCCATCTGCTTCTCAAATTTATAAAAAATTGCGAGATACGTCTGCTAATCGAACGAAATCTCCTGTGGAGTGTGCCTGGGAATCAGATTTAGAGGATTGTTTTCCTCTTACTACTTGGGATAACATTTGGAACAAAATAAGGAAATCATCTAGAGCGGCAAATACAACCCAAACGCTATTTTTTATATACAATCGACTTTTAATTACCCCATCCAAGCTACACCACATTGACCCCTCTATCCCGTCCAGCTGTTGGTCCTGTTCGGCTTTAGTGGCTGATCTTAATCACATGTTGTTTATTTGCCCTGCTGTTCATCTTTTTTGGGACAAAGTTTGGCAACAAATTAATTCCATTTTTTCTACTAATTTCCCCTTTTCTTTTTCTCATATTTTTCTTGGGAGTCTCTCACAAATATGGTCCTCCTCCAACACTGATGCTTCCATTGTTGACCTCCTTCTTGCTGTGGCATTTCAACAAATCACGAAAGCTTGGAAAGATACTTCCCTTATTTCCTATCAAGCATGGTGGTATGGGGTTTTTTATAACCATAGGCTAGATAGAGCATATGTCCATCCTATCTCCCTTGCAATTAAAAGAGACTTATTATGGCTACCCATTACCTCTTTTCTAAATTTGTCTGCCCAATCCATCCCCTTACACAACCCCTGCAGGGAGGAAGTATCTAAACCTCCTTGATGTTTTTGTTCTTATTAATAATTCTGATAGTATTAATATAGGTAATTTTGCCAATTTACTCTATCGCTTGTTACATACTAATTCCTGTATTATGAAATCATATTTGTTCCTTATACTGCCACTTATTTAATATATTGTTGTAATATGTTTTTGATGATATCCCTTTTTCTTTCCCTCTTTTCTTCTTTCTATTTCTCTCTCTACTTCTCCCATTGCTCTGAACTGATTTACAATGTATTTTTTATCATAAATGTATATTATTATTGTATTGCAACTTTTTTTCATTCTTCAATAAAATCCTCTTTAAACTGAAAAAAAAAAAAAAAAAAAAAGAAGTGTGATGGTTAGAAGTTGTGTATCTTTGGCAGCGCTGGCGGGGGCAATGTGTGGTGCAAGCTGCAGTGGCCTCCTGACGAGAACTCTGGCACTTATATTTTTTGAATAAATTGAGCACTGGCTCCTAGACGCCTGAAGCACTTCGTCGGCACCTCGGTTTTCCAGAGGTGCTGACCCCAGAACCTCTGCCATAGGAGCAGCAAACCAGTCTTGAGCAGAAGAAGAGAGGTTGCCAGAGCAGAAGCTGGGGCATCAGCACGAGCTAGGGCAGTAGCTGAGGGTAAGGATAACACAAAAATGGAATGCTGCGTAGGTGTCAGTGAATGCATGTGTGTGTGTGTCTGCGCATGGGTGCCTGTGTCTGTGAATGTCGGCATATGTGAGTGCATATGAGTGATGTGCCTACCACCCACCCTGGAACAAGGCTGACCCTGACACAATGGTGGTAAATCATGGCCAATGTGTAGGCATTCATGATACAATACCCAGCCCTTGTAAAATGCTCCACCAGCATGATAGTGGGTTTTTGGGGCAATTAGTGGCCATTCATGCTGGGACTGATAAACTGGTATTCTTGACATCTGTGGGCATAATCTTGCATAATTATGACCCTGGCATTATGGTGGTAGTTCTACGCATATTGTTGGCATCCATGGTAAGATGGTGTCTATCTCAGGCATAATGCTGGTTTTGACAGACGGGTGTTTATTCTTAACATATTCTGTGCATCCGTGGCACAGCGGTGCCCATCCATGGCATAATTATACTGCCAGAGTTTGGTGGTAATTCTTGGCATATTGAATATATCTATAATTCATTGGAGCCCAACCCTGGCATAATTTCATCATGGCACATTGGTGAATATTTCTGGCATATTGTGGGCATACATGCCACAATGGTGCTCCTGGTAGCATGGTGGTAAACCCTGCTATATTAGGGGCTTCCATTCCACATTGGTAGGAAAGTAGCTCCTGGCGTGATAGGGGCAACTATGGCACAATGGTGACCACCCCTGCCTTGATGCTGGCTACAACATTATGGTGGTAATTCATGACATTGCAGGGGCACATATGGCATGATGGTTCTCCCCCTGGTATAATCGGGGCAATCGTTATTAGTAGTGCAGAAGGGGTATATGGTGTTAAGGGGCCTTTTTTACCCCAGTAATGACTGTCTTTTACAACCAAGGCAGGGGAAGAGGCCCCATTTTCCTTGCTCGCATTAGGTCTCATGACATCATTGGTTCGCAATGAACAAAATGCTGACATGTCTTACTGGTGGTAAATCCTGGACTATTATAGACACTCATGGTATGATAGTGCCGAGGCACTATTGAGAATAATTTTGAATGTACTGAAGTTCAAGAAGGCTCAGAGAATAGAGGAAACAGCGCAAGTGAACATATATAACACGCATGCTAATTTGCAAGTGGACATCTGTAACATGTATGTTGATTTACAAGTTTTGGCAACTCACTAAAACCAGGGTTTTGGAGAGAGGGTTGGGCAACTGGAAGCCTATTGGCTTTTTAAATGCTTGTTTTTTCCTTGGGGTGCAATACTATGTTATCAATGCACTGTGTGTGTATGTGTGATGGGGCAAGGAGGACACACATAACATTTTCCAACTAAGAATTTCTCAAAAGGCAAAAACATTTCCCAATTGTAATATTACCACCCAATACTGTAGTATTGCACATGGGTAAATCCCACCCCTGAGTCGTGACGTGCGTGTTGCAGGCTGGGAACACCGTGGGAAGTATGAGAACAATGGGGCATATTATCAAGACCGGCGATAAAATTATCGCTGCTTTAGCGGCAGAAAACTGCTGCTAAAACGGCAATAATGGGCTTGCTAATATGCTCTATGGAATTCCAATTGAAGCTCAGGTTAGATGTCCTTCGCATCTAACATGGGCTTCAATTGGAATTCCATAGAGCATATTTCAAGCCCATTATCGCCGTTTTAGCGGCAGTTTTCTGCCGCTAAAGCGGCGCTAATTTTATCGCCGGTCTGGATAATATGCCCCTTTGTTCCGACACATTCAGACCAGGGATGTACTTCTATCAAGGGAAGGACAAAATCACCATGCAAGGTGAAAAACAGAAGATAAAACCCCCACAGGTCTCCAGGAGTACTTTTGGAACCCGTTTTGAATTTCTAATATTCATAAATCTGCACACATGCGACGGGATGTACATATCGGGGCAAATTTAGGACTACCTTTTTGAACTGGCCCTAGGTGTTTAACTCATACACTTGATGTAGGCAGTCATGAATTTTGAATAAAGTGCCTCATGTATGGAATCAGTTTTGATTTTGTAAACTGATCGATACACTAATAGGTCAGTTCACAAAATACAGAATGATACTGGGTCGCAATTCACCCTACATCATCAATATTCATAAGGTAGGAGGCAAATTGAGACCCACTATAATTGGCCACGTTCACACGGATGCTGGCCTACAGCGGTCAGCACACCACCATGTCTTTGGTTATTTCTAAAAAAACTATTTTTTTCAAAATTCAACCCATTTTTCTTAAAGGAAAACAGGAGGCATTTAAGAAAAGGTTAAAAGTTACATAAACCTTTTTTTTTTATATTCAGAAAGGGGACGGTATCCCTTGGGAACCTCTTCCAGTTTGCAAATGGGTTACCGCTTCCTTTGAGTTGGTAGTAAAATATTAATGTTTTACAACAAGATTTTGATTGGAAAACATTACAACGTACTGTAACAAATCAGCATTTAGAAGGGACGCCACTTCCAAATACTGATTCCTTATTCTTTCTTGAAATCATTTAATGATTTGGGTTTAGTGCATTTCTAAAGGATTATAGGGGCATATCAGCAAGCTGGCGATAAAAAATTATCGCCGCTTTAGCGTCCGTTTTCGGACGAAAAGCGGCGATAATTTTATCGCTTAATCAGCAAGGTCACGCTAACGCGTGATTCCTTGCTTTACCTCCCTTTCCCATAACGCCCACCTTTGCATCTCTAATGAGATGCAAAGTGGGCGTTCCGTCCCAAAATAACTGGAGAAATGTCGCTAACCGACATTTCTCAAATTATCAAGGGAATCGCTAACACGCATAGCGATAAGAAAAGTAGCGCTAACCACAGTTAACGCTACTTTCCTTACGCCTGCTTTCACCCTGACTTAGCCATTATATCCAATGTAAGGTGGATATAATGGCTAAGTATGCCCTGCCTTATCAGCAAGCTAACGCCAAAATGTGTGAGATTATCGCTGGATTTCCAGCGATAATCTCACTTTTGGCTGTTAGCGCGAGGAATTTTATCGCTTTTGAGATAAGCGTTGCTGATAGCATGCTATCTCAGCGATAAAGTTCCACTATAGCCGGCGATAATTATCCTAGCGCTAAGTGCACTTAGCGATAATTATCGCCGGCCCTTGCTGATATGCCCCTTAGTCTTTACAACCCATCACATTTACTAAATCTGATGGTTGCAACTGTTTCAACATATTGTCAATGAGGCTCAAAATATTTTCAAATATCTGCATTTCAAATTGAAAGTTTTGAAAAGCTAACGTAGATTCCCATTAACAAACTGCGACGTAGCGCCATCAGCCCAGTTACCCATAAGACTCAGGACTTGACATGTCTTCTGAGATGAACCTCAGAGTTTAGGTGTAATCTCTCCTTAGGGACGTGTAAGCATTAAAAAGGCGGATCACCGGTGGCTCACCTCACGGTGATTACCACTGAAGTGTTTACGCACCATTAACGCTCTTACACAGTATTCTCTTGTTTATATCGACACCCTATCGACAGAGGCAGTGGAAACAGTTTCTGCTCAGCTCTTTGATTGTAACCTATACATGCAAAGGTAATTGTGGTAAAATGACTAAGGGCAAGACGTACAAAACCATTTTCATAAGGATTGTGATGGCTGAAGCATCCTCCCCAGGCCAGAAACATGCAAAATGAGCACGTAAACACACGAAGCTCATAAACAATGTCTTTATTCATCAGCATACAACATCCAAACGGAAACTTCGCATTATCTCATAACCTTTAATAACCACACCTTAACATCTCTCAAATTGTTACATAATTTGTTTGCCAAGAACCGCGGGTTCCAGCGGTCATAGTCTTAAGACACTACATCTCCCCTTTGTTGGTCTGGTGGCTTAGTGGATTAATACATCCACTGAAGGGGCCTGTGTTTGACCTCGTGGTCACAGGTTAAAAGGTCTACTCAGCCTTTCATCTTTCTGAGGTCAATAAAATGAGTACCATTGAGTTGGGTAAAAATTAACATCTGTTACTCAGCTCCAAGATATCCTTGGGTGAATGTGCACTTCACAAATACACGTTATGTTATGTTAAATAAAAAGGTGTAAACAATAGCAGAAATATATTTATTCGATAAGTCATTTAGGTGCTCATACTGTTCGGCCAGATCACGTGGTATGAGGTAGTTGAGCAGCATTTGAGTGGACACCGAGAGTGCAAGAGCTGATGTTTGATCTAGGCCGTCAGGTGGGGCAGCCTCATCTGTAATCGCAGCGGCTGGTGAGTGTCGAGGTAGATGTCTGAAATGTGACAAGTCCCTTGTGATGGATTTTCTGGGATATTGTTGTCTTACTTGATTGAAAATGTACCTTTCATAGTCAACGTTTGGCCAGCCTCTGGCTGAAACTTCAGTCCCCTCAGAAAATAGACCTTGAACCTCTGTGCTGGTCAGAAACTGGTCAGAAACTGAGTCCAAGCCCCTAAGAGGGCTTCTGCCTGTGATCCGGCTGGGTACACAAGCATACAGGACCATGTGAAGCTGCCTATTAACCTCTTTATTGTACTTATGGTACCGGTGGTAAATGCACCGCCTGGAGCAGAGATCTCCTGAGCCCAGCCCAAGGATTAAATCTCGCATTATCCACGGATGAGCTCCCAGCTCCTTAGAAAACTCTAACTTCACTGAGTCACTGAACACTAACAGAGCTCACGCCTCACCTGGGATAGCACAATACATGCCCTTACTTATGACATATCTGGTAAAGATTAACTGCAAGTTTCTGTTACCCTTTGAGGTGAAAGTGGAATCTGAGAAGAGAGGATGCAAAGATACCCCTTACAAAAATCTCTATATGTCCTAAGAATGACTCACCTTTTAGCAGAAGGGTGGCCCATGTTGACCCATCAGCTCCACTGTTCATCCACGTTTCTTTGCACAATTGGCAGTTGCCGCTCTTGTGAGTGGCAGGTCTGATTGCACCAGATCTTTTTTATCTCTGTCCCACTGCAGATGATTCCCTTGCCAGGGAAAAGGCACAGATGACATATGGCTATCATGCCTACCTGGGGACTAGAGGAGACATGATCATACATGGGGTGAGGTATGTGAGAACTTCCAGGAGAGGACCAGACTACCAGCTACTGGCCGAAACCAAAGACCCAACAACTACGGCACATTGATAGCAGGCACACCAGAAAAGGTGGGAACAGGTTCCGGCATTGATCAGAGCCGTAATGCTACACTTCTATACAGGAGGCAGACATTGCACCACCTCGGTTGGGCCCAAGCATCCTGATGCATCAGTGTGACTCTGCTCATGCACCAATGATACCCTGATTGGCTCCCAATGTCAGCAGCAATCATGCTCACAATGACACTCCACCCAAGGGGAGGCGCTAGTTGCCTTCCATCCTTACTGATGACCAACGCCACCTAAAGGTCATCTTCAATCAATCAGTAGATTCATAGAGCGCTACTTGTCACCTGTGAGGGTATCCAGGCGCTGAAGAGGAGCTGAGTGCCCTGTACCAGGTATTCATATGCACTTCTAGAGAGGGGGCATGCTTCAGCTGCTGTTCCTTCATTCACTGGGTCTGAGGACAACCATCAACCAGCTGCCAGAACTTCAAACCTGAAACATAAATGATAGTGCAGGGCCAGTCATGACACCACGTTCAGCCTGAAGTGCAGAAGACGCCTGACACAACATCTAATACGCTGTGCCAGTGCCCGCTGCCCTGCTGCCAGCACCCCAAGAGCCAAGTCGCTGTACACGTCCCATCACCGGTTGCACAGAAGAAAGCACAGGTTTCCCTCATGGCAGCTGTTGAAGAAGGGAGGCTGATGTGTTAGTGTTCGGTACAGGGTTGATCCACAGGGAGCTGAGGTTTGTCACTTCCAGGCCAGACACTGAAGAAGTTCTGAGGCAAGAATAGAACAGACAGGATAAGATGCTTCACCTGTGTGAGGTCAATGCATGGCAGCAGTGGTTGGTGGGTGTTCCTAGTCCTTTGATAAGTTTGCACCTGTTCTGTATCTCTGCATGTTTGATGTGTTCTACCTGGTATGGTTTCCACATTTAGAGGCCAGTACCTTCCGCCTTTTCTTCAAAGCTATAGATTCCTGGTCCACACGCTATTGAAGATACTAAATTCTTTTCAGAATTTTCACAACCATCAACCTTAATCAGGTTCCATTTCCTGGCTGTTTCTGGGCAGCTGGGGGACATGTTACATGAACACCCCATTTTGACAGGTAATCATGTGCGTTTCCAATGATGCATGAAGCTGTCAGTGTGTTCCCAGTCGTTCCTCTTACTTACACCTTCTCCTTCCTTCTTCAGAATACCTGTGCTCAATGCTCATGAGATCTGCTCCATCGTTTGTACTATTCCAAAGCACTTGAGGGGTCGCCTGCTGATTCCTGCATTGTTTCTCCCTCTCGCCTCCTTTAGGGTATCTCTATTGCATTGACTGACCCAGCATATGCTGTTACCATCACAGGAAGAGAGTGGGATTAACGTTCACATCCAGGCCTAGTGAGAGGCCTGCTTGTGATCCTCACATCTGCATATTCAGTCTGCTCATTGCTCTAGCTTCAAGGAACTCTCTTTTCTCAATGTCCAGGCTAGGTATAGCGAGGAGTACTGGTATACTGAAATAGGTATAGCCAACTTCACCAAAGGAGGACAGGCTGTTGAGTTTACATCTCACTTACCGTCGAGGACCAGTTAGTGTGGTGGACAAAGAACCTTGTCAAGACTGTTGTATGTGAGCAGTCACCCTTGGTGAGATACAATATCTTCTCCTAGCGTTCCGGCGTGTCTATAGGCATCCTATGCACTCAGGCCCTTGGGTATCATTCAGAGACCGGCGAATGAGCTCCTTCCTGAGACAGGGGCCGCTCTTTGCCCACAAGTCCGCAAGGAGCTGGCCATGTGATGTTCCGTTTCATCACCCACCATCATTTAAATTGAGGCCACCATTGAACCTTCCTTCCTGCTAGTCACTGGCCACAAATCTTATAACCTAGTCATCGCAAGCAACCTAGGATCTCGCATCTTTATCCACGCGAGCAACCTTTGTTGGCCTCCAAGCCCAGACTTTAAGGATGAGGATGCTCTTTTGAGGCAGCGTTGATTCAGAGACTAAGAGCTGGAAGGGGTGGAGTCGCAACAGCGACATGCGGGATGTCGGGTCCAATCCAACTGCCGCTCAGTATCGCTAGCCCACCACTCAACAGCCACTTACCTTTAGCTCTTGACTCTCCAATCTGCATACACTCTATTCCGCGCTGCTAGTAGTACCACCTAGGTTCCAGCAATGTGGAATGGGAGGATTAGCCTATCGAGCTTCAAATATTTGTTTCCATGCTCGCAATCCAGCCAGCCAATAGCAGAGAGGGAAACTCCTGCTCAGATGGTAATTCACTGCTACAGCGAGTGGGATCGAGTGAAGCTAAGCTTCGCCGTGGGTAAGGATGGAGGAAGTCAGGAAACATCATGCACTTTTGCGACAGGTGAACTTTCTGGACTTTGCCTGACTTCAAAAGCAGCATTGTAATAATGCCTGGCCAACTTTCACGTAGAATCTACAAGCTGGCGAGGGAACATGTCCTGATACAACGCTGTGATATCACTGCAGTAAGCAACTAGTTTGAATATCCAATGGCATGGTACACTACACACAATTGTGGACACAACAATGCTTCTTCTTGTTACCAATGAAGGTGATGTCCACTCCTGAAGGCCAGATGCATCTGCAACAGGAACTTACCTCAGTGTAGCCTGTGCATCTCTTATTTATGTTACTAATTTTGAGCCAAATTTCAAACCATTTTCGCCACTGACAAATGAGGAAATAATCAGAAATTACGGTTCTTTACAGAATAAGTGTATTTTCCCTAAATCATGAACACAGTTGCCCAGGAAAGACCTTTGTGCTAGAAAAGAAAGTGCCCAATAGTCACCATCACTTACAATCAAGTCTCCTGTGTGACGTCATAGTCACAGAAGGTTACATTGTTGCAATGTCCCTTTCATATCATGGCATCGCAGGCCTGACAACATTACCTCCTCGTCTGTCTTCCTCGCCGCAGTAATAACACGATGAGCTTTAATCTCCCTACAAAAGCTTCCAATAAAAAGTTAGCACACTAGTTTCCCATCCCTCCAATATGGCCGACTTCCTCTTCCTCCATACACTATAAAAAGGAAGCGCACCCAGAGCTCCACCTGTAAACAAAGCAAACAACAGAATGAAGTCATAAAGAACAGTGAAGAGAGCAATGGGAAACCATACTGTGGCGAGAAAGACAAGGACTCGGAGTAATGAAGATTACCAGTAAGTAACGGGGCATTAACGCTCAACTCTGAATCCGGCCCTCGGTTAACAGGCTGACATAATTTAAGAGAGACTGTCATGTTTAAATGTTGCAAGGCACGACCCTTCTTATGCAGAGAGCTCATTTCTAAAGGATTAAAAGGACGAGACAGTTATGTTAATTTTAATTGCTGTTTCTTCCAGGACAGGATTAGTGCCTGAATGTAGCATTTGTTCTCACTTTGTGTTTGTGCACATCTCATATCCGGAGGAAGACCTTTAACCCCGGAGATGCAGAATGAGAAAGAATAGCGCTCTGTTAGCAGACAGCGGGCCTTCTATGTGGCGCTTGTGAAGCAGGTGTCGCTGGGAATCCAGTCCTGCCCCGCGTGCAGTGGAAGAGGAAGGGAGGCCGCCATGGATTTCCGCCCTCGTTCAGGTCCAGTGTACCCCATGCATGCTTGATGAAATGCAGCTAAGACACTCAGGCCATATTCACCGTGTGCCCCCTGCATGTGCACTAGAGACACTGCAGAAAAGGCAGCGAATATTGGAATTAAACACACTATGGGGCATATGTATAAGGGCATTGCGCCACAGGAACGTCACGTTTAATGATTTTCCTATGGCTCAATGGCCCTGCTCAATATTTACAAGGTAGCAATAAGTCACTTAACACCACTTTGTAAATATGCGCCTTACCGCAGCAGTCCGTGGCGGCAAAGAGGCAGGCAATGTGTGTTGCTGTAGGTTTTCCACCGCAATACCCATTGCTTTTTGATGCTGCCCCCATTTACAAGGGTGGTGTAAATATGAGGCAGCGCCAAAAATAAGACCAGGGAAAACCTGGCCTTAAACAGGCACAAAGAGGAGAAATTAACAATTTCTCCTTCTTTTTGCTTTTTCTACGTGTGCGCATTCTGCAACACACATAGAAACAGCAAATCATTATTAGGGATTGTTCATATGCAGGAAGGTGTCCCTTCCTGCACATAAACAATCATTAAAAAATGAAGTTTTGCAAATTCTATATGTGCTGCATTCTGCAGCACACATAGAAGTAACAAATCGTCATTGTGGATTGTTCATGTGCAGGAAGGGCCACCTTCCTGCACATAAACAATCATTCCCTGCAATGCAGGCACCCTTGCACTATGATGCAAGGGTGCCTGCGTTGGCACTAGGCAGCTAAACTTAGCGCCAGTGTTAGGGGAAACACAGGGGTGTGCCGCATTCTTGTAAATACGGTGCATCCCTGTGTTTTGAAACTGGGTTAACATCGCGCGCCGAAAGTTTCCTTCTAAATCTGCCCCTATGCATGTCCTGCGTACTTCTGACATTATGACATAGATTTATTACTGATAGAATCATGCAGGCAATGTGGGAGCAAATTATCTGGCTGGTTTAACTAAACTTTGCTGTTAGGAACGCAAATGATGTAGACTTAAAGTGACTCATGGCAAATTATGCGGCACAGTCTGTGGCATGACTATCTAGCTGTTATGCCATTTTCCCAAACAGAAACACTGATCCCAAAGGTTAATACAATGAGCGTTTCCTTCGGAGAGAAACGTATTCACTAGATGTGATAGAAAATGTTACTGACCAACAATTAATGATTTTATTCTTGACTGGAAACACAAGCACACCATGTTATCAATACTGTCCTCTCAGTGAAATACAGAATGAGTCAGCAGAAAACAATCTTACAATTAGACACTTCTTCCAGTAAAGTCATGACGCATGCATTCTGCTCATGCCAACTACCTTTCAAAACACTATTTCTTCAGGTTAGTGATAGGGTTATTGTCTGTTCGTACCCTGATGCTTCTAGAAGCACCCTTTCCCTTAAAAAAATAGCTCTACTGCAGTACAGAATT
Source organism: Triturus cristatus (assembly GCF_964204655.1). Classification (NCBI taxonomy): domain Eukaryota; kingdom Metazoa; phylum Chordata; class Amphibia; order Caudata; family Salamandridae; genus Triturus; species Triturus cristatus. Next base: position 60,136,498 of record NC_140592.1, read on the forward strand.
TATCCTTACTCTTTCAGTATGTACCTCTTAATAGGAGGCCCTTTAAGATTCAATACAACAGCCCTAAAATGAGAAGAAAGAATATTTGAGACCATTATCAATTTTGGGCGCAATATTGAAATAAATACTGCTATGAAAAACTTTGTGATATAAACATGAAATGGCATCAACTGTGAAAACCCATCTCCAAGACAAATAAATATGTTTTCCCCTGTTTAATCTATATTTAAATATGCAGGGGGTTGTTTCCTGTTGTACAATATCAGCCCCCCAAAAATCATTCTTTAGGGCTATTAATACCATCTAGAGAAAATTCTCCCCTCTTTGCTGCCTTAATACAGTAGGTGAACAGTAGTCAGTTACAGTGTCAAGAACTGTGTTGAGTTTCAAATGAAGCATTCTGATCCATTTGAGATAGTTTAGAAATCTGCAAATCATGTTGTCGAATAGATCATGCCGTGCAGGACGAGTGCGGCAAACCCCAAATTATGTAGGCAATACCCCAGGAATTCTTTACCGCCAGTGGCCTTACGAACACCAAAGAAGGACAGAAGGATGAAGGTTGCCTCTGGGGCTACCGTAAGGTTATAAAAATATATAAAAAGGAAATATTGGCCTGAAACTGCCTTTTCACTCTGAAAAAACTATGATATGTGAAACAATAGCTCATTGTTGAGTAATCAAATGGCACGTAAGCATTAATAAATCTTCATCATAGAATTAACTGAGTGCAGACAATGACATCAGCTACATCAGCTATAATCAATCTTATACATCCATTACCCTCAGTACATATTAACCATGCTCTGTGCTGAAGTGATCACACTGTGCTCAAAAAAAATATAGGTATGTATGTTTGATACGATAAAAAAATATAGGTATGTATGAATGATACGATAAAAAAATATAGGTATGTATGAATGATACGATAAAAAAATATAGGTATGTATGTTTGATATGATAAAGATTTTTAGTTGCTGTTTGTTTAGTCCTTTGTATTAATACAGCAAAGAAGGTTATTTGAGGTAAAGCCCAATTACCATAGGAGTCGATAGCGTGTCGACCCATAGTGGATTCAAGGGCCATCATCAGGACATGGAAATTGAGCTGCAGAGCCATACTTGATGTACTTGTTAGAACAAATCTTATTTGTTTGTTTAGAGGAGTCACTAGCCTAGGCTGATAGATGTCTCCGCAATACACCAGAGAAGCGACTTCGGAGGGCCTTCGAGGACAGCTAAATGTACCGTGACATCCCGCATCAAAGAAGGGTTCACCATTTAAGATCAGAGAAGCTCTCTCCCTGCTGTACTCAGTGAGCCTTGCAGCCACAAAAAGGTTTAAAATGGTCTGGAGTGGACCAAATTGACAAACTGATTAAGGCATGTATTCCGCAATGTTCTGCATCACAAACAATAATGTGATTAGATTATAGTGAGAAAGTGGATCAATTAAAGAAATACATTTTTTAACTCACTACCAAAAATAGGAGAATTAAACTCCTGAAGGGTGAAGCATTGCGCTGCCTTTCGAATGCCGTGCAGATGAAACACAGAGATGAACATTATCGATATAAACAATTGGTTATGGGTGATGTAATTGTCAGTACTCGATTACTTCTATGATGGAGAATTATTAATGTTCACACGTAACTGATTACCATCATTTTGTATGTGTTGGTTGCCCCAGGTTCTAGGTGCTTTATAGTTTGCCCCTAATCTATATTTCCGCAACCGAACAACAATATGGTGCACATCAATCATCAAAGATGTATCAGATGGAGATGACTGTCTCCTCCCCTATTCTCACCTTCCTAAATTTTGGAACTACCACCTGGAGGATAAATGTAAAACAAGAGACCCTCGCTGGACAGTATGATCTCCGTTTCTTGAACAGGAACGCGAGGCCTTTCTTCTGAAATGCACAATGTCTTGAAGCGAATCCTCTACTTCACTAGACGCTCTTCACAGGGTCTTTGTAAAGGTTCCAGTCTTGTAAGCATTGCACAGTTAGGGCCGGATTTAGATCTTGGTGGACGGGTTATTTCATCACAGTGGTGACGGATATCCCATCCGCCAAAATATAAATCTTATTATAGGCTATGGGATTTATATTTCGGCGAACGGGATATCCAACACCGTTGTGATGGAGTAACCCGTCTGCCAAGATTTAAATCAGGCCCGTAGTCTGGGAGCCCCATGTAGCCCTTATTCGCATCCTCTGTAAAGCAAACGCTGCCTGGACTACACATGAACACCCGAAAAGTGGGATGAGCCTCATAAAACGGATCTTCACCGGGTGAGCTTGGCTGCAATGGAAAAAGATATTCGCCCATGCTGAATCCCAAAATCTTCTCCTAGCATCTGATTCGGGACAAAGTACCAATACAGACGGTCAGATCCCCTTCGGCCAGTCAAGTTCGGGGTTACCCACCACCACAACCTCAGTTTTTATGGCTTCATCTTAAGATGCATCGATTGATCTATCCATTGGTCTACCATCAGCTCATTCAGTGCAAATAACAGCTGCGGTTGTCTCTTGACCGGTTGCTTCAATCGCTTGATCACATAGAGGAGGTTGGACACAAGCAGAAAATTTGACAGCTCTGTCGATTCAGTTTGCAACTTTTTTATCAGTGGTGTGATCATCGCCTCTTTTAATCTTGTGGGCTCACATATTTCATTTAATGGGACATTAATACATTCTCTGCTCTTGCTGTCTGGGGGAGCTACTTAAAAATCTTTAGTTGAGCATAATTGCTCCTGGAAACCTGAATGGAAAGAGTTATTACAAGTTTTGCTATTTTTCTCTCAGAATTCGTAAAAATGTATATGCAGAGCAAAATTGTATAAAAATAAATAACCTTTTATTAAGTTGTAAAGAAGATGTGTTGAACGACAGTGCAAAAAGAAAGACAGAGTTCAACGAAGTGCACAAAAACAGATTGATAAGGCAAATCACTTGGGGCCTGATGTTTCACGAGGCAAGTCCTAAACCAGTATGTGTAACCTGCTCACCAAATGTTACTTCCTTCCCAACCTTGTGTGAAGAACCAACCATGTGCATCTCATGAGGTCTGAAAACGTCCTTTGTTGTGAATATTAATGAGGTAGGGGGCAGTTTGTGAATCCCGAGGAGGCCTGGGGCTGCATGGATGGAGGCCTGCAAAGTCCAGGAGACCTCCATTCCTGTGTTTGCATTCCTCCAATGTGAATATTTGTTTGAAGCACGCCGAATCGCAGTTTTTGTGAAGTCAATATACCTTGGTGCTCACAGCTCGAATCTAAACCCTCACGGGCTGACAGATAACCTAATGGCTGGGGGCAAGGGCCACACTATCAATTGCAAATGGTCTTTCATTAAAACTCAGTACATCTAGGGTGGAAATCATTTGGTTGCTTCCTACCATGCGCAGACCACCCTCAGAGGACGGCGGCTTCCAATGTTCAGCTTTAAACCCTTCTTTAGATCAACCTACAAATCCAAGCTTAAAAAACTCAGCCATAGGCTTATTGTTTTACAGAGTCACCATATTCAAAGGTGACTCTTTCTCCCACATCTCTCTCTACTTCGGTCTAGCTTAAGCCCAGCTCAGGTTCACAGTGGGATGACCTGATGACCCTCTGAACCTCATGCAAGACACCAAACATGCTACTCCTAGGCGTCACTAAACTAAAATCCTACCAACTATGCATAACAAGCTGAGAATCTGCTTGATCCTCCATGAAGGAAACACTTGCAAATGGAGTTGAAACAGCTAGATATATTCTGCAGTCCGATATAATACAAATATCACAAAGTCAGTCCCAGGCTGGTTGGTGACCCTTCTCAGCTGGAATCAGAGGATTTGTCTGAGAAGATAAGGAAGTGCTCTTCCTCCTGAGCTTCAAAGTGGTCTGAATGTGAATAGGGGCAAGTGCTAGAACAAGTGTTTCTTTAGAGTTTTGATTTCTTTGGATAGGGTGATGCTATGGAATCCATTTATTTTTACACATTCATCTAGAATAGTTTTAGCGCTCACAATAGAACTGTTGGTCGAAATCTTTTTTTCAAATGATTTCATTTCCATTTTTTGTCATTGGTATCAATCGTTGTAAATCTGTTCTTTAGAGTTACGCCAACACACCGGAGCAGATTTAAGACTTTATCATATTCGCAAACCTTGCCAGATATAATCCTGGGAAAGTGCTCCATTCCTCTTCCCACCCTGGAAGGCAAATTCCTCCAGCCCTTGACAGGTGTACATCCCATGACCATTTCCAATGTATGGAAGAGTCAGAAAGATGAGTGTGAACGACCAAAAATGCACGTGTGTGGGTTCGCAAATTATCAAGGGTGAACAAGCTCTGAACCCCATCCTTGTTGTGGATTTACGTCTGCCTACTAATGTTGTGGGGCACTGTTATGGGGTAATACTACAAAGGAGTAAATAGATGTATGTGTGCTTAGTCATGTATGTGAATGCCAAGCAGTTGTAAACCCTACAATTCTCAAACAGAATGTGTTCTGTAACTAAAATCGACTTTGAAAATATCATCATCTCTGTAGATGAGGGTTTCAAAGTTTTCATTATTTATACAGATGCGCATCTAACTGCGAAGCCTACTTTTATGAATTCTTTAAAATATACATAGTATGGGCTCTTGCTCCGAGGAGTATTTCTCTTACACCCCATGGTATTGACTGTTTGACGCATCTTTCCGCTGCTATGGAGTGCTTGCACTTAAGTGCATGAGGGACGAATCTTCTTCTCAGAAGTACACTAAATCATCACACAATATATTTTTTATGCCACTCATGAAGTCTATCCTGGAAGAAGACTGTAGGAAAGTGCTCCTTTTGGCTAGTCACCTCCTACTTCTTGCCTGACTCTGGATGCAACTTTGACTGAATGTGCACGGGGTCCCTGCTAATCAGGTTCCCAGGGACTGTGTTCTTTCCCAAAACTGTACCTTTGTTTCCACAATTGGCTCACCTCTGGCCCACATGTAAGCACCTTGTAAAGGGTACCAGTGGTACCAAGGGCCTTGTGACCAGAGAGGGTCTCTAAGGGCTGCAGCATTTATTATGCACCTTAAGAGACCCCTCACCAAACAAATGCGCACTGCCATTGCAGCCGCGTGTTTTGGTGCAACTGAAAGGGAAGAGTCGACCTGGCACACATCCTTGTGTGCCAGGCCTGCCAGCACTGCTAGAGGCATAAGTAAGTCACCCTTAAAGCAGGCTTCACAGCCCTGAGGCAGGGAACACTATACCTCTGGAGAGGGCATAACTGCATGAGCAGCTATGCCCCTTTAGTGTCTGAGTCTAGTCTTAGACATTATAAGTGCATAATGAAGCCATACCGAGTACATGGGCTGGGAGCTTGTCAATACAAGTTCCACAGCTCCATGATGGCTTTGCCGAATCCCAAGATGCTTGGTACCATACATCTTGGATTAATGAGCCCACACTGATTCCAGTGTTGGAGTCATTAATAAGTGCACTCAGAGGCCACCTCAGAGGTGCCCCCTGAAAACCTAACCAACAGCTAGTTTGTAGCTGACTGGTCTGCGCCAGTCTGCCACATCCAGACATGTTTCTGACCCCCTGAGGTGGGAGCCTTGTGCTCTTGTGGGTCAGAAACGAAGCCTGCTCTGGGTGGAGGTGCTTCACACCTATCCGCAGGTAGGAACAGCATTCAAGGGCAGTGAGCCTCAAAGACTTGCTGCGCTCTCAAAATGAAGGATTGATTGATTGACTGTGCAAAGGTCATTCAGCAGGCGGCCGGGACTCTGGGCCAAAGATTTGCAGTCTGACCACAGGGGTGGCATGACAGAGTCCCTATGCATGGTAGAGGCCCTGACTCCGATGCCATTGTTACATTGAAATTGATCTCACAATGTCTTCCCTATCAATGCTGTAATCCTGACCACCCATATTTGGGCGGACCAAGGATAGTGCTTCCTGAAGCTCATTTTACTGTTATCACATAAAGCCTGGTGCTGCCAACCCATCCCTAAAAAGAGTGAGGGGTGATGGGGTATGGTTTAGGAATAAAGGAAAGCAGCCATACTTTCCTCATGACGGCTCTCCTCCCACCCTGTGCTGCTGCCAGAGAGGAACAAATATCAGGATTATCTGTTGCAATGATGTGTGTGTGACCTTTAGGGCACGCCCCAGCACACCATAAAACCATAGCTTGACCTGATACTTTATGCACGATAGTGCGCCCTCTATAGCACACCATATGATGATGGCTCACACAGCTGGATAATCATATGATCACAGCTGCTTGGAGGGCAGGCACTCTTTCTGTGGAAGCACACAGCTTTGGTCAAAACAAAAGCTGGACTCAGGTGAACCGTATGAAATTGTACCTATATCATCAATATTCCAACCAGTCCGTAACAGTCTGATATTGATCAAATAAAACAAAGAATAATACAATTAGGACAGAACTGCAGGGCTGCAAGGCAAGTTATTGGCGGAATATTTGAAGTCTGACTTTATTCTCTTATGAGTTTAAGTAAAAACAAGCATTGGCAAGGCCAATAGGTCTGGGTTTAATGTGGTAATGTATGCAAAGTGTGGACCTCATTTATGAAAAGTGACGCATCGCTGCGTGAAAACAACGATGCGTCACTTTTCATTGCGCCCTCCTTGTGACACCAATGATGCGTCATATTTACAATATGACACATCATGTCGCAAGGAGTTACAGATATGTCAGTATTTCCAACGTATCTGTAGGCGCAAAAATGACGCATTGCTGGAGTGTGTCACAAAAGTGACGCAACTCCATCAATGGGTAATTTCACATGGGCAAGTCCCAATTCAAATGTGCCTGCGTCAGTATTACGCCTGCTGTGAAGCAGGCGTAAGATATTGACACATTTGCATCCTAGAAGTGGCGCAGTGAATTCTCATAGATTTCACTGCATCACTTCTACGAGGCTTACTTGCTTCAGAATGCCCACTCTGCATACATTATACCTGGCGTAGGTATAATGTGGCGCAGGGGTTTACAAAGTGACTCATCTACCTAGATGCGTCACTTTGTAAATATGATGCAACATGGCACATTTTTTATGCCGCTGGTGCATCACAAAAAGTGACACACTGGCGGTGCAAAAGTGACGCAAGGGCTCATAAATAAGCCCCCGTATTTGTGGACGGTGTGTTTCCATGCCTTACCACTTCAAAGCCAGATTTATTAGCTTTGCCAATGCTTGTTTTGTTTTAAGCAGCTAGATTGTGTGCTCTTAGGTATTTGTTTGTGAACATATGTGTACCTTTGTGTATGATTTGCAAACAATTCCTGTCTAAAACATGGAAGAAAGCTTTCTCCAGTGAAAAACAAAAGAAACATGCATTGCCAGAGCCAATAGGTTTCATCAATGAGACATAAGGCTTTGGCAACGAGTATTATCGATTTCTTTATTTATTTATTTGTTTATTTTTTACAGCATTCCTGATGCTGTGCAGCATCGCTAAAGAGAAGAGAAAATAAAATAAAATGTTGTAGTTGTGCTCACGACGCATGATCACACTTACAAAATGAAATGGGTGGTTTTTTTCTTTTTATTTACAGATCCGAGTTGGATCGATACATTTAAAAAAGAGTAAATGGTAGGGGAAAGCAGCACAGAGGGCATAGGTGGGGTAGGCAACACAGAGAATTCAAGTAGATGGAAGCAATATGGTGCAAAGGGGGGAAGAAACTCAAAAAGGCTTTTGTGCATGTCTTTGACCATGTTCAGTACTGCTGTGCCTTTTGGCTAGGTATGCACCATAGGAATGCCATATATATACATACATACATACATACATACATACATATATATGTATGAAAGAAAGCAATATAGAGCTTGGGGAAGTACACAAGTGAGAAAGCAACGTAGGGGGGCAGAAGCACATGAGGCTGAGTACAACATGGATGGGGGCGGGGTGAGAGAGACCAAAAAGGACTGAAGAGGAGAAAAGAGAAGTACATGTGAGAGACAACTGGAAAACACATGCAGTTTCTTGGAGTGCCTAACTGAGAAAAAAAAAGTAGTGCCTGAAAATTAAGCAGTGGAAGGATACACGTAATAAGTCCATGCTCCAGGTCTTTTTGCAAACAGGTAGCTTGCGCTACTTTTCAGGCAAGACCTAAAAAGGTTTGTGTGGGAAACTAGCTCTGTATATACTATACCAAAGTGAGGTATAGTGTGCACAGAATCCAGTGGATCCCCAGAGGCTTTACAGAGGCTAAAGTAGATAGTACTAAATGCTCTCTTTTGTGGTAGTGTGGTTGAACACTTAGGCTTATCAGAGAGCTGTGTTAGGCATGTGTTAAGCATGATTTGTACATACTCAGGCAAGAAATGATCACATACACTCAATGACTTAATCCAAGACTAATTGTTTGTAACAATATTACTTTTTGTATGTCTATTACTTAGAACCAATGATACTTTGTTGCAGTAAAATATGTTTGTGAAATAACAGTTTTTAAGCATAAAAAGTAGACTGCATTTTTTGAACAGTTCAATGTTAACCTATAAAAGGAAAACAATCATGCAAGTTCACAGGTAAGTACACGACTTACAAAGCCATACTTCAGGGTTTAGGACCAACACTGGAAATGAGTCAGGTAAATGTAGAGACTGCACCACCAGTGGCACAGGGGCGCTGGGTGCAGAGGTCAAATTCGGTCACTGGGCCCAATGTTAGTCAATGGAGACGGGGGGCACACAAACAGGTGCCGGTTGCAGGTAGGTAAATCAGAGTTGGGGGGTAATCTCCCGGGGTTAGGACCAGCACTGGGAGGCCATGTGGCGATACCAAACACACACCCTCAGTGGCACAGAAGCGGCCAGATACAGAGTTCTAACACGGCATTTGGCGCCCAATGCAAAGCAATGGAGAGTGAAGATCTTGGACTAAAGCTGCAGTCTCGGACCAGGAGGCTGGACGAAGGTAACCAGTGGCTCTGGAGGTAAGTTGGGAAGCTGGAGGACACCTGGGCACTGTCAGTAAGGCTCCCCAAGGCTGGGGGCTACGGGTGAAGTGGTAGCCTTTGAGGTCAAAAGATCCTTACCGGAGCCAGTCGTGGTTAGGGGACCCTTCCGTTGAGGCTGCAGGCATCTTAGTGGAATCCAGGAGAGGTCACTCAGGGATAGACTTGAGCTCAAGAACACTGGTGCACCTTCTTAGCACCGTTGGGCCACTTGCACAGGTGCAGAGGTGGGTCCGGAGGGCTGGCTGTGAGGTTCAGCAGGGCAATGGAGCACTTCTTGTTGGTTTCTTTGTAGACAGGGCCGCTGTCCTCGGGAGTTCCCGGTCTTTAAGAAAGGCAGGCAGTCCTCCCAGGGATTTGGAGGTCGCTGGACCTGCAGCACGAGTCGCTTTTTGGAGCAAATTTCTTCGAGGGCTGCAGACAAGCCGGTAGGGTTGAGGTCAAGTCAGTTGTCGTCTGGAGTCTTCACGCTGCACAGCTCTTCGGTCCTTCTTCTTTAGGTCACCAGTAATCTGAACATCAAGGTTTAGGGGTGCCCCTAAATACTCAATTTAGCAGGGGCTACTTATTTTTAGGGCACTTTTGGGGTGGTCCTGGTTGAGAGGGGACACACCTCTCCTGATTACTAATTTTCCCGCCTACCTCGCCTCCAAAAGTGGGACTCGGTCAGGGGGGTGGGCATCTCCACTAGTTGGAGAGGCCCTGGCTATCATAACAAACATACTGCGAGGTGCAGTGCCCCGGAAGCAGCATGACAAGGCTGTTTTCTCCCGCCGTTTGGTTTCAAACATGCTGTAAATAAGGGAGCGGGCAATGCTCCAGTCAGTATGCGGTCTCCAGGGAGAGAAGTAGGTTATTGAACCAGAGGCGGCTTTGACGAGGTAAGTGGTGAGGGGTTCCTTTTTCCTTCGGATGGAATACGCTACCCATAGGTGACTACCAACACCTGAGGAGCAGCATTAGGAGCATCTGATAAATATTAAATATATCCTTTTCTCCCATTTTTAGTGTGTGACTACAAGCCCCTCTACCCCTGGCTTTGACCATGATGCAATAATATAGCATTATCAGGAGTGCGTCATAGGGATTACTTCTTCTATGTTTTATGTTATACTATCACGTGGTGTCTTGTCTCACAAGTGTTATTTTACAAGTGTTTTTCACCCATTTACAGTGTGTGGCATGTTCATGACACACTGTGCGAGCACACAGGATAGACCATAGGAGCACCCACCATTTACGGGTGCGATATATTTATATTTTCGAAAGTTGCATGCATAACTAAGCAATTGTGGCCTGCCAGCCTGGCTGACAGGTCATTGTTTTTAATGTTGCTGTTTGCTTTCTAATTACAGATACGGATTATTTACTAGAACCGTATGTATACAGTGCATATGCATTAGGTGTGCATATTTTGCACCCTTATTATAGGATTCACTAGGAGTGGCACACACGGGGCTGGATCCCGTGGAGTCCTGATGAAGAACTAATAGGGGAACAGCTTGAAACATGTTGACCAAAACACATTACTGAGACAACCAGACTCATTAAGGTCAGGTTTTTCAGTAACAACCCCTGAATTTTAACCATAGCAACTAGGGGCGGGAATAAAAGAGTGGCCAACTAGTTAGGTATTTTAAAATGTTCTTTCCTTTCCCACTCCACTTCACTGCACTACACATAGTCAATAAAACTAAGTGCTCATACGTATTTCGCAATTCACGGCATGGCTCAATCCGCAGTGGATTGAGATGAACCCCAATGATGAAGCATGCCACCTAGGGGCAACCCTGGCGGGGGATGGGTCTCTAGAAAAAAAGTATTTTTCTAGACAAGTGATTATAACAAATTCTCGTTGTATCCAATTTAATTCCCTAAGGGCAGGTTTTCTTCGAAATACTCGAATTTTGTCTCACTACGTAACTGTCAGAAGGATAAGCCTAGCTGCTACCTCTACCTCCCTCTGTTGTTTGGGAAATTTAGCTAGTCAGGTAGGGGTGCCAGCTCCAGGATCGTACCCCACCTAAGATGGGCTACTGAGAGGTGCACACGATTTGTCAGAAGTAGCCATCTTTGTAATGACATACTTAGGAATTCTGGGAAAGGGTTATGCCCACTTCCCAGAGAAAGTGGCCAAATAGGGGGGGGCGTTGTGACCCTAAGGGTCAGTAAACCATTGGCTACTACCCTACCCCTAAATTCAGTACTTACAGAAGCCCCTGTCACTGGAGAACTAGATCCTGGCAACCTAAGAAGAGAGAGGCCACAGAAGAGGCGCAAAAGCAGAGGAGAGAAGAAGTAGTTGACCTGGTACCAACCCTGCTGGCCTGTCTGCATCACTCGTCAAAAACTACACCAAAGTCAACTCATCCTCAGCTGTTGACTCTGGAAACGTGGGAGGTCTGCCCGCCTTTGAAAAAGACTCAAGACCTTCTGTGAAGAGAGGACATGTTCTGACTAAACTCCAAAAGAGATGATTCCGAGGCCTCTGGAACCGTCAAAATCTGACACCCAAAACCAACCCTGCCTCTGACCCATGTTGAAGTGGGCTTCCGGTGTGTGTCAACAAGCTCCACCAGCCCTCCAGAGCTTGAGTTCAATGTGGTTTCACACCAACTGTACTCCCCGACGTCACCGCAGCCTCTGCACACAGGCCCCCCTCAACCGTGACTGCTCAGGTAAGTAAAAACCTGATGCCTAAAGATACCCCTGCACCTGTCGCCCCTGGGCCTTGGATTAAAGGAACAAAGGTGTCCCCCCCCCCCATTCCAGAGCAGCGCATTGACTGAGCTCACTTGCTGGTTCAGCCTGATTGGCTTCCTAGTCGGAGCCTGCAGCCTCTTTTTACAGTGACCGATCCCTATTAAAAAGCAAAGGACTCCCGATGCTGATTTTCACCCTGCATCCAACCGCCCTCGTGCCGCTGGTGCTGCCTTGGACCTCGCCCACCACTCACCTTATCTCCTAGAGGTTCGTCCTGTATGTCGATGTACTGTACCTGTTTGCAAAACTTGTTCTTCCTTCCATAGGATAACATTTCAGAGCTCAGAAATTGCACAATTGTCCACTTTTTAAAGTGAAAAGAATTTATATTTAAAAACGTACTTACCTGAACAATTTTTCTCTGATGCCTAGACACATAGGTACTTGGTATTTTTACAAATTGGTGTGGACCTCCTTCTTGAGTCTTATATGTAATTTATTAATCATCGTGTTTATTTGCAAATGTCTAGCACTCCTCTATGTTAAGCCGGAAGCTGCTCGGCCACACTACTCCCTAATAGAGCACTTTGGGATTGCATAGCAAGCCCCTGTCATCTCATAAGGGAACCTCTGGACTCTTTACACAGCATTAATTTTCAAATTATTGATATATCACATCCTACAATGTGTGAGTGCAGGATGAATGGTGTGCCTGGTGGTGAACAGTGTACATGTTTGAGTGCAGGAAGAATGGTGTGCCTGCGCAGGATGAATGGTGTGGCTGTTGGTGAGCAGTGTGCATGTGTGAGTGCAGGATGAATGGTGTGGCTGTTGGTGAGCAGTGTGCATATGTGAGTGCAGGATGAATGGTGTGGCTGTTGGTGAGCAATGTGCATGTGTGAGTGCAGGATGAATGGTGTGGCTGTTGGTGAGCAATGTGTATGTGTGAGTGCAGGATGAATGGTGTGGCTGTTGGTGAGCAGTGTACAGGTTTGAGTGCAGGAAGAATGGTGTGCCTGCGCAGGATGAATGGTGTGGCTGTTGGTGAGCAGTGTGCATGTGTGAGTGCAGGATGAATGGTGTGGCTGTTGGTGAGCAATGTGCATGTGTGAGTGCAGGATGAATGGTGGGGCTGTTGGTGAGCAGTGTGCATGTGTGAGTGCAGGATGAATGTGTGTCTGTTGGTGAGCAGTGTGCATGTCTAAGAGCAGGATGAATGGTGTGTCTGTTGGTGAGCAGTCTGCATGTGTGAGTGCAGGATGAATGGTGTGCCTGTTGGATAGCAATGTACACTAATGTGACTGCAGGGTGACTGTTGTGCACTGACGCAGCTTGCCCTACACTCACTTAGGCGCAAGTCTCACCTTAGATTCACCTAGCACTCCCATGGGGATACTGCTCATCCTGCACTCACATGGGGACACGTCTGATGCTTCATTCATAAAGAGGCACCCCTGCACTTACAGGGCACACCATAGCATGCAGTCACACAGGCACAGCTCCAGTGGAGTTTCCAGTGGAAAGCAGTGTGCCAATGTGAGTGCAGAATGAGTGGTGTGCCGGTGTGAGTGCAGAAGGAGGTGTGTCTCTGTGACCGTAGGGTGAGACTTTCGGCCATGTGAGTTCAGGGTAAGCAGTGTGCGTATGTGAATGTAGGGTGTGCGATTTGGCTGCAGGGTGAGAGGTGTTCCTATCTGAGTGCGAGTGTACCTTTGAGCAGACGGTGACGTCTGCACACATGTAAGTGGGGTGAGTGCAGTGTGTGGTCATGCCTACGTGAGTGAAAGGTTGAAAGGTGTTCTTGTTGAGAGCTGTGTGACTGCAAGTGCATTTTAAGGGGTGTGTCTGTATGAGTGCAGGGTGAGAGGTGTGTCCATGTATGTGCAAAGTGAGTGGTGTGCCTATGTAAGTGGAGCAGAATAGCTATGCACAAGTCAGTACAGGTTGAGCGGTGTTGATGTGTAGGAGCGTGGTGAGAGTGGAGCTTATGTAAGTGTGGAAACAAAGGTGTGCTCATGTAAGTTCAAGGGTGCATCTGTTTGAGTGTAGGGTGAGTGGTGTAAATGCAGGGGGAGGGGTGTGACAGTGTGAGTGTGAGTCTAGAATCAGAGTTCTGCCTTTGTGAGTGGAGGATGAGAGGTGTGAGTGGAGGGTGAGAGGTTAGTCAAAGTTAGTGCATGGTCACAGTTATGCTTGTGAGAGTGTGGGATAAGAGGTGCACTATGGGAGTCCATGAGTGCATCTGTATGATTGCCGGGTGAGTAATGTGCCTGCGTACATCCAGGGTGAGTGGTGAAGTGTGAATGCAGTATGAGGGGTTTACCAGATGTAAAGCATTGTGGCTGAGTGAGTGCAGGTTGAGTGGTGTGCCAGTGTGAGTGCAAGGTGAGGGGCATGTCTGTATTAGTGTAGGGTGAGATGTGCGCCCACGTGAGTGCACGGGGAATGGTGCATCTATGTGAGTGCAGGACGAGCAGTGTGGCCGTGTGAATGTAGAGTGAGGGGTTGCTCTGATGAGTGCAGACTGAGTGATGTTCGCACATGAGTGTAGAGGGAATGGTGTGCTTGGATGACTGCTGGATTTGAGGTGTGCTGGTGTGACTGGAGGGAGAGAGGTATGTGTGTGTGTGCAGGGTGAGAAGACTACCCATGCAAGTGCAAGGTGAGCATTGTGAGCAGCGGTGGCCGGCACAAGTAAACGCGTTGAGCCGGTGGGGCGGGACGGGGTGGGGGAGAATTAAGTCGACAGATGACCAAATAGGTTTCATTAAATAAATAAATAACACCTATTCCGTCATCTGTCAACTTCCCCCCTGCTTCGTCCTGCCCCGCCCCACCGCGCTTAGCTGTGCCGCCCGCCGTTGATTGTGAGTGCAAGGGTGTGTCTATGAGTGCAAGGTCAAAGTTGTGAAGGTAGGGTGATAGGTGTCCCCTGTGCATGCAGGGTGAGCGGTGTGTCCATCTAAGTGCAATCAGGGGTGTGCCTCTGTGAGTCATGGGTGAACTGCCTGCTTGATGTAGAGCAGTGTGGTTGTGTCAGTGTGGGGTGGGTGATGTGCCAGTGTGCGCACTGGAGCAGAGACTGTGCCTATTGAGAGCAGGGTTAGAATTGTGCCAGGTGAATGGGGTACCTGTGTGAGTGCAGACGGAGTTGTGAGTGCATGTGGTGCATTCACACTGGCACACTGCTTACACTGCACTCATCCGGGCAAAGCTCATTGGGTGAAAGAGAGAGAGTGTGTTAAGCAGTGAGAGAGCAGAGCGTTGTGCCAATATGAGGGCAGGGTAAGTGGTGTGCCCATTCAGTAAACCTTTCAGAGTCCTGGGTTGTGTATGTGTGAGTAGTGTGCCTCTGTGAGTGAAGTGTAAGCGGTGTCCCTGGGAGAATGCAGGGTGCAGCATATAAAAGCCAGACCTATTTGCATTGTCAATGCTTGTTGGAAAATCTCTGTGCGGAGCTCGCACGCCTTTTATTGGACATAGGAAATGGATGATGGGCAGTGGGTAGAGTGGACACGCCTTTTATTGGACATAGGAAAGGGATGATGGGCAGTGGGTAGAGTGGACACGCCTTTTATTGGACATAGGAAAGAGATGATGGGCAGTGGGTAAAGTGGACACGCCTTTTATTGGACATAGGAAAGGGATGATGGGCAGTGGGTAGAGTGGACAAGCCTTTTATTGGACATAGGAAAGGGATGATAGGCAGTGGCTAGAGTGGACACGCCTTTTATTGGACATAGGAAAGAGATGATGGGCAGTGGGTAGAGTGGACACGCCTTTTATTGGACATAGGAAAGGGAGGCTGGGCAGTGGGTAGAGTGGACACGCCTTTTATTGGACATAGGAAAGAGATGCTGGGCAGTGGGTAGAGTGGACACGCCTTTTATTGGACATAGGAAAGGGATGATGGGCAGTGGGTAGAGTGGACACGCCTTTTATTGGACATAGGAAAGGGATGATGGGCAGTGGGTAGAGTGGACACGCCTTTTATTGGACATAGGAAAGGGATGATGGGCAGTGGGTAGAGTGGACACGCCTTTTATTGGACATAGGAAAGAGTGGGTAGAGTGGACACGCCTTTTATTGGACATAGGTAAGGAAGGATGGGCAGTGGGTAGAGTGGACACGCCTTTTATTGGACATAGGAAAGAGATGATGGGCAGTGGGTAGAGTGGACACGCCTTTTATTGGACATAGGAAAGGGATGATGGGCAGTGGGTAGAGTGGACACGCCTTTTATTGGACATAGGAAAGGGTTGATGGGCAGTGGGTAGAGTGGACACGCCTTTTATTGGACATAGGAAAGGGATGCTGGGCAGTGGGTAGAGTGAACACGCCTTTTATTGGACATAGGAAAGGGATGATGGGCAGTGGGTAGAGTGGACACGCCTTTTATTGGACATAGGAAAGAGATGATGGGCAGTGGGTAGAGTGGACACGCCTTTTATTGGACATAGGAAAGAGATGATGGGCAGTGGGTAGAGAGGACACGCCTTTTATTGGACATAGGAAAGGGATGATGGGCAGTGGGTAGAGTGGACATGCCTTTTATTGGACATAGGAAAGAGATGATGGGCAGTGGGTAGAGTGGACACGCCTTTTATTGGACATAGGAAAGAGATGATGGGCAGTGGGTAGAATGGACACGCCTTTTATTGGACATAGGAAAGGGATGATGGGCAGTGGGTAGAGTGGACACGCCTTTTATTGGACATAGGAAAGAGATGATGGGCAGTGGGTAGAGTGGACACGCCTTTTATTGGACATAGTTGACGGATATGGCTAAATGACAAAACCTTTGAAGTTGTAAGTCAGGCATCCAACTGGAAAAGCTTATATTACACACAATTCCCAGTATAACATATTTGTAGGTACACTCTGCATGCCTTAATGTGTTGTGTGTGCAAAATGTGTGCAACGTACAAGTGAACACCGAAAGTAATTTTTTAATAGTGTTTGAAAGTGGGGGCGCCCACTAAAGTATCAGGGAAATAGATAAGTATATTAAATGACAATCTGTTGTACAACCACAAAATAGTAACGTTTTGGATATTAACAAATGTTTAGGCGTGTGCTACACTTACCATAGCATCAAACTTATACATTCAAATGGGCAATAGGAATTTTCTGGATGTACTGCAGTGACGTGCACTAAACCCTTTTTACTTTATATCCTGTTTGTAAGAAGGGCGGGGATGTATGGAAAAAAATTATTCTGTGGCAAAGAAATATAAATAAAATACAATTTTGAATTGTGTTTGTCGCAATCATTATGTATGCATAATGTATACAATGTATTCATGTTAGGTGTTGGCTATAGTGTGGAATAGACACAAAGCCATGAAGACTGAGGCTTAGTAATTTCATAAGGAGGCTGGAGGCACTTACATTAAATTTAAAAAGTGCAACAATAAATGGATAAAGGGCGCTGACATGACCCCCCACCCCCCCCATACCCCCCACAGCAACCACTATTATTTCATTTTTCTTAATGTACAGGCTCAGGCGGACAGCCAGATCCTGTGCGTTTGCGCCAGTCCTAGGATATAACAGAACCGAAGGCACAGAAAACAGACAGTGACACTGAAACGAGACACTGAATCAGCATTTTTCATGGCTGCGCAGAAGGTATTTTCAGGTCAGGCCTAGAAACAGCTTCAGCTGTTCCTCCAGCCTCAGATCAACAAAAAATAATATATACAAAACACATACACATGTGCATGCACAGAACCGCTTTATGTCAGCCCTGTTTATCCACCGGCCTGTTCGACTGTCCAATGGTTGTTCAAATTATGCTCCCACCGCAGCGTACAGCATAGGGCAATAGGTCAGCCGCCTTCAGCCATTGGCTCTCTTGCAGTGTGACAGCATTTAGCCTTATCACATGTGCACATCCGCTTGAAAAGAAGTGCACTTCAATGCCAGAGCTCCTTATCACGTGTGCACATCCGCTTGAAAAGAAGTGCACTTCAATGCCAGAGCTGCTGATTCAATACATTACTTTGACAATGCTTTTTTTCTTTCCATTCTTTTCCCTTTTTTTTTCTTTTTTTCAGTCTTCCAGGTACAGCTCTCTTTCAATTCCATCGGAAGAAGACAGTCATCCATGGGGCATCAACACCCTATTCAAACACTAGCACCAGGATGAACCCGCACCGTCTCTAACCTCAAGATGGAGGACAGTAACTCTAGTCTTTCTGTCAGTCCTTCCAGTCTCAACCTGATGCGATCTGTGTCACCATATGATAACATATACCAATTCCCTACATAACCACGCATCTTCAGCGGGGCACGCATGTAATTATCAAAGTCCTATGTAACTTTGCTGGCAACCAAGAGCAAGGTCGGACTCGCCTATACGGCAATCAGAGAGTGCTTGATTGGCTGGTCTGACAGGTCAATGTGTGGGCGGCGGGCCCGATTCACAGAAGTAATCTGAGACAAAATCCTAAACTTACTACTTTTGGTATTCACAGAAGGCATTTAGTAGTAGTAGAGTTAAGATTTTGTCTTAAGTCTGTCTTAAGTCAAATTTAAGACAAAATCCTAACTTTACTACTACTAAATGCCTTCTGTGAATACCAAAAGTAGTAAATTTAGGATTTTGTCTCAGATTAGTTCTGTGAATCGGCCCCTACGTTTTTGGCTATTTATGGGTCTGATTTATTGTCAGCTGGGCCAGTTTATACTTTTATTTCCTGGATATCAAAACAAACATTGTCAGCAACGAGCTCAAATCCATGCAGTCTTAAATATCTTGCGAAAACAATTATACAGTGTGTCTTTACGAGTTCAAAACTGCCCCAATTTTCAAACATGGGCCACTTTTGAAGCTATCTAATTTACTAATTGTCCGCGGAGTAGCTGCGTACTCTATAAATCATTCATTCATAATAGGAAGCCACTTTTACTATAGGGCCCGGGTCTATTTTCTGTCCCAATCCTACCCTGCAGAAGAGCACATATTTAGGCTATGCCAGCCCACCTAACTCACCACGCAACACTAACAAGACAGGCTTGCAAAGAATGGTGAGACATGCCACACATTGATGGTTATGGAAGCGCTCTAACATAGTCCACCGACAGGTCCCAAATAGTCACATCCCCTGAAAACCAACATCCTATTGTGACAAAAGGATATTTCTAGCACAGTGCCTTATGGAGCACCCCCTCAATTGACGTCTCATAATGCCCATCAAACAACAGGGAACTGTAATACAGTCTATCCGGGCAGATCTCTGATTCCCGCTCACTCCTTCTCTACACCTGTTACCTCCCCCAGATCCATAAGATCAAAGAGCGAAACGCCTCTTGCATTGGAAATGGGATTGAGAACATAAGAAAAAATACTAACTTGATAAAGTGTCCTGCAGAGCTAATCAGTGATGACAACATTCCACACGTCTATCTGCACACACTTCCTCAT
Organism: Triturus cristatus; assembly: GCF_964204655.1. NCBI lineage: Eukaryota > Metazoa > Chordata > Amphibia > Caudata > Salamandridae > Triturus > Triturus cristatus. The sequence goes on from NC_140592.1 coordinate 60,155,613, forward strand.
CCATCAACCTGACAAGCATCGCATCCCATAACATGATAACAAACCTCGGTGGCCTTCACGTACAATATGGAAACACTTCCCACATAGGCTCAAAGCAGAAATGTGCCTCCGAGCATGGTGTAAAGTGGAATGTATGACGTTACATCGCATACATTCACAATGCAGTATTTTACATCGCGTTAGTTACAACGCAAGTGGAGGGCGCTGGACTTAGGAATAGTATGATTTACTATTCCAACTCCAGTCTACGTACAGTAGGGAAGGTGTTGGAATAGTAAATCATACTATTCCTTAGGTTAGAGCGCCATCCAGTTAAAGTCGTTGTAACGACTTGTGTTGTAATGACTGCGATGTAAAGGCATTACTATGCAATGCCCGCGTTGTAATGGATGTCTCCCTGTAAAGTGCTATCCATGTGCAGAGGCACCTCAGTGGTAGTAAGCGCTATACAAATGCTGCAATACAATGCACATAAGTGTCCCCCCAGACCTTCAGATTGCATGCTGTTTCAAAAAGCCTCTTGACAGAATTTTTCTAAAACCTGTATGAAAATGTGCCCTTAAATAAAGCAATTGATTGTTTTCCTTTCTTTCTATCGAATGATCCTCTTCTTATCTTCCATCCTCTGCATGCCTCCTCTCTCTGAGTATAGCCTACTTTAATTTACATTATTATCTGCTTTATTCTGTATTATTGTATTTCTGCAGATTGCCTGCACCTCATTTCATAGATCGCAAATTCTCCTTCTTTGAAACCATATCCCTGCAACCAAACAATATTAAGGGCCTGATTGATTGCGTTATTGGCGGATGGGATACTCCGTCACAAACTTGATGGATATCCCGACCGCCGTATTACAATTCCATTATATCCTATGGAACTTGCAATACGGCGGACGGGATATCGATCACATCTGTGACGGAGTATCCTATCCGCCAGGATCGTAACCAGGCCCTTAATTTCCTCCAGCCTGCCCTTTCGCCACGTCAACCATCTGCATGAACTCAGATACCCCTCCCCCACTACTGATCACATCTAACTCCTATCCATTTAATCGACCAAAAAAACTGGATAACATGCATGGTGTGGTTTCCTTGAGAGCACAGACTCTTACCAATTACCAAAAATAAGCATTAGAGACTGGATTAACCACTAACCATGGGTTCTGGGGTAGCGTGCTACTCACCATAAAGCACTTCAATGCCTCGTCGAGGTAGTAAGCGCTCTATAAATCAATACAATCCTTACGCTTAAACAGTCTTAGGTTATAGTAGTTAAAGCCAAGAACGCCTTTTCTTTGCACCAGTGAAAATGTTATTTCTCTGTGATATACATTAAACTAAAAAGGGTTTCTATATATTTGTTGTTAACAATCAAATTTAATTAAAAACGGAAAAAAAGGGTTTCTATAAATGTTTAACGCACGCCGATCTACTGAGAAGCACATGAACAGTTCCAATAGAATTATATGGAATGGTTGTTTATTTTTTCATAACTTTTTTTATTTCAAGAATATTGCCACTACATCTAGCCATGTTTTTTTTAGGTCTCGCCTGACCCAGCGCATGCGCTGATCTGGCGAGACATTTTGTGAGGGCTCAAAAAAGTGCTACCACTGTAGCCTAGAGCTACAGTGCATGTGCGCGTGCGCCTCACTTTCGCGGCCGCACGGCCGCTTTGATGTTTGATCGCGATTGCGATCACTTTCACTTTCGCCGCCGCACGGCCGCTTTGATGGTTTTTTTTCTCCTGTTTATTACTTCTATGTAGTAATGGTGGCACCCGTGTGCCGCCATTATTACAGAGCAGTAATAAACAGAAACAAGCATTGGCATAGCCAATAGGTCTCGCTTTTGGGACCTTATAAGTATTTAGTTATGCAACTGTTGCATGGCTAAACACTTATAAGGTCCCAAAAGCGAGACCTATTGGCTATGCCAATGCTTGTTTTCATTTCTTTTTGTTTTAGTGACATATGCTTGCAATTTAAGTCTCTTCTTGAACATGGGAACAGAGGAGCCATGGTTGATTTGGGTGATAAGAGTGCAGTCCAAATCTTTTGTGTACTTATGCATATGTCTGGCAAACCTAGCATTAAGGAAATGGACATTAGACACCATCCGAATGAATATTATACACTTATGCATGAATTGTGAAGATGGCAACATTATATTACTCATATAACTTACATGTACAAAACAAACAGAAATTGATAACTTACACATGGGTGCAAACATAGTGTAAGGTTGCTCCAACGTTCTCCATCTGAGTTTGCAAATCGCCCCCTTTTTTTTTTATTAAGAGGGACGTGAGCTACTCACCTGCCATATTGGGGACGTTTCAAAAGGCCAGGACTGTCCCAGACCCTGAAGACCAAGCGGGGTCAGAGGTATTAGAATACGACAGCTCAGTAAGTTAAGGTCCCGTTGCTGAGATCTGAGTGGAGTCTGCAGGTCACAGCCTGAAATATGGGCTAGGTAAACTCTGCCTTTCATCATTCAGAGGTCAATACAACAGGTACCACCGATTTAGGGATCATACACTTATTATTGACAGCATCACGCATGAGTGGGACTCCAGCACCAGACACTATATTAAGAACCTATGGGGATACTAGCAAGGGCCTTATCGCCGCTTTAGCAGCACTTTTTGCCGCTAAAGCGGCGATATTTCTATCGCCCTATTAGCAAGCTGTCGCTAACAGCTGTTAGCGACAGCTTTATGGTGAAAGCGACCGTTTTGGTGCCGCTTTGCATGTCAGCGATATATATCGGTAATGACATGCAAAGTAGGCGTTCCCAACTCAAAGCGACTGAAAACAGTCGCAAACCCAGCTTCCCCCTATTAGCAATGCCCGCGAGGCGATAACAAAATGTGCGCTAACCGCGAATATCGCTGGAATCTAACACCTGCTAAAAACCTGACTTAACCATTCTAGTCAATGGGAGGCGGATTATAAGGTTAAGTCCTCACCTGCCTATTAGCAAGCTTTTCGTTAGCGCGTTAGATTTATCGCTGGATTTCTCGCGCTGTTGCTGGGTTTCGCCGCTATCGCTGGATTTTCTATCGCCTTGGAGATAAGCGTTGATAATAATGCGTTATCTCCGCAATGAAATCCTGCGATAGCCGGCGATAAAAAAAACAGCGCTAAGCGCGCTTTGCGATAATTATCGCAATTTCTTGGTAATATCCCCCATAGTGTTATGGTAATTTTTTCATTTTTAGACACATATTCTCTTTCTGATTTCCCAGCAGCAAGTTTATAAACTCTTACAGTTAAAATGTCCCACAAAAAATCAACAGACGCTTCCAAAACCATAAACAGGGCCAGCTCGAGGGTGGTACGACGGGTGCCACCGCACCGGGCGTTGACTTTGGGTGGGGGCGACGTTTTTGCAAGTATAATATGGTTTTAGAAGCACCTTCTGTCGTGTTCCTGGCCTCCAGCAATTTTTCAGGCATTAATAAAAAGGTTAAGATAATGCCAGTGAATCATTTTCTTCATGTAGAGAGATGGGAGTTTTGTCTACAGGAAGTTTTGACTCATGGTAAGTTAGCACAGAGGGTTAATATCCCTGCTGCAAAGGACGTGCACCATGCAGATCACAAAATGCATATAGTGTTGATAAGTCAGTGGTCAGTGATAAGTCAGTGGGTTACGGCTTTGGTCAGAGAGATCCTTTTGTTAGTTGCAGTTTATTAAGTTAAAATCCTAACATAGAGCAGTGAGCTATTTACTGACATCAAAGAGCTGCATGGAAACTGCAAGGGATAGATTAGAGCATTATGATTTTTCCTCAGTGTTTCATTATCCTAAAGTTGCAGAAAGGATTCAATTATATAGAAATCCATTCTTATTATTAAAGAGAACCCCCAACCATGGTTTTACGTTTTAAATTCTTAGTTTGTGGTTCCCCATACCAAGCACTCTCAAACTATTGTGCAAACCAGTATGAATTACATGTGACTCCTACACCTTGTAGTACTCTGTTGTATGTAACATTTCCTATCATTTATATACACATGTATGATTGATTGTCTCTCTGGAATGTGTGTGTGATGCACAGTGGCGGCTACTCAGCTAAGGCGGAGGAGCGTCACCCCCACCAAGCAGTAAAAGAAAGAACAAATACAATTATAATAATTCGGGTTATTATCATTGTATTTGTTCCTGCTGCACAGCTTTGTGGGGCGGGTGGGGCTGCTTTGCTCTCAGAGCGGGGGAGGAGTGGTTTGCCCACTTCAAGTGCACAATGACTGTTTGGCCGGCCTCACAGTCATGCACACTTTGCATGTTCTCCATGCAGGCTACATTGCAGCCTGCATGGAGAACATGCCCAGGCCCCCATTCCCTGGCTGAGTGCCGATCCACGGCGCTCAGACCAACCACAACGCTGCCTTGCAGGGTTGTGATTGACTTAGGGGAGGGACTAAACTAATTAGATGCATCTGAGAGAGTGTGGCTATGGAGACTTGATGGGCACTGTTAAAGGGCGATAGTGAGGAAATCCATGGCGGAGGTGATCAATTGGGGGTGCCACCAAACATTGTCACACTGGGTGCCACCAGCAGTCGAGCCAGCCCAGAACATAAAACAATGTATCCCCTCACGTGGCAAGTCATGGTGCTTGAGGAGAAGAATATTGATGAGCAGAGGGGGCGGGTAATGTTATTCCTCAAAATGGACAACCAATCCCCACCTCTGTGAGCAGACCTCGAGCTCACTCGCGAACACTGCAGCACAGTTCCTGCTGCAGCAAGCTTAGCAAGGATTGGCAGAGCCACTGCCTGGCTTGCATTTTGAGTCCTGCTGCAGTGAAGAAGCAAAACAAAACAACAACTGCTTTATGCCTACAATGCATCTATGAGATAAATGATTTAGAGTGTGATGACTCATGTACCTTTCAAATGCAAAACAGTCCCTCCTCATGCATTGCAATGCAAGCACTTCAAAGGAGGTGGAATGATGCACCAACCGGCCAAGAGCATTAAGTGGGTGCGATGTCCTCTTTGTGGAGTTGACGATCACTCTGTGTGCATTTAGAAAGAATTGTTAACAATAGGTGAGCAGCCAACTGCGCCGTCAAGCTAGACTTAAAATCAAAGGTAAGAAGCTGCATGAGGTATCGATTCTCCACAACCTCTTAGCATAGACAGCCGCATTAAGAAATAAGCATGCAGATAGAAAATCAATGTATTGATCTTTCAAGGCCAGTTCAAGAAGCAGTCGATCTGGAATCGATCTGTGTTCTGCTGTGATCCGATTGCGATCATCCCATATTTACAATATTTTGCCTGAATTTTTCATCATTGCAACAGCCCCCCAATACAAAGCTAAAGAGAACACAGGGGAGCCCGACGTATGAAAACACTTTCTCCTTTGGAAAGTCTGTGCTACGCAAAAGGACATCTCCGGGTTAAAACGTCTTTGCAATTCCTCGTAAACTGCAAACAACAGGAAGTTGTTGGCGGCATCCTCCCCCATTCTTCCTTACGCAACAGGAAGTTGTTGAGGGGCACCCACCCCACGCTTCCTTACACAACAGGAAGTTGTTGGTGGCATCCTCCCCCATTTTTCCTTACGCAACAGGAAGTTGTTGAGGGGCACCCACCCCACGCTTCCTTACTCAACAGGAAGTTGTTGGCGGCATCCTACCCCATGCTTCCTTACGCAACAGGTAGTTGTTATGGGCACCCACACCACGCTTCCTTACGCAACAGGTAGTTGTTATGGGCACCCACACCACGCTTCCTTACTCAACAGGAAGTTGTTGAGGGACATCCACCCCTACGCTTCCTTACTCAACAAGAAGTTGTTTAGGGGCATCCACCCCCATGCTCCTTTACACGGCAGGAAGTTGTTGAGGGGCACCCCCCACGCTTCCTTACTCAACAAGAAGTTGTTGAGGGACATCCACCTCTACGCTTCTTTACGTGGCAGGAAGCTGTTGAGGGACACCCACCCGACGCTTCCTTACTCAACAGGAAGTTGTTGAGGGACATCCACCCATGCACTTCCTTACTCAACAAGAAGTTGTTGAGAGGCAATCACCCCCACGCTTCTTTATGCGGCAGGATGTTGTTGAGGGGCATCCACCAGTTCTACGGACGTGCGCCTTCTTGAACCAGGTGCCGCACACTCGCGGTTTGGTGCACGTACCAATTGGCTAGTATGCCAGGACTGATGTAGAGAACTCTATAACCAACAGTGGTTATGCAATGAACATACTGAACAGATACACCACTGGTTCAGCATAACACTTTTTCATTATTGCACATTTTCTTTTCACATGTGTGTGCACAACACACTTCATCTAAATCGCAGCAGCTGAATAACCGACCCTGAAGAAGGCCGCGACACTTGAACAGGTCCCTAGGACGAAACATGTTGGTCTTATACTAACACAGACGGTCCTAATAGCGGCACCTGTGTTATTAGCTATTTGATTTGTTTTTAATCCTGACACTGGCTGGCGGAATAAAGTTGCTGCTTAGCTAACCCCGTTGCCAGTTTTAAATCGCGCACACACCAGCACTGCACTTTTTTACCACACCAAGCTCACATAGGGTTTTAGTACACCCGCCGTACTACAATTAAAACATCCCTGAGCTCCTCGCTCGTAGAGAGGGGGTTGTAGCCCGCGTAGAGACTAGGTCTCTCACGCAAGGAGGCATCCCTATGATGAAGCATGACACCTTTGGTGTGTGAGGGGAACCGTCCTGAAAAGGGATTCCCCCCTGTGCTTGGTTAAGTGGACGACGCTATAACTGACCTCTCTGAGCATTTCGGACCCGTGGCTTTTTTCTGTGATATGAGGGGCATCCACCGCCATACTTCCTTACCCAATAGGAAGTTGTTGAGGGGAATCCACCCCCACGCTTCCTTATGCAACAGGAAGTTGTTGAGGGGAATCCACCCCCACTCTTCCTTACATGACAGGAAGTTGTTGAGGGGAAACCACCCCCACGCATCCTTATGCGACAGGAAGTTGCTGAGGGGCATCTACTCCTGAAACTTCCTTACGATTCATGAGGAAGTGCTCTGAAAAGTTAAACACTACCACTGTCAGTCGGTAACAATTCACACAGTGGTGCTTGTCCATATCCTGAAGGGGGACAGAAATGTTGTAACAATTATTTTCATCTTAAAAGAATTCCTTTTAACTACACTTCAGTTCTAATGAAGTTACTGGGGGGGTTTCGGATTACCTAAATGTGGGAATGGAAATAGAAAACAAACCCCATCTTCACAAGGAACGAAAAAGACATCATACAGCTCTAACTGCAAAAAGTGAGCATCACAGACTATATATGACACACAACTCTCTTTCATACAAAACACCAAAATACTCAGTAACACAACCAGACAAGCTGAACCATTCAAGAAACCTCTAAGAACCACTACAATACATAACATAACAATGAGATGACTGAGTGAACGTCTCAGGCCCATCCCACAGAGTAAAACTCCAACTACCATTCATGAAACACTAACCGGTAGCGGGTACTTACTCAATAATAGGAACACAACCCCTAAAGCCATCGCATGGTTATTTATTGAACATATCAGGTACTTCCTACCTTAAAGCAGAGACAAATAACAGGGCAAGTGGAAGGGATTTCAAAGCATCAGGCAAATTATATTTGTTCTTTGAGCACTCCCTGTAGATAAGCAAAAAGACCATCTGTTGTAATCTGGCGCTCTCTTGTGGCCATATGTGGTGACACCATAAGGCAAAGCCCTTCAAAATCTTAGCTCAATAGTTCCGCAAGTTCTTTTGTAGTCGATGTTTCTAAAGCAGGTTACTGGCTGAGGAGCACAGGGAACATTTACAGATGCAGTGCTGCCATTTTTGCCTGTCGCATAGGTGCATAGGTTGTGTGGCAGATAGCCCTGAACTTGGTTCGGGCATTACCAGGAAGCTAGTATAAGCGAAGGGTACAAAGGCTTTTTCCCAATTACCAGTCCTGAAGAAGTGAATGGGCCACTTGGAAAAAGGGCATTGTATTGGCAGGCCGAGATAGTATGAGTTGGTGCAGTAAAGACAACTGTTGATGTTTGTTTCCCCCACCTTTAAACAGCCCTCTGAGAGGAGGGAGGGACACTAAAAGGATGACGTGCTAGGATAAGCGGAGGGAATTGTGGGGTGTACTGATCAAAATCCAGTCTGAGCTTTGGGTATTTTTAATCCAATGCATTGAACATTTTTAAGCCAAGAGTGGCTCCTAGATTAGTCATGATTGGCTGTCCCAAGGTGTGTGTAGGATTTTGGATAGATGGAGATAGACACTATACTTGATGCAGATTCCATGAGTTTCAGGACATTGCTTACCATCTAGGAATCGATCACAAACATGCATGTTTCTGTGTTATTGTATTGTATTTGTTTGTTGTTGATGCAAAGCAACAGTTAATTGTCATTGGCGTAAGCGGAGTAGAGGAGATGTCGCCTTTTTTGCATTCAGGATGGGTGGATCTACATAGAGCAGGGGACCAGTGATGGGCCATCCTTGCAGGACTCCGCAGATGACCAGAAGTGAGTTGAAGATGAGGTGTGAGTGATGAAGAGGAGCTGGAGGTAAAGGAAATGTACCATGGGAGGGGGCGTTTCAAACTCTTGCAACCCCCAACAGGAGAACAAGGCATAATCGTATGGTCCATGATGTTGAATGCTGCATTAATGTGTGGAACTATGATCAGGCACATCTGCCTTTAATGACATCATTCAGATTTTGTGCCATGACCCAGAAGAAAGCCAATCTGCAGTAGCTGGGCAGTTTTATTTTTAAGCAAACCACAGCAGAATCTATCCTGCACACTGCCAATATTAGAGTTGGAATTCTAAGTGGGACAAGGCAAACAGCCTCTACACAGAAAAAGTCTGGCTCACAGAGAGACTTTGCTTTCTAAGTAGGCAACCTTGACACTCCTTATTTACAGCATCATAAAACTACATCTTCCATCTAGAACAAATACTTTTCGGCCACATTCATGGAGAGAAAATTATTTCAGAAGATAAGGAATGTCTACTAGCCCACTTTGATGGTCATGTTTCCCCCAAGTGACTTGTATTTTAGTAATTTCAAACCCAGGACGTATGTCTCACTTTTTAAAAGCTTTCGGTAATATTTATGGTATGCCATTCGACCGAATGTAATAAAGTCTGTAGCTCTATCCTGGGTTTACGCTTGAAGTTGTCCTGGCTAGGTTTTTAAGGCAAGAGATGGATTTTTCCCATTGGAAACTGATTGTCTTTGCGTGTGGGTGTCAGTCCCACAGCACAGGGCATGACCGGCCACCAGAGTGACTGAAAAAACCAACAAGCAAAGATTTAGATGATATCGAGGACACAAACTGATGCCTTGGTAATATCTGGTAAACAAAAGGTTTAGGGCCAAATGTACGACCATTTTATTTTGCGCCTCGCAATTTGCTACTAATTGTGAGTCGCAAATTGCGAGGCGCAAAATAAAATGTGCAACAGTGTGTTAATATTAATGAGCCTCTCGCAATTTGAGAGCCCATTGGGAATGACAAGCCCTCCCAGGGATGGTGGCCTGCTGGGCTCAGCAGACCACCATTTCTGGGACTGCTTTGTCAATAAAGCAGTTTTTTTCCAAATGCAGCCCATTTTCCTTAAAGGAAAACGGGATGAATTTAAAAAAGAAAAATGAAATGTTTCCATTTCATTTTTTAAGGGCAGGCAGTGGTCCCTGGGATCCTCTGCCTGCCCGTAACTAATATTTTTGCATGCATTTGCAAAGGGGAAGGGGTCCCCTGGGGACCACTTCCCATTTGCGAATGCATTACCACCTACTTGACGTAGGTGATAATTGTGAGTGTTTTGCAACCGTAATTGCGGTCGCAAACATTAGTACATGGTTTTGAGACTCGCTATTTGGAAGGGAAAGCCCCTTCTTAATAGCGAGTCACAAAACCATTTAGCAAGTCGCAAATAAATTGCGACTCGCTAAATAGGCTTTGTACATGATGTTTTTTCACGCGCAAACGGGTTCGCAAACCCGTTTGCGCATGCAAAAACGGGTCCTACATCTGGCCCCCTGTCCCTCAGCGGTCATGTTCTATATTTAGCAACAATTTACTTTGCAGTACTGTACAACATAAATGTGAATAGGGGTGCCGCCGCGGGGTCAAAACCTAGTAGAATTTAAAGTCAATTCACAGATGACTGTGCCTTTGCCTCTTGTCAAAACTAGCAGTCCCTAAAAAGGCTTTTAGCTGGCTTTCAACAAAGCTGGGTACCTCCCACTAGTCCTTAAACCCCAATACTCTTCCCTCAGAAAGGCACAGAGACCCCGCATTTGACATTAGAGAGGCATATAGCACATTTTTTCTCATCTACTGCCTTTTCCTTGCATTTCCCATCCTTTCATCAGTTTTAGACAGCAGGGCTCATGGGCTTAGATAATAAAGACACATGCCAAGGTTACAGAGTCAGGTTATGGATTTATCTGTAAAGTTGCACCAATCTCACAGGATGGCCCCACAGGAATCCTGACATTACAGCCTACGGAGGAAGTGCCTTCTTGCACCAAGGAAATTGCATTTGCAATACATGCCCCCTAAATCATAAATTATTATTCAAGTGGTAGCTTAATGTAAATGATATAATTTTTTACCCAGGTATCAGCCCGACAATTCCTGAAAATCAATTTCCCCCATGCCAGCTTTTTATTTCAGTGAAGAAAACCCAACACTTCAAATAAAAACTTTCTTTAAAAAAAAAACCTTTTGTAACTTATTTAAAGTTTTTGATTTTTTTTAGTAAATACATGAGTTTGGCCGCTAAATACCAGCTTACCATTTTCATCCAGTTCTTACGTGTACTGTTGCCTCATACGGGTAGCATCTGTCTCACAATCCCACATATCCGTAACAACCATATGCCGGGGATGCCTATCATATCCCTGTGGTAGACAACAATATTAAGGATGCCAGCCTTATGTCAGAATGCCCATCTGAAGTCATAGGTGGCAACCTTTCGTCAGGGATGGCCATCATAATGCCAAGAACCCTGACAATATTTTTAGGATGGCTACCCACATCTTGGCCACTATTAAGTCCATAATTATGCTGAGGATGCCTGCAATGTGCCATAGAGGGCCACCGTATTCCAGAGGCACCATAATGCCTAGAATTCTGATAATATGCCCAGGATGGTCACCTTAAGCCAGGGCCATCATAATTCCTTGAAAGCCCAGAACATGTTGAGTCTGGCTGCCTTGGATGACAAACTTTCTAGTGCATATATGGCCCACATTATGTCAAAGAAGGCAACATCTGCCAGGGGCTACTGTCATGCCTAGAACGCCCACATTACATCTAGGACAGCCACCCTAAGCCAAGGGCATCATAATGCCAAGAATGCCTACCACAATCTTTATCAGTGTCACTGCCACCTCCATCTCCATTCGATTAACATTAAACCTATTCCTATATTCTCCCTTTTCTGAATCTCTACATCTCCCTCTGGTTTATCACATTATTTCCGTTTTATCAGGTTGCTTCTATGTATGCTATTCATCACTCTCCCAGTTCATTCCTCTCGCTTCCCTTTCTCTTTTCCACCCCTGCCTCTTTCTTCACTTTCTGCATTGCCCCTTCCTCTACCCTGACTCAAAATCACCCTTACCATCTTTGAATCTGTCTTTGTATCTATCTTTATTTATTTCCACCTTGCTGTCTTCTATTCTCCCCACATCATTCTGCATTTCCCTCTCTGTCTTTCTGCTATTATTTCTCGTGTTCTGTCATTTCATTTGATTTCTATGTTTCTGGTTATCCCTTGTCCTTCATTTTTCCCCCTTTCTTTGTCTATTGTTCTTTCTTTCATCCTTAACTCCTTCCTGACCCTTCTAGCTTGTTCTTTCTTTATACTTTCTTTTTTCTGTTTGTTTGTTCTTTCTGTCTTCTTTCCATCTCTCTAATCCCCATCTTTTCATCGTATACCTCTTATCTCTCTTTGTTACAATCTTTTAGATCTTCTTTTGCTTCCTTGCTCTTATAGCCCCTTTTCATTAGCTTCATTTATATTTCCCCCTTTTTCCCGTTTTTCTCGTTCTTTCTCCTGCTTTTGTTTCTTTGGGCCGTCAAAAATGCATTTGGTAAAAGTGGTTGCAATGTGTGCCGACTTTTACGAAAGACACTGGTATTTTGAGAACTGAGCCATGGATACATACTTAAAGGAATTGTAAGATGGAATGGACATCCTAAATATGGGCCTTCAAATTTACAATTCAGTAAGTACTCGAAACCCTATTTTGAAATTCGATAAAGTGTTTCTGAATCGGAACTTGAGTTTTCAACATACCCTAAAGCCATTCTGCGGTCACACAGGCTTTGATTTTCGCAAATAGCAGCTTTTGTGACTGCAAAATAGCTTTTCACATTTTGTTCTTTTTCTTTCTGTTCTGTAATCTCTTTCTTTTTTACCTCGTGTTATCCTCCCTTTTCGTTAGTATGTTCCTTCCTTTTTTCTCGCATGTATTCCTTTTTTTTCTCTCCTTTCTTTCTTTCTCCTCTTCTTCCTCCTTCTTTTCCGTTTCCACCCTTCTCTCACTATTCCTTTGTTTCTTTCTTCTGATTTTCTCTCTTTTCTTACTCCCTCACTTGTGTTTTCTTCCTTAATGTTTTCTCCTAGCCCTCTTTCACAACTCTTTTTCCCCTTTTGACATTCTTCAACTCCGTTTTCTTTTTTATCCTTCTGCATGTTTCATTCTTTCTCTCTGTTTTTCTTCCTCCTCTCTCAATTTATGTTTCTTTGTCGCTTTCTCTCGATCTCCCCTTTCTTTCTTCGTTTCTTTTCCTTTCTTTGTTCCACTTTCTGGCCCTTTGTTGTTTCTTCCCACTTTCTTTCTCCCTTTCCCACTTGTTTCCCTTTCTCAATTTTTTATATTTTTTCCATCATCGTTCTGTCTTGCTTTCTTTGTTTTTGCTTTCATTGTTTTGTCTCTCTGTATTTTATTCTTTCACCTTCTTTATTTTGCCCTTTCTTTCCATATTCTGCCTTTTGCTTGTCCTTTCCCACTCAGTTTCTCAATCTAGCTCTATCTTCTTCCTGTTTCTTTCTCACTTTCTTCCTTCATTTCTTTTCTTCTTTACTCCCTCTACTCCTTTCTTCATCTTACACCTTTCCATTTTCTCATTTTGCCACTCTTTTTCTTCCTTTCCTTTTTTTTGTTTTCTTTTGTTTATCATATTCTTTCTTTCCTTCTCTCTTTCTGTCCTTTTCCTTTTTTCTTCCTTTCCTTCCCCATTCTTCTTTCTTTGTCCTTTGTCTTTTTTCACCCTTTCTCTTTGCTCTCTATCTTTGCCCTACCTTTCTACCTCCCAATCATTTCCCCTTCCTTAAATTTCCTTTCACCTTTCTCTCGCCTTCAGCTTTTCTATTTACCTGTCACTCTCTTTTTCCCATGGGTATAATTTCCTTTCCTTTCCTGTCTGTCTCTATTATTCTTGTATTCCTTTGGCAATCCTTGGCCTTGCCACTAAGAGCTGTCTTGTTATTATCTTGGTCACAGAGATGCAGACAGAAGGCGGCACATAAAGGTTGTGAGTGACTCAGCTTAGTGGCCTAGTGTGGCAACCACCACTACAGCTGCCAGCATGCCACTGCCTTGCCCCCTCCAAACCTCTTGTTCTTCTGGGAGGGGCGGGGACAGTCTGCGAGAATCAGGATGAAGAAATCACAAAGCAGTTTTAACTCATAAGTAAATACATAGGGGAGAGGAGTTGGCCTAACGGCTAGAGCGTCGACCTCGAATCTGGGGATCTGGGTTCGAGTCTCAGCAATGACGCCGAGCATCCTGTGATTCTGGGCAACTCGCTTAATCTCCCTGTGCCTAACAAAAATGAATGTGTCCTCATGAAACGTAACTGGTGCTATGTAAAGCGCTCTGATACCCAATTCGCGTCAGGTTCGCGCTATATAAAATGCTATAAAAAAAAAAATATGAGGAAATTTGGCTTCACTTTACTACACAGATTGTTGGCTTTTGTTGAAGTCAGATCCAGACAATGATTTTTTTGCTGCTTACACATTATCGACCCCCAGTGGGACAGGAATCTTCTCTGAGCCAGGCAAAAATGTATCCTGGTGCCAACACAGGTCCCTATGACGCTGGTGCTCCCTTCGACCCAATAAAGCCAGGCTAACGCTGATTTCCTTGCCTCAAACCCTGAACAGACGTGTGCCCTGATCCATCTGCTAACTAGCACAACTTTAGAAAACCCAAGAAGTGCCTCTCACTGGTTCCAGTTGACCCCCTCTAAAAACCGGAACATGAGCCAAAATTGCCGAAATCTGCCGGGACAGCCGGTGAAAACCTGGAACTGACGGGTCAAATCCGGGACGCCTGGTCACCCTAAGCTTAAGTTGATTCTCCAAAATGCCAGGATAGGAAGTGACATCATACACCCTTTGACCCCTGACACCCTTACCAGCACATCACCGGCTACTTAATGCAACAGAACATAGGGAGGGGAGGAGTTTAAACAGAAATTTCAGAGACATTCCTATTGTCTGTTCCAGTCAGATGCTGCGTTCGTGTCCCCAATGACCAGGGGTGGCAAAGACCGTGCCAGGGAGCGATGGGGGGCTCCTGGAGAAGCCAGGAGGAGCAGCTGCTGGCCTATCCCAAATCAAAGCCAGGGAACATCCCTCTTTTCTTCTGGAATGCTGTGTGGCCGAGGCTCTTTCTTCCTCCACAGCCGGATCCAGAAATAGCCGGGCCCGGAAGCACACTGCTTCACCTTCGGATTGTGCGCCAGCCCCCTGGGCTGCTAATAATTACATTGGAGAACCCGGGTCTTATTACATGGTGGGCGCATGCCGGTTGCCAGGCAACAGCACTGTATTTTTAACCACAGCTGCCAGTCAGCTGAACATTAAAGCAATACCTGTTCAGCTTTTATCCAACTGACCGTGCGCATTGTTTGGAGATGCTAAAATAAAAAGTGTTTGCGTCAATAACGTTTGACCCTCTTGCGACTTGCACAAAAATAACCACCCAACTGCTGCTGCGTAGAAATAACACCAGACTAACAGTGACTGCTAAAGCCAAGAGCCATGTTTTTTTTAAATTTGCTAACACAAGAAAGAAACACATGGGTGGTATATCTTTCTCAGTTCAAGCAGCCAAACTATGGAACTCTCGCCCCCCAAACATAAGATCCCCGGATAACCATCTTATCTTCAGAAAACGACTCAAGAGTTGGCTCTTTCCCACATGACCACCATACTCAAAACACAAATGTACAGCGTATGCTTGTGTATTTAAACATGTATAATGTTGTTTATATGTATGTATTTAGATATGTGTTGGTCTTTGAACAAATATATATGCTACTTATGGTTTAAAAATATATAGATATTCCTATAGGTCTGCTTAACAAATGCATATATCACTTGTGGTTACCCAATATGTATTATTTTATGCTTAACATGTATATAAGTCACTGCATAGTTTACATATAAGTTATTTGATTATATCAGTGTTTAATTTGTAAAAAACGAAGTAGCAGGGCCCTCGTCAGGTGGCAACGGCAGGTTGCGACACCTATTGCCCCTGCCAGCGTAGCCAATGACAGTACAAGCACAACTACTAACCATCACACTGCTACAAGTGTGACAATGCAAACTATTCCATGCCCCCAATGTATAAGAATGGCTTGGGCTATTTGTAGTGTTGTGTGAGTTAGCAATGACGAACCCCTGTGGCTGCTGATGGACTCTGTAGAACTGTGCCTGTTTAGAATGTTGAGTTTGCGTTACACACAGACAAATAAAGGCTTGTGATACTAAGCTCCTTGTGTGGCGTAGTCAGTGGCGGGTACCCAGGCTGCGGATATCACTACAACTGACGACAAGATATGGGAGAAGTAACCTGAAGATCGGCAGTGCTCTCTCAGAGAGTTTGCCGTGTCCAGCAACAAACAGCCCGTGTATGCCACGTGTGCCTCAGTCAAAGTGAGGAATCGATGTATGGCGTATGTGGATTCAAAGTGCACCTCCAGCCAGTGTAAAGCATTTGAAGATAATGAAAGCTTCACTGAGAAGTCTAAACATCGTTGGTCGTAAAGTGAAGTACTGCGCTAGTAAGCAACTTAAAGCTATAGATCATACAGAGTGATAACGTAAAAGGCGGATAAACCAGCAAATTGCAGGGTAACGCTGCAATCAGAAACCCTGCGAGGCAGAGATCAACCAGGTGTAGACAGTACAAAGAGACGCCTAAATCCAAAGCAAGTCAAATACAAGAAACGGTCATCTCCTTCCCTGAACTGAGTAAAGAGAGTCATCATACCACAGCGCTGAGGGGAATGACCCCAGAGGAGGCTCCGAGGGTTGTGCTTACAGAACCGTCCATACACAAAGATGCACACCACCAAAGCTGCTGGGTGGCAGCTCAGAATAACTCCAAAGGTCTCCATAAAGGTGAAGGGCTTCAATGGAGACCAACAGGGAAGTCAAGGTTCCACAGACTGTCCAGGATGACCCAGAGGGCAGCACAGCACAGGGTATTAGAGATGTCAAGGATGAAGCTAGGACAGCAGACACTGTTGGCGAAAACTCCACCCTCAGTGTCAGCCAATCTCATAAATGGGTAGCATACCGCCACTGTCTTGAAACCACCATCACCATTCGATACCACCAGAAAGCAAAATACTGGCAACAGATGGACTGCTTGGATAGAGACATTTGATGAGTTCATTGATGTGATAGAAGAAGCAGATAGCAAGAAGATTATCAAATACCTTAAAAATCTTGCTGGTGAAGGTGTAAAAAGTCAAAATGCCACGAGCTGACACAATTACATCCTGTCAAATAAAAGCAACCTTAAATCTCAAGTTCAAAACAATGCAAAATGGAGATTACAAAAGATACATTTTCAGTCAAGAACTACTGGAAGCTGGTGAAACCATCGACAAATTTGTTTAGAGACTGGATATGCTGATCAAACACTGGAAATTTGATGAAATTAATGATGAGGAAGCTATAAGTCTTAGACTTATTGACGGATGTCTGTCAGATCCATTCAGACAACAAATGCTGTGCCGATCGATAAGCTGCTGACATGGAAGCCGGAGGTGCCCATAGTGAGTCAGTCATGAACATGAAAAGTAAGCCAAAGCACAAGGCAGAGAGACAAAGAGTGATGTCTCCACAGAAGAAGAAGTTGCGTTTCAGCTGTGGATTTTCGTTTCCACACGAAGGTAAGTATCACACCATTGGACAGAGCTGCAAAGGCTGTCGGAAGGATAACCATTTTGTAACAGTTTGGAAGGCAAAGAAAAAGTAAGTGCATCACAGCGCAAAGACAAAATGACCACCCTAACGTTCCGGAAGCAACTTCCAACACACACCAACAAAGGCCAAGCCACCACAACAGTTGAGGCAGTCGACACCAAAGAGGTAAATCGTCGCGAGAAATGCGCACGCGGGGGCATGCGTGCATGCGCAGTTTTCCCAGAAACAACCATGGAGAACAGGAGGGAAGACCGGGGACGCCGCAGGCAAGGTAAGTGGTTTAAATTTACTTAAAGGTAATTTTATTTCATTGTTTATCAATTGTTAATAGGGAGTGGGAGGCGGGGGCTGGCCAACTCTGCTCCGCCACGGAGTGTGCGGAGATTTGACTACTCCGCGTTCTCCGCATAACACGGAGTAGGCAAATCTCCGCACACTCCGCGGGCGTAGCAGAGTTCTCTGCCCACGGTTAGTCATCTTAATGTGAAGCATTAGAAAAGCACCCCTCTTTGGCCACAGACGATTGGCCTTGTTGAACGTTTCATGAGTACACTTAAAAAAGCTGTTGAGCGTGCTGTATGAGAAAAGCTTGACCTTAAAACTGTCTTGAATTCTCTTCTAGTTTACCGTTCGACCCCTCACTGAACCACAGGTGAAAGCCCTGCAACCTTGATGTTCGGGAGAGCCATGACGACCAAGTTACCTCAATGGACCATCAGAAGACCAAGTACTGAGGAAGAAATCAATGTAAAGGACTTGTATCATAAAAGGAAATTAATGCCTATGCAGACAAGCACTGACATGCAAAATGTGTTATTTTCCCTAGAGGAGATCGAGTGCTTGTCCACCAGTCTAGAAAACGAAAGTCTGATGCTCCCTTCGATGCTGAGCCCTTTCATGTTGTGACCAGCAAAGGACACATGGTGACTGCCCAACGTCCTGGGAAGTCATTTACACGAGATTCCTCGCATTTCCAACATGTGGCTCATCGCCTGCTAGGCACTCAAGTCAATGTAGAGACTGGGTCTAAAAAGACAAGTGAAAACCCTCTGACTGCTGTTATTCCTATATTGCCAACGCAGATCATGGACACTTCTACTGCCTGTCCCCAGTTTCCAAAGACACGAACGGGACGTGTGATCAAAGCACCACAAAGACTTATTGAAGACCTACGAATGTGTATACGTTTGTATAAAATAGGGTTTTTTTTAACAGAGGAGGAGATGTAGTGTTGTGTGAGTTTGCAATGACGGAAACCTTGTGGCTCCTGATGGACTCTGTAGAACTGTGACGTAAGCGAAGTGAATGCAGGTTTAGAATGCTGAGTTCACATTACTTGCAGACAAAAAAAGACATGTTAAGTTCCTTGTGTGGCATAGTCAGTGGCTGGTACCCAAGCTGGGGAGGTCGCTACAGTGTTAGTCATTTTTACTGTCTATTTAACGAATAAACTATTGTTGTTCTCCTCATCTCTAAATTAGATATACAGCGCCACCATGTGGCAGACTGTCATAAATCCCGGTGATGACAATTAAGTGTCGGTGCCGAGAACCAGAAGCCACTAGATCAAATTAAGCACTGGATTATATGCTTATGGGTCATTGTTTTATTTATTTCATCTATCAAAATGTGTAAATATGATCATTACAATTATATCTATAAGTGCTTTACTATTGAAATATTGGAGAACATTTCAAATTAAAATAAACAAATATAAATAATAAAAAATAGATAATTAATAAAACAAAATTAATAACAATAAATAGATGCAGCAGCTTTATGTACAGCAACACTTGAAAGTCTAAGTTTCTAACTATTTGGGACTTTATATAATGCACCTTTATATCTATTTATTATTTTCCATAAACACGTATTCCTTTCTATGTAGTTATGTATCTATATATTTTTTTACTTTACTTCTGTAAAACAAAAATCTTTAACTCTCTCCAGTTCACTACTCTGTCTCATCCTATACCTCTTTTAATATATCCTCTGCCTCCACTCTCTGGCTCATCCCAAACCTCGTAGCTCTACTATGATCTCCCTAATAACCCTTCCTTTCTAGACTCTTCCCTCCTCTATCCCTCCTTTGACTCATCCCAAACCTCATTTTACCACTATAATCTTGCAAATAACACTTTCTACACTTTTCCCACCTCTATCTTTCATTTGATTCATCCCAAACCTCATTTTGCTACTATGATCTTCCAAATAAAACTTTTAAACTCTTCCCTCCTCTAGGCATCCTTTTACTCATCCTCATTTTACTACTATGCTCTTACAAATGACACTTTCTAGACTCTTCCCTCCTCTATCCCTCCTTTATCCTATTCAATTCAACTAACAGACTAACATGTCCTCTGCTCAATTTAACTACTTTTACTTCCTTATACTAATCCACTTTGGGGTACGGAGTAGAATACAACTCGCCAAAAATCGCTTCAACGCCTCATCAGGGGTAGTAAGCGCAATATAAATACAATCACATTTACAACGTAAGCACATGAAAACCAGCAGTAAATAGTCCCTGCAAGCAGCCGGCTGGAAGCGGGATACAATCAAACAGCCAATAGCATAAGTTGAAAGATTAATCCGCCAGTGATGCCAGGCAAGAAGTGATTGACAAAGTGTCAGCCAGTCTCTACAAGTGAGTCATCGAGGAAAGCCAATGGTTGAAAGGGGCCGACCCAAAGCCCACTCTCTCTCTGTATATACTGCTTGCAACTGGTCAAACAGCTTTAAAATCTACTCTGTGAGGTTAACATTGGGGGTACAATTACAGTCAATGATAAATTCATGACCCGCAGCGAAACTGAATTACTGACCACAATCCACATTGCAGAAAAAACACTGCTTAAAACATACAGAATTTAGCATCAAAAAATAAGGTCAGCTCTGAACGGATCTTAAAAAGGGTAAGCACACATCTCCAGGTCTGGTTATGTGCGCTTACTAAAAACCCAAGCAATGATTCAGGAGTGTCGGATCCTGTAGGGGGCTATTCCTTGCCCATGAAATTAAAATGTATTTTTCGGGCCAGCGACAGCATTTGTTTATTTGCTTAATGTATGAAATAAATTGTTCTGCTGTCTGTATTTTTAGTCCGCCAGCAGTAATTAGCCACAGAGGTATTTCCATACTGCTGGAAGTAATGCATAATTGGAACACTGGCAGTAATGCTTGCTTTGTGCTGCCTCGCGTTTTCAGTACATATTATTTAACAGTTAAGGTGCATTAAATAAGCGCATGCCCCTGGGAGGTCGCCCTAAGGGCCATAAAAGCCTTTTGGTTTCTCGATACAGACAGCGCAGATTTGTGTTCAGTTGATAAAAATGTTTATTGGTTTATTCTGAAACTTTTTTCATCATTTTATTCACGTGTTAAATATTTTATGTTCTAGGAGTTAAACTGGCCTCGTTTTTGTGCACAGCTTTTTGTAACATGATGTGAATTTCATGAATAAAACACAAAGGTGATTGGCTGTCCGTTTAGTTTGTGTATTTTAGACGTTCTCTGAGTATTAACATCATGAGGGAGAGGCCAGGAGCCTTGAAATGCTTACTGGGCAGAATGAAATTGTATTTGAAATGATGCGTGGACTTGTAAACAAGTGAGCTACCGCATTTACCAATAAAAGAAAATGATGAGAAAGTTACAGAATAAACCAATAAAGGAAATTATTTTCAACTAATTTATACTGAGATTAACAAATAAAGTTTAGCTGACAATGAGATTAACTAAAATGTAATGAGAATTAATAAATCTCTATTGAGTCTATCAAGAAATCAAAAATCTATAGTGGAGGCTACTAGGGTGCCGTAGTTATTTTATATAGGTGTTCTTCCGTGGACCAGGTGTACTAGACTGCAGACATGCGGGAAAATATACAAAAACAGTAAAACACCTTCTTTCAAAGAGCCAATATAAATAGAAGAATATAAATATACATATATATATAAATATAAATAGAAGACACACTAGTGTGCAGAGCAATGGAGATAGTTTAGTGGGTGGTTAATGATTAAGGCGTGATCAAAGTCATGTAACGCACGTTGCTCTTCCCTGCACAGCCAACGGTACTTTCTAGCACCACCACAACCTTGGATGTGGCCATGACAAGAGGAGGCGGAACTTCTGGACACCCACGTGCAGACAAGTGGCATAGACAGAGGACCAGAACTTGTCACAAGAGGTTTAGGAGATCAACAGTGGCTCACTCTACTAGGCGGGGGGAGGATGTGATGCAGCAACCGGACAAGATGCAGAACTAAATGAAAGCACTGCAGCATCATCGACTTGAACTGGCTGGGAGTCAGAGAAATCCTCAAGAAAGATAATTCAGGGACCACTGCTCACCCCAACGTTACTGGGTTTTTAGTAGGAAATAGATGTTAATAATGGACCCTCAGTTCCAAGAGAAGAACTGAATTCTTAGACTAATAGAAGGTCCATGTATAATGGTAATAGCTGAAAGGAAGTCAGTGATAAAAGATACAGTAGTGAGTTCCCCCACCCTATGCTGATGTTATGTTACTGGTGAGTGGCTATTGAGGGGGCTTAATTACTTCCTGACCACTGCCTTAACTATTCATGATAACTAACCAATTTTCAGGTCAAAGTCTACCAGACAGCTAACAACATCTTGGGGTCATTCTGAAAGCTTCCATGGGAATCCATTCCGCCCACTAGTTACCATTGGTTTTGTGGTTTGTAAGTCACATTTGCTTGCTTTCTATTTGCTGGTTCTATTTGTTTTAGGCTGTCCAGCTTGAGTTCGTCCCATCTGTTGCCAAAACCCAATTTGATGTATTCTTTCACCAATGCTCGATTTCTATAAACAGGCCTCTAAATCTTGTTCTTATCTTGTCACATTTGCTGTGCATTCAAAGACAGATGTCAAATGACAGGCTCTGTCTTCGAGGGAGCTTGGTGTTTACTTTTCTTTCTTTGACTTCAAAGTGAGAGGGTTTCTGTGAGAATCATGCTGGCTACTGGGGGTGTACTCATGGAAGGCTGTAGGATGGTGGGTTTTTTTCTAGCACACAACAAAATTTAAATGTCTGCAAAAGAACTGTGCTGATATATCAAAATATATTAGAATTAGAAAAAGCACAAATGAAGCACAGTTTTTGGTAATTCTGAAGTGTGGTGGAAAACAATATTTTAATACGATCAAAACAAGTCAATAATACACTAGATGATTACATTTCCACACATTATCGTTTGTGCGCTATATATTTTTATTAGTAAAACAGTATGTCTGTGCAAATGTATTGGTCATTGCAATTGAAGAAGTGTTGTCTGTAATGGCAGTGCGCTACCACACCATGCACACTCCACACTACACCACTCTACTCTGCACCACTCCACACCATTTCAGTCTATTCTGCACCACTCCCCACTATGCCCTCCACTCCATGCCACACTGAGTCGCTGCATTCTACTCTACACCACTTCACTCTACGCCTCCTTAATTTACACCACTTTACTCTATACCCATTCACTCTCCCCACACTACTCTACTATGCACCTCTGCACTCTCCGCCATTACACTATACACCACTTCAGTCTAGGCCACTCCATTCTACTCTGCACCACTCCTCTCTACACCACTACAGTATATGCCACACCACTCTGCAACACTGAACTCTATTCACTGCATTCTACACCACAAATGTATGCTACTGCACTCTAGCCTGCGCCACTCCACTCCACGCCACTTCACTCTACTCTTAAACAATCTACTCTACACCACTGCACTCCACGCTATGCCACTCCACTCTAATCTACTCTGCACCACGCTGCTCAATGCTACTGCACTCTACGGCAACTACTTTGCACCACTTCACTCTACACCACTATACTCTGCTCTGCAACACACTAGGCCACTTTACTCTGCACCACTGCACTGTACACCACTATACTCTACTCTGCAACACTACGCCACTGCATTCTACACCATTGGGCTCTACGTCACTGCACTATATGCCACTCTATTCTACTCTGCACAACTGTACTCTACTCCACTGCTCTCTGCACCACTCTACTCTGTGGCACTCTACTCTACGCTACTGCACTCTAGAGGACTGCACTCTCCACCACTGCACGCTTTGCCACTCTACATCATTGTGCTCTACGCCACTGCACTCTACGCCACTCTATTCTCTGCACCACTGCACTCTATGCCACTGCACTATACACCACTGCACTCTATGCCACTACACTCTGCATCACTTCATGCCACTCTAATCTATTCTGCACCACTGTACCCAACACCTCCACACCTCTGCACTCTACACCACTCCATGCCACTGCACTCTTCACCACTCAACTCTTCACCTCTGCACTTCACGCTGCACCACTCCACTACACTCTACGCCACTTCACTCTACTCAAATAAACTTCTCTACACCACTGCACTCTACACCACGGCAATCTAGTCTGCACCACTCTTCTCTACGCCACTGTACTATATCTCAGTCTACTCTACGGCCATAGTGACAAAAGGCTTCCAACCCAGCAAATTGTCTGGAATAACATTATGCATGACTCTGTTCAAGAATTCAAACTGAGTGTTGTGATTTGCACAATGGGCTTTAACTGCCGCTTCTTTCATATAACGACCAATTTAACCCCCGTCCCTGACATTAAGAACTGGTCTCTTTGTGAGCTCAACTGTCCTTGAACTCTGTTCAAAAGCACCCAACCAAATTGTCAGCTATGAACTGCGCTACGCATTTTTAATTGGAACCTGCTCTGCATTTTAATCATTTAAACGCTCGCCCGATTTTAGGTGCTTTATACTTTTGCAGCCAGCGCTTCAGTGGACTGCAATCAGTCTTGGTTTTATATTTTTAACTTTTTGTTTAATCTATTTTATGGATGCGTATAATGTCATGTATATGCAAAGCTTTTTATTAATCATGCATAATAATAAACGTACTTACTATTCACCACTGCACTCTACGCAATCTGCTCTGCATCACTGTATTTTACGCCACTTCACTCTAGGCCACTCTGCTACACTAAGCTCTACGACACTCCACTCTACTCCACTCTGAATCTCTACTCCATTAAACTCCACTCTATGATTCTCTTCTCCACTCTACAACACTACTCCACTCTACGCCGCTCTATGCAACTCCACGCCAATTTACTACACTCTATTCTACGTCACACTACTTCACTCCACTACTCCACTCTACTCTACTTCCCTATATGCCACTCCACTTGACACTCTATGCCACTCCACTCTATTCTATGCCGCTTGACTCTACAATACTCCACTCCTCTCTATGCCATTCCACTCTCATACACTACTCCACTCTATGCCACTCCATCCTACAACAATGTACTCCACTCTACACCACTCTACTCTACAACACTTTACTCCACTCTACGCAACACCTTCTATGCCACTCCACTCTGCTCTACACCACTACTCAACACTCTATGCCACTCCACTCTACGGCACTCTACTCCACTCTGACACTCCAGTCAACTCTATTCCACTCTACGCCCTTCCACTCTACAACATTCTACTCGCTCCACAACACTCCCCAACCCTCTACACCTCTCCACACCACTCCACTTCACTTCACCCCTCTCCACTCTACACCACTCTATGCAACTCTATAACACTCCACTCTACTCTACTCCACTTTACAACACTCCACTCCTGCCACTCTCCTTTACACCGCTAACTTTTAGCCATCCGGAACAGCAGCCACGCTGGTGTACAACATGGCTAAAACATATTGGCAAAGCCAATAGCTATTACAAAAGTGAGACCCATTGACTTTGCCAATGCTTGTCCTTTTTAGGTTGTTTGCTTTGTTTGTCCTGTCATGGGGTTGATGGATGGGGTTCTGGGTTGCCCGACGATGGTCCTTACTTCCGATCACGAGAAGACATTTAACCCACAGGGTCAGAGTACTCAGGATGTGATCCATGCCCTTCACTTACTTTAGACCCGGGGTGAATGACAACACACATGCGTGGGTCACCACGTGCACCTTAGAGACCTTCCATGTGCAGGTAAGGCAGGACCAGCTAAGCACCATAAGATGCAGACCTACCTGCAAAGTGGGGGTTTCCATCACATATTTCTTTCTTCCAAAACAAGTAGTACATGTCTTTATACAAAAGATACATTTAAGTGACAGAGAGGCAACGAAGATGCCAAGGCAGGGTATAGGCCAGATATATAGACCACAATATACTGGTCCTATGCCAGCGGGGTTGAGATCTGGGTGAGACTAGCTTCTCCTCTTCAGAGCATAGATCAGATGGTTGATATATAGGACAAACATGCAATCTTGGTGGAAACATCCTCTGAGTTGTATTGTTGTTACTTAAAGGAAGTGGGCTTACTGAACCTGACCTTGGAACATGAGTAGGCCCTGGATCCAGCCTTCACACTGGTGGACATTATGAATTTGAACAGATCTATTAGAAAGACCTCAGGATCTGAAGAGCTATGCCGGAGTTTCATACAACATTCATGGATCACCTCTATTACAGCAGGAGAACTGCCCCTGATGAGCAAGGAGATATGGATAGCAGAGGTTCCAAAACTGGATATGGATGTACTAGACAAAACATCCTATCATCCACTTTCAATGTTGAACTTGGAATTATAAATAATAGGGAAAGTTATGGCAGTCGGAATACTACAGGTTTTACCAGCTTTACTCCGTCTAGACCAAACCAGTTAGAATATGTCAGTTAATTTGAGTTAACTTTTTCATATCATGGATGACCTACCTGAAAATAAGTAGACCTGTTTTGGTATCATTGGGCCGTGAGAAAGACTTTCCTACCGTGGGACAAAAGGTATGCAGTACTGAGTTCCATGCAATTTGGGCTGCAGATTCTGGGCTGATCAATCTGCTGGTGAAGCTCCAATGGCAAGAGTCATGTTGTGCTCTTGTACCTAAGCAAGAGTTTACGTGACTTGGATTGGCCATCTAGACTTTCAATAGCTTTGGTAGAATGGTTTGAAAGCAAACTGGAATTAGCCAAGTCTTTTCAGTTGAGAAATCTATCCCCAGACGCTCAATTGCGAAGACACCTGTAACCTTTTAAATATTTGGGCATCCTTATGTACCATTCTCTTTGAAGATGCCCTTGAAGGAGATCTGGTGAGAAGGCTACAGGCCTTAAGTGGGTCTGCATCACTTTCTCATTAGCTTCCACTGTTGGTGATGGAGCAGATGGTTCTATTGAAAATGATCATGTTCTCAGGGTTGCTGTACTTCTTCACCAACCTTCCCATGGTGGGGCCAGGGTTTTTTTCTCCAAGATTTACAGCCACAGTTAATAAAGGCTGAATCTGGAAAGGAGGTCGGAGAAAGGTAGCACTGACAAAATGGTCGCACCCAATCCAAGAATATGGGTCAGGAGCTCCAGAATTTGTGCATCATTACACAGCAGCTCAGCTACACTGGATGGTGGGATGGTTGACACAAGGTAGTGAGATGCAGTTCATAGAGCAGGACTTGCCCCCGACACCAGACATCAAACCTAAATGGGGTAACAAGTCAATGGGAAGATAATGATGGAAAAGGTGTGCACAGGCACTAAAAGGGCCTATGCTTTGGGAGTACCCATGTTGTGTTTGCCTGGATTTGACTTAAGTGGGAGACGTCCTGGGCAGGGGCCCCATCCAAAGGGGGTATAACGTTGTCAGATAGGTGAATAAACAGCCTCATATCCAAATTCCTCTTGGAGGTGGGCTTAGGTTGGATTAAACATAGCTTAATTAACTTGCGTTGGGGTGCACCTGTCGGACATTGGGACAGATGTATTTCTACAGAACATATGGGACAAATTGAATGCAAGGTGTTGTTGGTAGAGTAGAAGAATCAAGGTGCAGCTATGGTGTGGGGGGCCTTGCTGGCAGCGAAAGATCCCAACAAGGTTTGACGGTACTTACAAAGCAATCCTACATAAAAAAAACATTTGCTGAAAGGGAACAGGCCACAAACAGGTGACAGTCAGGACCCGGGGGGTACTGGTAGGCTACCGCAATGGCCTTGGAGGTTAACCGGAAGGAAGGAAACATTCAAGGGCAGAGCCTGTGGCCCGGAAGAAGTTGGGAGGTGTGATGGCACCGGTAGTGAAAGGTCACCCGGTGGGGTTGGAAGCAGATGCTTACCCGGAAGGAAAGTGTTAGAAATGGGGTCTCTAGTTGGCAAGGGTTTGTACCTTTGTCAAAATAGGGGCCCTTTCTTCAAGTCAGGATAAGGAGGATACACTCCTAAAATAACCCCTGCTCACCCCCTTGGTAGCTTGGCACAAGCAGTCAGGCTTATCTCAGTGGCAGTGTGTGAAGCATTTGCACATAACCAACAGTAACACAGTGAAAACACTACAAAAGGACACCATACCAGTTTAAAAAAAAAAAAAAAATTATCTGTGCAAACAAGACCAAAAATGATTTTAAAAAAATACACCATACAGTTCTCAGAAGTATCGATACTAAAAATAGACTTGAAATACAGTTCCTTGGAGGTGGTAGCCGTGGTCCCCCGCACCAGAAAGACCAGATCGGGAGGCCGCTCCTTCTCCTTCCGCGCGGCCAGAGCCTGGAACGACCTTCCGCTCCACCTCAGACAGATAACATCGCTCCCCATCTTCGCAAGAAACCTCAAAACCTGGCTCTTCGACAGACCCCCTCCTTGATGGACTGGAACCTGCGAACCCCCCCACCCATACCCCCAGCGCCTTGAGACCCTTACAGGTGAGTAGTCGCGCTTAACAAACACCTGATTTGATTTGATTTGTAGCTCCGTCCGGTGCTACCGTGGTGCTGGAAACAACCAAATCCAACAGGGTCGGGCGACTGCGTCTGTGCGGACAGGTGTCGATGTCAGATGACTTGTAAAGAGTACCTTTTTGTTCCGGCTGACTGGATCGGTGTTCTCCGACGGTGGCGGTCGTCAAGGCAGCGGTGTGAGGAGGAGTGTGGTGCCCATAGGTTGCGGTGCAAGCAGCGGCTGGGTGGCGGCAGAGGTCGTCATCGACGGTTAGACCAGGGTTGCAGTGCAAAGTGTGGCGGTGCTGGCGATCACGGTGCAAGCTACGGGGCCATCGCAGATCAGCAGTAGATGGGGCTGGCGTTGGTGGGCTGCTGCTGTGGTGTGGGATGGGGCGGTGCTGCGTGTAGCTTATGAGCCGTGCCCCAGGACCACGGTGCAGACTACGTCAGCGATGTCAGCTGGCAACGGCATCGTCAGTAAGACCAGGCGGTGCGGAGTGTGGTGCCCACAGGTCGCGGTGCAAGCAGCGGCTCGGTGGTGATGGCGGTTGTCATCGTCGGTGAGACCAAGGTTGCGGTGCGAAGTACAGTGATGCCCTCTGCTGTGCCTTCAGGTCACAGAAATGCAGCGGTCTTTGTTTGCAGCATCCGGTTGCGGTTTCCCTCGGTGGCTACTGAGACCCAAGGTCCCAGAGGAGGTACCCAGTAGAAAGTGAAGTGTTTGCTGTCCCTGAGACTTCGTGAAGAGGAGGCAAGCTCTATCTCAAGCCCTTGGAGATACTCAGCAACAAGTAAAGAAAGTTCATTCCAGTCCTTTCACTGCCCAAGGCAGAAACAGCAACTGCAGGCCAACCCAGCAAAGCAACAACACAGCTAAGGGGCAGAACTCCTCCTGGCAGTTTTTCCAGCTCTTCTTCTTGGCAGGTTCCTTGATCCAAGTGAGTTCTAAAGTAAGTTCTGGGGTCTGGGCCCCAATATTTATACTGCATTTCTCTTTGTTCTCTGGGGAGTGTCTGGGCTCAGTCCAAAACAGTTTGGTCCTCTCTGACCCAGCTTCCCGGCAGTAGATGGAGAGAGCATTGTCCAAGGCAGACCGTGGCCCATTCAGGTGCAAGGAAATCCTCTCCCACTATAAAGGCAGCCCATGTATATTCAGACCAGCCCTGACTCATCCAGGAAAGGCAGGACACACCTCAACCCCCCAGTGGCGGTTTGAAGAGAATGCACATCTCCAGCTCCTGTCACTCAAAAGCGAGACAGTCAATCCACAACCCAGAAGAGGCACACAGGATGGCTAAGCAAGAAAATACCTACTTTCTAAAAGTGGTATTTTCAAACACAGAATTTAGGAATCATCTTCACTAAAAGATGCATTTCTACATTCTGAGTTCAGGCATACTAAACTCCATTTCTCTTTCTGGTCCCAGTGGGAAGATATATTTGTAAGCTGTTACAAAGTAGTCCCCATTCTATCCAATGGGACAGATAGCGTTTCAACAGTGAAAAATGAATTACACTGTAGTTCACTATCAGGACATGTCAAACCTTGACCTTGTTAGGTACGTCGCTCCCCCTCCGCACAGCACCGCCTGTGCGTCCTGTCCCTGCCCCAGCTGCCGCTGCTGAGATAAGTTCTGTGCCCCCTGATCTGTGCCCCGTTTTTTTCTGTGTGCCCCCTGATCTGTGCCCCTTTTTTTCTGTGTGCCCCCTGATCTGTGCCCTGTTTTCTCTCTGTGCCCCCTGATCTGTGCCCCATTTTCTCTCTGTGTGCCCCCTGATCTGTGCCCCATTTTTTCTCTGTGCCCCCTGATCTGTGCCCCTTTTTCTCTCTGTGCCCCCTGATCTGTGCCCCATTTTCTCTCTGTGTCCCCCCTGATCTGTGCCCCGTTTTTTTCTCTGTGCCCCCTGATCTGTGCTCCGTTTTCTCTCTGTGTGCCCCCTGATCTGTGCCCCGTTTTTTTCTCTGTGCCCCCTGATCTGTGCCCCGTTTTCTCTCTGTGTGCCCCCTGATCTGTGCCCCATTTGTTTCTCTGTGCACCCTGATCTGTGCCCCGTTTTTTTCTCTGTGCCCCCTGATCTGTGCCCCATTTTCTCTCTGTGTGCCCCCTGATTTTGTACCCCGTTTTTTCTCTGTGCCCCCTGATCTGTGTCCCGTTTTATTCTGTGCCCCGTGATTCTGTGCCCTTACCCCCGTGCCATCCACCGCTCCTGCCGCTGCATCCCCTGCGGCCCCACCCCCCTGACTGCCCATTTGCTGCCCCTTCCTCCGACTCCCGCCTCCCAGCTGCTCCTCCCTCCCTCCTCCCCATATATGACGGCCGCGCAGGGGAAGCGCGTGGCGGGCGCACCTAAGGCAAGCCCGTCTGCGCCCGTCCGCACCTGGACCACGCTCAGCACCAGGACCCCTGGCCCCCACGAACGCCACGACGCCCGTCTCCACTACGACTCCAGCACCCTCCACGCACTCAACGCCGGACGATCACGCACCTGCTGCCTGGCCACCCCGAAGTGCACCCAAGGACCCTTCTCCTGTCGGTACTGCAGCTTCACCAGCATCCGGCACGCCAACCCACCTACCAAAGAACCCAACCACCTCAGATGCATCCTTCTCAACACCCGCTCCACACGCAAACACGTCGTGGAACTCTGGGACCTACTGGGCTCCAACACCCCAGACGTCGCTTTCCTGACGGAGACCTGGCTGAACCCCTCCTCGGCACAAGACATCGCCATAGCCATCCCGGAAGGCTATAAGATCACCCGCAGGGACTGCACCAATTGAATAGGAGGAGGAATCGCCATCGTCCACAGGAACTCTCTCAAAGTCTCAACCAACACCGACGACACCCTCAGCACCGCCGAACACCTGCACTTCCAGATCCACACCTATCCCAACACCACCCTCAGAGGAACCAATCTACAGACCCCCTGGACCACGAGCACAGTTCAGCGACTCCATCGCCGACCTCGTCAGCACACATGCCCTCGCCTCCACGGACTACATCCTCCTCGGGGACCTGAACTTCCACCTCGAGAACAACAACAACACCAACTCCTCCACCCTGATCGACAACCTCGCCAACCTCGGATTCAGACAACTCGTCACTACACCCACCCACTCCACCCACCACACACCACCGCACCCAACAGATGCCACTCCGCTGCTGGAGCAAAGTCACCGAAGACCAGCTTTCCACCTCCCTCACCCGGAACCCACCCGCAGATCCGACCGACCCCAACACCGCCGCCCGCAACCTCAAACAGTGGATCAACGACTGCACCAACACCCTCGCCCCCCTCAAGAACCCCTCCAACACCCACACTAGCAAGAAAACCAGCAAGTTCACCGAAGACCTCCAGGCCTCTAAGAGAACCTGCCGAAAACTCGAAAAAACCTGGATCCGTGAACGAACACCGGAAACCTACACTGCCCACAAGAACGCCACCCGCAGACACCACCACCTCATCAGATCCGATAAAAGGACCTCCTTCAAAGACCACCTAGACAACAACGCACACAACAGCAAAGAGCTCTTCAACATCGTGAAGGAACTCTCCAACCCCAGCTCCAACACCAACGACATCCCACCTTCACAAGACCTGTGCGACTCACTGGCCACCTTCTTCCATCACAAGATCGCAGACATCCACGACAGCTTCAACACCGTCACCACCCCGGCAACCACTGAGACCCCCGCTCCCAAGACCACCACCCGCACCAACTGCCTGATCTCCTGGACCAACATCAACGACGACGACACCATCAAGATCATGAACACCGTCCACTCCGGATCCCCGGACGACCCCTGCCCACACCACATCTTCAACAAAGCCAGAAGCACCATTGCACCCCATTTCCGGAAAACCATCAACATCTCCTACGAGACAGCGACCTTCCCGGAGAGCTGGAACCACGCAGAGATCAATGCCTTACTCAAGAAACCCAAGGCGGACCCCAAGGACCTCAAGAACTTCCGACCCATCTCCCTGCTCCTGTTTCCGGCGAAGATGATAGAAAAGGCCATCAACAAACAACTGACCAGCTTCCTCAAGGAGAACACCATCCTGGACCCGTCCCAGTCCCGGTTCCGCAGCAACCACAGCACCGAAACTGCCCTCATCGCCGCCACCGATGACATCAGGTCCCTGCTAGACAACGGAGAAACCGCGGCCCTCAGCCTCCTGGACCTGTCAGCCGCCTTTGACACAGTCTGCCACCGCACACTATGAACACACCTCTACGACACCGGAATCCAAGAGAAAGCCCTGGACTGGACCTCATCCTTCCTCTCCGGCAGAACACAGAGCGTCTGCCTCCCCTCCTTCCGCTCCGAAGCCACCAAGATCTTCTGCGGTGTACCCCAAGGCTCATCCCTCAGCCCACCGTTGTTCAACGTCTACATGGCACCACTCGTCCACATCGCATGACGGCACGACCTCAACATCATCTCCTACGCCGACGACACCCAGCTGATCCTCTCCCTCACCAAGGATCCCCACACCGCCAAAACCAACCTCCATGAAGGAATGAAGGCCGTTGCCGACTGGATGAGAATCAGCCGACTGAAGCTGAACTCGGACAAGAAGAAGGTCCTCATCCTCGGATCCACCCCCTCGGCCTGGGACGACTCCTGGTGGCCGACTGTACTAGGAACACCCCCAACTTCCACCGACCACGCACACAACCTAGGGGTCATCCTCGACTCTACCCTCTCCATGACGAAGCAGGTCAACGCCGTCTCCTCCTCCTGCTTCAACACCCAAATCCATGCTTCGCAGGATTTTCAAGTGGCTCCCCACCGAAACAAGAAGGACGGTCACCCAGGCCCTCGTCAGCAGTAGACTGGACTACGAAAACGCACTCTACGCAGGAGCCCGGACAAACTCCTGAAACGGCTTCAACGCATCCAGAACGTCTCTGCACGCCTGATCCTCGACATCCCTCGCTGCAGCCACATCACACCCCACCTGAGAGACCTACACTGGCTCCCTGTCAACAAGAGGATAACCTTCAAACTCCTCACCCACGCACACAAGGCACTCCACAACACCGGACCAACGTACCTCAACAGCCGACTCAGGCTCTACACCCCCACCCGTCAGCTCCGCTCTGCAGACCTCGCCCTCGCCACCGTCCCCCGCATCCGAAGAGTGACCGCCGGCGGCAGATCATACTCCCACCTCGCCGCCAAGCCATGGAACACCCTCCCCATCCGCCTACTTCAGTCCTTCTGACCTTCAGAAGACTTCTCAAGACCTGGCTCTTCGAACAGTGGAAATTTCCCCCCCCACCCAGGCGCCTTGAGACCCTCGCGGGTATGTAGTGCAATTTACAAATGTCATGATTGATTGATTGATTGATTGAAACACACCAGTACATGTCCTACCTTTCAAATACACTGCACCCTGCCCATAGGGGTACATTGGGCCTACCTTAGGGGTGACTCACATGTACTAAAAGGGAAGGATAGGACTTGGCAAGTGGGTGCACTTGCCAAGTCGACATGGCAGTAAAAGCTGCGCGCAGACACTGCAGTGGTAGGTCTGAGAACCCTTTGAAAGGCTGCTTGTGTGGGTGGCACAATCAGTGCTGCTGGCTCCCTAGCAGTATTTGATTTACAGGCCCTCGCACTCTCCGTGCACTTTGCTAGGGACTTACCAATAAATCAAATATGCCAATCATGGAAACACCAATCCATAATCCAATTTACAATAGGAGCACTTGCACTTTAATACTGAACAGCAGAGAGAAAGTGCGCAGAGACACTAAACAAACAAAAAAAAAGGTATGGTGGCACCGGACGTGAAAGGTCACTCGGTCGGGTTGGAAGTAGACTCTTACAGGGAATGGAATTGGCGGTTGCACCGGAAGTGAAAGATCACCCGGTCGGGTTGGGAGCAGACGCTTACCCAAAATGAAAGGTGTGGTTGCACCGGAAGTGAAAGGTCACCTGGTTGGGACTGAAAGTAGATGCTTGTCCAGAGTGGATGTGAATGACGCTGCCGGAAGTGAAAGATTACCGGGTTGGGGCTGGCAGCAGACACTTGCCCAGAGTGGAAATGAATGACGGCTGGCACTGAATGTAGGGCACAGTGCTTCTGGCTATGGTATGGAGGTCACATGCTAGCTGAATAATTAAAGTAATGGGTGTTGAAGGTTGCCTAATAAACTGCAACCTCAATTCTGCCATAACGTGAAATTGGTGTGAGTTTGTGGGATCCGGGTGGGGCGACCAGGTGAGGGTGCCTCCGCTAAGGAAGAATGGTGTCTTTCCTTCCCAGTATCTGGAGTAGACACACAAACTCACACACAAACAGTGTCTAGACTATAATGACTTGAAATACAGTGGCCAACCACCAAGGGACGTATTGGAAGCAGCATGGTGATTGGCCAATGTGTTACATGCCTACAAGTGACGTACAGGTATTGACATGGTGATTGGCCCATGTGTTTCATGCCTGGTGCAGTTGCAGTGTTTGTAAGTATTTCAACATGTGCTGAGGTCGATCTGTCGCACTTGCAGGACCTTAGTTGATGGGAGCACAGCTGCACCAAGGTGACCACAGCACCGAGACCGCCCTCCTTGCCGCCACGGACGACATCCGCATTCTACTCGACCAGGGGCACACCACGGCCCTCATCCTTCTAGACCTCTCTGCAGCCTTCGACAACGTCTCATATCGCACACTCGCAACCAGACTTCACGACGCGGGGGTACAAGGAACCCCCTCGACTGGATCCAATGCTTCCTCACCGGTAGAACCCAGAGGATCAGACTCCCTCCCTTCCTCTCCAAACCCACGGATATCAACTGCGGAGTACCCCAAGGATCATCACTCAGCCCCACGCTACAACATCTACATGGCCCCCATCACCGCCTTCGTCAGACAGCATGGGCTCAGCATTGTATCGTACGCCGACGACACCCAGCTCATTCTCTCACTCACAAAGAACCCTGAAGACACCAGACTCTGCTTCTAGGAGGGAATGAAGAACGTGGCAGCCTGGATGAAAGACAGCTGCTTGAAGCTCAACCCAGAGAAGACCGAGGTCTTCATTCTCGGATCCTGTACCTCCGCCTGGGACAACACCTGGTGGCCCCCCGCCCTCGGGAACCCACCCACCACTACGGACCACGCACGAAACCTCGGCATCATCCTCGACTCCTCCCTCTCCATGAACCGCCAGATCAATGCCATGGCCTCCACTAGCTTCAACTGCCTGCGCATCCTCTGCAAGACCTTCAAATGGATCCCACCGACTGCAGAAGGACCATCACCCACGCGCTCATAACCAGCATACTGGACTACAGCAATGCCCTCTAAGCCGGAATTAACAGTACTCTTCTACACAAACTCCAAACCATCCAGAACGCCGCAGCAAGACTCGTCCTCGGGACCCCGCGTCACAAACACATGACACAACACCTACGAGGCCTCCACTGGCTCCCCGTCAAGAAGAGGGTCACCTTCAAGCTGCTCACACACGCCTACAAATCCCTCGACAACATCGGACCCAAGTACCTCAACGAGAGAGAATCTTTCCGCATACCCAAGAGGAATCTCCGCTCCGCCGACCTCGCCCTGGTGGTGGTCCCGGCATCCGCAGGAACAGAACGGTTGGGAGAGCATTATCCTACATCGCAGCCAAGACCTGGAATGAGCTCCCTGTGAACATCAGACGCTCTCCGACCCTGCACGCATTCAGAGGGGACCTCAAGACCTGGCTCCTCGATTGATTCAGAGCTGCCCCCCACCACCTCCCTAGTGCCTTGAGACCCTTACGGGTGAGTAGCACTGATGGCTGATTCTGTGGCTGCATCTCATCAACTGTGACAGCAGTCTTCAGGCCAGGTCTGGTGGTTAGTGGACTAATGAGTCCGTTGGAGGGGCCTGTGTTCGACCTCATGGTCTTGGGTTAAAATTCGGACGTGTCTACTCAGCCTTTTATCCTTCTTGGTCGATAAAATGAGTACCATTGGGTTTGCTAACAAAAAACATCAGTTATTCAGTGCCAAGATACCCTTGGGTGACCGCGCGCTTTACAAATACACATGTTATGTTTAGGCCCCCTGCTGCTCTCGTGGGGGGCACTTCATGACTTATATCTATAAATTATTATAAATATACTATCTCTATGCTTAAGTGTTGTCTGTAGTCTGAACCAGTAACATCAAAGTACACTAAACTGCTGCGCCCAAAGGTTTAAACCAAGGGATATCTCTGCTATGCAAGGCCTGAGATTGCGAGATCTGTGTACATTTAGGGCCCGATTCGCAAAGGTAAACTGAGACAAAAGTCTAACTTTACGACTTTCGGTATCCACAAAGGGCATTTACGAGAAGTAAAGTTAGACTTTTGTCTCAATTAAACTTAAGGTTTAGTCTTAATTTTAACTAAGACCAAAACTGAGCCAAAAGTCTAACTTTACTACTCGTAAATGCCCTTTGTGGATCCCGAAAGTCGTAAAGTTAGACTTTCGTCTCAGTTTACCTTTGCGAATCAGGCCCTTTATTATTACATTCAGACCCTTGCAAGTAGATTCTCATCAAGACATAGAAATGAGAATCTACTTGAATGGGACGTAAAAGATAAAGGAAAAGGATGGTAAAAGTCAAGGGAAATACTTAAAAATTATATATGACCAAACCAAAGTCCACACCAAGGGGATCGAATCTTAGTTTGCTATTCAAGAATATTAATCTCCCTATGAACATTATGGCTTTTATGGCAGGCAGTGGCAGCCGGCATGACTCGCGGGCGACAGGGTGGGGAGTGTGGGGGTTGCCCAATGGGAAAATATATATCTAAATCTATCTATGTATGTGGCAGTAAGCCACTCCCCAGCCTGCGATGCCGATGCCAGCGACGGAAGCAGCACCCGTCAATAATTTGCAGAAAGCAGGAACAAAGCAGGAAATCCCACCAAGAAGTCCAGCGGCACACCAGAGGACAGTAAACAGATTTTATTGTGCACACAAACAACAACGCGTTTTGGCGATGCTTTTCTCAAGTTAGGGAATTGCGCTCTATCTCCTGTAGAAATACAACTCTTAATTCATGAACATGAACAAAATACTATCGTTTCGAAACAAATACCGAAACAAAAAATGCAAAATTGCAAGTGCGATTGTCTTATGCACTCAATGCTTCTAAATAAAGCAATTGAAAATTTCTGAAGATACAGAAAAGTAGTGTAATAAAATGACATTCAAATCGCCAATGCGATTGTTCCGTAAGCCTGTAATCGACATAGAGGAAATACTCCAAAGCCAATTGACGCACTGGATCCATACCAAATTTAGAGCTCAATTGTAAATACGAATTAATTAAAATTATTAACATATAATTAAAGCAATCATAATTGGGACAGAAATCCAGATGCGAGTCATGCTATATACAGTGGAACTGCTTTTGGCATCATTAATGTACGGAAACAGATTCCTGCATGTAACTGCTGGAAGGGAAAATTGTTGCACAATAAGAGCATGGAATGAATTCTAATACATGGATAGTTCTATGAAGAAAATCAATTATATGTCATTGACGCAATCAACACATATCTCATTTTTCACAGAACAATTCCGGTACCATAAAGGGGCAATGTACCCCATTTCAATTCTGCATCTGAACTAAGTGTAATGCAAGGTAATGTACCTTACTATAAGGGCGACAATCTCAGAATGTTGTAATCATGAATATATGGGTGGTATGACATAAAACGGAGTAGACAATTCCTGTGTATGTGCGCCCCCATCCCAAACAAGTGGTAAAAATATATACAGAATGATATTAACGGGGCAAGAGGAGACAGTGGGAAGGTTAATAACCAACGTAGGTCCAAAATATATATATATATATATATTATATATATATATATATATATATATATATATATATATATATATATATATTACCTACTGGCGGTTGCCAGTTGGTAGTTATAGTTAGGACCCTGTTTCCGTAGGAAAACCGCAACATTCTATTTTGAATAACTTTGGCGCCCGTCGATGAATCCTCGCGAAATTTTCAGAACTAATGGGGCGCTACGCTCCGCTCCTACCCTGAAAGTCTCGGGGGGATTCGTCAAGCGGGGGCTGAGAAAAAAGGGGGGTCCCAAAACGCGTTTTCCCCATGCATTTTTCCATAGGACCTTTAGACACAGCTACAGCCCGAACGGCTGAACAGAGTTATTTGAAATTTGGCAGAGAGGTAGTCTACAGGTCAAGGAAGTGCCTTTTGTAGGTCTGGTGTAAATCTGTTCAGTAGTTCCTGAGAAAATAGCCTTTAAATCAATGTATATATCTGTGGCAGCTTACGGTGCGCTTACCGTGCGCTTACGGTAAGCTTACCGTACCCGTACGGTGCCGTGCGCGAGCGCGATTCTGATTGGCTGTTAGATCTTAGTAAACATTCGAATCGGTCGAAACCAGGAAGTGTCGGCCGCCATTTTCTCTCTCGCACTCTGAGGGGGGGAGGAAAATCAAAGTCGGAAAACATTAAAAGGGGCTTGCTAGACAGCTCCCAACAACCTAGTCATGGTTATGGTGTCCCAAAAGAACCCCCAAGGCCAAAAATTTAATTTTTTTTATTTATGAAAAAACGCCGATTACGCTTACCGTACGCGTACGGTAAAAAAGAAATTAAAAAAAAAACAATATCCACGTTTTCTCCACCCCGTGTGCAAAAGTTGCCCGTAGGGCACCTTTTGTGCATGCCATAGAGTTAAACTGAACAATCAGTAGATAACCTTTAACAACGATGCGCCTAATACGGCCTCCGTGTGCGGACGGTGCGCGAAGCGCATCGTGCGTACATGGCCCATCTAGCGTAACGTGGGCACGCGGTGCGCATAGCGCACCGCGTGCCCACCGTGCGTGCACGGCACTAACTGCGTAAAGTGGGCGCGCGGTGCGCGAAGCGCACCGCGTGCTCACTGTGCGCGCACGGTGCGCGAAGCGCACCGTGCGCGCACGGAACGAACTGCGTAAAGTGGCCGAGCACGCCACGAACGGCGTAAAGTAACTTAGCATTTAAAAAACCGTACAAATTCACTGAAAAAACCATAGGTTTCACACACGTTATAGTTAGGAATTAGCATTTAAAAAACCTTGCAAATTCACTGAAAAAACCATAGGTTTCACACAAGTTATAGTTAGCGGACATTTTACTGATAAAAAACCATTGAAATTCCCCCGTTATAGTTAGTGCAGGCAACTATAACTCACGCGACCGCAATCCTCTGCTGATGACATATGTGTCTTTATGAAAAAAAAATATTTGTAATATATGTATAGCTAAAATTTAATGGAAGAAGACATGGGCAAATAAGTGTCTAAATACAGTATTAGCATCAGCAGAGGATTGCGGTCGCGTGAGTTATAGTTGCCTGCACTAACTATAACGGGGGAATTTCAATGGTTTTTTATCAGTAAAATGTCCGCTAACTATAACTTGTGTGAAACCTATGGTTTTTTCAGTGACTATATATATATATATATATATATATACACTTACCTTGCCGCAGGGTCTCGCGTCTCTGCTCCTACTGTCCTCGTGGGACAGGAAGCTAGGGAAAACAGCCAGGCTCCCCTAACAAATCACAACGCTGCAATGCAGCGTTGTGATTGGTAGGCACCCAGGCTTCCATGACCAATCACAATGCTGCAATGCAGTCTTGTGATTGGTTTAGAGCGTCTTGTTTCGACGCTCAACCAGGGAATGGGGGCCTGGGCTTGTTCTCCATGCAGGCTGTAATGCAGCCTGCATGGAGAACAGGGAAAGTGTGCATGACTGTTTTGGGCGGCCAAAGAGGGCCGATCAAACAGTCATTGCGCACTTAGGAGTGGACAAACCACTCCTCCCCTGCCCTGCTCCGAGAGCAGAGCAGCCCTGCCCGCCCATAAAGGAAGCATAAAATGATAATAACTCAAAGTTATCATTTTCTATTTCCTTTACATTGCACTGCTCAAAAGAAGTGGGGCGACGCTCCTCCGCCATAGGGAGGAGCCACCACTGAGCAAGTTCTTTGGGTATTTGTGCTGTGAAACGCATCGAGCTGTTCCATTTTGTCAAAATGGGGTTGGGAGAAAGTGGTAAACACCCTTCCCAATTCCCGAACAGCCATGAAGAAAGTTTGGCTGGCTTATAATCCATGTTACATTCGATAATTGATTGCTTCCACCAAGCTACTGGAAACATCTTTGGCTCTCTGCCCATTTTGGGAGATGTGTGCAGTACAAGGTACCGCTTTCTAAGTCCACCCTCACACCGAGCCGGATGTCTCTGCTCCTTCTCTGCAGTGTGAGGAGGGTATTCACGTCCCACCTGTCAGTGATCGTTGGTCACCTCTGCGATGAGGAAAGATGCAAAGTAAAGCGCCTTTTAAACATTTCCTCCCCATGGCTTGGCAGCCAGAATGAATGTGAGGGGACTTGGAACAATGCCCCCTTGTGCTCCCAGGAGGTCGAGGACCTCAAACAGCGAGTGTTGTGGGCAGAGATTAAAAAGGATTTGCAGAATTATCCTTCAAAGCTCAAACTAGGGCTCACCTCATTAACTCTGCCAAACTTGGTGAAACCCGGCCTCACATTTCTTGATTTACGCAAACAGAATTAGTGTGAGGGCAGGCATGGTTTTAGGAACTGTGGCCTCCTCTCCTGAATAGGAGGTGTGTGTGTGTGTGTGTGCGTGCGCATCTGTGTTGGCTGTGTGTTGAGTGCGACTGTCTCGTGTGTGTTGGGGTGTGTGTATGTTTCTGTGTGTGTTGTGTGCGTGTGTGTGTGTGTGTCTGTGCATTTGTTTGTGTTGTTTGTGTTGTGTGTGGTGTGCGTGGGCGTAAGTGTGTGTGTCTTTTGCTGTTTTGAACAAAACGGGCAATATTCTCAAATCCCACTTTTCTTGTGTATATAACTAGATTTATGAAGGTAAATTTACATATGCGATTCTAGAACTGTCGATGCATTCTTGTAAAAATATATACCGGCATGCATTAGTGCGCGCGGGTAAACCTTCTCTCAGGAGCTGGTATTAGGCGCTCTGGGGCAGGGTGAAGGACATGACAAGTGTGTGTGTGTGTGTGTGTGTGTGTGTGTGTGTGTGTGTGTGTGTGTGTGTGTGTGTGTGTGTGTGTGTGTGTGTGTGTGTGTGTGTGTGTGTGTGTGTGTGT
Source organism: Triturus cristatus (assembly GCF_964204655.1). NCBI lineage: Eukaryota > Metazoa > Chordata > Amphibia > Caudata > Salamandridae > Triturus > Triturus cristatus. The sequence continues at coordinate 60,196,813 of NC_140592.1, forward strand.
GTGTGTGTGTGTGTGTGTGTGTGTGTGTGTGCGTGCGTGCGTGTGTGTGTGTGTATGTGTGTATGTGTGTATGTACACTCAAAGATGTTTTAAGGCATCGGCTAAGTGGGCTCCGTCCCAAGGCCCCTACCTTCAGAGGCGCAACTAGAGCAACATTTCGGGGGGGGCTGAGCAAAAATTTCGGGGGGGGCTGAGCAAAAATTTCGGGGGGGGCTGAACTTTAAGCAATAGGCAGAGTGGAGCTGCAGGGGCTCTTAGAAGGGGTGAAACAACAGCAAGGCCTCATTAACATGCAAATGGTCTTTTAAAGACCTGTGAAGTGCTCGGGCGCGGCTGCTTTTTTGCCCGGGAAGGTGTCTCATCCCGGGCTGCCACACACGACGGGGGGGGCTGAAGCCCTGTGAGTCCAATGGGTGTTGCGCGCCTGCCTACCTTTCATTGGGGCCCCTGATGGAGCCAGCAGTGTTCTGGAGAGAGTCTTGCCCTGATGACCTTGAATAATTATTTTAAAAAGGTTTTAAATTCCTTTCATTTATTTTGAATGTGGCTGATGGGTGAGAATCTATCACAGATATTAATAAGAGAAATGCTGTATTTATGTAATCATGTAACATACATAAAAAAGTTTCTATGAGAACAAAACAGGCCGTCACATATGATAAATGGGCGGGGGTCACAGAGATTATCTGCTGTACAATGAGTGAACTGCTGTTCTACAGTATTGAAAACACAGGTCTCTATCCATGTGCACGGTCAGTCACCAGGACAAAGAGCGCATGAAAGAGCTGGAATTGGGTCCTAAATTCAAAGTTGTTCTGAACAGGGGCCCCACAAATCCGATTTGCCCAGAGCCCCCAAAGTCCTTAAGATGTCCCTGTGTACCCTCACAAAGCAATATATCTGTGAACCCACAAGCGTTTCCACGCCATTTATTTCTGTGGCTAGGCCTGCGTATGTCCACACACAAGCGCGACCACTCTTCTCTACCACGACAACTTCGGGGAAGATTTCGCACTAGTTTCAGATTTCGCACCAGTTTCAGATTTCGCACAGTTTCAGATTTCGCACCAGTTTCCAGCGATGTTCCTTTGTTAAACTCCGAGTTATTTTACAAGTGAGTCCGTTCCTAGTCCTGCGCCATCAATATACTTACTGCTGGGCGTCCAGGGCACCTTGGCAGACACCCAGCTCTAAATCTTCAGAGTTCCAGGCAGCGAATGTCTGCCGTGAGGCGCAGCCATTCAAGGTCAAGGCACATTCCGCAAGGAACTCTGGGTGTATTTAAGGACACACTCTGTCTGATGTAAGATGATACAGGAGAAGAGAAACATAGCGCCTGGTGGAAAGAAACCCTGCTCCTAGCGCCTGTGTCTCTCGCATGGCTGTGCGAGGTCCCAAGCCTTCAGCACATCACTGGCTGATGGCCAAACCAACGCAGACTGCGTGGGAGCATCTTACTGCACCTGTTGTGAGTCCAGACCATCCCTCCATGTTACCCGAGACACTTCTGGCTGCAGAAGAACAAAATCAAAGGGCCTATTCACAAAGGCATTTTGGATTACGTAATGTAGTACTTTTATAGCACTCTTTTACGTACTCATACATGCACCCCAAACCCAATCATTCCAGACCCAGAGGCACCGGACACAGAGACACCAGGGCCCAGAGACACCAGGCCCAGAGACACCAGACCCAGAGACAATGGGGCCAAGGACACTGAACATAGAGACACCAGGGCCCAGAGACACCAGGCCCAGAGACACCAGACCCAGAGAAAATGGGGCCAAGGACACTGAACATAGAGACACCAGGCCCAGACACACCAGGTCCAGAGACACCAGGGCCCAGAGACACCAGGGCCCAGAGACACCAGGGCCCAGAGACACCAGGGCCCAGAGACACCAGGCCCAGAGACACCAGGCCCAGAGACACCAGACCCAGAGAAAATGGGGCCAAGGACACTGAACATGGAGACACCAGGGCCCAGAGACACCAGGCCCAGAGACACCAGACCCAGAGAAAATGGGGCCAAGGACACTAAACATAGAGACACCAGGCCCAGACACACCAGGTCCAGAGACACCAGGTCCAGAGACACCATGTCTAGAGACATCTGGCCCAGAGACATTGGGCCCAGGGACATCAGTCCTAGAGACTGGGTCCAGAGACACCTGGCCTAGAGATACCGGATCCCAAAACACCTAGTCCAGGGACACCTGGCCTAGAGACACCGGATCCCAAAACACCTGCCCAGAGACTACCGGCCTAGGGACGCCTGGTCCAGAGACACCGGGCCCAGAGACACCTGGCCTAGAGACATCGGATCCCAAAACACCGGGCCCAGAGACTCTCGGCCTAGAGACACCTGGTCCAGAGACACCAGGCCCAGTGACACCATGTCTAGAGACACCTGGCACAGAGACACCGGGTTCAAAGACACCAGGCCTAGAGACACCAAGCCCAGGGACACCGAGCCCAGGGACACCGGGTCCAGTGACACCAGGCCCAGAGACACCATGTCTAGAGACACCTGGCACCGAGACACCGGATTCAGAGACACCAGGCCTAGAGACACTGAGCCCAGAGACACTGGGTCCAGTGACACCTGGCCTAGAGACACCGCATCCCAAAACACCGGGTCCAGAGACACTGGGCACAGAGACACCGAGTCCAGAGACAACGAGGCCTAGGGCACTGGACATAGAGACACAGTCCAAAGACACAGGGCCCAGAGACACAAGGCCCAGAGTCATCAAACCCAGAGACACCCAGACCCGAGACAACGTCCAGAGACATTGTGGTCAGAGACAACAGGCCCAGAGACACCTCACCTAGAAACACCGGATCCAGAAACACCGGGTCCAGAGACACTGGGCCCAGAGACACCTGGGACCATATTACATACAGTGCACCAGGGGCACAATGGGCGTTTGCGCTCGCTCTGCCGCCTCCGGGGCATTTTGGTATTACAGAAGGGGCAGCAGATGCCTGTGTTGCCCCTTCTATAAAACCAATAGCGCTGGCGCACATAAAGCGCTAGCAATATATTTGAGGGGGCGTTCCCTCATTTGCATGGGGGTGTGCAAAGAAGCGCTCAGGAGGCACACTGACAGTGTGCCACCAACAAGGTAGCACTGATGGCAGCCCTCTGGCGGAGGAGAAGGGGGTTCCCATGGACCGCCCAGACATCCCCTTGCTGGCGGGTGCAGTCACTGACTGCACCCGCCTACAAGAGTATCTCTAATCCCCTTTAAAAGTGCAGGTGGGTGCCGTCTGCACAGTGAAAGCACGGAGTGGCTGTAAAACAGCCGCTGTGTTTTTCACCTGAATGCGCTGCCCCCAGGCCAGCGCGAGTTCGCGGCTGCCCTGGGGGAAGCACATTCATCCTGCTAGGGTGCATTTTCATTATTTATGCCGGACATGCCTTTTTAAAAGTGCACCCAGCGCAAACAATGAAAATGTGCTTTATGTGTAATGTGGCCCCTGGTCCAGAGGCACCAGGTCCAGAGACGACGGGGCCAGAGACACCGCGCACAGAGTCGCTGTGTCCAGAGACACCTGTTCTAGACACACCAGACCCAGAGACACCGTGCTCGGGGATACCGGGACCAGAGACACTCTGTCCAAAGACACCAGAGACACCAGGCCCAGAGACACCAGGCCCAGAAGCACCAGGGCCAGAGACACTGGGGCCAATTCACAGAACTAACTTAAGACAAAATCCTAAACTTACTACTTTTGGTATTCACAGAAGTTAGGATTTTGTCTTAAGTTTGTCTTAAGACAAACTTAAGACAGACTTAAGACAAACTTAAGACAAACTTAAGACAGACTTAGGACAGACTTAAGACAGACTTAAGACAGACTTAAGACAGACTTAAGACAAAATCCTAACTTAAGTCTGTCTTAAGTTTGTCTTAAGACAAATTTAAGACAAAATCCTAACGTCTGTGAATACCAAAAGTAGTAAGTTTAGGATTTTGTCTTAAGTTAGTTCTGTGAATCGGGCCCCATATGTCCAGATACTCCAGGCTCAGAGACCCCAGGCCCAGAGGCACCAGGGCCAGAGACACTATGTCCAGATACTCCAGGCTCAGAGAGCCCAGGCCCAGATGGCACCAGGGCCAGAGACACTATGTCCAGATACTCCAGGCTGAGAGACACTGGGCCCAGGTATAATGGGTCCAAAGGCACCAGGTTCAGAGACACCGGGCCCAGAGAGACCAGGCCTAGACACACCGGGCACAAAGACATCGCACATAGAGACAGAGAGCCCATAGACACCTGGACGGTCGCAGTTGCTTCAGAGGTTGGGGCTTTAATCATGTTACATAGTTACATATGGGGAAATTTAACTTCAAAGCTTGGTAGAAATGTATTGGATGTTGTTAATACGCATTGAACATTAGTATGTTTTTTTTTATTTTCCCCTAAATGTAAATAAACACTGGGTGTTGCATTTAAACATTTAAATTACAAAAAAATTTTTTTTTTTGGTTGCTGAATTTCTTCTGCTCTAGGTCTCACCACTTCAGATAAAGACCGGGATGAAGAAGAGAGACGAGAAGGTAATGACCCAGGTTCCTTACGGGTTCTCTTTATTAATCAGAGTCCTGGTCGTTCTCATCATAGTTCAAGTTCCCACCCTGACTTCCCTTAAGAAAGAAGGACTTTTTGGCCTTATTGCCCACTAACTTTTCTAAATAAATCTTGATATTACAAGAAGTGATGAAGAAATATGTCCTACTTTTCCATAAGGTGGCGGTACCTTAGTACTTGAAGAAGCCATGTTTGAAAGGTGGGATGTATTCAGACTTGGATACTTAGATAGGTAATCAATAATACGGATGGAAGTAAAGTGCCTGTCAGACATAGACTGTGATGAGGAAGACGAGCACTCGGAGCATTGAATCCTACCAGAAAGCAACCGGGCTATTTCTCAGCAGCAATCGTCTCAGTGAACCTTCCTGTTATCGTGAAGCTTGTATTTGCTTTACTGTTGTTCCACTGATTGCCACTTCTCATTTGGTGTTTAGTTATCCCTTCTCTGAGTCAGATCTGTCTTAGCTTATCGAAGTAAAGCAGCACAATGATGACGAGGGGTAGCAAAAATGGTCCAACACATGTAACAGGTCCAATTGACCAATATATCACCAGAGCGAATGAGGCTATCAACCAAGGCATATCACTTTTAGAGCGTAGGGTGTCCCAAGATCTGGCCATGGCAAGACGCTCTTCTTTGGGTGCATTAGCTCTATCCAAGTCTCCTGTAAACCCAAGGGAGTCTAGGCCCTTAATGTTAGTGCAGGCCGAGACACATGGAGTTCCTAATACTGTCGATCTCTCGGCATCTTTGACATCCTTAGACTCGCAATCTAGCATGACCCTTGCGAGGACGCCAGCCCTCCTTAGGAGCCCTGGCCAGGTGCCCCCGACTACTGACGTATCATGGGGCAACAGGGAAGGTGCTATCCCTAAAACTAAGAAGGCTAGGGAGGTAAACAAGCGTAAATGCAAACCCGCCAAAAAAGCCCCTACTACTCGCCCACACAGAAATAGTATTCTCATACAGGGAGGGCCGATGGATGCCCCAGCTTCCCCTTTGAATTCTATCATGCCTGGGGTATCTACAAGATCGGGAGAGGGGTGCAAGACTTGTGAGGCCAACAACTTTCTTTTGTCCAGAATAGATGAACTTATTAAATCTTATTTACAACCTTTAGAACTGTCACTTCTGAACATTGAAAAATTGTTGTCATCTAGGAATACATCTCCCTCGATTATCCCTCCCAATGCAGGGCTAGGTGGCGAGTTGACTGTATCTAGGGAACCCATCAATTCACCCACTGGGACGGATTTGCTACCATCTAACAATTCGAATAAAAGATCTGAGCCACCCATGGGTGAACGTAAGAAGGCTGTCGAACCAGCCAAACCCCACCCCCAGTTGTAACCTTGAATTCCTTACCATCTAAATCTCCTGGGGGAATGAATAATTCTGACAACGATAGGGATTTGAATGGCCAGCACTTAAACTTACCACCTGAAGCTGGCCCCTACGTTGTCATAATGACAGGTGTCCCAGGCCTAAGGTCCAATACGGAGGAACCCCTGGGCTCCCTAAAAAATAAGGTACAACACTGTCTCACCCATAACAGACCGCTCCCACCCTCTTGCGCAAGTAAAATCTTAATGGTACGTAGGGTGTCCTGGGTAGGTAGTGGAAAAAAACGGACCTGTGGGGATTGTGTCGTTGTAAATTTTGACAACCCATACACGGCGGAATATATCTGCCGCCGTGGCACAAGAGCCAAGCAGGATGGAATCGAGACAAGAAGGCTTTCCTTCTTTTATCCCCCCCTAATCGTTATCTGGACTCAGGAAGGGATGGACTCGAGGACTCCAATAGGGTTGGCAGAAGGGCGTGGGATGGCTGGCAGGACCAAAGGGGTAGGATGGTACCCTTCACCTTAGGCTGCAGTGACTTGCCATTGACCAATAGATATAGTTGCCTGGATTTGGTGGATTGACCATCATCATCTATAAGTCAGGGCATGGTGGCTTCTGACCACATCCCTCCCAGCCATTCTCCATCCACTGACGGCCCTCAAAATACTTTTACAGATATTATTCTCACTCCCTCGATCCAGAAGCCCGCCATCCATGATTTTCCGCAGGTTCCACACATAAGTCCAGGTTCAACTTTAACAACAGTTGTCCCCATACCTTCCAATGATTGTCCTAGCTTTCCTAAAATCTATCCCTATCATTCCTTGGATACGATAAAGATCTTAAGCTGGAACTTAGCGGGCATCCAAAGAAAATTGTGTTTACCTGACTGGAGTGCCTTTGTGGAGTCTCATATGATCTGTCTGTTCCAGGAGACTTGGTCTCTTGAACCGACCTATCGGGTTGGCTACGTTACATACTTCGTCCCAGCCAATCTCCCCAGAAATGGCAAAGGCCGACCATCTGGAGGCTTGCTTATATGGGTAAATATTGCCCTGAATTGTCGAATAGACAGGAAAAAGATTAATTCACCTGACATTCTAGGCATTTCTCTAAGAGGCCCCCATCTGGGTCCCAGCCTCGACCTGTATAATGTTTATGCCAGAGGCACTAAATATGGAGCATTGTCCCCGACAGTGGCTTCCCTTGAAGGGGAACTCAGGAACAACATAGCTGCAACCCAAATCCTGGTTGCGGGAGACTTCAATCGTACTTATGAGCCTCTCACAACGGATGATTTTTCTGACCCTGGTGAAGACGATGCTAGATGGGGCATTCCAACCCTAACTATCCCCCCGATTAGAAAATGGTCACAAGCAGCAATCCAGTTGAATGCTCTTACATTGGAGTTCGGTTTAAGAGCTGCTAATGGCTGCACAAACTCCGATTCCATGGGTGCGGCCACATATAACAGAGACAAGCATACCTCAAGGATTGATTATATTATGCTTGATTTCTCCCTTTGGAGCTTTGTACGGGACATGATAGTTTTGCCCACAATCGAAAGCGACCACAATTCGCTTTCCCTTTCTCTTAAGAATCCCTGGCCTAATGAAGCGACTAAATTATCCTCCAGGTCGTCAGACACCATCTCTGTTGCTCCGTGCGGGAGGCGCCTAAAGTGGAAAATGGTCGCAGGGGATGAAGCCAAGCTTAATACTATTAATGCAATTCTTATGGCTTCTCAAATCGAACTGGACACTATTGACCCAGCCCCTTCACATATAGAGAGGACAACATCCATCTTTGAGGGAACCCTCGAAACTATTGGAAACGTTTTTTTAAAAAACTGCGTGGGGAAGAAAACTGTAGTGCGAAATCCTAGGGGTAAGCAGGAATGGTTCACACCTGGCTGCAGAAAGGCCAAAACTATTCTAATCCAGGCTGTCAAAAGCAAAATTCAAGCAGAGGTTCAGGCAGCCAGGAAAAATTATAATGCATCCCTGGCAAACGCTAAAAAAGAATGGGACTCAGAGTATTGGTCTACGTTAAAAGAGGCTAGTTCCGGGAAGGATTCTAGACGCTTCTGGGAAACAATTAGAACCAGAAATAGACCAGACAACGCGCTTATAATTTGCAATATCACTAGCCAGGCTTGGACTATTCATTTTTCTAAATTATATTCCAACCAAGATGGTGATATTGCTTCAACTCCGTCTCATCGAGAACAAGTCCAGTTGCTGGAGTGTATCAACTCTGTTGCCCCTTCTAGGGGAATTGATCATCCCGCTGGCAATTTATGTCCGTCTACTCCTTTTATTGCCCGAGGGCCAGAGCTGGTGTTCCATGCTTTTTCCATTAAAGAAATTGAACATGCAATTAGCTCCATCAGGCCTCAAAAAGCCGCTGGCCCTGATGGCATTCCTGGGGACCTGTTGCGCTTTGACGCCAAGAAATGGGGGAAATTGATTCACACTCTCCTTAACGCCATCAACAGAGGTGCACCCATTCCCGCCTCATGGAAAGGTGCAGAGGTTGTGCCCATTTTCAAGAAAGGGGCTAGGGATGATCCATCTAATTACAGACCTATAAGCCTCCTCGATGTAACGCAAAAGGTCGTCGGTAAGGTGCTGTTGGTTAGATTACTCCAATGGATTGAGGAAAACAGCATCCTCTCCGACCTCCAGGCAGGCTTTAGATCAGGCACTGGCACAATCGAGCAAGCCTTTAGATTGTTGCTAATTTACTGGAAGGTCGTGGTCCTGGCCAAGGGCAGTCTTTATCTCGCATTTATCGACCTAAAGACTGCATTTGACCTCGTACCGAGAGCGACCCTGTGGAGAGTGCTCACTGATTTAGGGGTTCCGTATTACCTCTTATCCACTGTCATCAGGATGCATGAAAACACCTATGCACAGATCAGATGGGGCAGAGACGGAGAAAAAACTGATAGAATTCCGGTGGAGAGAGGGGTTCGCCAGGGTTGTGTGTTGGCTCCCACCCTGTTCTCTTTGTACGTGAATGGTGTGGTAGAGCATCTGCTGAAAGATCCCGCAGACGAACCCTCCCTGGCTGGGGATCGTATTCCGACCCTCCTCTTCGCGGATGACACACTCCTACTCTCCAAATCCCCTATGGGCCTCTAAAAGTTATTAAACAACTTCCAGTCCTTTTGTGGAGAAAGGGGTCTAGTAATTAATACGAACAAGACAAAATTCCTTGTGATGAATCCACCCAAGAAACCTGTACGTCCTCCAAGGCTGAATAATGTACCTATAGAGAGGGTGGATGTGTTCGATTATCTAGGCATTCGCCTCACACATAACATGCTTTGGGCCCCCCATTTATGTAAAATGCTGTTAGCACATAAGAGGGTGACAGGGGCACTGCTAAAGGAGCAGCGCTCTTGCGCAATTAGACCTATAGCCCCTCTTATGGAAATCTATACAGCAAGGGGCGTCAGCTCCGCCCTTTATGGGGCTGAACTCTGGGGTTCATGTAACTCTAGTGAGTTGGCAAGATCGGAGAGAAAGTTCTGTAGGGCCATTATGTCTCTCCCCCAGGGTACTCCTACGACCCCACTGATGCTTGATCTGGGCTGCCGCCCAATTGATGAGTTGGCGAAATTTCGCCCCCTATTGCTATGGGCCCGACTATGGCGTGTCCCGGAATTAGCAAAATACGCTAATGGCCTCTCTGAAGTCTTGTCACTTCCCGGGTGGCACAAGATCAAATGGCTAAAAGACATGAAAACCCTCCTTTGCAATCTTGGTCTAAGTACAGCATGGGAAAGCAGGTCTTCCCCTCCGAAAGCTACGCTAAAAACTCTGTACTGGAACTGGATTGCATCCCAGCAGAATTCTAATCGCACCCTGGGCAGACTCACGGAGGATTTTCTGAGCTTTAAAGACCTGCCTCTCCGGGAACTTTACTTAGATGTTATAGAGAGACCGTTTGATAGGACCCTTTATTTTAAATTCAGAACCGGGACCCTCCCACTCTATGCCTTTACATCTGGCTGGAACTTCCCTGCACAGACTACAGAATTTTGCCCCTTCTGTATAAATAGACCTGAAACTGTAGCACATTTTCTATTTGAATGTCAGGTTTATGTACTCCCTAGAAGCAGATGGCTCAAACACTTGTGCCGTTTGTTAGGCACTCGGCAGCACACTGAGGCCCTACGTATTTTAAGGTCTGATTCCCGGCCACTTTACGCCTGTGCCCTTTCCAAATATTTATCTTGGGTATGGCGTATTAGAACTAATAGGCTTAAAATAATTGTTTAATACGTTTTTATCACCTATTTATGATATTTCTCACTTTTTAATGTAAATATAATGATGATTTTTAAAGCTGTGATGAACAATTTTCTTATTGTAATGCTTTTATGATATATTTTTTATCGAAATAAAGCCTTGATTGATTTACTGATTTTTTTATTTGAGCTTTTTCCATCATTATTATTGTTACCTATATTTTAGAAATTAGGTTACTGGTTGACTGGAGTGTGAGCCCTGGTCAAGCAGCAACCACAATCCTTGTCAGGGTAAGGCACAAGCAAACCCCAAATGTACCTGTCCTCAACAGCTTGGCAGCTTGGCACAGAGCAGTCAGGCTTAACTTGGAGAAAATGTGTAAAGTATTTGCGCAACACTTCAAACAGTAAAACAGTGAAAGATCTCTCACAAGGTAAGACAAAATAGAGCAACTTTAATAAATAAAACAAGACCAAAGAGCAAAAATCCAATCAGTAGAGCCGGAGTTATTAATAAAAAAAAAAACCAGCAATATAGTGCTTAGAAGCATAACACGCCAACCATGGCTATCTGGTCACACTGGACCGGGTCAAAGTCAAAAGTTCAAGCCGACTATGATGGAGCGTGGGTCGCATACAGTCCCAGATTAGTTCCGCTGAAGGTTTACCGTCTCAAGTTTTGTGCCAAGAGTCCCGTTCACATTGGAGAGGGTCACAGAGAGCAAGGACAGCATCGCAGGCAGCAGTCGGTGTGGCATGTTGAACAGGACGAGAGGGCTGGAGCTTTGCGTTGGCGTTCCCCCACAGACTGACGATGCTGCTGTGGGAAGAGACAGACTTGCGGCAGCTCGCACTGATTTTCGGTGCGAGCAGCGTGGCTCCATCCAAAAGGGCCAATTCATGGTCATGAAGAGCCCAAAAGCTTGAATTTAAGAGCTCAAGAGCTACACCAAGGGTCGAGGACCTGAGAGGTACCTCATGGGGTCAGGAACTTGCTGAAGATGGGTCCAGGAGCTGTTGAGGAGCCTGTTATGTCCCTGAGGATCACATCTAGAGGCTAGCAGACTAGCCTTTTGAGTCACTCTGTGGTCTTGTGTTCAAGATGTAGTTGCATGTCCAGGTCTTCTTCCACAGGCAAGAAGGCAGCAGGCAACAGTTCAGCACAGCAGAGCAGCATTCTTTGTAGAGCAGCAGTCCAGCGGAGTGGCATGCCTTGTAGCAGCACAGCAGTCCTTCGTCCTAGCAGAGTATCCACAGGTCCATAAGCGTATTGAAGAGTTGGTGTCTGAAGTCCCCTTTTTATACCCTGGTGCCATGGTTCTGGAAGGTGAAAGTTGCTTCTAGACAGTGTCTTTCAAATGTATTGAATTCCCTACCTCCCCAGACCTGGCATCAAGCTTTTTGAAGCTGCAATGCAGGGTCATTAGGCCCTATGTTTGGAGACCGGGCACAGCCTATGCAGGTGTAAGTGAGGGTTGGGCAAGCTCTTCCTTTCCCTCCTGCCAGTGATGGCCCATCCAGTCACACCTAAGCCCCCCTTGTGTGTGGCTGTCTAGAAGGAATACACAAAGCCCAACTGCCAACTACACCAGTCATATGACCAGAGACAGGTTGCAGGCACCAAATGGGTAAGGCAAGAAAATGGCAACTTTCCAAAAGTGGCATTTTTGGAATTGTAATTTAAAATCCGACTTCACTATTAAGATTTCTGAGACACCAAACATGACCTGGTCATCTCTTGGACATTACACTTATAAAATGTAATACGGCAACTACAATGTTATTCTGTGTGAGAGCTAGGCCTTGAAGTAGTGAAAAACGGATTTAAGAGTTTTTCACTACCAGGACATGTAAAACCTTTTAAATATGTTGCGCCCTGCTCTCTGGGCTGTCCGGGACCTACCCTAGTGGTGAATTGTATGTATTAAAAAGGAAGGTTTGAGCCAGGCAAAAGGGTTATTTTGCCTGGTGAAATGGTCGTTTAGAACTGCACACACAAACTCTGCAACAGCAGGTCTGAGGAATGTTTAAAGGGCTACTTAAGTAGGTGGCACAATCAGTGCTGCAGGCCTACTGGTAGCATTTGATTTACAGGCCCTGGGCACATGTAGTACCACTTTACTAGGGACTTATAAGTAAATTAAATAGGCCAATTGATAATAAGCCAATTCTACCATGTTTTAAGGGGAGAGCATAAGCACTTTAGCACTGGTTAGCACTGGTAAAGTGCACAGAGTCCTAAGGCCAACAAAAACAAATTCACTAAAAAGGGGAGGGCAAAAGGCAGAGAGTTTGGGGGTGACCCTGCAGAGACGGCCAGCTCCAACAGTATATTATTATTATCTTTATTATGAGATTGAGTTGCTGCAATGATGCAGATCCGTGAAGCAGCTTCCAATCCTCATGATAGCACGAAAGAAATAAATTACACATACACTGAGCTGTAGAGCAGACCACACGTTAAGAGTTGCATCTCTGAATATTATTCCTGGCCTCACTAGAGCATTGACAAGAAACTGACCTGCCTCTTAGCACTTAAATTTAAAGATGGTGTTATTACTCTGCTCAGAGACACTGGTTGGATGGTGTGAATTGTTTCTGTTGTAGGTATGTCTGGCTAGTCCTATCCATCTTTCCCTTTGCTTCTGTCAGTGAATTAGACCTTCTTCATTTATTATATGTAAATCACGTACGCTCATACAGGGATCTCAGCCGGAGCATCCATCAGACCCACACTTGAATTCCTTGGATCCTCAATCACAATACATTTCTCAGGTCTCATGTTCCTGCAGCTTTCCTACTAAGAGCTCCTCCTCTCGCAACGGGTACATGAATGGCATTGTGTGCGGTGAGCATGGTAGGCCAATGAGGGTCTAAGGTGATGGGGTGACCCTCTTGTCTTCTCCATCAAGAGAACATGCGGCAGTGGTGGTCCACACAGGTAAGAGCGGTGGAGCGGTGGGGAGCTCGCCCACCGACCTATCGCTCTTACCTGTGCGAGCCGCTACTGCATGCAGGTGATTGAATCCCTCGGTTGTACATCAATGTCCTTCCCCTAATCCTGCCCAGAAGCCTGTCAGAATAAGGGGCTGCAGCCGCCCATGACATAGTCACGTGGTGTGCACCACTCTGCTGCATAGTCTTCATTTCTTCCATGGTGGTAAATGTTGTGGTGTCGCCGACAATATATTATGGCTTTGATATCAATCTCGGCCTCTGTACGTGAGCCTCGGTGCATCTAGAAAGGGGTCAAAATGCTTCAGCTCGACTTTTGCGGAAATAAGAACACTTACCACCAGTCATAATGGCATTATAATGGCCCCCGTGGTTGAACACATCACATTTGTGGTGGTCTCTTAAAGAGTATGCTACATCCATGGCCCAAGGTTCCTTGGAGGCAAATTCACTGAATACCAACTCGCGTGTGCACTTCAGTCTCTAGAGACCCCAGGCAGGTAAGTACCCACTTTACGTGGGGCTGCAGGGGGTCTAAACTTTTAACATTCAAGTCTCTTTCCTTTAATATTGCTGGTAAAATGTGTTAAATCAGAAAATGACCAACTTACATTCTACACCAGTGATTTTTTAACCCTTTGATTCCCATGGACCTGCACTGAATCACTACTGGAAGCAGGGGACCCTGCCTAAACAATTACTATGATGTGAACCTCAAAAAAATACACAAAAGTGCAGAAATAAGTAGACATCAAACAAATACACAAATTACGAACTATTTTCTTTGATTAAAACATCCATCGTTTAATACCGAAGTTTGGGCTTTTCGGAATTTGGATTTATTTCTGAAAGACAAAGCAATACGCGTGGCTCCACTATATCGCTTTTTTGTATCGCTCCTAAGGCATCCCCTCTTTTTGGACGGGCATGCCAGGTCTTCAATGGAGGCCACCAATCATAATCGTTCATAGTACTGTTTTCTGTACTTGTGCTACTCCCATGAATCAAACTAAGGATATCAACTTAGGGCCTTATTATGAGTTCAGCATCCGCTCACCGAGGGACAGCATCATCAGCTGCTAGGAGACGGCTGTGCCTGTGGCCCTCTGACAGCCGTCGGCACGAGTTTCCGGAGGGGCCGGCGGTGAGCAATGTATTTCCATATATATCGATGAAGGTGTGCACATTTCGACTGCGTATGTGTCGAATGCACACATATGCATTCTATATGTGGAAAAATACCACCTACCGATTGCCAGAGTCCGACCCATAGGTGGGTAGTCCCGGTAATGGGATCATGGTACCAAAGCGCTTACCTGTATTTCTCAGAAGGTGGCGCCATATTCCTAAGGGTGAAGATGCTCTGTGTAGTGGGGACCTGGAGAAAGGGATCCACGTCAAAATCTGCTGGGAAGAACTGGACAGGGGTGAGTATGCACCCCAAATCCTTCATCTCCACCGACTATTAGGTGGAGGTCCAACCACCATGGTCGGCTTGTGGAAAAGCCAACTCATATTAGGGTCGGCAGTGTTGCACCTCTGTACCGCCCAATGGAGGCTGCCTTTCCCCGACCTCGACCCCGGCGGTTGGCGGTGTGCTGGTGACGCCGGTGGTCCAGTCGTGGTCTCTGCACAGGCAACACTCCCAAATCATAATACGGCAGACAGCTCACTGCCGCCAGCCCGCCAAAAAAAGGCGGTCCACGGGCTGCCGAACTCCTAATAAGTAGCCAAATGTTTAGCCTTCAATTTAAAACCGCCTCACATTTACAGACCGTTTTAACATTTTCAGCTTTACATTTTGCTTTGCTATGAGTATATACTTTATTAATCTACTAATATTATTTTTGAAACCCCGATAAACATACTGTCATTAAAATAATCCGTTGAATTGTTTACCTGCTGCCCGTCTGCGAGCTCAGCCAATGTGACTTCTGCTGCACTTTAAAACTGATGTCAAGTCTGGCAAACAAAGCATATGCATGGTGTACATACATTGTCTACTTCCTACTGGTTAAACGATTAAACTATAGTTTTGAATGGTGCAAATGTTTATTTAAATTCAAGGGAATTAATATTCTAGGGTGGTAGGACTGACAAACAGGGTAGAATTCTCAAACTTAGAGCCAGTAAACTTCGTACGCAGAATGAAAGTAACGGATGATTGCTGGCGGACTGTGGTGGAAGCATCTTTACTGCCCCTTTGGCATTTTACTTGCTAAGTCAAGATCAGATCTATATGGAATATAGTATGACCTGCTCTTTTGTAATTTGCAACAAATACAGGGGCATATTATCAAGAAACGGAGTTAAAATTATCGCCGCTTTAGCGGCAGAAAACTGCCGCTAAAGCAGCGATAATGGGCTTGATAATATGCACTTGAGAATTCCCATAGAAGCCCATGTTCTGGTGTGAACATGGGCTTCTATTGGAATTCTGCTTTAGCGGCAGAAAACTGCAGCTAAAGCGGCGATAATTTTGACGCCGTGCTTGAAAATATGCCCCATAATGCCTTTATTTTCAAAAAAGCTATGGTCAGGGAAAATGTAAACTACAAAAAATGACCGTGATATTGGCGATATAGAAATACATCGAAACTGATGAATAATTGAGGCACAAGAAGCACATAAAACTGTTCATACTAAGTAGATGACCTATTTTAGTTCACTACAATAAATCTATGGGTTGCAATCCTGAGAGTGCCTTGCTTTGTGCTGTGTCTGCACACTGCATCTCCTGCACAAAGAAACTCCATTTATAAAGAACTCTGTACAAGCAAATACAAATGAGAGCTGGCCCCATATCAAAAGATGAACCTTTACGCAGTCTTGCATTTTCAGCCTGCGGCACTTCACTTTTCATGCGGTCCAAGTTCATAGTGGAAATAGCCTTTCTACAAACTACACTTCCCAGCATGCAAGGGGCTGGAGCTGAAAATCCATGTCTGGGTGAAGGTGGATCTCATTATATGCTGCCACTTTGAAACTGTATAGAATATTTATTAAGCTCACTGCACAGATGGACCGCAGTGTGCCTGAAAAGACGCAGCACTTTAGCTGCAACAGCACTACGGGCCGGATTCACAAAGCTAAATTTACAAACATAGATCTGCTGGTGTATAGGTATCCTCTTACGCCTAGGTGTAACTCTGCTTTTTGGCCATTCACTATTTCTGAGTGGAGATTTCCACCTAGGTGTAGACTTATTTGTCTCCGCTCCCTCTTATAAGGAGGTGGAGCCTCCAACGGCTGGATTTATGAGCGTAAAGCTACTAATTTTCCAACCAAGAGAATAACCAGAAAATGTCATTAACCCCACTTTGAAATAAAAGCTGTGATGACACAAACCAAGAGGCGCAAGTGAGCAGACCCCGCCCTAGAAGAGCTCCCCTGTCTCTTCCATCCAAACATCTATCAATTAATTCATCTATCCACCCTCTGATATCCAATATTTCACTTTACATTCTTGCATGTATTCATTGTTTTCATCCATCAATCAATTTTTCCATTCCATCAATCCATCCACTCTGCCATCCATCGAAAAATACATCCAGTCTGCCACCCATCCATCCACTGTGCCATCCATTCACCCACCAATCCATCCATTTCTTTGCACTGCCATCCTTTCACCTCTCCATCTGCCTATCCATCCATCTCTTTACTCTGTCAACCTTTCATCTGACCATCTACCTATTCAGTTATCATCCTTGCACCTGACCATACACCTATCCATCCTTTCACACATCTAGCCACCTATCCATTCACACATTCTTTCACCCATTCATCCATCCCTTTACTCTGCCAACGTTTCACCTGTCTATCCACCTATCCATTCACTCATTCTTTTACCCATTCATTCATCCACCCATCCCTTTATTCTGCCATCCTTTCACATGTCTATCCCCCTATCCATTCACTCATTCTTTCACCCATTCATTCATCCATCCCTTTATTCTGCCATCCTTACACCTGTCTATCCACTTATCCATTCACTCATTATTTCACCCATTCATTCATCCATCCTGTTACTCTGCCATCCTTACACCTGTCTATCCACTTATCCATTCACTCATTCTTTCAACATTCACTCATCTACCCACCTCAGCCATATAATCGTCCCTCCTTCCTTTCACCCTTCCTTCCATTCAGTGGTTCTTCTTTCTTTTCCTTTTCTTTTAATCCATCTTTAATTCTTCCTTGCTCCTGCTTTCACTTCTATGGACTCTGTATTCCATCACATTGTTAATTATGAGACTTTGTACGACAAGCTGCAGACAGAAAAGGCCCATAAAGAGCCCCCCCCCCCCCCCCGCTGTAGCTGCCAAAGAAGGAGGCTCACAACGCCCCTGTTTCCACCTGTTGGTGGAGATCTTTACCACCACTGGGGTGGATTGGAGAGTGCAGGTGAAATTTGAAGAAGTGTATTCATTTATTTATTTGAAAACAATGTAAAATAATGTTAAATAATTCATTTTAACATGGAACTAATAAATACATTACATCATATTACTTCATCAAATTAAATGTGTAATACATTATAAAATAATTTACATGCATTAATTTAACTTAGAACTTTTACTTTTTAAACAATAATCTAAAAGTACAATAATCTACCCTCACTACCTTTTCATTTTTGTTTCATTTGTACTATACTTGGTTAAAAGTTATGCATTTAATCAATTTAAATATTTTTTATCTTACAAAATATAAGTCAAGCAGCATGATTGAAGTTTCAATTAAGTGCATAATACTGAATGTAATTAATATAACATTAATTCCTACAGGGCGTTAGTTTAATATGTTCACTGTTTTCTATGGGAATGTGTTGCAGTACCAATGGTTGGCATGTGGCATGCTAGAATTGCTCCAAGGCTGAGCTGAAGTACATTTAAGCGTGTTTTGACACCATTAGGGCTGTAGTAAATTTAGAACTGTATTTTGTGAATCGCAGTGGTCTTACTTGTTTGAGTGTGTGTTTTGTATTAGCATGTTCCTTCCTCACCCCCTCCTTAAACCCCCCTTAACCACACCCTTTTCATAGTAACAGCTCAGGTTTTTCCAACCACCCGCCCTGTTCCCCCGCACATTAACCACAAACACGGTTAACTAGTAGTGCAGAGATCAACAGGACTGCGGAGGAGACCTCTTTACATGAAAGAGGAGATGCAGATATCTCCACGTGTTGGTTTGTGAATTGCAATGTGTAGTAAATAAATGGTGCTACTTTACGTACTCCAAAAAGCAGTTTGTGATTTGGGCCCTAAGAACATTAATATGGATAATAAAATGTTTACAATTTGTGAGAACATATTCATCCTAAATATGGAGCTTAAGTACCTTGGCTAATGTTCTGTTGCCAGGCCCCATGGGACCCAAGAAGATAAGAAAATGACGAGATACATCAGTGGGTCAAATCCTTTCGGCACCGGCGTACAACACTAGGGTTGCCACCATGCTTCATATAATCTGGACACTCCTGACCTCTCACGTTACCTAGATTCAAGCGTGAGTAGCCCCTTCAGTTCAGGTTTTTTTATGTGCATGTGTGCGTTTGTTGTTCTGTTTAACCCATTATAAAAACCAGGACTACAAGTCTCAGTATGCAAACACAATTCCTGGACTGGGTGACCTACCCACACATGGAACTAGAAAACTTGAGAACTCAAATGCCTTATTCGAGCCCTGAGCTTTTGGTTGCAGTCGCGGCTGCTGTCTAGAAGCAGCAGTGGGGAGGGTGGGGGCGAATGGGCAGGGCTGGAAATCAGGTAAACAAAATAAATCCCTTACCTCCCGGCCAGCCGGTCACCTGGCAGGCCGCCGCTGCCTCTCCTGTGTCCCGTCCCGTCCTCTTCCTGGCTTCTTGTTAGAAACAGGAAGCAGGAAGCACCAGGGATCCTACGTTCCCCACAGCCAATCACAACGCTTGAGTGCCGTGACACGGCGCTCAACCAGGGGCTGGAGGGGGGGCATGTTCCTATGGAGAACAGGGAAGTGCACATGACTGTTTTGGGTGGCCCGAGAGTGCCGACCAAACAGTCATCGCGCACAGGAGTGTTCTACCACTCCTCCCCTGCTCTGCAGCCCCGCCCCCTCACGCACCCTGCCGCTGCAGGAGGACAAAAGAAAATGATAACATTTCCTTATCATTTTATTTTTAGGTCTCGCCTGACCCAGCGCATGCTCTGGTCTGGCGAGACTTATTGAGAGGGCTCCAAAAAGTGCTACCAGGCCAGCCTAGAGCTACAGTGCATGTGCTCGGGCGCCGCGCTTGACCGCAATTACTTTCACTTTCGCAGCCGCACGGCTGCTTTGATGTTTGATCGTGATCACTTTCACTTTCGCGGCCGCACGGCCACTTGGCATAGCCAATAGGTCTCGCTTTTGGGACCTTATAAGTATTTAGTTATGCAACTGTTGCATGGCTAAACACTTATTAGGTCCCAAAGGCGAGACCTATTGGCCATGCCAATGCTTGTTTCCTTTCTTTTGCTGCTTCCTGGCAGTGGGGAGACAAAGGCGGAGGGACCCCCCCTTTGGTTTGGTTCACAGCAATGCATTCTGGGAGTCGCAGTCTTGTATTGCTTCAGTATACCCAACTGTACCACCACACATGATGATAATGACTTCGGATGGTAAATTTACAGCATTAGATGGGTGGGCATTCGGTGCAACATTTGTAGTAATCATCTCTTCCTCTGTCATCTTTTCACGAAAATCTGTTTATTATTTGACAGTTTGTGCAGGAAAATGTGTTCTGGGGGCCTGTATTAGAGCGCTCGGGTTTCACAGGTCCATGCGTGACAAACTCATCCAATCAGGGGGCAGATTTATGACGACTGGCGCATCCCTGCATATCAGCAGGGATGCGCCAGTTATTATGCGCCACAGCTGCGCCACCATGGATGCGCCGCATTTATAATGCGGCGCACCATGGGGCAAAAACGGCACAGATGCGTAACGCATCTGTGCCGAAAAGTGGCGCATTGCTGGAGTTGCGTCGCAAGCACGACGCAAGCACGACGCAGCTCCAGCAATGAACTGGGGGGCCCTATCTCTACAATGCTGCGTCAATCCTTACGCCTGCTTCAAGCAGGCGCAGGGTTTTGACGCAGCATGGGCCTAAAAGTGACTGAGTGAAATCTTGGAACGCCTACATGTGGCGCAGGGCTTTACAACGTGACGCATCTGGGAGATGCGTCACGTTTGTAAATACCCGGCACCATGGCGCAGGATTTGCGCCGCTGCTGCGTCACAAAAGTGACGCAACGGCGGCGTAAATGAGGCGCAAGTAAAACATAAATCTGCCCTGGTTTTTAGCTTTGCATTATCGGACTTTTCATCCTGCTTATCCCACTGTAAAATCAAGAATGGAAAGAAAAAACCTTGGCTGGACTGATGACTCGCGCATGCGCCTGGGAACTCAATAGCTCCGTTTTTGACTCCTGAATACCTCGATCAGTCAGCAAATTGTGTGATCCTGACCACAACACCTGCATTCTCTCTGCTTCAGGTACCGTCTCTGAGAAAGTTAGGATGTATTTAGAAATGTAGTGGCAGATTTACAAGCCCCTTGCGCCATTTTTTTGTCACTTTTCGCATGTTAAAAAGTGACGCAAAAATGGCGCAAGGGGCTTGTAAATCTGCCCGTACAGTATAGGTTTGAGCTGATTTCCAAGGTGAGTTTAATATTTGCTTAGTCAGAGGGAGACCATGTCATTATACACTGTTTCCTCCTGGAATTTTGCTTTTGTGTCGCAATGTCGCATGCTCTGGCTGTTGTAATTAGAGTTTTCTTTCATTCACCAGATTATTCATTCCAGACTGGCCATTCTGACATTTCCCGGTGGGCTGCCGGTGATGGGGCTGCTTTCAGAGACGGGTGGGCTGCCATGGCCACCCACGCCGCAGGCCTGATCGTGACTCCTGTTGTACAGCACAGCCGCACGCATGTTTGACAGGGCAGACTTTGGTTCACAGCCCAGTGCTGCCAATTAGTCTATCGCACTCCATACAAATGATTGTAGGTTAAAGGTCATGGACTGGAAACTGTCTGGGAAGACATGGCTTGAGGCGAGGGGGTCACCTCTGGACCAGGGCTGTCATGGCTAGGGTTACCAGATGACTTGCTCTCACCAAGACACAACTTTTCCGCTTGTGGCTTTTCCTTTCAGAAATCATTGTTTTCAAGCAGGTCACTCCAAATGAATTGAACACAGACTACAACACCCAGAATGCAGCGGTGTTCATCGAAAGCACAGACTGGGAAACTAGGTGGCATGAAGTCGTCTTGTATCCCTGCAAATGACTTTAACTGCAGACATTGGATTCTTCTCAGCGCTGGTGACTACAGAGTCAAATAGCGCCTATAAAAATATATTCTACACAAACGATTCTCCCAGACAAGGCCTGGGCGGCTCGACTCATTGAATAATAAAAGCAGAAAGGTTATTAGACTGACTGAGAAATATGCAAATCCGCTCCACCAGGTCTCATTAGAGGTAATTTTACTTTCATGCATATTCATTGTGGGTCTCCTGAAACAAGCCTGCTTTTTACTGTTCTGCGGATCCCGGACCACAGCCCTCCCTCAGCCTCAACTAATGCTCCAAGGAAACGTTTCCAATCAGGCGCCTTTACAGGGGGGACCACAGGGGGCTTAAAGGGAGCCGGTGGGTTCGGATAACAGAAGAATGGCATCTCTGAGAGTCCCTCAGCAGTGTTATCTCCCTGGTTATTCAGATCTTACAGGCTCAGGCCTCACTCAGCAGTGTTATGTCCCAGGTTACTCAGTCCTTACAGGCTCAGGCCTCACTCAGCAGTGTTATCTGTCTGTTTATTCAGATCTTACATCCTTAAAAATATAGCCAGAAGGCGGATAAAGGCGGCGCCCTTGTCATTATGGATACCACATTCTAAAAGACATAAGTCTTCAATCATGTCAATGATGCTGACACATATTGCAAATTGACATACAATCCGACAGATCAATTTCAGAACCCCCTCAACATTATACTGACGAAGGAAACCGAAGGTGGTATCATCAGCGACAAAGTAAGAAAATACTTGATGCAGACTAACCCCAGATCGCCAATTCTATATATGCTTCCAAAAATCCATAAGGACTTACAACACCCACCTTTTCGCCCAATCGTCTCCACCAGAGGGAGTTTACACGAACCAGTGGGCAAATTTCTGGATCAACATCTACAACCTTTTGTCATCAATATGCGTACTTATGTCAGAGACACAACCGATTTTCTTAACAATATTAACCAAACCACACTGAACCCCGATGAAGAAATGTGGTTGTGTACCATAGACGTCAAGTTTCTGTACACTTCTTTACCCCACGATCTTGGTTTAGAGGCTATTGAAGAAGCTCTCCTATATTCCAATCTCGATCACAAGTTTCAAGTATTCTTATGGAACTTCTTCACCTTACCTTGTACCAGAATTACTACAAATGGGAAAATGAATATTATCTCCAACTGTCTGGAACTTCAATGGGTAATTGTGCCACTCCAGCCTACGCTAACATCTTTATGCACACATTTGAAGAAAAATTCATCTTAAGCTCTGAAACGTGGAAAGATCATGCTTTGATATTTTTGAGATACATCGATGACATTTTTGTCCTATGGAAAGGATCTCATTCTTCCCTCACATCTGCTTTGAATTCCCTAAACACCCTTAATGATCGAATTCAATTCATCTTCGACATCCAACCATCCATAATAGCGTATCTGGTTGTACAGTTAAACAGAGGTAAAAAAAAGGCTGGAAACCACAATATACAGAAAGTCCATGGATAGAAACATGTTGCATTATCAAAGCTTTCATCAATTCTCGCTCAAAAATCATCTACCTTACTCTCAGCTCCTTCGAGTCAAGAGAATCGTGTCTGACCCCACTGACTGTCAGATCCAAACCAACAATATGCTACAAAGATTCCAAAAACGTGGATATCCTGTCAAAATCCTTGAACAAGCCAAGGCAAGAAGTTTGAGTAAATCTCGATCTGATTTACTGACTCTAACCACGAAACATGATCATCAACGAATGGTAGTAGTTTCCAAATATTCCACCATGAGCCACCGTTTCAAACAATCCATCCGCACCCCTTGGTCTATCTTAGCTCTAGAACCAGACTTCAAAGGAATTTTTAAAGACATGCCTATGTTTGCATACAACAGATGCAAAAACATACAAGAATTGATCAGACCACCCCTGACAAGGGATCTTATAACGCCACCCTACAAAGGATCAGACACACAATTGATGGACGGAATGCATAACAAATCGAAACATCCACCCCCAGTCAAAAGATCTGGGTTAAATCCATCATTCTTTTGCTCACCATGCTACCCCAGTTTAGACCTGGCCATATGCAAATCAGTCTTGACCCTGTGCCTCATAGGAACAGTCCAGCCAGAACTGCCAAGCCAGGTCCTCCCTGGACTGGAAACAAGCATCCTAGGACCAGTTTCGGGGTTTTACCCCTCTTCAGCCAGGATAGCTCGGTTCCAGTGGCACAGTGAGCCCAGGACCCACGTCTGGGCATACTTAGCGCACTTGGGGCGAGAAAACAAAAGACACACAATTGATGGACAGAATGCAGAACAAATCAAAACATTCACCCCCAGTCAAGAGATCTGGGCTAAGTCCATCATTCTTTTGCTCACCATGCCACCCAAGTTTAGACCTGGCCACATGCAAATCAGTCTTGACCCTGTGCCTCATGGGAACAGTCCAGCCCGAACTGCCAAGCCAGGTCCTCCCTGGACTGGAAACAAGCATCCTAGGACCGATTTACGGGTTTCCCCACTCTTCAGCCAGGATAGCTCAATTCCAGTGGCACAGTGAGCCCAGGACCCACGTCTGGGCATACCTGGCACACTTAGGGCAAGAAAGTAAAAGACACACAATTGATGGACGGAATGCAGAACATATCAAAACATTCACCCCCAGTCAAGAGATCTGGGTTAAATCCATCATTCTTTTGCTCACCATGCTACCCCAGTTTAGACCTGGCCATATGCAAATCAGTCTTGACCCTGTGCCTGATAGGAACAGTCCAGCCAGAACTGCCAAGCCAGGTCCTCCCTGAACTGGAAACAAGCATCCTAGGACCAGTTTCGGGGTTTTACCCCTCTTCAGCCAGGATAGCTCGATTCCAGTGGCACAGTGAGCCCAGGACCCACGTCTGGGCATACCTAGCGCACTTGGGGCGAGAAAACAAAAGACACACAATTGATGGACAGAATGCAGAACAAATCAACACATTCACCCCCAGTCAAGAGATCTGGGCTAAATCTATCATTCTTTTGCTCACCATGCCACCCAAGTTTAGACCTGGCCACATGCAAATCAGTCTTGACCCTGTGCCTCATGGGAACAGTCCAGCCCGAACTGCCAAGCCAGGTCCTCCCTGGACTGGAAACAAGCATCCTAGGACCGATTTACGGGTTTCCCCCCTCTTCAGCCAGGATAGCTCAATTCCAGTGGCACAGTGAGCCCAGGACCCACGTCTGGGCATACCTGGCACACTTAGGGCAAGAAAGTAAAAGACACACAATTGATGGACGGAATGCAGAACATATCAAAACATTCACCCCCAGTCAAGAGATCTGGGTTAAATCCATCATTCTTTTGCTCACCATGACACCCCAGTTTAGACCTGGCCATGTGCAAATCAGTCTTGACCCTGTGTCTCCTGGGAACAGTCCAGCCCGAACTGTCAAGCCAGGTCCTCCCTGGACTGGAAACAAGCATCCTAGGACCGGCTTCGGGGTTTCACCCCTCTTTAGCCAGGATAGCTCGATTCCAGTGGCACAGTGAGCCCAGGACCCACGTCTGGGCATACCTGGCGCACTTAGGGCGAGAAAGCAAAAGACACACAATTGATGGACGCAATGCAGAACAAATCAAAACATTCACCCCCAGTCAAGAGATCTGGGTTAAATCCATCATTCTTTTGCTCACCATGCCACCCCAGTTTAGACCTGGCCATATGCAAATCAGTCTTGACCCTGTGCCTCATAGGAACAGTCCAGCCCGAACTGCCAAGCCAGGTCCTCCCTGGACTGGAAACAAGCATCCTAGGACCGGTTTTGGGGTTTCACCCCTCTTCAGCCAGGATAGCTCGATTCCACTGGCACTGTGAGCCCAGGACCCATTTCTGGGCATATCTGGTGCACTTAAGGCGAGAAAGCAAGAGACACAAAATTGATGGACGGAATGCAGAACAAATCAAAACATTCACCCCCAGTCAAGAGATCTGGGTTAAATCCATCATTCTTTTGCTCACCATGCCACCCCAGTTTAGACCTGGCCATATGCAAATCAGTCTTGACCCTGTGCCTCATGGGAACAGTCCAGCCCGAACTGCCAAGCCAGGTCCTCCCTGGACTGGAAACAAGCATCCTAGGACCGGTTTCGGGGATTCACCCCTCTTCAGCCAGGATAGCTCGATTCCAGTGGTACAGTGAGCCCAGGACCAACGTCTGGGCATACCTGGTGCACTTACGGCGAGAAAGCAAAAGACACACAATTGATGGACAGAATGCAGAACAAACCAAAACATCCACCCCCAGTCAAGAGATCTGGAATCAAGCTATCCTGCCTGAAGAGGGGTGAAACCCCGAAACCGGTCCTAGGATACTTGTCTACGGTCCAGGGAGGACCTGGCTTGGCAGTTCGGACTGGACTGTTCCCATGAGGCACAGGGTCAAGACTGATTTGCATATGGCCAGGTCTAAACTGGGGTGGCATGGTGAACAAAAGAATGATGGATTTAACCCAGATCTCTTGACTGCGGGTGAATGTTTTGATTTGTTCTGCATTCCGTCCATCAATTGGTTGTCTTTCGCTTTCTCGCCCTAAGTGTTCCAGGTATGCCCAGACGTGGGTCCTGGGCTCACTGTGCCTCTGGAATCAAGCTGTCCGGGCTGAAGAGGGGTGAAACTCCGATACCGGTCCTAGGATGCTTGTTTCTGGTCCAGGGAGGACCTGGCTTGGCAGTTCGGGCTGGACTGTTCCTATGAAGCACAGGGTCAAGACTGATTTGCATATGGCCAGGTCTAAACTGGGGTGGCATGGTGAGCAAAAGAATGATGGATTTAACCCAGATCTCTTGACTGGGGGTGAATGTTTTGGTTTGTTCTGCATTCCGTCCATCAATTGTGTGTCTTTTGCTTTCTCACCCTACAAAGGATCGTCACCTTGTTACAACTGTAGTAATTGTAATAATCTTATCAAGGGTACGACTATCACTCATCCTAGGAAGGGCACCCCAATTCGTTTAAACGTGACTGCCAAATGTGACACGAGCAACGTGATCAATTTGTTAAAATGCCCATGTGGCCTTGTATATGTGGGCAAGACAGAAAGGAAAATCAAAACCCGCATACATGAACACAAAAGTAACATCCACACAAAAAAATTAAAATCTGTGATAGCTGTTCATTTTCCTGAGAACAATCACAACATGGCACAGTTGATATTTACGATCTTGGAGGTGGTAGAAAAAATTGAAGGCAGAGACAACAACTATTTGTTACAAAGCGAGAACTATTGGATACATTTTTTAGACGCTATAAAACCCAGGGGTCTTAATGACCGAATGGAATTTGCATGTTACCTATGATCTTCTTACGTATGACTTTAATGACATTTTGAGTGATTTTATACATATAGATTGTCTGTTGTTCTGGAATCTTTGTTTACTCTTATTTTGTCACTATTGTCACCCTAGAGGTGTTCCCTTTAGAACTGCTCATTGTTCCGTGAATTTAGGCACAGAGACATTCATTGTTATACAACTCACATTATGTTGTGTTTTACCCCACATACAGATTCGTCAATATCAATGGCGGACTTACTAATATCGTTATGAACATGGTTTTACCATTATGCACGCACCCCCATGGCTTTCATCTTTGGTTGTGAGGTTTTCATATTTCATGTTCATGTTAGCACTGTTTATAGCTTCACGATAATATTCGCAGGACAAGTTCTTTACACATTGAGCTATTGCACTTGCCAAGATGGCGCCCATTTTTGTGTAAGGTTCACAGAATTGATGAAGTCCGTCTTCAGTTTTGTGTCTCTTATTTGTTACACTCCAGCTCCACTTCGAGTTTCTCAAAACGATCAAACAGAATCACAGTCGGCACCAACACTGTAATATGTCCCGGTTCTTCCAGACACTTTAGATAAGTAATAGGCATTCAAAGACGCCTTGAAGGATCGAGAGCACGTTTCCATTGCATGTCTAATACACGTTCTTGCATCTCACTATTACGCACTTAGCGTTTAACCGCATTGGTACTCAGATACATACTGAAGGACCAGCAGAATGTTTTTCTATCGTCACGTTTAGCAAATTCCATTAAACCACATTTGCGTTTAACCGTTCACTGACTTAATTCTCCACACCACCAATAGCTTTCAGATTGCCGGCACTTTGGATTAACGCACACGAGAGATCTTGTACATCCGTTCGCCTCACTGCTTGCAGCCCACATTTTTGTGGCTTCTAAACATCTAAAATCAAAAAGTGTCCTCTGGGAGTAAGCGAAACGGAGAGTCCCGTAATTTTTAACTGTCACTCAGCATACATTCAACACTCATAATTCATCACTCCTATATCACTCCGTATTGGCACACAAAATCCTTATGTCACGAAGAAAACTTTTTTTCACTTCAATTTATTGTATAAATCTGTACACATAGTGTTTTGTCAATCAATATTAAAAATCCAAAAACGGCCTTAGTTGCTGGATATGGTTACAATTAAAAACATGTAAAAATGCAAAATTAAGAAACACAATAAAACACAGTCCTATCTATCACTTATCTAGCACCTTGCTTAGCGGGGAGAAACCAACAGACAGAATAATATGTCATTGATTACCACATCTATAATTGACAATTAGACCAACTTGAAAGGTGTTAAAATATAATACATCAGGGTCTACTGTCCATGAATTGTTACAACTGATTGTGGATTTTCTTCTAAACATCACCAAAGTTCATCCGGGTATAGAATTTTTGCATGTTTAACATTCCGCCAGTGATTAACATCACTCAAAACACCGAGATTTTCGTGCACTTTTTTCTAATGATATTTTTCACTCACCACACGTCTTTGAGCACTCTGATATAGTTGGCAATTACACCGACATAATAGAGGTCCCTCATTATTTTCAAATCATTCTTTTGTCTAGATTTCCCCTGATGAAGGGCAAATGAATGCCCAAAATGCAGTGGGATATTTGAAAATGTCAAGTATAATATGCATTGAAGTTGAATCACGATATGTTGAATTTAATATCGTCATATGATTAAAAAGACTTTCAAGCAACCACGACGTTACTTGGATTACCTCATTTTAGTTTGAACCTTTTCTGAATTTCTTTTTAAATATCGGCCTCAGCGATCATTCCCAGCTGTGCTCAGAGGGACGTTCCCTAACCCAGGAAACGCTACGCTTCTGTAAATTCTCAATGCCTGCCACATGTAACTAAGGTTACGAGCTGACTCCATGACTATCAGTCGTTGACACGCATGTAATACATGTCGACCTTTACAATGCATTGTTTTAACTTGCTGTACATGTTCCCCAGGACGGATAGGCTCAGGATTCTTGTGCATGAGTCTCACGCTCTCTTGCTGAGCAGGCCTACACACAGCCAGGACCCTGTGTCCATTCACCTGGTGCCTCCATCTAGAGCCAGGACCCTGTGTCGCTGTATCTGGCACCTACACCCAGCCAGGACCATGTGTCCCTGCATCTGGAGCCTGCATCCAGCCAGGACCCTGTGGCGCTGTATCTGGCATCTACACCCAGCAAGGACACTGCGTCCATGCATCTGGTTCCTACACCCAGTCAGGACTCTGTGTCCCTGCATCTAGCGCGTACATCCAGCCAGGACCCTTTGTCCCTGCATCTGACGCCTGCATCTAGCCAGGACCCTGTGTCCCTGCATCTAGCGCATACATCCAGCCAGGACCCTCTGTCCCTGCTGCTGACACCTGCATCCAGCCTGGAGCCTGTGTGCCTCATTATGCGGCCTGCATCCAGCCAGGACCCTGTGTCCCTGCATCTGGCGCCTGCATCCAGTGAGGCCCTCTGTCTCTTTTGCTGGGGAGGCCTGCACCCAGCCAGGACCTTTTGTCTCTCCATCTGGCACCTGCATCTAGCCAGGACCCTGTATCTCTCCTGCTGGGCAGGCCTGCTTCCAGCCAGTACCATGGGTACCTGCATCTGGCACCTGCATCCTGCCAGGACCCTGTGTCCCGTTATCTGGCACCTGCATCCAGCCAGGACCCAGGGTCCCTGCATATGACACCTGTATTCAGCCAGGACCCTGTGTCACTTCATATGACACCTACATCCGGCAAGGACCCTCTGTCCCTGCATCTGATGCCTGGATACGGCCAGGACCCTGTGCCTCTCTTTCTGGGCAGTCCTGCATCCAACCAGGGCCATGTGTCCCTGCTGTTGGTACCTACATCCAGCCTTGACCCTGTGTCCCTCATTATGGGGCCTGCATCCAGACAGGGCCCTGTGTCTCTGCATCTGGCACCTGCATCCAGCCTGGAGCTTGTGTCCCTCATTATGGCAAAAACAGGGGGTATGCAGTTCCTAAGAGTGAGGGAGAAGTCAGGTCTTTCTAAAAAGTGCCCTCACACACCCCGAAGGATGTCATGCTTCATCATTGGGCCTGCTCCTCGTCGGGCCGGCGCTGCAATGCCCGACGGGCACCCACGGAGGGGCTCTTTGGTGGAGATCTTTTGTTGATGAAGCCGTAGGGTGAGTGCGGGTGTGTAGGCTAGGTCGTGCGGTGAGTGTGGAAATTAAAATAGGTCTAGAGAGTGGACCTCGGTCTAGGTCCACTATCTCCCCGCAGCTCCACTGTGCAGTCTCTTGCCTCCAGACCGACCTCCTCTTTGGGAGGTTCGAGGCTGCTGAGCGCTCCTGCGCCTGCTGGCCGCTCCAACTGGGATCAGACTGCCTGCAACCACCATAACCTTTCTCAGTCGTTTTTTTCTTCTTAATTTTTACCTGTCGTGCCACTGTTATTTTGCCCATCTGTGTCTTGCTCTAATTCCACCACTGTTTTTATTTTCTCGTGCCTGCCTGTTCCTTTCGCCTTTTCCCGCTGCTGCCCCTGCGGCCCCTCCCCCCCAGAATTCCCCCCAGAATTCACCCGCTCCCACCTCCCAGCCTCTCCTCCCTCCCACCTCCCCTACTTAATGGTGGCCGCTGTGCGGTCACGCAGGGAACACGTGCAGTGGGCATGCCGCTAGTGCGCCAAGGGCGCGTCAAAGACAAGCCCATCTGTGCCCGTCCGCGACCCGATCACGGCCAGCACCAGGAACCCTGGACCTCCCATTACCCATCGCTATGACACCACCACCCTCCTCGCACTCAAACCTGGAAGACTTAGAGAATGCCAACAGGCCTCGCCCAACACGACCCACAGCCAGTTCTCCTGCCTCCACTGCTGCCAGACAGTCACCGCCACCCCAGCCTCCAACACCGCTGACGCCAGCACCGGCGACACCCTGAAATGCATCATCCTCAACGTACACTCCATACACAAACACGCCATGGAAATCTGGAATCTACTTGACTCTCTCTCGCCCGACATTGCCTTCTTCACAGAGACATGGACCAACGCATCCTCCGCCCCAGACATCAGCACCATCATCCCAGATGGATACAAGATCCAGAGGAAAGAGCGCCCCAACCACCCAGGAGGGGGCCTCGCCATTGCCCACAAGGGCACCCTCGGCTTCACCACCTCCAGCGAAACCTTCCCCTCCGCCGAACACCTGCACTTCCAGATCCAGACCACCCCCAAAGCCACATTTTGAGGAACCCTAGTCTACAGCCCCCCCCGGCCCCCGAACACCCTTCGCCACCACCATCACCGACTTAATCGCACCCCACACCATCTCCTCAACAAACTACATACTAATTGGAGACCTGAACTTCCAACTCGACAACCCCAGCGACCCCCAACTCCACTATCCTTCGTGACAACCTCGCCAGCATCGCACTTAAACAACTCATCAACAAACCGACCCACAGAGCAGGACACACCCTCGACCCCATCTTCGCTGCAGGAAACAGCATCCAATTCAGCCACACAACGCAGCCGCCATGGACCGACCACCACTGCATACACTTCACCATCAACAAACACAAGGCACCCAAACCAACCCCACGACCACCATGAAGGAACTGGAGCAAGGTTACCGACGAGCAACTTAACTCCACCCTCACCCAAGACAACCACACCCGGGCACCCGATGCAAATGACGCAGCTAGAGAACTCCACACCTGGATCTCCAACTGCGCAGACGAGCTCACACCGCTAAGCAACCCTGACAGACAACACCACAGGAAAGCCACCTGGTTCACCACTGCTCTCCAAGAAGCCAGACGCACCTGCAGACGCCTGGAGAAGAACTGGAGAAACACCAAGACAACCAAAAACCACACCACCTACAAGGACGCCATGACGGACTACCACAACCAGATCAGAGCCACCAAGAGGAACTTCATCCACAACAAAATCCTGGTCAACTCCACCAACTCCAAGGAACTTTTCAGTGTCATTCAAGAATTCACCAACCCACGCAGCGAAGCCACGGACATCACGCCATCCCAAGACCTCTGCGACAAGCTTGAAACCTATTTCCACCTCAAGATCAAAAACCTCTACGACAACTTCATCGACCATCCACCAGGCACCACAGATGGCCCCCGCCCCCCCAGAAACACCAGCCAGCCCACTATCTCCAACTGGACACGGATCACGGCCGAAGACACCGCCTCGACCATGAAAAGCATCCACTCGGGGGCCCCCACCGACCCCTGCCACCTCACATCTACCACAGAGCCGTGGCCGCCATCACATCCGAACTACAACGCACCATCAACACCACCTTCAAAACAGGCACCTTCCCAGACGACTGGAAGCACGCAGAAGTCAGATCCCTGCTCCAGAAGCCCACAGCTGACCCCACCGACCTCAAGAACTATCGGCCCATCTCGTTCCTCCCCTTCACAGCCAAAGTTGCAGAGAAAACAGTCAACAGGAAACTTACACAATTCATTGAAGAGAACGCCGTCCTGACCCGTCCCAATCCGGATTCCGAAGCAATCACAGCACAGAGACCACCCTACTTGCCACCACAGACGACATCCGCACCCTCCTGAAACAAGGCCACTCCGCAGCCCTCATACTACTCAACCTATCAGCAGCCTTCGATACCGTTTCCCACCGCACACTAGTCGCCAGACTACACAACGGAGGCATACAAGGAACAGCCCTGGACTGGATCCTATCATTCCTCACCGGAAGAAGCCAAAGGATCAGACTCCCACCCTTCCTCTCCGACCCCACGAAAATCACCTGCGGAGTCCCACAGGGTGATTCACTGAGCCCCACCCTCTTCAACATCAACATGGCCCCCCTCGCAGCCATCGTCCGACAACACGGCCTCAACATCGTATTCTACGCCGACGACACCCAGCTCATCCTCTCCCTCACCAAAGACCCCACCACTGCCAAACTCAACTTCCAGAAAGGAATGCAAGACGTTGCAGTCTGGATGACCAACAGCTGCCTGAAGCTCAACACCAAGAAGACAGAAGTCCTCGTCCTCGGTACCACCCCTTCTGCATGGGACACCACCTGTTGGCCGATCGCCCTCAGAAGCCCACCTATCCCCTCAAACCGCGTCAAAAACCTCGGCATCATACTCGACTCATCACTCACCATGAATCGCCAGCTGCTTCAACACCCTCCGCATCCTCCGCAAGACCTTCAAGTGGATCCCCCCTGAAGACAGTCACCCACGCACTCATCACCAGCAGACTGGACTATGGAAACGCACTCTATGCCGGCATCAACAATTCCCTACTCCGCAAACTCCAGACAATACAGAAAACCGCCGCCAGACTCGTCCTCGGCATCCCCCGACACGAACACATCAGCCAACACCTACGAAGTCTCCACTGGCTCCCCGTGGAGAAAAGAGTCACTTTCAAAATCCTCACTCATGCCTACAAATGCCTACACAACAACGGACCCAAAAACCTCAACAACAAAATCAACTTCCACGTACCCAAAAGAAACCTCCGATCTTCCAACCTCGCACTGGCTGAAACCCAGCACATCCACAGAGCCAGACCAGGCGGAAGATCCTTCTCTCACATTGCAGCCACGACCTGGAACGAGCTCCCGGCAGGCATCAGACGCACCCCCTCCCTGAACACCTTCAGGAAGACCCTCAAGACCTGGCTCTTCAGCTAAACCGATCTGTGGCGGACCCCCCCCCCCCCCGCGCCTTGAGACCCTCATGGGTGAGTAGCGTGCATACAATTCCCTGATTGATTGCTTGATTGATTGACTTTTATTCCAAGGGGAGGGGGGCACTAGCCTAATTAAAAGAAAGGAGCCCTGGCTGGATATAATGGTCCTACAGGGCTTGTCTGGTGTATAAGGTCGACATGTTTCATTCCAAGAGTAGCCCCTAGCGGGTGAAGTGGTACTTCATCAGGACCATGGTAGAAGGATTTTGGTTGTACTCTGGCACTACCGCAATTCTGGTCCCAGAATTATTATGGTATGATAGTAACCAGTTTGCAGTTAGAAAAACCGGGTCCAATTTGGCCCAGCAAGTTGAGACCTGAAAGGAAGGAAAGGGGGGGAGATAAAAACAAGAACAACCAAAGGTCCAATTAGGGAGGTTTCTAATGCAAGGAGCAATTTACATGAACTCACATGCTCTATGATGTGTAGTATAGTATCATCAAGTCAAGCGAGCCTGTGAGTCTAAATATTGTGAGTCTAAAAGTCACATTGCTAGAGGTACGTGTCTAACTGTGAACTAGCACCAGTGCTTGTGAAGATGATTCAAACTTTGAAATTAGGATGGTGACTGCACCAGCAGTGGTTTAGTGTAATGTAACCTTAGGTGTAGGTAATTAGTGTTACCCAGGTACAGCACACCATGCTAGGTTCAATAGCGTACATTAATTGCCGTTGGCATCCTCACGATTGTTTATGAGATCCATAGGTAACCATGACGAACATATACGGCAATTATGCTGAGAGTGATACAAAAATTGGCCAGTGATGCTCAAATTATGTCCCTCATTATGGCGCCTGCATCCAGCCAGGACTCTGTGTCCCTGCATCTGGCACCTGCATCCAGTGAGGGCCCTGTGCCTCTCTCTTGCTGAGCAGGCCTGCATCCAGCCAGGACCCTGTATCTTTCTTGCTAGGCAGGCCTGTATCCAGCCAGGACCATGTGTACCTGCATCTGGCACCTGCATCCAGCCAGCACCCTGGGTCCCTTCATCTGGCACCTGCATCCAACCTGGAACCTGTGTCCCTGCGTCTGGTTCTGCATCCAGCCTGGACCCTGTGTCCATGTATCTGGTGCCTGCATCCAGCCTGGACCCTGTGTCCCTGCATCCGGCACCTAAAATCATCCAGGAGCCTGTGTCCCTTCATCTGGCACCTGCATCCAGCCAGGGCCCTGTGTCCTGTATCTGGAGTCTGCATCCAGCCAGGGCCCTGTGTCCTGCATCTGGAGTCTGCATCCAGCCTGGACCCTGTGCCCCTGTATCTAGCGCCTGCAGTGCTTCAAAGTCACAAAACAGGACCACTGCTGAGCATGTGTGCCACACTTATGTCTTAGTGAGATGTGAGGGGTGACCCTTACCAGGGCGATGAGCTGGTAGGACAGAGGCCGAGAGGGCAGAGTAGGGAGAAGGGGATGCTCCAGCGGGGCCTGTGGGAGGGGAGATGATATTCGGAAAAGTAAGAAATATAATAAAGTATTTATCTTGGAATTATACAGTTGTGTAAGACCATATTATATGACAGGATTTGCTAAATGAAGTACCAAGAAATGGCAGCCTCTGTGGCACTATTATATCACTATTTTGTCATTTCAACACACATTAATACTGCCTGGCCACAACAGTACTGAATTAACCCATTAATACAGCAACCAGCAACTGAGAGATGATCAGTTAGGCTGTGCAGCATCATGTCTAGTATATTTTTGGTAACCTTTGATCCGTTAGTGCAAAAAATAATTATTGTGTTTAAAACTGTAAATTATTCAACAGATGGTGGATTATGTGCCAAGTGCAGTAAATCCATAATGATGCGGAACACACCGTGCCGCATAATCTTATACTTCCACTGACCCTACTTATTAACTACAAAGTGAAATATATCACAACATAGGTTAACACAGAACTTTGATTGTCTGCCATATATTTACAAAGTAAAGTTTATCCAGTGCTAAAGTTTTAGTTTTATAGTGTGTTTGTAGTGCACTCTGTCTTTTAGAGAGAGGGAATGGATTTAACATGTTACACTACGTCCATAAGATTCCAATACAAGTGTCTAGGAATTCACAGTTTGTTCAGAAACAGAATTAATAGCCAAATCACGCAGTACTGTTCTTCGCCGTCTC
This sequence comes from Triturus cristatus, assembly GCF_964204655.1. Taxonomy (NCBI): domain Eukaryota; kingdom Metazoa; phylum Chordata; class Amphibia; order Caudata; family Salamandridae; genus Triturus; species Triturus cristatus. Next base: position 60,232,490 of record NC_140592.1, read on the forward strand.
TGACATTCCATCCATTCAAAAGCAGGTGAAATTTCCAGGTTAGAAATGGCACAAAAATTAGAAACTGCTGCAGGACTCAGGTGCGGCAATACTTTGGTAATTACCCATTTTTCAGTGGCCATACAGGGGCCCACTTTAAATTGGACTGGAGACTATGACGTCTCCTTCAGGCTGGAGACTAATATAGCCTTAGAGCCCTCCGTAGAGGGCTCTACCGGCCATTAAAGGCCCGCTGCAGCATTAAAAGCCCGAGTCGAAGGTGAGGGCCTTTAACAAGGGAGAGGGCCTTTAATGGGCATTAAAGCCCACCATGGAGGGCTCTAAGGCTATTAGAGCATTCCGCCCCTAGAAGGCAAATTGTTCTAATTTCTAAAAACAAAGGCCTCTCGGTGCCCAAGGGGGGTGTAAATCCCCTCGGGCTCTGAGATGCCTTTGTTCTCAGCAACAGCTGTGAAATGAAAAAAACATTGGAATGTTGCTCTCCAGGCTTCTACTAGCCATTAGAAGCCCTGAGCACTCCATTATCTACAATGGAGCTCTTCAAATGTTCTAATAAGTGATTAAATTTTTTTTAAAACAGGGCAGCAGTTCTTTTCCATCTATGCACCCGGGATCTGGAACAGCATCCTCATTTGCATCAGGCCTGCCCTAATGATGCTCCAATTTAGGAAAGATTGAAGACTCCCTCTTTATAGAACACTACATAAGAATGTACTAACCGTCCACAACCATCCCTCTTGAACAGTATGCTACCCTTTGATCCTGCACCGCGCTCCGCTGCATTTTAAACTAGGTTCATGCTATAGAAATACCACATACAAAGCTAATAATCTGCCCACATCATTCGCTGATACTCCAGTCCCCGACAAAGACATGACTCTCACAGTCTGCCTCTGTGACTGACTGACACTGACATCCCACTAGTGACCTCTTTGGAGAGCTCTTATAATGGGCTTCTGAACAGCAAGAGGCAGATATCCAACACAGCTTCACAAAACCCCTCAGCCCTGAACTGCATAATACTCTAGTACACCAGTACTCCGCATCAGAGGTGCCACACTGTACTCACACGGATTGCACTATGCACTGGCCTTACGGCACTCTCTTCAAAGCACCGCCATCCACTGGCGTAACGAAAATTGAGGGGGGCTCCCTGCACGGTACGAAGAGGGGCCCCCTCCCGGCTCAATCAGAAGCTCTCCGGCCAGAGTGCAGTGCCGAGGGGGCCCCTGGAGCTTGGGGCCCCCCCTCAACCGCAGGGGCTGCGGGGGCCTATGTTACGCCCCTGCCGCCATCTCAGCTTGCACATGGCATCTGCACCCCATTACTGGGGAGTCTAAAATGTTCCCTCAATGTGTCTTCACCTTGGTTTTAATAGCACCCCACTATCTTAAACTTTTGGAAATTGATGAAAAATAAAGGAATTACTTAGACAATATAACGAGACTAAATGACTTGTTGAAGTAGTGCACCACTCCAATCTTTTGGTTCAGCACCCCACTATCGTCTCAAAAAACCCAGGGTAAGCATTTATCCTCCCACCCTGCCTACTATAGCAGTACTGAGACACAAATGACTGAATGAATGAATTAATGAATTAATGTTTCATTTGTAAAGCAGACTGTGACTCATACTTGAGCAGCCTGGAGCTGGGAGACCTCATCAGAGCTTCCCCAAGCACCTCTCCCTGATCTGCAGAGTGCACTGTGGTCCCAGTGATGACACGTCTTCACAGCTCCCTCAGTGCACCTCTGTTCTAACTTGCAGTGTGTGGTGGAATCTCTGAACTGAGACACTCCGAGCTCTCTCATTAAGTGAGCTGGCATCAAGCATTTCAGGAGGGAGTTGAAACACTTTCTTCTTCCTGATGAGATTAGCACATCTGCTGCGGAGATCTGCTCAATCTACATGGCTCCACTTCCGAATCCTGGAGGGACCAGCGCACCTTTTCATCCTTCTGTGGTTGATAAAATTAAAACAATTCGGCACGGTGATGAGAACACTTGCTATTCACTGCCTCGAGGCAATTCACTACACGTGTAGCATAAAAACACAGCCTGTGGCATCCAGGGCCAGACTGGCCGTAGCGGGCACCAATGTTTTCCCGGCGGGCCAGAAGGCTGGGGTCCAGTTTTGCACCACTGGGGTCCGGTTTTGCTACTGAAGGCCAGTTTTGCAGCAGCGCTGCAATTTCGGCCCCTGGTATAAAAAATAAAAGCAGCAGCGTAGCACAGCAGCAGTGTTTATACCACCCCCCCCCCCTCCCTTGGGGGCTGGTCCGAGTTGATTGTCAGGGCTGGTTTGCATTACCAGTCCAGCCGTGGTGCCATCTGCTTCCATTCAGGCTTCTCCAATGAGTAGCTCGTGAGCCACTGGTGGCTCTTCTGTGTACAGTCCAGCCTGATGGACTAGAAGCTTTTGCTTGACTGAATAAGTTTAGAAAAAAGTGCATCTTAGAGACGCAAATGTGTGTATTTTCCGAACCAATAAGCTGATGTTTGAATTTCCAAAATCTATTCAAATCTGATATTTCAGTGATAAATCATGTGGTGTTGGAGAGGTTTATTACTAATATTATTACCTTGGTTCCAGGGGCTTTTAAGCTATGGCCGTTATGTATTACCCACGTAAAAACACAGCACATTGGCGAACGCCTGTGTTTTTCGCATTACTGCTGCCAATGCTGCCTGTTGCACTGAGGTGGTCACTGCAGGCAAGTTTACATAGGGAGGTGACTCGCGTAATCTTGTCTGATGCGTCACGATTACAACACTAATCCTATTAGTAGCTTGAGGTGAGTTTCATTGACCATAAGAAGCTCTTATTACCAAAAAGGTTGCAGACCCCTGACTTACATCGACCGTTTATATAAACCTCTGCACAAGAGGTAGAAAGACATCCTTCAGATCCAGCCAAGATTTCTAGTCCTTTAAATGTTGGATAAAAGAGCAGGAAACAAACTGGTCAGAGCTCAGAGACTTGAGATTATGCTACAGAAAGTTGTGTAACTTCCAGGCCACTGGTGCAGTCCTTCCAATGCAGCTCCGGGGATGATTGTCTAGTACAGGGATCTGCACGAAGCCTGCAGGTTGCAGTTTCCAATGGAATTAAGATAATGACATTGTTAATGTGCATGTTGTGGAGAAGTAAGTGTGTTTGTGTGTTTGTGTAACCTGAAGAGTAGTGGCTGCAATCTTGTTAAAGTAGCATGCTAGGTTACTGCATCTGCTGAAAGTACAGTCTGCAAGGTATCGGTGTGTACCCTGCAGACTGCACCTCCCAAAGCAAATAACATAGCTTGGCGGGTGTATGCGCCTGTCACAGTGATACTAGTAAGATAGCTTACTAAGTTCACTTGGTTGTTGCAGAGGAGGGGGGGCCTGCGGCAGGTGTTTGTGCCAGGGAGTGGGATAAAGAGAGGTATAGAGAGAGACCTTCAGGTCAAATGTTCCCTTATGCCTACTGCAAGGTCTGCTTTACCCTGTGGATCACAGGTTCAATGCAGAATAGAGCAAACACGAGGAGATGAACTGAGGTGGCGAAGTGAGCTAAAGAACGATGATGGATTCAACCCAGATCTGTGACTGGGTGTGAGTGTCTGAAAAGTTTCAGTGCTCCGTCCATCATCTCCTTGTGTTTGCTCAATGCAGAATAGATCAGGAAGATATGAAGAGACGAGTGGGTGGTAAAGTACCTGCTACATTTATCAATTTATAGGCACAAATGTCAATTCCAGTAAGAAATCTATCCCCTGTGTCTTACATAAACATTGTGGTAACACTCAGACAAAGCATCACAGGACTTTTCACAGGTGTGTGCCTTCAGAAAGGATGCCTTGGGAATGACCCCACAATTCTGTGGTAGATGTTCACACTCCTGACCCCACTGCCAAGGGCAGAAGTGATTTAAGAAGCTGCTCTGTGCATTCACAACAAAGAATCACATCCTGGAATGTACACAGAAGACCAGTGCAGAACCAGTGGACAAACTGTGACACAACCACCAGCTCAGACCCTATATAGGCCATCCAACAGAAAGGTAAATGAGAACTGTGCCGCCCTTCTCACTGACTCAACCGCCTCTCAAATTAACTTTTCATGGTCCTGCCTGAATACAGCAAGCAACGCTGAGCCCACTGCACCTCAACGAATCTACACTGTGCTGGTGGATCACCTTGACACCAAAGCTGCTGATCTGGAATCTCACTTTGCAACAATTCGACCAGCCTCAGCGTCTCCCAATCCAACTCCTGGCCCTCGCCCTTGTCTCCTACCTCTGCTTCATTGAAGCCTTTCTCCAAGTTATCAGCCTCCAACTTCCCGGATCTGGTTACATGGAGACATAAATCTCGACCCCTAGCCGGCTCCTGACTGCCAGTCATGTCAGGAAGCTCCTTGCATTTCCCACAGTGCAAATAAATCTGCACTCTTTCTTCCTAGACAAAATATGGTGGGTATTTTGGAGACCTCCTATGTTACACCATTCCTAAAGAAGCTCATGCTTGATCCATCAAACTGGGTCACTCAGAACTAATCTCCATGACAGCCAATCACCAGCAGACCAATTCTGTGTTAGCCAATGGAAGAGCAATGCTCACCCAACTCAACATCTACATAAAGAACTAAAACTCCTAGTTGGTTCCTGGGTTAACTTCTGCTAACACAATGGGCTGGAATTCTCCATCATTGTAACAGTCCCTAGGGAACACAAAGAGATGCAGCCTTCAATTAACTACAAATCCTCCACACGTCCTTTGAAATGGTCCTTCACCCTACATTTATGCTCGTTTGTGGCACTGGGATCCAGGACACAACATCATACTGGAAGTCATTCATCCTCTAAAACTGGACAATTGTAATGTAAACCACACCTTTCAACTCATCTCTTTATCCAATCACCTGTGTGGTACCAGATAGCTCTCTGAATGTTCCAATCTTGTCCACAGTCTATCTCAAGCGGTGGCCTTGACGCATTGACTCATGCTGCCTCAAATTCTACAACAATGCAGACAACACTAAGGTCCTACAGACACTGGAAACCCCTTCAGACATCTACTACTCTGCCCTCAGATCCTGCCTCTGCTTTCCACTCCTAATTGACTAGAAACCATCTGAAGCCAAAAGACAAAAATACATAAAATCTCACCTGTCGATCACTGACTTACATGATGGCTGCAGTCTGGAGGACTACGGAACTTGACACCCTACCCTCATCAGCGCCCACAGTGAAAAGCCTTGCATTAATGTGGGACTCTGACCTCAACTTTGGACTTTAGATCAGTGTGGATGTCAAGGCATACTCCCACTGGCTGAGAACTATCAGGGGAATCTTCCCCTCCCTCCTGGAGCCCAGGTGACCATCGCCCTTTGTGCGTTCACATCTGCACTACATCAATGTCCTTTATCTTCGTGGACCTGAACATATACTGCTCACACTCCAATTGGTGGGAAGCACTGCAGAATACTTCAATTAAAACTGGCAGTTTGAATATTCCTGAGTCGTGTGATGCAGGCATCATGATTGGCATTGCCAGTTCCATAACTCGGATGAGTTTTGATTATAAGAGTTGGATACCCTCTGAACTATGTTCCATAGAAAGAATGGGTGCTTGGTCAGTACACTGGTAAGAATTATACTACCTCACCAACTTAGGTGTGTGTGGTATTATTACTATTCTGTGTGGGTCACATAAGGCATGTGGAATGTGTGTGGTGAGAATGTTGAGGGTGGAGGTTCGGGAGTGGGACGGTTGGAAGGACTATAAAGGCTGATGTCTCTGGTGCCGCTTATGCTACGTAAGTCAGTTAAAAGTTTATTGACCATCACTTACCGTCTGAGGACCCTCTTTTCAACAATGGCGACGAGGATGGCTAAAAGCGGCACCGGCGACTCCATGATGATCCACCATAGATTTCTTCTGAGTTCTTCATTCGGCAGTCGACTTCCTGTAGAACTTCTTGAAGATGATTTTACTGGTGCATACTGTGTTGTTGTGCCTTGAAACTTCTTGTCTGGACATTTTCTGAGGATTTGGTGTGCCAATCTGCGAAGCGATTCTTCTAACGTTGTGTAAGTCGCAGTATGAAATGTTGATGACGTCATTCAAGCGACGTCCATTTTGCAGCTGGACTGCTTCATTGGCAGCTGAGTCAGCGTTCTATTGAGTGCAGCCATTTTACTAGGATAGTCGCGTCCTCACATCTCTGCGAGATGTGTGGCGGCCATTTTGGGACGGTTTCAAGTACGAAGGAGAAGCATAATTCTAGTACAGCGGTGATTTAGAAGTTACAGTTACGGCGGAGCAGTGAGGAAGTGACCGGTTGTGTTAACATATTTAACAGCGTCAGCATCTACGAGGCGTTGGTCTACATCTGTGAACAGCATCAACATGGATGTGACTGATGTGGTGAAAGGGGTAAGGGAGTGTGAGGTCGCTTTTACTTTCAAGGATATCATGTCTATTGAATGTGGGGAGAAGGTAATGTGTAATGTGTTGTCTGAAGAATTGTGGTTGCATGAAATGGATAAGGATGTGGTTTTGAGAGAGGTAGAGAAGAACATTGTGGGCGGTTGGCCGAGGGAGTCATCTTTACGTGGGGAATGTTCTGCTTTTTGGAAGATTAAGGAAGAGTTGTGTGTGTCGAATGGTATCATCTAGAGAGGGGGCAGGATTGTGCCTCCTGTGGGCATGTGAAATGATATCATTGAGAAGAGTCACAAGGGTCATCGTCCGCTTGCTACAATTTAAGCATCACGCTGGAAAACGCTGCCATCCACAACATACACTCACCGTGCAATATGAAGCCGAAGCCCAAGTCGATTCAATCCAGAGTACAAGGGAAGGGATTGACGAGCGCAACCGGCTTTCCCAGGATGGAGGGAACTCGAGCTGCAATGACGGGCACTGACGCGGAGCTGGAAGCAGGAACGGCACGTCGCTTGGGACACCGAGCTCCAGGTGTGATCCGGAAAGACTCCGCTTCGGAGGGGAAGGTGAAAGGCAGGAGATATGAATAAAACTCAATCAAAATGGGTAGGAAAGCTGGGCGACGGGGAGGTCGATTTGGACATGGCACTTGAATTAGGGATAAAGATCTTCCTGTCAGCCAATTTAAAAGCCCAACACTACAAAACCCTATATAATCTGTATTACATACCAGCTAAACTTTATGGATGGGGGAAGAGGAAAAATGATAAATGTCTGAGGTGCCAAAGGGGTCCGGCAGACATCATACATATGTTCTATTCCAGTATTAAACTTTCAAATCTTAAAAAAGGTATAGAGGATTTTTGGCTACAGACATTGAATATAGAAATTATGATTACCCCAGCCACGATGCTTCTAGGATATGATAATCGGGCAAATCTGGATACAGTACCAAGAGATTTTGTATTTATAACATTAGCCATAGCACGTTTATTGATAGCTACTGCTTGGAAAGACAGTGAGCCTCCTACCTACCACTTATGGCTACATCGTGTATTGAGTATTAGTCGGCAGGAAATTTCCTTATATAACTGTAAAGGACAATAAGCAAGGAAGAAGGGAATGAAGATATGGGAACGCTTATTGACATGGATATATAAGGAAGACATTTAGGAAGTAATGTTCACATATGTATCTAAATATGTAAATATGGAATGTTGAAGGCAAAGTATTGTACTGTGACTTTGGTTGTAAGCACAATTACAATATAACAATATTTATTTATGAAATTATGTATATACCAGACTTTCCAAAAGAATTATTATTTTTTTTTAAAAAGACAAGAGTCACAAGGGTCATGGTGGCATTTCAACTACCAAAAGAAGAATAAAAGAAAGTTTTTGGTGGCCCGGTGTTGACTCTTTGGTAGATCATTGGGTTAGGAATTGTAAGGCGAGTGGTGCTAGTGATAAGGTGGTTAAACCTATGTGTATACCCTTGACCATGGTGGAGTTGCCTGTGGGACCGTGGCAAAAAAATTGCTATTGTGGAGTGGTGTGGCTCACTGGTTAGAGGCGGCAAACCCAGAAGCAGAAGTCGGCCCGGGACCAGGGTTCGATTCCCGACGCGGCAGGGTCTTGAACCAAGGTCAGCGGACACGATAATTCTCGCCTCGGTGCCCACTCTAACCATAGATCCCACTCAGCAACTCTGGGCAATAGCTTGCTTAATCTCCACTTACGGCCCCATCAGCGCCGGGGATGCTTGTCTTCACCTTGGAGATGCCCAGTAGGGACCATCTCACAGGGAAAGCCAGGATGGGTTCCCCAGCAGCACACAGCGCCGGGACACTCTTGGGAGTAGCCGCGCGCTCAACAAATACCCAGTAACATAACAACATAACATAACATGGGTCAGTTTTCTGCAGTATCAGCTAAAGATGGTTACGCTATTGTTTTGATTGATTATTTTTCTAAGTGGCCGGAGGTAAGAATGGCCAGCAGTGTGACCACTTATGTGGTTATTGAATTTTTGGAATATGTGTTTTCTAGGGAAGGTGTTCCAGAGATTTTGGTTTCAGATAATGGTTCCCAGTTGATATCTGACAAGATGCAAGAGTTTTTAAAAGAGATGGGTATTAAGCATGTGAGGTCGTCGTTATATCATCCTGAAGGGAATGGCCAGATGGAGCACTTCAACAGAGTGGTTAAGGAAGCAATTCAGTTGGTTTTGAGTGCAGGATTACCTTGGAGGAAGGCTTTGCAAGAGAGACTTTTGGCTTATTGACTTACTCCCTATTCTGTGACCGGTAAAACACCCTTCGAAGTGCTAAGGGGGAAGAAACCTTCAACAGTGTTGGTTCCATGGTGGTTGAGGAGAAGGAACTCTAGAATGAAGTCTAGTGAGAATGTACGTGATGAGGACATTAAATCTAGAGTTAAGGCGTTCCAGGAGCGTACTGTTCATTCACGTGGTGGTAATTACCATTGGCCTGTTGTTAAAGTGGGTCAGATGGTATGTGTAAGGAATCCTAGAAGGGTGTTGAAGGGTGAAGTTGCCTGGTCAGGGCCTTTGAGAGTGCGGAAGGTGTTGGGTAGTGCAGTGGAGCTGGAAGATGGAAGATGGAAGGAGATAGAATTTTTGCAAGTTAAGTTTGTGTAACGGGCGGAATGGTGTTCCTGGTGGAGAAGTGGCTACTGAGGAGGAGTGCAGTGGGTACATGTTGGGGAAGGATCGTGGTGTGGAGTTGTGAAGTAGTGATGTTGTGTTGGAAGAAGCTGCCAGACACCAATCATGTGTTGATAATAATGCATTGCGTCGGTGTGGCAGGTTGAAGTGAATCCCGGCTCGTTTTGAAGATTTTAAGTTGGGATAATTGTTGTGGTTTTTCTTTCTGTTTTTTTGTTGGTCTTGTTTTGTGTGGGTTCTTAAAGGGGGTAGGTGCGTTGTATTGGTGTTATTCTGTGTGGGTCACGTGAGGAGTGTGGAATGTGTGTGGTCCACAGTGTGCAAGTTATGTGCTGCAACACAAAAAGAGCACACCTCTGGTCCTCATACTGTTATAAATGTGCTGAGAATCTAGCAGGGAACTTACAAGCTACCCTGTGTGTGCCAAAGAGGAAGGTGCATGGTCTGCATTGGTAGGCAGCGGATCTTGAGACTATGTGCTTAGCCTACTCATGAGTGGCCAAGCTGCCTACAGTTAGGACAGACTTTGCATTGAGAAGGTATTATTGTTTTCTTAAGAACTTTGGCACCATTCGACAAATCTGCATAAAACTCCAAAACAAAAAGTATATCCACTTTGGATTCTTTATGGAAAGTTTAGCACAGATCCATCAAGCTGGGGCCCGAAAAAGAAGGGAGGGGGAAAGGCCATGTGCAGGGTGGCTTGGTCGTCGCTGTGGGTTTGTCACAGGGCCTGGACCGATGGAGATGGCCACTTGCTGTGGGTTTAGGACAGGGCCCAATCAGAGGCCTGGATGCCAGGCCTTGAGTCCGATACCTGCTGCTCACAGCCAAAGGGTGCAGGACATGGGCAGAGACATCAGTGATGTCATCTTAGATGCCATTTCAGAAGTCCTCAGCGATATCATCAATAATGTAATTTAACATGTCATAATTGATATCATATGTGATGTCATAGGTAGTGCTTGACAGGGACGCGAGTTATAGTTAGTTACTTAACCATAACTGGAGAAATTATGTGGTTTTTATGTTTTGTAACCATAACTATACTTTTAAGTTTATTTTTTTCAGTAAAAAAATATTTAAGTATGTATGTTTGTGTGTGTATATTTATATATATCCTTACAGAAAAAACAGAGGAAAAGTTTGATTATATTTAGGTGAAAATATTAATAAAAATGTAACATTTTAAACTAAATAAAACACTGAAATTAACCAGTTGTAGTTTACTGAGCTAACTAGAACTTGTGCCCCCACAATGCCCAGTGGTGTCATCAATGATGTCATTTAAGATGTTATTTGTGTTGTCATCAATGGTGTCATTCAACATGTCTTAAGTGGTGAAATCTGTGAGGTCATAAGCAGAGAATGGTTGGGGAAGAAAGTCTAGTTAGCTCGGTAAACTATAATTGATTCAGTGGTTCTTTGAGTTTAAAATGTTACATTTTCACTGACATTTTTAACTAACTATAATGTCACTTTAAACTTTGTTTTTTCAGTAACTTTCTAAAGTTTCTGAATTTCGAAATGTAAAATGAGATATTATTACCATACCTAACTCCAGCATCACTTTAACATTTGTTTATTTCAACGCATTTCTAAGGATTTTTTAAAGAAAAGTAAGATCTTATTACTATACCCAACCACCTGTAGGCAGCCAACACGCCCGCCGCGCACAGCCTTTAACCATGAATGGCTTGGGGTTTGGCTCAGAGCCTGGCTGCAGGAGAGCCCTGCCCCCACCCCTCCACAGGCACTGAACTCTGCACCACATACGGCCTACAGCCAAGTCCTGCATGTAACCTCCCGCAGGTGGCCAGCTCCCACGGACACCCACCCCACATTTTTCTTTCTAATTCATTTTCCCGGGCCTGCGGGACTCCCTCAGGACTCTAGTGTGATCAATGTGACCCCAGAATTTTTAATTTTTTATTTGGACCCAAAGGTGACCCTCTGATCCCCCACCCCCCACAAAGGGATGGGGGTCAGGGTATCCCTACCCTGTCCCCTTATGTCCTTTTTTACAAAACATTTTCAGGACACACAAGGATCAAGTCCTCGAGCCCTGTAATGGCCGCTGCAAAATTTCTGTTCATGTTGGGTTTAGCCAATCACAGCACTTGCTCCAAAGGACCCTTCAGCCAATCAGAACCCCTGCATTTTTTGATTTAAGTGCAACCGTTAGTATATTCGTAAATGTACATTTTTAGCCTTCATTTTTCAAAAACTACTGAACAGTTTTCATTAAATCATGAAAAGCATGCTTTCTCTGTAAAGATCTAGCTTTCTGTCAAATTGGTGTAATTCAATTCAGTAATTTTGGCTATGGAAATCGCACGGGGAACATTTCTTTTGGGACGCCCGGTTTTCTCGGCTCCCCCACTTTATGGATCACTCTGAAACTTCCAGGAAGGAGTTCAGCTGGATGAACTTTTTTAGGGGAAAGTATTGTAAAGATTTGTTAAACTGCGTCAAAGATATTAGCAAAGCAAAAACCGCTCCTCCTATGGCAAGCCTGATATAACTTCACAGTGATGACCGCCACTGTGAAATAAATAAATATATATATATATATATATATAGAGAGAGAGAGAGAGAGAGAGAGAGAGAGGTGAGAGAGAGAAAGAGAGAGAGAGAGAAAAAAAGAGAGAGAGAGAGAGAGAGACCTATATATGTGTATACATGTATATATAAACAAGAGGTTGTATGAGCTTGTATGAATCCCTGATGGGCCTTCGTGATCTGCAGCCTTAGGCTCCCATTACAACACACTGGGCATTGGGACATTTGAATTTTGAATGCAACACAACAGGTAAAAGGTTTGGGGTGAGTGCTATGCCATGGCCTCCTGCAGGTGGATGCTTCGGTACCCACCAGCTGCTCTATACCTGAACTCTGCCAAGCTCATAGCCCCGCCCACAGCGAGACTGTCGGTCTTGCCCCTGCGGCTGTTTCCAATAGATCTGCACTACGTAGGCCTTACATAGCACCATAGAAAGGAAAGCAATCTTACAGTTGTTTGTCTTAAACAGCAGAGCTATTTCTCTTGTTGCAACAATCTTAAAGGTTTTAACATCAGCCTATATCAGTGGTTTTCAAACTCGAGGGCAAGCAACCCCAAGCACCTAAAAGAGGGAGGCACAAAAGGTTGTCTGAAGGGTGGGGGAAACCTGTTTACGGGTAAGTATTTACACATTCTGTGGCATTTCCACAGTGTCTCTAAAAACAATGGCGTTTTACCAGTGTGGCTGGCAAACTGTGTTTTCAGAAGAGAAGCTATTATTACATGGTATCAATAGGTTTAGCTTCATAATATTAGTACCTGGTAATATATTCCCTTATTTGTATGTGTCACCTCATTAAAGGCACCCCTATCTGCTTTGTTAAAGCTTTTCTAACATGAAAACAGATGTAGGAAGAATACTGGCTAAGAGACAGAAAAAATATTTGAAACTTCAGATGGAAAATACGTGGAAAGTCAATAGGAAAGACATAAGTAAGAAGGAACAATATGAAAGAAAGAAAGCCCTACACACGAGTCCGGACTACATTAAAATGCCTGCTGCAATGACAAAGCCAAAACTAAACATTGCTTTCTATGTGCAATGCATGGATGAGCTAAAGGATGCAGTGTGCTAGTTTCAGAGTTTTGAGATGTAAAATAGCCCCTCATGCATTGCAATGCAAGCACTGTATAGGAGGAGGAATCATACACAAATTGTCCAATAGCCTGAGGAAAAAGGGAAACTCCGTTGGGAGGAGCATAAGCCCCCTACATGTCAATGCTTAATTTGAGTCGGTGGTTTCCGGTGCTCGGCACAGGCACTTAATTGTCTGCCGGGGCCTGTGGCAGTCTGCCACAAGGTGACACTGCCTGAGATGATCACAGCAACAGTCAATTATTAATTCAGTATACATTAAAGATGACTATTATCTACCGCCAAGCCAGTCTTATAGCTTTGGGGGCCTGGAATAGTCCGAAGTGTCACACTTCTAGGGGTGTGATGGTTAGGTGTTGTGTTGTTACTATCACTGGCAGCATAGCAGGGCAATGTGTAGTAGAAGTGTCGGTGGCCTCCTGACGAGAACACTGGCACTTTTTTTTTTTTTTTTTTTTTTTACAAATTAAGCACTGCTGCATGTATATCTTAAAGATTTGGTAAAAATAAGTCTGAATGCCTCAGAATTACTTCATGCCTCAGCAGCAATTTGGGACCAGCCCTGAGCGTGGCCCATTGTAGAATACTGCTGCGTGAATTTTTAGAATGCAGGTTCCCATTAGACATTTATATTTCTGTCTGAGATTCAGCTATGCAGGAATTCGGGCTCTACAACCTGCATTAACGTTAAACCTTTCACAATCTCTCACTCACATACTCTGTCTCTCTCTCGTCTGGTCTTTCATCGTCTCCCGCCGTTCCAGAAGCTGTGCTGTAAAGGGGGCGAGGAGTTTTTTTTATTACTAATGTATTTAGTCCCCCTAAATGTGTCCCTGCTTTTTGGTCCCATCCCGGGACATAAAATAACCAATTTGCTCTATTCGCTCTGTAAATGGCACGGTGCTGCTATTACAAACACAGTGCCACTTGTGTTATCGCAGAAGGATGAAAGGCTGTACATTTATCAAGACTCGGCATATTATCCAGCCTGCGCATTCAGTGATTCAGCAGATATTTTGGGGAGATTCTGCCCTTCCCAGGAGAGGATAGAACTAAGGAGGCACTCTATATCAGAGTGAGTGCAGAACCCCTGCATATATAAAATCTGCTAGCGGCTCGCGGGGGCGCTTATACCCCACAAACCACTGTCAGGGCAATAGGAGGCAGGTGCTGGGGTGTCAGGAGGACTCCTGCCCATTTCAACATCGTTGACGATGTTCAGAGTTTAGGTTTGTCTCTCACCAGCCTCACAATAATTCACTCACGAGATGTTGCTGTCCTGATAGATGAAATAATTAAATATTTTCCCAACACCAAATTTATGATACCTCAGTGGGCTAACGTGCCTGCAGCGAAGACCTACATGCAAGCTGCAAGTCACGGCCTGGACTCCCCGCGGGGCAAACTCTGTCCACTCTTCTCGTGTGTTCGTAACATGAGAACCGGTGAGTTGGGCAATGATCCGATCTATAATTTACAGCGCCAAGAAGTGAATATGTGGGACTGCAAGCGCTACATACAAAAAGTGGCTAATTTTCATGCCAGTCCCCATTTAATACATGTCAGGGATAGGCAGACTAGACTACGCTACTATGTTAAAACGGACAGGAGTAAAGCATGATTTAAAACCAATACATAAATAAACATAGGAAAGGTGAGTGTCCTACCAGAGCCCAGAAGCAGTATGTGCGGCAGCAGGTTCATGGTTGCAGGGGTGCCAGCCATCCAGGCTGGAAGGTGTTGCAATCAGGGGGAGGGTTCTCCAGGGAGGCGTGGGGGTCATCGGTTGTCTCCCCCGAGCCCCTGCGATGTGTGTCGAGATCTATCTGCTCGGGTCTCAGCAGCAAGAGCTGCTGCTGCAGCAGGCAAAGCAGAGACCTCCCCCTCTCCAAGGTACTGCATGCAGCAGTCACAGCTCCTAGTGCTTGTCAGGGAAGGAGCGCCCTCTGTCGACAGTCTAAAAGCACTGTAGCATCATTTGGGTACCAAGTTTTGGAGAAAGGCGAGGGGCGCCCTCTGGCGGCAGTCTTTGAACACTACATGCATGCAGCACGAAGGCAACTGGCTGACAGCTCTTAGACACAATCTGGTGTCTATCCGTGAGCACTACAGCGAGACCCTATCCCGGAGACACTAGGTGTGAAGCTTCTAATAATAATGATAATAATTTGGTTCAGTGGACTAATGGTCTCACCCAAAGACTCTGTTTCACTCCAAGGTCAAGCTCAGTTTTCTGCGTGTTTACTCAGACTACCGCCCATTTATAGGCCAATAAAATGAAATGAGATGGGGTATTGTATTGTATTGTATTGTATAAAGTTCTTCTAAAGCGCTGTCTGTCGCCCTACGGGCATCCTGGCGCTGAGAGACTATAGAAGAAAACCTGAGACAGTAGGAACGTTTGCCGTAGTGCCAAGAATGTTACACTCTAATCTCTACCAAAGAGCCATGTTTTAAGATTCTTCCTAAAGCTCAGCAATGATGTGGCTTGGCGTAGATCTTGGGGGATTTGATTCCAAAGGCGGGCTGCCGCCGTACTGAAGGCCCTGCCTCCCGTCTTAGTGCGTTTAACTTTGGTAACCACTGCCAGACTTTGGCTGGTGGACCGAAGAAGTCTCTTTGGTTCGTACCATGAGAATCTATCGCACAGAGGAGGAGGACCAATTTTATGGAGGGCTCTGTACACCATGACCAATGATTTAAACTCGATCCTTTTATTGATCGGGAGCCAGTGAAGGTCCCTCAATGCCAGTGTTGTTGAGGAGTCACGTTGTCTTCCCAAGGCCAGTTTGGCTGCGGCGGACTGTATTCTTTGCAGACCCTGTACAGTGTACCGAGAGGCACCCAAGAACAATGAATTACAGTAATCGAGCCTACTTAGGATCACGCTCTGGACCACCAGAGATCTAGTCTCAATAGGGAGGAGCGGAAGGATTTGGCGCAAAGCTCTAAGTAGGGCAATACAGGTGCCTATGGTCTTGTTCGCCTGGGATTGCAGCTGGAGATCTTCATCCATCATAACCCCCAGGTTACGGACTGTTTTTACTGGCAGTATCGGGGCGTCTTCCGGCAAAAGTCGGAACTCACCCAAGAGATGTTTAGACATTCTCGCTGCACAGCAGTGTAGTAACTCCGTTTTCCCGGCATTCAGCTGCAATGAATTGGCTCTCAGCCATTCTGAGACTTTTTGCATGCAGGCCTGGAAGGAATTCATGGGCACTGCATGTTCTCCCTCCAGGGAGAACATTAGCTGGATGTCGTCAGCATAATTAACCACCTCGATCCCGTAAGATTTTATTAGAGGGATCAGGGGTCTCAGATAGGCGTTAAAGAGTATAGGGCTGATAGCTGAGCCCTGAGGTACTCCATGGCGAACCGGGGTCCAGGAGGAAACAAAAGGTGTTAATGTCACTGCCTGTTGACGATCCGTCAAATAAGACCGTAGCCATTCCAAGGCGAGACCTGTCACCCCCATATCTTCTAGCCTTGCCAGCAGCACTGAGTGATTAACCGTGTCGAATGCTGCCGACATGTCCAACAGTACTAACACAGAGGAACATCCACTGTCGGCACGCATTCGAAGTTTGTCCAGAACGGTAATCAAGGCAGTTTCCGTCCCATGCCCAGGCCGAAAGCCAAACTGGTCCCTGTCCAGGATCAGATGTTCTTCAAAAAAGTTGGACAGGGATTTGCTGACTAATTTTTCCAAGATCTTAATTGGAAATGGCAACAGGGAAATTGGGCGGAAATTAGCCGGCACAGAGGGATCAAGAGAAGGTTTTTTCAATAATGGGGTGACCATTGCCTGTTTCCACCTGCTTGGCACAATGCCTTCACTCAGAGATTGGCAGCAAATTTGCCACAGATCTGGAAATAGGGCCGGTCCGAGCTCCTTCCAGATCTTATGCGGAAGGGGGTCCAAGGGTGATCCTGATGAAATCTCCCGCGCTAACTCATGAAAAGAGTCCTCCGTAGGGGGGATGAAATGACTCAGAGTGATTTCTCTTCTGATGTCTACGCTAATCATGGAAGGCTCTATAGGTAGGTAGGCTGTGAACGCTTCTGTCCACTCCGCGTACAGCTAGAGTTCTGAAAAAAAAACTCCGCTAAGTGGCGCGGAGTGGAGTTTTTCCTCTTGCACAGCCCGCCAACATGAGTGAGGAAAGTCACACGCTAGACCACCTTCCGGTGAGATTTTTTAACGCGGGTGGTCGCGGCAGGTCGCTACTGCTCACTTTGAGAAACCTGCCCCTCATTTTGAGGAAGCTGTTGCTCGAATAGAACATCTACTAGGGAGGCAGAAAGAAGCAACGCACTCTTGCGCTGCCCGTGGTGCCTTTTGTGCTGATTTTACAGCGCAGGATAAACTCCCGGTGCTAAAAATCAGCACGGGCAGCGTGACTTACCGCACTCCGCCGCTTGCAGAACTCCGCAGAGCACGACAGAGTTTTTTCGCCATCCAGGCCTAGAAATTAGTCCCATTGACCTGGGTAATGGAAAATAAAGTGTTTAGTACCAAGAAGTCCCAATAAAGGATAGTGCATCCATTCCCTGTGGCCAATCACACTTTCATCCTTCTGAGACAAATAAAATTGTTCCATTGAGTTGGATTCAGGTACATTCACACCCTGGTCTTGACCATTTGTTGCAAACCAGAATCTGTTTTCTGTTTGTGCAGGATCATCAGTAGTGTGGGTGTGCCTGATATATCGTGGATGTCTATAGTTGCCGTGCTTAATTTATAGAAGAATGAGTGCCCAAGGTTGTGCTCAGAAGACAGTGGTTGGCACTATTAAATGTTAGAGTGCCGAATCCCAAGGCTGCATAATCATCAATCCACCTCAGGCCTCCGTAATCTGCTGCCTGGCACCTCCTTTCCCATTATCTCACTTTGCAGCTTCCTCCATTCTCCCTTTGCAACGGTTTTGCCATCTTTCTCGTCCGTCTTCGTTCCCCTTTGTGAGTCTTTTCCTCTCTTGCTCTCGGAAAATATCTAATCCGGAAAAATAAGAGCCGTGCCTAAAAATTAGTGGTGGTCCAACCCCGACACAGTCCCCTCTCCCCACACTCAACCGGCACCCCTGCTCCCCTACCCCTGCTCATATTAGGCACTGTATGGTTGTAGTATTGTTTGCTATGTGCAGCCAATGCTATTGCCCAGTTCAAGCAAATGCCACCTGCAAGATATTAGCCTTGCCCAGTTTGAGGTATGTGCCCAAGATAATTGAGACTATGGTGTCTAGTTAGGATCCACATAGCCACTTTAAATCACTCTATGGTTGCTGCTTCATAGTATCATAACACATCTGTTAATTACTGTAAAGATGCCCAAAGTGGTGATAATACTTCTTGCAAAAGGCATGCCCTACCTGGACTATACATCCTTGCTCCAACCAAAACCCGAAAACCCATGCTGGACCTCACATTTTCCAACAAGTTGCTCAAGGGAGAACTTGCTGAATTGAAATGTGCCCTCCCTAAACTGGAACAGCAATCACACAAGGCAAAGATTCAAGAGAACAAATTCCATAGCAGGAAAAAACAGAAGAGGCTCAAACAAAGGCATTTAAGGAGACACAAAGTGTTACTTCACACACTTTAAGCACAGAATCAGGTGAAGGACATTTTCAGTATCAACCAGGAAGTATTAAACACAGATGCCCTAAAAATTAGCCCATGTATTTTTCAAGAACACTCTGGCCATCTCTTTGAGTTGTTCTAGTCTAAAATTGCGAAAATCAACGTATCCCTTACGAACATTCTGGAAGTCCGCTCTACCCTAGCTCTCCTCGTCCACTACAATCTTCTTCAACTTCCGAAACTGCTGTTCTCGAGCTGGTCCTCTAAACAAAAGATTCCAAGTCTTCTGTGGTGCGCTGTACAGCAGCATGCCTCATACACTCTTTCACCACCTGTGGCGGACGCAACCAATGCTACCTACACCTCCCATCTAGGTGGCCTAATTCCTGGCCCTAAGAAACATGCAACTCTTTAAAAACCTTTTGGCTGACACAAATATTTTGGCCTACAACAGACCTAGCTTCCACTTCCCTGAAAAACAGCAAACCCATGTAAAGTGAGGAGACGAAGAAACAACTTCAAGTGCATATGGAACTGGAGTCTAAAGTTTGCCCTGCATGGGATACCGCAATGACTTTGGCCAACTTGAGGAAGAGGTCTTCTACCTTTGACAAGACAACCCTTCTAGTCCTTCATCTTTTCAATGCCTACAACAACATCTGCAATTCAACTCCGCTACAAACAACTAACTGCACTCTGAACAGACATTTTTTACCCTACTTTACAAATTTCTCACTAACTCGATCCAAAAGCCGGTTGAAGACCATTCAGATCATCTTGATAACCAGACCGTTGTGTGTTCCTCAAGCATCATCCCTCTCATATCAACTTATCAGTGTCTGTGTTCAGCATCAGCCACAGATCCTAGAAAAGTGGCAGGTGAACTTCCAAAAGTTGTTTTTTTCCGGAGTTGTATATAGCGCAAACATGACCCAAAGTTATCAGAGCGCTTTACATGAGCACCAGTTGCGTTACAGACGGACACATTCATTTTTGTTAGGCGCAAGGAAATTACGTGAATTCCCCAGAATCACAGGATCCGACTGGATCCCAATTCCCCAACGTCAAGGTCAAACGATGTAGCCGTGAGGCCACATCCTCTCCCCAGTCTTATGATGCAATCTTCCATTTCCACCTTGAAATGAACCAGATAATCCGACCACTATTATGTCATGCTTGGATCACATGTTCCAATGAATGAAAAGAGCTCGCTGTGCACGAATTGCACTAAAATTGAGATTCTAGTGCTCAGACACACTGTTCCCTACTGGCTGCATTTTGCCCATCCTTGGTAAACCTCAGTCTGGTGTTTACAATTGAAGGAATCTGGAAACTCTGATTACAATCTCTATTTTGCACCTCAAGTGATGCAGTGAGAGCTCTCTGCTGCAATAAACCCTTCTCCTACACGCTGACCACAGAGTCAGACAAACAAGAGCCCTGCTTCTGGTGCACCTCAACATTTCAATGTCAAATACTCAGGCCTTCAAATAAACTCATCACAAGGCTGCAAAGGCTTCAGAACCAGACAGCCAGAGTGCGCTTAAGCAAGAACACATCAGATCCATGGGAAAAGCACTCCACCTGTTCCCAGCAGATATCTGGGTTAAATTCAAGGCCCTGCGTGCCATACACCAAGGCCCCTTGTAGATGCAAAAAACCTAACACCTCACTACCCACCTGTGGGGAACAGCACTGTCTGAAATAAAGGTGAACCGTCCTGAAGCAGTCACAGCTTGTTTTTCTCAAGTGAGTGCTATGATGATATCTGAAGATGTTTTAAATCACAGAAGTTACACCCTTTGCTATGTGTGTAATACAATGTAGTAGCCTGTCAGGATGCTGCTTAAAATGAGTTTGGGAACAAATTGTGGTACTTTGAGTGTGAATGGTCAGGATTTCACACTCTTGTGCAAAACACTTTGTATTTTTATGGCTACATTTTGAGCTCCAGACACAATGTTGCCTGAGAAAGAGACAGGCGTTGCTACAAAAATTGCTGTAACCAGCGCCATTCGTCATTTCCGGTGTCTGCTCAGCTTCAAAGGTGACCCTTTTAGAAGCAACGGATGCTGACGAGCAGGGGCAGGTCTGGGCCACTGTTCAGCGACGGGGGAAAAAGTCTCGTCTGCGGATTTATTGTTAGAACCGAAAACGTGTCATGTTTGGGCGAGGTGAAAGCAGGACTCGCATGTAGCCTTACAGAGCAATGTACAGGCGTGAAAAGGTGTTTTTTTCTGTTAACTGTTGGGTTCAGGGTCAAGGTTATAGTGCAGCTGGTAAGAAGAGAAAAAAGAAAACAGGGCAAAAATATTTAAAAAACGGACTCAGAGAAAGTAAACAAAGATGACAATAATCCCAAATAAGGAACGTGTCTTCCATGAAGCAATAAACAGCACTGAGGGAAGACGCATTTAATCCTGTTACCAGTAGAGATGCTTCCCGGCAGCTGAAATGAAATCAGAGCGCACAATTACAGCTGGAATGCGTTTAAAATGAAAACACGCCACGCTTCACTGCTATCAAGAGAAATGAACAAAACGAGAGCGCGTTTGGCCGCCTGATGGTGATGTAAGAAAAGAAGACATTACCTGGCCTGACTTTGAAGAGCTGTGAATTGTGCTGTTAAATAATGCTTAACAGGAAATATATCTTCGGATTGCAGCTGACATGAATTTAGGCATGGTGAGCAAAAAAACGATGGATTTAGGCCCAGATCTCTGTACTGGGGTGAATGTATGACATTGTTCTGCATTCTGTCCATCAACTGTTGTTTTTGCATTTGTCACCCTGAGTGGGACGGGTATGCTCAGACGTGAGTCCCGTGCTCTCCATGCCACTGGAATCAAGCTATCCTGGCTGAAGAGGGGTGAAACCCTGAAACCGGTCCTAGGATGCTTGTTTCCAGTACAGGGAGGACCTGGCTTGGCAGTTCGGGCTGGACTGTTCCCATGAGGCACAGGGTCAAGACTGATTTGCATATGGCTGGGTTCAAACTGGAACGGCATGGTGAGCAAAAAAACGATGGATTTAGGCCCAGATCTCTGTACTGGGGTGAATGTATGACATTGTTCTGCATTCTGTCCATCAACTGTTTTTCTGGACATGAATTTAGGCAGCACGACCAAAGTTCTTATAATTAAAAATATATATATTTTACTTTTTGGTGGTCCAGCGGAAATGAATTTAGGCCTCTACTTATTGTCTGCATTGCTATGGATGTAGAAACCATGGAGTTAAAAAGCCTGTTAGAAGGGAAGAAAACAAGGAAAGCACTGGCATAACGAACCTTGAGGGGGGCCTCCCTTCAGGGCACCTGGGGGGACCCCCTCCGGGCTCAATCAGGAGCCCTGCAGCCAGAGTGCTGTGCTGAGGGGGCCCTCTGAAGCTTGGGGCCCACCCGCAACACAGGGGCTGCGGGGGCCTGTGTTACGCCCCTGAAGGAAAGTCATTTGCTTCCAGGGAGTGCTGAAACAAAAAGTAGTTCACTAGGGAGCCATGGAAGGACACAAGTCATCCAATCAAAAGAATGGTAACAAAGCTATTCTCCGGGGGCGGGACTAACACAAGGAGAAATGAAGCGATCAAATAAGAATAAAGTATTGAGATTGACAACAAAGCCAACCAAGCCCACTGTAAGTGTTGGTATTATCCACCATAGGTGTTCAACAACAGACAGCTAAAAGCAGCCTGTACCAAAGACCTAAAAATAGCATCCTCCAAGGAAAGAGGAAAACACAGCAGTCTCTGGTGCCATCTACAGGTACAGCCATGCTTAGCTGCCTCTCGTTAATGAACAGGCCTGCCTTTAAATCTATAAATAGGCATTCCTGTTTTCAGTTTCTATTCTTGGTAAATTCTGGTGGGGGTTTTTCAGTGTTTTCAATACCCTAAAAACAGTTGTTATGAGTGGTTACACTTTTTCGTGCCTTTAAAAACAATAAAAACAGTGTTTTTCCAGTGTTTATGGAATGTTTTGCTTTTAATTATTGCTTGCTTTCTGCACTGATAGTGCATGTGTATAGACAGTGTGTGTACAGGGTATAGTGCATGTGTATAGACAGTGTGGTACAGGGTATATGAGGTCCAAATACATTTTTACAAATCAAACTTATTATAGTACACCATGCAATACTTCTTTAGTGAGTCTGTGGTAATGCGCGTTTGCTCTTTCCTTTCTATGTAAACATTTATCTGTGAAAAGGCCCTCTCAACATTGGCACTTGAGACAGGCAATGCCAAAACAGCCAGTACACAATTCCCAACTCTGGCCAATGACATAGCTTTCCATGCCAGTACTGGTGCACATGAAGGTTGTGATTCTCTAGGACATGTTCTGCAACATATGCGTTGAATTGGGCACATATGCCCCCGGTTCCTGAAGCAGTAAAAAATGAAGCAGTAATTTTCAAGTCTGGAGAAAATTCAGACGGGATCTAGAACTTGTGCAGAGCACCTCAGTGAGGCGTCATTAACTTCAAATGCCATGGTTGGTTAAGGGACACTTCTACGCATCATTGCAAGCCATTTCCCTATAGACTATAAAATAACATTTCCTGAATTGCTCCTCAACATTTCTTTGCTTACCAAGTAGCAAGAATTCTAACATGCAGCATGTTGCAGGGCCAAAGTCACTAAAAGTGTCGCCCAGCCTACTCTCAAGGAGATGTTTCAGATCTACACCAGTTACGCTGAACACTTGGTAGACAAGGGTGTTTTCAGAGTCCAGTATTTTGATTATGTCCACTACAGCAGTCATGTATTCCTGTAAAACCCTAAGCATGCAGTAGACTGTACTTTTTTCACATCACTATTAATATGCGACCAAAGATCATCACATTTCTTGCCTTTGGCATCATTACTAAGTAAAAATTCTGTAAACTGTCGCTACATGGATGATTAGCATTCACCGCCTTTAGGACTGAGAACCACCAGCTAAATAACAGTTATGATGACTACTTGCTTTGATGCCACACAAAGCGCAAAATGCGAAATATTTGCACTTCAGTTCCTGGGCATACCGAAACAGTGCACCAGAGGGGACTACAAAGTCAATGGCATTCTTCATTAACTCTGAAGATTGTAAAGATGCTTTCAGCATACCATCAAGCAAGTTACCAGGATCTCTTACAGGGAAGCACTTCAGCTCAGGTATCGATTTTGACAGGTCATCAAACAACCTTTTCATATACGTAGCTAAATTACTGCAAATACAAACAATATCACTCCAATCTTTATTGAACTTGGTAGGAACTTTTTTGCAGCAGCATTCCAAGTGACACTGCGTTCCATGTTTACCAAACGCCTGGTGTCATGTTTTCACCACTATCTCAGATGCTTGGTGGCATCACTCTTTTCACATATACCTGTCACTACACCTTGCATTGAATGTTTAAAGTCTGGAGTGTTCGGCAATTCATCTACAATCAATATCTCGCTAGAAAAGGGGGCTGGTGTATCAAAGGATTTTACCCATTCTGTCTCTGGGCAAATGTGATGGTATATATTAGGAAAGATTCTTATGAAACCAGCCATTTTACCTTTCAGTGAAAGCAAATGTAGCCAAAATATCAAATATGATTTTGATATTTACTGTCTACAGTTTATAAAATAACTAGAAGCATGTATAAGGTCTTATTTAAACACTGCATCTTTAGACCAAAGACCACAAAACTAAAACGAGCATTGAAAATGCAATAGGTCTCGCCTTTGATTAAGTTAAAGTAATTTGCTTTGCTAATGGTATTGTATAGCAAAGCAAATGGCTTTAACTTAATAGAAGGCGAGACATATTGCATTTTTAATGCTTGTTCAAACAGGGAACCCTCCGTGAGAGCCTCACTTGAAAGAGAGAGCAGTCCACAGACGTGTGTGATTTCTTGACTACAGGTGGCAGTAAGTTGTGGGTAATAGCGTCGGATGTTTATCTTTTTTTGTGACCTAAAAATTAATGCTAAATAATTCTAGTTAGGATCCCGTTGGTATTTAGGGTGTGAGGGTCTTATGTGCACATGCCTGGAAAGCGGCTGAATATCCTGTGTGACGTCTTCCACCTCCATGCCATTTTTGAGCCAACAGTGCTTTGCATTCTGGGACACGCAGTTCTATTTTGGTTTTCATTGCAAATATGAGTTTATAAATCCAGCATGCAAAGTGCTCTTGCTTAAATAAACATATAATGCTGATTAAGGGCTCACCCGTATCATGGAGTCACCTCTCACCTTGACTGGCAATGGCGCTACGGTAGGCGGAAGCAGTATGTTTGTCTGATGAGAAACAGGAGAGTGAGGAAACGGGACCATTGTCAAGAATAGAGTGGGAACCTCCCATCATCACCCTGCTCCATGAGATTCAGCATTATGCAGTACGTTATAAATTACTGACATTTCTCAATGCATGTTCTGTATTAAATTGGTAGGCACTTATACAAGTAAGAACAGACATTGCTTTGGACAGCTAAGATAGGCGTGTAATCACTCTTTCAAGTAAGGGGCAGAGAGCAAATCGGTGAAACTGTTATAAAGCTAGAAAAGCTCTCCTTTAATTTTGAGCAGTAGTCTAGAGAAATTTGTAAGGACTGCTTACGTCAGGCCAAGACCTAAAAATATATATTTTTTAAAAGTCAACTGCTGGCCACCTTGACAAGGCCAGACCTATTGACTTTTCTAATGTGTGAAAGGTAGTGTTTGGTTTCCTTTCTATGCGAAAGTAAGATCCAGAGGTCATGTCATCAGTTGTTGCTTTTTTTATGCTAATGCCCACAAACACAGAAATACACAAATGTGCACTTGTGCATGCCTGTGTTTGCAGATTGCAACATTAAAGCCAAGCTATTGGCTTTACCAATGCTCGTTTCATTAACTATACAACCATTGTTAAACTTAACGATAGCTGCAAATTAAAAACAAGAACAGAAAACTGTCAGGCTACTCTCACTGTGTAGCCTTATCAACATGGCGGTGCTATTGACTGGCAGCCTCCCAGAAACATAGTGATTATTTTCCAGTGGAAAGGCAGAGAAATTAGAGTTTCTTAGTTTGGAAGAATTACTTTTGATGGAAGAAATAAAATCCTTTCCTGCTGTCATAAAAGACAGAGAACCCTCTTAGATCTGATAGTCCAAAATCTTATCGTAGGAATAAAAAAGTAAAGTAATTGGCAAATAGCTCTCGTACAACTTATTATATTAATATCGCCCATTTTTCTCTCCTATTAGTTATGTTGCTGTTTACGTGCCCAAATGAAGTTATCCTCATCATCGCGCATTCTCCAAGTGGTGTGTGTTAGCCACTCATCTACAGATAAGTAAGGTCAGCATGCCTGTGACTCCCAGGGTGTTTTTCCTCACTGGTATCTAATGGCTTCAACCCTTGCCTTTAATATCGAGCAGCCATTTTAAATCTGCGTCTTACTTTCCATGGCCATTGCTTTAGTCTTGAAATGCTATTTTACCCGGAACCCAGTAGGCCGCGTATGTGTCCTCAATACTTCAAGACGTAGACGCTGGAAGTCGTAATGCTGGGGGTGCTGCAGCAACCCCAAATCAACCATGCTGGAATTCTGAAGGTGAAGGTGAAGGAGCAATAAAGATGCCTTTAAAATTCAGAGGCCAAACGCGAGGCAATAACTTCTGTTTATTGTTTTAAAATGGAGAATGGTGTTTACTTATTCTAACTGCATAGCAAGATGATTTGTAAAGTGAGCTATGTGGCAACCATGCACGGGTACAGTAGATGTCATTTTTCTAACACAAAATAAAATGTAAATGAACTGTACACGTTTCTGACTCCATCAATGGTTCCGAAAGCACAAACGAGGCAAATCTTTTTGTGATGGAGGCAAAAATGTTATTAGGGCCACATTAAAACAAGACATACTTACTTCCTGAAACACAATTTTCACACAATCTCCTTTGTGCTCTTTTTATAAGTAATCAACTGCTTGTCTGAGCAAATTTAGTGGCTATTGCAATGGAGAATGTGGTTTGTGAATAGTAGTGGAAGGCGCATAAAAAAGGTCATTCCACGTTACACTTATAAGCCATGTGAGTCTCAAGACAACTTGTTAGAAGAATTGACATCCCATATTCATTTGATGAAGGCTGAGTTGATATGACTCACTCATGTGCTATGTCTGCCATCTAGTTTCCACATAGGTGTATTGCAGTCATCATAGGAAATTCCATTTAAACAAGATACTTTGAAATTATGAAATAGCATTTTTTTACGCGGTCACGGTTTGCTCTGTACATTTGTTTTATGTGAAAGGGGCTTTAAAAAACACGAAATAGCGTACCCTATAGTATGAAAAAAGTTCATTAAAACACTTTACTATGAGTTTTTCAATAAATGATCATACAAAATAGATAGAGCAACGAAAAGTGGAGACAAAGAGTAGAAAAGTAACAACGCGGCCCGTCATGGGACGGACAGAAGATTTGCACGCGGGGACTGTCTTTACTGACGGCCCAAAAAAAAGTCTCCAGTGTATCACGCCGCCAGTAAAGCATCCAATCCCCGCATGCACATCTTCTGTCTTGTTTGTCTCCCTGCGTGCACGCTGGAATCGTATCGATTCCAAAAGGCCTCTGCATGGCAGGGCAGTGCATGCGCTGCTTTCGCCAGGCCGAGACCTAAAAAGCAGATGGAAGAAGAAACAATTTTTTTGTGACATCCCTAAACATAAAACTCAAGCAGAATGTTAGCTCAGTCTTTCTCACTGCTGACTTGTATAACAAAGTTATATTGTGTTTGCCCCTTAAGGAATCTTTCACTCATCTTTTCCTTTCTTTGAATGGCAGTTTGTGAAGGTGTTTTTTCAGTGTTTATATGTTTACACTGGTTATGGCTATTTTCCTTTCGGTGGGGTTTTATCAGTTATTATAGGTTTAAACCTAAAGCCAGACAGCCTATCTATAAATTATCTATAAATTCAGTCTGAAGCAAGGAACCTAAGAAAGGTTAAACTTGAGCATAATCTCCCCTTGTGAGGGGCCCATGCTTCAAGTGCACCCAAAGGAATACTTTTGAAACAAAGCATGGCTCCTTTAACTTGAAAAGTAAAAAGTTATGACTTATCCGTAGATCAATTGCATTTTAGTGATAACTGGAAACTACTATAGGCAGGTCTACTAACCAGCACACCTCTGAGAGCTCCCTAGCCTGTGTGAGCAGCGTTACAGTTAAGCGATCTCTTTAGGTCTTCAGTAATATGGTCTAATCCATTGTGGGAGAGAGAGTCACCTCAAAAGAGAGGAATTAATGTTCAAGCACTGACCTTCTCACGCAGGTTTAATCTTTTCCAGAATAAAAGAACCATACTTTTCATTCGAGTACATGCAAACACTGCCAAAAAACTAACATAAAAAAAAAAATTCGGAGGTCCTTACCAGTTTAGTTTAACGAACAACGAAAAAGATGTTAATCTATGTTCCTTCACTCTAAGAAAGAAATCATAAACAGAGGCAGCAGGAATCTCCTTCACCCAGAAATTTGATCTCTGTTGTATAACAAAGATGTTTCGCTGACCCCCAAGCGTGATGCACCACTGAGCACATTGATAAAATATGGTGTGTCTTACAAGCTCCACTTCATGCTGTGAAACAAGGCCTGTCAAGGTCAAAAAAGCCCTCAGCCATCTATGCACATGAACTCAATGACTACCTTGTACCAGAGTCCCCCACGAGGAGATGTCAGAAGACAGCATCAGCCCAGCTGGACACTCACACCAGACTCAACAGGCCATCAGGGTAAAGGAAAATGCACTTAGCATGTCACTTCACACGTTTGCCAAAAGATAAATCAAGATTTGAAAATATTTTACTTAAGGTGCCTTTAAAAGAAACATTATTTTTATAAAATGGTGGCGAAAATGTGTATGAATATAGCACAAGAAGGAGAGAATGCACTTATGCAGAATGTTGTCTTTGTTCCGTGCATTAAAACAGTACATTCATTCAACAGTAAGTAATGTGCTATCTATGCAGGTGTATGTGCATAACCGCACCCATAATATGTTCAAGTCCCCTAAGACTACTAGTCTCCTGCTATCCATCCTAAAATCACTTTCACTCAGCTGCTATCCTGAAAGAATTAGGAGGGTTTTGAAATTAGCCAAGAGGTGTAACAAAACTGGACACATTTGACCAATCAAGTCAAAACTCAAGGTAATGATCTTTGGCTTGATTTGGATGGAAATCCAATATCAAAGCAGAGGAAAAAAGCAAACAGGAGCTGGGTTTGACTAACAGTCCTGCCTGAAATTAGAGAATTACATGTACTGGGACTTTTATTTCAACACAGGGTGCTCTGGGAACTGAACCCCACTAAAACAGGAACTGGGATTCAGATGAATGGCTCCGCCTAAGATTCTGATCCAAGCGCAGCCGCCTACACTATCTGGTCACCCTGAAAGCATACATCTGAATCACTTGAGTCAACTGTAAACTCACCAGTAGAAAAAAAGATTTATTTTACAGTACAGAAGCAAGAGTGAGATTTTTTGGGGGCTCTACAAATATAGAGAAAATTCAAATAAAAAAAGGACGTGAATATGCATGAAGAGTTGCCTTGAAGCTTTATACCACTGTCATTTCTGCAGTGCTTAATATGTGCTGGTGTTTTCAGGTGCTCAGTACCTGTACTTATTTCTAAACACTTACACCTACTATGAGATTACACCACATGGTGGCGCTGGGAGTCTATTGTTCAGCAGAGATCATCAGCACACTGTTTAATTAAAAATAATAAATCTAGCACATATGTAATGTTGGTTCTGGCATTCAGCAGCTGTGGCCCGGCATGTGGTAGTGCCAGCTGGAGTGGACTCCTATTTAGTTCCTTTTGGCCCTGGCACTTTTTTTTCTTTGCAAATTAAACACTGCCTTTCTTGAATATGAAAATGGATGAGGGATTTGGGGGAGGCCGTCAGAAAGATTAAAGTAACCATCCATGCTTCAATGCCTGGCTCAAATTGATCGGGCAGTGGGGACAGTGGTTGGGGAAATTCAGGTGCTCCGGTTGCAACAGATCTTTCTTGCTTTTACTTGCTTAGGGCACTCATAAATCAGTGTTTCAGCCAGTATCTTGATGACTGGGTACATATGCAGGAGGAAGCAGATTACTATATTCCCAAAATTGCCCACATCACCCATCAAGAGGGGCCCCTGAATGGAGTATGGAAGGAGCACGCCTCAATAATACATCTGAATAGTAACCTTTGGAAGAACCATGGTTCTCCGGCATCAGAGCTTAATTTGAGCTGGTGTTAGCAGGTGGGAGCCACGTGCCCTCATTTTTGCGGACGGGCACCTATTTTATCACCCAAAATCAGACCTAGAACAAGGGAGAGAAAAACATAAAAGAGGGAAGGAGGTGGAAGAGAAAGACCGTAAAGGAGTGAGAAAAGTAGAAAGCAGGGCTGAAATACCCTGCAAGATTGTGAGCTACAGGGGCAGAGGGTGTCTGGTGATGGATGAGAGGCAATCAAGACTACACATTGTGGTGTTTCACATCAATGACATTCGGCAACACCGGCCACGGGTTTCTGGGAAATCTTTGGGCACCGGCACTTATTTTACAAATCAAGCCGCCTTACACTGAAAGACTAGCAACGCAACGGCGAGGAAACTGGCTTTTTCTGCATTTGTCCTTTTTGTGACCCACACAGGGTATTTGGTCTCTAAATTGACCGAAATCTGCAGATGAGGCCCACGTGCCCTTCCACGAACAAGAAACATGCTTTGGTTTTAAAGCTTTTACATTCGACATATTGGTAACAAAATTGTAATTGTGCACGTGTTTTGTGCAGTTACACAAAGGTCAGTTAAGGATGCCAGATGAAAGCAAGGTTTCCTTGTTTGCATTTGAAAATGCAATCTGCTTAAAACACCAACCTCTCTGCAGCACGTTGCCAGGTGAGCTTTTAAAGTGGGACATTGATTAAAAAAAAAAAACCCTAGCTGGCAAACCGCTGCTGGGAACAGTTCCAATCTTCAAACCTGCAGCGCTCAAGTAAAAATACTATGGCATAAGCAATGCAACCATTGTATTTATTAACCTACACCGTCCAGGTTTTAAAATTGGACGTTTTTGCCTGCTTGCACCTTAAGCAGCATGGTTAGCAGTCATTACACCCCTTGTGTCTTCAGATATCATCTCTGATCTGTCCTGTGGCTGCAGTGGCCACCAAATGCCAGGTTTCTAAGGCAGGTCTACAAACCTTTCAAGGAGGGGGGGCAGCGCCCAAGAAGCCCAGGTGACCTCTCCACGCAAAAACAACTTGCACTTCTCCCTCGCACATGATGCAACTCACAGCATGGGAGGACAGCTGGGATTAATAGGGAAAGCTATTGTTGATGGGAGTAACTGGGCCTGCCTTCGGAGAGATTTAGCTGAGAAGCGAACCACGCAACACGCCTATTGCTTTACTGCAGTGAAATTAGGGTACAGTGTCTGCACGTAAGGACCCCCAAGGGAGCAAAAGTGCATTTTACTTTAAATCGGGGATAGAGAAAGCACAAGCACTTTAGAAGGATTTGTTTAGGGGTCTTCGCAGCCCGCAGACTAGAGTTACACCTTAACTTCTCCTACTTTACGGAGAGTAGTGTCTAGACCCAAGACTGTCCTGCTTGAAGACTTCCAGCTACCGGTCTGTGAGCCCTTTTCTTGGTGTCCGGGGAGTGTCACGAGTTATAGGGCATTAGTGTATGGGGGATATTTACTACTGCGATGCAGGCCCACAATACCGGGTCTGTTCAGGAACTGTTAAAAACAGAGGGCGATTCAGGGACAGAGTTCAGATTGATGATACTCAACCACTACTCTGAAGTACTGCCCTGGTACATAAAATAATTCACCCTATAAAAAATACCAGAAATGGAAAATACGTTTTAGAAGCTCCCAGTGAGGCGCTTGGTGACGCGTGTCAGATGACGGACGCAGTCCAGTTTACCAAATTCAGCAAAACGTTATGTTCCCAAACACTTAAAGCCCCAACCAGTGAGCCCGGAAAAGGGTGTAATATCAACCACGCACAACATGTTCCAACAATGCAGGAATCAAATTTACCAGGTGCCATGAACAACACCCAATTGCGATCTCGGATTGAAAATGGGACATTAAGTGGATGTTGGTGCTTAAGGCACCAAAAAACTACATGTCCTGCAATTTACTGCCCATTTTTCCACAAATAAATGTAGTCATGTATGACCAGTGGGAAAACCAAAGAGGCGGACAACTTGCAAATGCGATATGCGCAGTAAGCCCACATCACAATTAATCTGGAAGCACCTCACCAGGGTCCAGTTTCTGTTATCGGTCCATAAAGTGTTCTCAAGTGTACCAATCACAGCAGACAATTTCCGCTGGAGGGCCCTTCATAGAAAGTCATGGTGGTTACCAATAGGCACTTGTCACGGCAAATGAAACAGGACAGACCATAGCTAGCATTTTCTCTAGGACCATAAGGGCTACAATGAGGAGTCAAAACAGTTCTGGAATTAGGGTCTTCCTCTAGCCTGGCAACCTCACACCAAGGTCGTGAAGACAAGACAACACAGGGGCCTGAAGGATGCAGGCTAACTCTTCGTCACGATGAAGGCACTGTAGCAGTCCTTTGACCCACCTGATGGCGTTTCTTCTTCTTGGCAGCTGAGCTAAGGGGATCCCAGCGCCGTTGGACAGGTTCTGTTCTTTCAGCTGTCTTCAAACCATCCCTGGTCACTCCATGAATCAAGTCACTCCTGCTGGTAATGGCAGTCCAATTTCTCTTAAAGGCGGGCATGTTTTCCTTGTGTTCAGGATGTCAGTAGCAAGGGGAACCTACAGGCTTTCTAAGATGGAGACCAAAGCTGTTAATTGCAATGGTATTGGTATAGCGCTTACAACTCCGGACAAAGCATTGAAGCACTTTATGGCGAGTAGCACACTACTCTAGAACCCAGAGTAAGGGGTTAATCCAGTGGTTATTGTGATTAGTCATGTGGTCAAGAAAAAAAAGGAAGGAGAGCAGTGTCCAAGCAGAGGTTCCTTCCGCACATGGTCCATTATCTTTCTTCCTTACACAGGTGTAAGCGCCTATTTTTTCCATACCATAAAAGATGACCCAAGCACTGGCTGAGGCGGGCCTGTACTTGTACCCCTTTTGGTAGTTTCAGAAGGATCCCAGACCTAGGTCTGATTTAATTAAAAGCTTAAGGGTTCCCCCCAACTCTGCAGGAGCATCCATTTCTCGGGGCCAAGGTGGACGATTTTCTGCCCACTCTCCACACGGAGACCAGTTTGAGCAGGATCCAGTGTGATTTGTACTCACCTCTGCTCGAGACCAGTTCCATGGGGAGATGGCCACAACAACGGAAGATAGGGATATCTGAGCTTTTTTCAGGCATAGGAAACCTACAATAAAGGCCAACATACTGAATCTACGAGGTAAACTGGTATCCGAACGTGGACAAGAAGTGCGTATGCGCTCGGATGTCCAGAACGACATATCCAGGCCTGCACAAAGAAAACTACCATTTTGTGAAGCGCACATGTGGCGTACTGTGGACGTCAGCACTCCCAAGTTCATCCACAACTTGAACGGTTTTACCCACACCAGAGATATCCTTTGAACAGGTCTTAACAAGGTGAAGGACCCAAATCCTCAGTAGCGAATATGCTACTTACCAGTATGCATCTGTTCTTGGCATGTAGGGCTGCTGACATTCATATCTGTGCATAGATCGCCGCCTAG
This sequence comes from Triturus cristatus, assembly GCF_964204655.1. NCBI lineage: Eukaryota > Metazoa > Chordata > Amphibia > Caudata > Salamandridae > Triturus > Triturus cristatus. Next base: position 60,265,577 of record NC_140592.1, read on the forward strand.
TGTTGGGTCCGGATGATTGCACATTGTTGTCCTGGAAGAGTCTTCGAAGTATCACGAGATAGGTGGCTCCTCCCCTGGACTACAGTGCGCATGGGCATCCTCTCCATCCTCAGATTGTTTTTCGCCATTGTGGCAGTGATGGAGTAGATACAGTGAGTGATGACCATGCTATACAGTAATTCTGAGTGCTGCAGCCGCTACAGGCGCCGGGGAGGAGGATGGGCGATAGGAATGTCAGCAGCCCTACATGCCAAGAACAGATGCATACTGGTAAGTAGCATATTCGGTTCGAGGCATGTGGGCTGCTGAATTCATATCTGTGCATAGATTACATAGCAGTCCCTCCATTAGCGGCGGCTGCCCGTGCCAGCTGCAGCAGTCTGAAAAAGGGTCTTGAGAACAGCCTGTCCTACAGCTGCCTGCTGTTTTGAATGCACATCTACACAGTAGTGTTTAGTAAATGTATGTATAGTGGACCATGTGGCTGCTCTACATATTTCCTCTAAGGGAATGTTCCCTAGGAAAGCTATTGACGCCCCTAACTTTCGTGTTGAGTGGGCTCTAGGAGGAATCGTTAATGTGCGTTTAGCTTTTTCATAGCAAATTTGAATACATTTAACGATCCATCTGGCTATCCCTGCTTTGGAAATGGCGTTGCCCTTGTGTTGTGGAGAAAAGGCAACGAACAGTTGTTTTCTTTTCCTAAAATCCTGTGTCCTGTCTATATAGTACATGAGGGCCCTCTTAACATCTAGTGTATGGAGCATTCTCTCTGCGACATTTTCTGGATTTGGAAAGAAAACCGTCAGTTCAATAGTCTGATTCATGTGGAACTGCGATATCACTTTAGGCATGAATGTGGGGTTGGTACGTAGTACAACCCTGTTTGCGTGAACCTGTATGAATGGCTCTTGAATGGTTAGTGCCTGGAGTTCACTAACTCTTCTCAACGAAGTGATTGCCACTAAGAAAGCTACTTTCCAGGTGAGGAATTGAATCTCACATGAATGTAGAGGTTCAAAGGGTGGACCCATCAATCTGGTGAGGACCACATTCAGGTTCCACACCGGTGCCGGTGGGTGTGTCGGAGGAATCACTCGTTTGAGTCCCTCTAAGAAGGCTTTGATGGCAGGCACTCTGAATAAAGAGAGGTGCTGCCTGTTTTGAAGATAGGCCGCTATTGCGGTTAGATGTATACGGATGGAGCTGTATGACAGATTGCATCGGTATAAGTGTAACAGGTAACAGATGATGTTTTGAATGGATGCATCCAGTGGGTTAATGTCATTGTTTTTACAGTAAATGACAAACCTTTTCCATTTAGCCGCATAGCAAGCTCTAGTCGTGGGTCTCCTGACCTCCTTGATGATATTCATACATTCTGGAGGTAGGTTCAGGTAGCCAAACTCTAAGACTTCAGGAGCCAGATCGCCAGGTTCAACTGTTGCGGATCTGGGTGCTGAATTTCGCCATGGTTCTGCGTTAAAAGTTTGGGTGTTAGCCGCAGTCTTTGAGGCGGCACCACGGAAAGTTCTAGTAACGTGGTGTACCATGGTTGGCGTGCCCACATTGGAGCAACCAGGATGAGTGTCATGGAGTGTTGCCGTAGTTTGCGTGCCACTAGCGGTATTAATGGCGCTGGGGGAAAAGCGTACACAAATCTGCCTGACCAGTTCATCCTTATCGCATTGCCCTGCGACTGTGGATGCGGAAACCTGGCGGCAAAGCTTTGGCATTTTGCGTTTTCCCTTGTGGCGAATAGGTCTATCTCTGGATGACCCCACTGCTGGAAGTACGGTTGGAGTACTGATGGATGTAGCTCCCACTCGTGCATTTGGTGGCTGTGTCTGCTGAGCAGATCCGCCATCTGGTTGTCTTTGCCCGGGAGATGTTCCGCCATGAGGAACATGTTCCTTTGAATGACCCACTTCCACATGCTCTGAGCCAGATGAGACAACTGTGGAGAGTGTGTTCCTCCCTGCTTCTGTATGTAGTACATGGCAGTCATGTTGTCCGTCCGGATCAACACAACTTTGTTGCACAAGTGTACTTTGAATGCCTTCATTGCCAGGAAGATAGCCATCAGTTCCAGAAGGTTGATGTGCATCTTCTTTTGCTGTGTCGTCCATAGTCCCTGCACTGTGTAATGGAGTACATGAGCTCCCCATCCCTGGAGAGACGCGTCCGCCGTCAGTATCATTTGTGGAACAGGCTCTTGGAACGGTCGGCCCTTGCAAAGGTTTTGTGGACTCCACCAATGCAGAGAGTTGTATGCCCAACCGCTCACCAACACTAGGTCTTTCAATTGTCTTTAAGTCTGATTCCATTGACGTGCTAAGCACTCCTGAAGCGGGCACATATGTAGTCTCGCGTGCGGGACTATGAAGATGCAGGAGGCCATCTATCAACTGCATGAACACTCGCGCCGGAAGGGAGTGTTGAGGTCTGAACTTTTTTTATCAGCAGTTGCATGCTGTTGATTCTCGCTAAATTTGGCTGAGCTTTGGCAGCCAGAGTGTCTATGGTCGCGCCCAGGTACTGCTGTACGTGGGCGGGTTGAAGATGTGACTTTGGATAACTTAGTGAGAATCCCAGACTGTGAAGAAGGTGAATGGTGTGGGATATGTGGCTGGCACACTGCTGGGCTGACTTTGCCTGAACAAGCCAGTCTTCCAGGTAAGGGAAGACGTGAATGTGCTGTCTCCTTAAGTGGGCAGCCACTGTTGCTAGGCACTTGGTGAAGACTCTGGGCGCCGTTGTTACTCCGAAAGGGAGTACTTTGAACTGATGATGCTGATCCTGAAGAGTGAACCTGAGATATTGTTTGTGTGATGGGTGTATGGGTATGTGGAAATACGCATCTTTTAAATCTAGTGTTGCTAGGAAGTCTCCCTGAGTAACGGCAGAACCTGTTGGAGGGTGAGCATATGAAAATGCGCCGACAGAATGTATAGGTTGAGAAGTCTTAGGTCCAGTATAGGTCTGAGAGAGCCGTCCTTTTTTAGGATTAAGAAGTACAGGGAGTACACAACTAACCCGTGCTGTTTAACAGGCACGGGTTCTATGGCCCCTTTTTGCAGCATGCTTAGTACTTCCTGCTGCAATAATGTCAAGTGCTCTGCGGACATAGGACGGTGTCTTGGTGGTATGTTGGGTGGAATGGATGTTAATTCTAGACAATAACCGTACTGGACAATGTCTAAGACCCACCTGTCTGTGGTGATGGATCTCCAGACTGGCAGGAACTGTTGTAATCTCCCCCCGGCTGGTGTTATATGGTCGGGGGCAGTGACAAGATGTCACCGTTTGTTATTGGCGGAGGACCTGGTATTGTTGTTTCCCTTGCCTCTGCCCTTGGTGCTGGATCCACGGTATCCACCCCTATTGTTTTTATTATAGGTATTTTGGGAACCTCCTTTATTGTACTGCTGCTGGGACCCCTGACCTCTAGCTGCTCCTGAACTTCTGGGGCGACGAAAAGAGCCACTCCGAAACTGCTGTGATTGGAGAGCCCCCATAGACTTTGCAGTTTGTGTCTTTTTTTAATCTTTTCTAGTGTGGCGTCAACTTCAGGGCCAAATAAGAAGTCTGGGTTGACTGGTTGATGCAAGATATTTGTTTGAATGTCAGGTTTGAACCCTGATATTCTCAACCATGCCTGTCTTCTTAACATCACACTAGTGTTGATGGCCCTTGCAGCCGTGTCCGCTGCATCTAGTGCACATTTGATGGACGCATTTGTAATGAGTTGCCCCTCTCTAATGAGGAGTTCGGCCCCCTCTTTGTACTCATCTGGTAGGTGTTCTATCAGTGGTTCTAGTGTATCGTAGTGGGACCTGTTGTATCTGGCTAGGAGTGCCTGTGTGTTGGCAATGCGCCAGATGTTTGATGCCTGAGCTGCCACCCTTTTCCCCCGAGTTTTCAAACACTTTGGACTCCTTGTCTGGAGGAGGAGCATCACCAGTAGTCTGCGAGTTTGCTCTTTTGCGAGCGTTTGAAACAACCATTGAGTCTAATGGCAATTGACCCTTAATGTATATAGCGTCTCCAGGGGCTGGTCTGTACTTTTTCACTATCCTGGGGTTGAACACTCGTGTTCTTGTTGGTTCCTTAAAGATGTCCTTAGCATGTTTAAGAACTCCCTTTAGCATTGGTAAATGATGTGGAGAACGTATCCACCAAGAAATCCTCTTCAACATTCTGAATGAAGTTCAACCCCGTGATTGGCAGCTGCCCGTTCAATAAGGGCGTTAAAAGCAGCAGTATCCTCAGCGGGTGATGGTTTTATAGTGTGAACAGGAGTGTCAGGAGCATTGTGTATGTCACCCGGGTCAGTAGGGTCTCCCCATGGTTGATCTTGGTCCTGTGGTGCATCAGGGTCGTGATCTAGAGGATAAGTGGTATCCTCATAATAGCCTTCTCCTGCATCCGTTTCCGAGGGTGTGGGAGAAAAGTCAAGTGTTTGTTGGGTATATATGTGGTCAGATTCCACAAGCAGTGGTGTTGAACCTGACGCCATCTTCTTTTTGAGTGGAATTTTATATGACTCTAAAGCGTTCACCTGGACAATTTTTCGCTATCGAAACACCAGTCTACCCGTATCCACGTCGATGAACCCCTCCTGTGAGTCTTCGACATGTGATTTGTCAGTGGACGCAGGTTTTGGGCGCTCGACGCTCTTCCGGAGTTCGAACATTTTAGGTGTCCCTGACGGTGGCAAACCAAAAGAGATCGGCGCCGGCGTCGATGGAGCCTTTGCGACTTTCTTCGGCTCGGGCCTTTTTGCGGGTCGGGTGTGTCTCGGTCCCTGATGCGCGTTAGGGACTCAGACACCTGCTTCACCATGAATGGCGATGGTGCCCTCGATCCGACAGGCTCTTTGGGGACAGGCCTGGACGCAGTCCCAGGTCCCTTTCCCGACTTAGGGACTTCGATCCGAATTTTCGGCTCGACGCTTCGTTGATTGGAGATCTTCGCAGACTCGGCACCCTTTGGAGTCGATGTATGCGGATCGATTATCGTGACTGTAGGTTTCGGCGCCCCAACCTTGGGTGCTAAAGGCATCTGCGGCTTTGGAGGACCGCTGGCCTTCTTGTGTTTCTCGGCGCCGAAATCCCTTTTTGTTTTCTCGGTACCGACGGTGCCTTTAGGTTGTTCGGTTCCGACGTCCTTCTTTTGTGTTAGCGGATTAGAAGGTTTCGAAGCCTTCGATCCGACGAGGACGAGTTGCACTTTCAGTTTCGATTTCATCTGTGCAGCTTTCGGTTTCGATTTTGAGGGATCGATTCCAGTGGTGTCAGATATTTCCAGCTCATTGGAAATGTTCGAAGCCGGGCCCTTAGGCGGGGCTGTAGAACGATCTGACTGATCTCGGGTGAGGCCCGCAGGCGAACCCTTGACCTGAGCCGCATGGAGATTGTGTCTCTGGGCCTCCGAATCGACGGATTGGCCTAGCTCCTCGCTTGAGCTATCTTCCTCGGCCCCAAGGGCCCCATCGTTGTCTCCTACCACTTCGACGACTTCTTTGTCCTGGAAGATCTCCTCGTCTTCATCTTCATATTGGGAGTCCGGTTCCGAAGCAGAATCAGATTCTACTTCCTCAACGCTCTCGACATCTTCATCCTCGGTACCGAATCTGTTCACCGGGGTGGGCGCCGATTTGTTGGCCTCCAAACGTGCTGCACGTCGATTCTGAAGTGTCTTCTTGGACCGGAATCGGGCGCAGGCCATACACTTGGTTTCATCATGATCCGGTGATAGACATTTGTTACACACCGGGTGGACATCGATGTGGGGATATTTGGCGTGACATAGAGGACATCTCTTGAAGGGGGTCCTCGATTCCATCCTCGAACGTTGATTGAAGTTCGGTCCGAACTCGATCCGATGAGGTGAAAGAATAAAGTATCGATACCGAACGCAAACGATACAGACGAAATCTAAATACAGTTTTCCTAACTTGAGCTAAGATAAGCACATCCGAACCCAATGGCGGAAAAAAACAATCTGAGGATGGAGAGGATGCCCATGCGCACTGTAGTCCAGGGGAGGAGCCACCTATCTCGTGATACTTCGAAGACTCTCCAGGACAACAATGTGCAATCATCCGGACCCAACACTAGGCGGCGATCTATGCACAGATATGAATTCAGCAGCCCACATGCCTCGAACAGAAAAGGCCTCCTACACAGAGAGCTACTATGGATGTGCCACTAACTAGAATCAGTGCCACCAGTGACTGAGTGTGCAGAGCCTTGGTTGAAAGGGCAACAGTCACACTCTACTCAGAAAGGGTGCTACAGCCTGGATATCCCCCAAACAACTAACACCATCTCAGATGCCAACAAAAAACATTAAGAAAGTGGAGCACCTCCAGTGAGCTCTAATAAGCATCAGTTCATGGGGGCCACGGACATAAAGGGATGTCCTGAAAATGTCCAGCAATGTGACAAACCCATGCCGATTGCCTTTCTGCCACAACAGTCAGAGGCCTGGGTGAAACCTCTGCCCGTTATCTCTGAATTGGGACAGTTTCTTGCTGCCCCTCAAGGACAAAGGGATTTAGGTCCTGCCAGAGCCTGCTTGCCTACTCGACCTGCTGTCCACAGCTGGGTAGCGCAAGGGTTCTGGAGCCAAAGGAACTTGACTGCCATGGAGTAAGCCAGATTTAACTAGAGATGTTCCCTCTGAAATGTCTTTCGTGTATCAGGGGAATACAGAAGGTGACTTGGAAAAAGCAGAGCTGCTTAAAAAGAATCACAGGAACGAGTTACGACTGATCATTTTTTTGGGACCTGAACTAAAGCTGTGGGAAGGACTACTTGCAGCTGAAAACTATGCACTACTGGCTGGCAAAGTAGCCCCGAAACACTTGCACATAGGTTGAAATAGGTTTATAGTCCTATTTTGCTTTGGAGCACTGTTCTCATTCAGTGCCAAAAACAAATACTCTGCTGCCCTCCCCCTTTCCCCCGTACGAGACAGTTCAAGAATAAAACCCAGCATTTTACATTTCATTTTTGATTCATTTGATCGCTGATTTTTTCTCCCTTTTGCTTGCACTCACGCAACGGTACATACACCTCTAGCGCACACCTAACCAGAAGGCAATGATGCGCTATATGGGGTCAAAAGCACAGTCAGTCAATAAGTGATTGTCGGCGAGGCAGGGTGGACACTAGATCTGGACTGGTCCTGAAGTAATATTCTTTAAAGAGGCATCTTCTGCTTGCTCCTGCATTGGAGCACGGACGGGGCAATCCTAAAGAACACAGGGACATTGTGCCAGATCCATAGTGCACAAGTCTCGAAGGGTTTGTTATTTTTCTTTTCTAAAATGGAGTCGCTGCCCATGCACAATGCTCATAAGGAGGAGTCACCATATACTTCGTGACTCGAGAAAATTCTGCAAAGAAAAACAAGTTGCAAATGTCCGACCCAAGACTAAATGGCAGGAGTATGCAGAGCATGTGTATCTACAACAACACGTGCGACAAACATCTTATTTCGATCTTATTTGGACACTTCATTTTGAAATGATTTTGGTCAGTTGTGGCACATGTACTGACCACATTCCTTCAGAGAATCTTGCTACTAGAACCAGCGACCAAGGGTTTGCCAGACATTTGCTACAGAAACCAGTGCACTTCATTTTTAGGCCCCGGACTGTTTAAACTTTTGGAGAGCTTGGACTTCGCTCACAAGGAGACTGACCTTCCCCAAACGTAATCTGGCTTTCTCTAACAAATATAAACTAGATCTGTCCTGTGAAGGGGAGCACCTCAGGAGGTTTCCTAAAGGACTTGCTTGCGGGTACGCAATATTTCTATTAGTGGTAGGCCTGTAGGGCTTAACTATGTCCAGTGATTGTTTCGTGACACACAAGTACCGAAGACTTAAATTACAGGAAAGTTATGATCCCTTAAAACCCAACAAACCACCTCATTTGACATTCACAGTGAGGAGTTCAAAAATAAAATTGTTCAAACTACAAACATTTAAACAAAAAATTGCAGATCTGACACAAACTCACAGGTTCAATGGGTTGAGAGCTACTAGTCCAACGCAGATCTTTGTTTATTTTGAGGGCAGGATACATGATCCTCAGTTGTTCGTAGGATGGTCGACCCCTTACATTCCTCCTCATGCTTGCAAATATGCGACGCAGGATCAGCAACTATCCCGAAGCCCCATAAATCGCAAAAATGGTGGCAAAACAATATCTCGGTCACAGCCAGGCAATCAAACTGTTACGGTCGCTAAGATGCTGAATGGGAGCATAGGCTACGTTGACCAGTTCCAACTTTTTTTGAATTTATTCTCTGATCTGCAAATGATTTACAAATTACCATTATAAATAATTATTCAACTCTAACCCAGCACATTTAGGTTGCGTAAATATGTAGAAAAACAGTGAACAGATTTCACACCAAACAGAAAAAAAGGCTTTAGGACTAGTGATATCACTATGCGGAGAGGTGCAATTCTGTACAGCAGTTTTTTACTGTAGTTCCACTATAGGACCAGTACCTCACGTTTTGACATGTCTGCGTGCAATGCAAGTGTAAGCTGGACAAACCTTACATCTTGTGCAGCTTCATTTGACCGCACCAGTTATCAGACAACCAAAATTAAAGTACAGCCTACACGACAGATGACTAATACATGTATAAACCCCCAAATGCCCACAATGTCCCACCCGCATGGCGGCTCCAATCCTGAGAAAACAATCCAGTCTACTTCTGGAGGTTGGAAAAGTGAAGAAAAATCCTTGAGAGAAAAGGACCAAAAATAAACGTTCCACTAGTAAATACATTCTTGTATGCAGACAGACGTTAAACATCAAAGGCGGCAAACATTTTCCCACCGTAAGAAGAATTAGGCAGTGTTCCGTGGTTAGCCACACAGAGGGGGAAAAAAAAAAAATCAACTGGTACAGTGATGCATGATGGGACTGAAACTCCATGACTGCCTTAAAGTGGCAGTGGAGATGTTTCCTTATCTTTATATTAAGTGGTAATAGCAGTTTCCTAGGTTTTCCTCTTTTGAAAGGGAGAAAAGGGTTTAGGCAAACTTGCAGCATGCACTTTTAGATCCACTGACATTCTCATTTAAATAAGATTTATTTTTGTTAAAAGGTTTTTATCAGTTACAAGCAAGGCTTCACACACTATGTTCATGTTGATGAATATTAATGACATTCACCCGGAGGATACATGTATGCTTCACACATCCCTTTATCCTCTTGGTAGATTTTATAACTGCCTCCAATCTCTCAGCCCCTTTTCCCCCCGATGTGAAGCTTCTTACACGAGTTGCAGGCAACCAACATGATAAAGAGGTTTCTTAGAGTGTACTTTGCTTGCTTTTGTTGTACTGTCACATGACCGGTCTCAAACACTGGGTTAACGTAAACCCCCAGCTGGTGTGTACAGTGTGCAACTTAAAAAAAAATATATATATATATATATACACACACACACACCATTGCTCTTAATTAGTGCATCACAACAGAGTGCTCCAGTCGAGAGCCCAAATGGCAGCTCCAGATATTCTTGCACAGCTTTTCTTTCAGACAACCCTCTAAAGTCAGGATTCTTCAGCGTAAACAGAAAAGGAGACTGGCACCACATGAAGTTATTTATTTAGAAAACTACACAAGGCATCAAGAATTCTTAATATACAAAAAAGTGTCAGCAAAAATGTATGTATAGTAAAAGTCATGTGTAGCAAAGGTGAACTCTCAACAAAATGTTTTACATAAGCAGGGATCCCTCAAATTTACAGTCTGACCTCTGTGGTGTAACATCCACGTACAACTTTATCCCTTAACCGGTGCAAGTATAGCAGATACTGTCGCTATGCAGGTCTAGGCTTTAAGGAGGGCTCAGTAAAGCACTTCCGAATTAAAACCTTACTTTAATTACAAAATACATTACCAATGTTTACGGAACATCAGGGTCCTGAAAACTCCTTTCATTGTATTTTTGTTACTTATTAACTGGATTGGTTTCAAAGGCACAAGCATTAGACAGCAGATGAAGGTATCGATAATTACATATTGGCGGCACAGCAGGTCATAAGTAAACCAGCGTTTCAAAGCCAGCTGCCTATAGCCCCAGAATAAGGCGCCCACAAGATTGATGGCATTGCCAAAAACAGTCTGCAAAGCAGGAGAATACACGCTAAAGTTAGCTCTGGAAAGCTTTCTTACATAGCTTGGCTAATGTGATTAACCTGGTTAGAAAGCCTAAATTCTTGAATGTATTAAACTGCAAGTTTACAGTGTGTAAGTGGGTCACTGAAGTTCTGCATATGAAGAAACCTGCAACAGACAATGCCGTACTTCAACATTTGCAACCAGTCAATAAAGTGTCATTTGACACAAATAAGACAACGTAGAGGCGAATACACACAAAAATGCGGGGTACTTCTTTTCATAAGATATGCTGCCTATAAAATGGCTTTAAGTTGTGCGTTTCTACTCTTTACTAAGAAAGCACCAACTACACTTTCCATTTTCGGGGTTTGTTTCTCAGAAACAATTGGCATTGAGCTGGTGGGTGAATCAAAGGCAGCCTCTGATGCCATACCTTTTCCCGCACCAGCCATCTGCCTCCATTTAGCACACACCAAATGTTCGTGAACTAAGGTCATTTTGCAGCAGAGAATTCATAAATTTCCCAGAAGGCCAACTGTTCTCCAGCAGACACCACTGGAAGTCTTGTGGCACTCTGGCAAAGTAGAGTCCGCGTGGCCTACACCGACGCCTTCGGACAAACCGAATAAGGCACTTAGAACTGCTGGACGATGAGCTTCTTCTTCAAGTCGTGGCTGAAGCGGTTCATCTTGAACATCTCGCTGTCGTAGAAGGCAGACAGGTTGTGGATGTTTATCTGGCGAGCCTAAAAAGAAGGGTGAAATAAAGGAGATTACCTGAAAGAAAGGAAATCTGGGGGCACGTTTGGGTGGCGCATGAAGAAACATGCAGAAGTTGCTTTAATTTTAGAGCAGGAGAGACCGCATAGCCCTTCCTGTCCAGATGCAGGTAGAGGTGCCTACAAGGGTCATTTTTTTCCTATTGTAAATAGCATTTAAGTAATTCAACAAAGACCAAGCAAGCACAGCAAAATAGATCACTGCTGGACTTTTTGATTAAGAATGCTACAGCTGAAACACCAGTAACCAGGCTGTACAAATTAAGAATCATTAAGTTTCAGAGATGGTTACCCCCTTAAGAGGCCTGCTATGAATGAATTTACATGTCAGCTGTTTGAATTAGATTACTTTAAAGGACTCCCGAGCTGCAGTTTCAATTTGTTGTTATCACATGCACTTATCATTTTTATGAAGCGGTCTCTTCTGAGGAGGTACCTGGACCCCACCTATCACAAGGTGGTATCCAAGAATCATTCACTGCAGCTAAGCAACATAGTGCTACAATTTAGTGCCGTACAATAACCTGTTCCTGAGGGCTATACAGTTTGTTAAAGGCCCTGCACCAGAGTTATAGACCAGAGCTGCAGGTGAGGGCCAATAACGAGGGAGGGGGCCTTTAACAACTGGTACAGCCTTCGGCAAAAGGCCAATAAGCGGATTAGACAAAAGGCCAATAAGGTGATTAGATCTTTCAGGGAATGATGTTCCAAATTAAAAAAGGAGAAACAAATACAGACATTGGAACGTTGGAGCAGAAGGCCTATACCAGCCATTAACAACCCTGGTCCACTTCATTGCCTTCAAAGGAGCGCCCAATATTCGAATGTTCAAATATTCATATTATCACCCAGGAAGGTGTTTGCAGAGCACAGCATCAGAGAGTAGATGGAAATACAGATTCTTTATTGATTAAATCAACATTCAAAGATGTTAACACATTACATTGGGATACATGGGAGGTTGCAAAATGTACACAAAATAGGAGGAAGCAACGCCAGCACCGAGGCCTACCTTATCGACCAGGTCTTTCTCGGGTACTTCAATGGAGTCCTGCTGGGCGCCATAGCGGTTCCTCTGGTACGTCACCTGCTCAGCCACCAGCTGCTTCAGGATAAACAGCAGCAGCTCGTTGTTGTCGCGTCTGAACGCCAAGTAACGGGCAAACGTCTGCATGGCACAGGGCACAAAGAGGTAAACTGATTAATACCACCGGGGAGTTATCTGCAAATGATCAATGACTATATGTGGCTCCCAGGTGCTTCTCCATTGCCTGAACAGCAGATTTCAGTGAGTTGTTTGATCGCAAATTCGATTTGCCATTAAAAGATACCACCCTCATCGCACATTTTAACCCCTATCAAGGGTAACATTTCCCGGATAATGTAGATGTGGTTCAAATTCATCAAATGCCACGTTCTTTTCATCATTTATAGTGCCATCATCAGAATCAGGGTAGCCAAGCGCTTACTGGGCACCCCTTTGGCATGTAGAAAAGTTCACCCTGCCACGTTTTCTAAATGTCCTGAACTATTAACTTGGAAGGGTTTGTACCATCACTTGGAAGTATTAGGGGGCTGACGGGTAAGGGGATGTGCCGGAAGATGTGGCCTAACTTGACCAATAATATACAGGTTACGTTTTTCTTCATAATAGAGGGAGCACGCCACATAGGAACATCAGAAGTTGGTGCAGCTCAACTGATCTCCCAGTAAATGACTCTCAAACGTCAAGCCCAAGTAAACTATTGACAACTCCATGGGGACATTCTCCTTGCCCGACTTCTACCACGATCGACACCATCTCCCCTTACCATCAATCACGCATATGATGGCCATCATGCTATTGGACACTGGGTGGCCATTAGGGGTCATGGTAAATTCCTGACACATGAAGAACCGTTAATTCCACCCAGAGCTTCTGAACCCATCCCCTTCATCTAATTCCATTTGCTTTCCCCATAGCATTACTTTCTCCCTCACGACAAGGCACCTTGGGTTAAGTTTAAACCTTCTATGCACACGGACTCTAGCGCCTTCAGGTCTCCAATTCCATATCGCTAAAGACGCTGGTCAAATTCCTGGTAACTAGTAAACTGGATTATTGCAACAGCCTGCATACATTTAGGGACCATGCATACACAAAAACACACACACACACACACACACACACACACACACACACACATACATACACCACTCCCATTTGCAATAAAGTAATGTGGTGCTTTGGCAAAAACAGATACTGGACTAGATGAATCAAATGGTCAATGTAGTAAATAACACTTCCCCATACTACCATGCCAGCATACTGACCTTATATACCCACCAGATATTTAGGTATGCCATGCAGAACTTGCTGGTTATGCCCAAACCACTCTGTGCAGTGCCCAGTTTCGATTCCTTCAGCCTTCATTCCCATTCTGTGGAACTCATGAGTCACACCACGCGCACCCCCACACATGCCAATGCTGATTTACTAAACCAAACAGTTGCTCCGGATTTAGTGATTTAGAAAACACGCAAGTTGGACAATGTTCATTCAACAGCAGTTTTAGGTATGTGGGCCGCATTCAGAAGTAGATAGAATTTTGGGCTTTGTCTCGGGAATTGTGCAAACGACCATGTGAAATCTTTTCCCTTAGAAAAGTTAATATATTATTTTCGCGTGAGTGGCATTGTAGGATGCGGATTTTAAGGTCAAGACCTTCATAAAAGAGTATGAATAGCTTCCAAAGTCAACACTTAAAACAGGGAGGTCTTTAAAAGCTCTCTTCTGTCCTCTAGAACTAGAAGTCGAGAACAGACTTCTGGATTTGTTAACACGCTTCTGCAGACAATCATTTTCAGTGAATGGCTTTTGGTGCCAACATGTATATTGCACCTATTACTGTTTAACAGGCAAACTCCTATTGGTCCCCAGCCCCCGTATGTCAAAGGTGGCAGCCCCTCGCGAAGGCAGAACCCGCCTCGCCTTACCTTGCGCATGCTCCTCATGACACTAAACTTCTGCGTATCTATGAAGCTCTCCAGCATGACGCGGATGGCCATGTTCACGTCGTCCTCCACCACATAGTCCCGCAGGTGCATGCGGGCATGTGCCTCAGCCATCCTGATCATGGACTCGATGTGACGCACCGTGATGGGGATGCTGCCCGTGGCCTGAAGAAAGAGGGAGAAAGGCCAGTCAGGTGAGTCCACATAGAGCACAAAGGTGGCCAGCCACTGCTCGCTTACGAGAACTGCCCTGGTAATCAGACAACTGCATGCCAATGAGCAAAACCATAGCCCAAGTAGGCGCCAGCACCTCCTCCCTTCTCTGGGAGGACATGCCGCTTTAACTGATGGTTGCGCCACACACACACAACAACAGTACTCAGCATAAGGTGCAATCTAAGAGTTTCGAAGAAACACCAAATGCAGTGTTGCCTTTCCTGCTGCACTGTGCAGAAGCGATAAACTGCAGACCTACACATTTTACTGCTGTATTGTGGTTCGGCAATACTGCAGCCGTAACCAGCATTACTGCACAGTGATTCAGTGACACTTCGACCATAGTGCATGGCAGCATTGAGATTTCAGCCACACTGCAGCTACACACTATGCACCGTCAAGTCAGCAACACAGCAGCCAGACAGTATAGTGTACTGCAGTGCAATAAACACATTGGAGCATAACACTTATACAAATGTACAGCAAATCAGCGAGACACTATTGTGCACTGGGAACATGGAACACTCGAGGTAGCCATGCGAGTGTGGTACAGACAATGGGGACAACTGTGCAGCCTAGCAAACAAAAAAGTACTTATTACATCTTAGTTGCACAGATAATTTTCAGTGTCATTAACAACAGCAATGCAATTCCTACAGCACTCAGCCTACAAATTGGGGGAAATGTGCGGTCAATGTGGAGACACTAAAAGTGTGCATTTATCTAGCAGCCATGTTCTCCGCATATTTATGGATTCGATACACAATCTGTCATCTGCTGCATAGTCTGATTTGAACCAAAAAAAACATTTGTTTCTAGATCAAGCTGATTAAAAATGTGGCTACACAGGTTCCTGAACAGCAGACGGCTAAACAAAGGTTGGATGGTCACCTTACTGAGGCTTTCCTGCTGTATTTGGGTGTCAAACCAGTAAGTGAAACCTTTGCCTAGATCGTGTTAACATGTAAAAATGACGATAGTGAGGCAATACCATCACAAAATGTGCTGGAATATGCCATATCATTTGGCTTTTGCCACATAATTTAGTCAACCCTTAGTCATCAAGGGCACAAACCTAACCACCAATGCACAAGACAGAAAAATAAAAAGGAACTAACCTAGCTACTAAACTTGGATTAGGTAGTGGCGTGCTAGTTGCCAAATAAACGCTTCAGTGCCTCCTCTGGGGTTGTAAGCATGGGCGTCCGCAGGGGGGGGCAAGGAGGGGCGCTTGCCCCCCCTGGAGTGCCCCTCTTTGCCCCCCCACCTGCAGACGCCCTTGCTTTTACAGACGCTGTTTGTCTGTAATTCTGGGCCCTGCAGGGAGCAGAGCTGTTCCCTGCCAGAGGCCTCGCACTCCTCCTCGCAGCCCCTCCCGCCCATTGTCATTCTGTCTGTGGCTCATTATCACATACAGAATGACAATGGCCAGTCTGGGCTGCTAAGGCATACTTCCCACCCTGGAACCTCTATAGCCCTTAGCTTAAAACAGAGGTATTCAAACGGTGGGGCGCGCCCCCCTGGGAGTCAATGGCTGCATTCCCAGGGGGGCGCGAATGCGTCTTCAACTAGTTGTTATTTTTTACAAAGTGTGTGGAGCGCTTTGCTTGGGAGAACCTGATTTCAGGTTAGCAGGACAGAGTGCCCCCCCTATAAACGTAATGGCAGTGTGTGTGTCCTTCAGTGCGCCCCCCAGTCAAGGGAGCCACAGCATTAAACAGTCCTAGGGTTGAGTGACACTTGGAGGCACCATCCCTCTGTGTGCAAAATTGCCATCAGCCACTAAAGAACCCACCCTTGCAAGGCCGCTCCTAAACGAAGCTGCCTGGCTAACAACCTGCTCTATGTCTAAGTGTGTGGCCGATCGTGACGAGGCTTGAAAAGCTCGCACTCTTGCACGCACAATACTGGTGTGTGAGCGCCGAAACTCGGGCCATGAAGGAGGAGCAGCGCTATCTCCACTGCCGTCCTGCAACCTCGGAAGGCTGCATTACAATACCGCAGTGGAGCACCAGAGTCCCTGAGAAACACTGCCAATCTCATCGCCAAGGTACCGGGAGTGGTATGGGCCCAGAGGGTGATGGTGGCACGTTCAATACAGCTGAAGCCCTTGATTTTATGAGACGCAACACGAGCGGTCTTCACTGTATTGTGCAGCGCCTCATGCTCTGTGCTCTGTTCACCTGGATTGGGATTGGAAAGGTGAGCAGTAGGGGATGTGAAAGAACAATAGTGTGCACGTGTGCGCTGTCCGCGGGGTTTCCCACCCTTCACACCACCAACTATGAAAGATAGATCAGTAAAAGGATGGATTGATGAGTGAAAGGGTGGGTGATGGGCGAGTGAATGGGTGGATGGATGAGAGAAATGATGGATGTATTGATTAATTAATAAGTGAAAGGGTGAATGAATGGATGGATGGATGACTGGATGGATGGGTGAAAGACTGGATGGATGAGTGAAAGGGTGGCTTGGGTGAAAAGGTAAATGGCTGGATGGATGAGTGGGTGGATGAGTGAGAGGATGGATTGGGTGAAAGGGTGGATGGGTGATGGATGAGTGAAAGGATGGATTGGGTGAAAGGGTGGATGGTTGATGGATGGATAAGTGAAATGGTGGCTG
This sequence comes from Triturus cristatus, assembly GCF_964204655.1. NCBI lineage: Eukaryota > Metazoa > Chordata > Amphibia > Caudata > Salamandridae > Triturus > Triturus cristatus. Next base: position 60,282,346 of record NC_140592.1, read on the forward strand.
GAGTGGTGAAAGGGTAAGTGGTTGGATGGAGGAGTGGATGGATGGGTGGACGAGTGGATGGATGAGTGAAAGGATGGCTTGGGTGAAAGGGTAAATGGTTGGATGGATGAGAGTGAATGGATGGATTGGTGGAAGAGTGGATGGATGAGTGAAAGGATGGATTCGGTGAAAGGGTGGATGGATGATGGATGGATTGGGTGAAAGGGTAGATGGATGAGTGAAATGATGGATGGACAAATAGACGTTGGATAGGTTTGCAAATGGTGGAAAAGGTTTGGATATGGATGGGAACACAGTTGGAAGAACAGAATGAATGGTGAAAGACTGAATGGTAGATGAAAACACTAATAGATAACAGAAAGTACATTTGAAATGGTAGCTGCCAGGGGTTTGATGGAAGGATGAATGACTAGATCCCTGGACAATATACCTCTTCTGGGGAGGGTTATGATGACTTACTTTGCTTTCTTGGTGCCATAAGAGCTTTAGTTCAAAGTGGGAGGTATTTCAATTTTCTGGCTACTCCCTTTCCTATGTATTACTATTCTGTATTTGATACATCATACATACAACATTTTGAGTAACACCCAACTACTACTTGAATGTTACACTAGTAATTGTAAATGTTTGCATGCTTTGTCTTAGGTGTAAGGTTTTAGGGAGAGCCTCATAGTGCCATAAGCTGTGCTTGAGATGTATATTGTGTTTGTAACAATAGGCAAGGTGTCAAAAATAAACTATGTAATAGTGTATTGACAGCGCCTTCTTTAAGAAAGCTGCAGGGAAAAGCACCTTTGTGATTTCAGTCAGCTAGTGCAACTCTCTGCGAAGCCCCCATAAGCAAAGTCAGATTCCATATTTTAAGTTCCACTTGCTGAAACACCCATAATGCGTTCCCTACAGTGGGGTCATCACAGCAATCCTCCCTTTAAATCACCTATGCTTGCCGCTTTTACATCTCACAATGGCATTCAGATATGAGATGCTGGTAACAAAGTCTATCCGAGCAGATCTTCCTGAAGACTTCTCGCACCAAACATGCCTGCTCAGGACCATGAGTTGTAAACAAAACATCAGACTGGCTAACCCAGTGCAGTAACCATATAAATAGATTATTATCATATGAAATACCTCAAAAAGACCTGCACAGTTGCTCAAAGCTGTGCGCATACCAAAAAACCGTGAAGTGCACGATTGCCTAAACTTGATATAAACTTATTTTGACTTGTATTTAAGTGGTTGTCTATTTACTTACTTTTATACTATCGCGCAACTTCCTCTGATGTTTCTGTAAAACATACCTTTTGTCCTGAATTTTCGTCCTGAATTTTGACCCTTTGTCCTGAATTTTTACACTTACCATCCTGAATTTGCAGCCAGGGAGTAATTTTAGGGTTCAGGGTGGGTTAGGGATTGGGGTGCCAGGGGGTAATTTTAGGGTTCCGGGTGGGTATGGGTTTTGGGGTGCCAGGGGGTAATTTTAGGGTTCCAGGCGGGTATGGGTGTTGGTGTGCCAGGGGGTAATTTTAGGGTGCAGTGTGGGTATGGGTTTTGGGGTGCCAGGGGATAATTTTAGGGTTCAGGGTGGGTATGGGTTTTGGGGTACCAGGGGGGTGATTTTGGGGTTCAGGGCGGGTATGGGTTTTAAGGGGCAAGGGGGGTAATTTTAGGGTTCAGGGCGGGTATGTGTTTTGAGGGGCAGGGGTAATTTTAAGGTTCAGGGTGGGTATGGGTTTTGGGGTGCCAGGGGGTAATTTTAGGGTTCCTGGGGGGTATGGGTGTTGGTGTGCCGGGGGTAATTTTAGGGTTCAGTGTGGGTATGGGTTTTGGGGTACCAGGGGTGTAATTTTATAGTTCAGGGTGGGTATGGGTTTTGGGATACAAGGGGGGGACATTTTAGGGTTCAGGGCAGGTATGGGTTTGGAGTGCCGGGGGGGTAATTTTAGGGTTCAGGGTGGGTATGGGTTTTGGGGTGCAAGGGGGGGACATTTTAGGGTTCAGGGCGGGTATGGGTTTTGGGGTGCCAGGGGGACAATTTTAGGGGTGAGGGCGGGTATGGGTTTTGGGGTGCCAGGGGGACAAGTTTAGGGATCAGGGAATGTATGAGTTTTAAGAGGCCAGGGGGTAATTTTAGGGTTCATGTGTGCTCTAATTGTTGTCTAGTTTCAAATGCAGAATTCACTACTTTTTTTTCTCAGCTTGGCCTGAGCATTACCCGATCCTGATTGTCTGTCATTTTAGCCCCGCCCCTATTGATTAACATTAGCCACGCCCCTTCATTTGCCAGGTTAGCCCCCCCCTGGAAAAATTTCTGCGGATGCCCATGGTTGTAAGCACTATATAAATGCATTTACCATCCTGCTACATAATTCCAGTGGTCCGATCATAGCAGATATATGCCAAAGAATATCATACTTGAGCAAGTGGTCAGAACTATACAGCACAAACAGTCTCATAAGACAGAGCGATGCTCGGCCAACGCCCATTTGACTTTTTGGAGGCAATTTAATATTTGACTCATTGTGCCTTTCTTTCAAAGGTGACAGTAAAATTCACCAACACTGAAGTAAGTTAATTTCAGGGGGGGGGGTGGGGGGGGGGGGGGCGTGATCGTGCAGAAGTACATACATTGCTTAGGCCCTGAAGACTCTTCCCGAAAATGGGCCAATCTAGGAGCAACCACTAACAAATATTCGCTCCCCGTTAAACCTGTACGGCACTACACTGGATCGCTTATCACCAACTTCGAAGTTCACGACCTCCACCAACAACTCTAGTGACCAAACTCTTGGTGTAAGTATGCCCTCCTAAGTAGAGACTACAGTTACTAGAACTAGCCCCATCACCTGCAATGAGCACTGCAAACACAACCTGCCGATCAAACTCCCCTCTCCACTGGAATCATTCACAAATACTATATATAATGAAAGAACGGCAGCCTTAACTCCTTTTAGTTAGAGCCAACCTGTTACCGGAGCCTCCGAAGGCTGTTCGCTAATTCCATCTTTGACACCGAGACATGGGCCAAAAGCTTCCATGGACAGATATGGGTCGGCGCCAGCTCTTTCACACCTCAACTTTGGCAACAGCCTGCCCTGGCATGCACGAGAGAGCGCAACATAACAAATCCAGAAAACTGTGGCTACACAAATACTAACCTGAGCAGGCACAACTACACACTTCTACTGTCAAGGCCCTGGTACTGGCTCCCTGTCCCTAGAGGCATCTGGTTCAAAGCTTTGCCTGTTAGGCCTTTCAGGGACATGACCCATTCTATAGGATCACCAGGTTCTAGCATCAAAGGTGGAACCTCAAACTCTGGAATACCTTACTGCGCCATCTCCCGACCCCTTCTAAAGAGCATGGCTTGGCACCAAACCATTCTTTGTTTCGATTCTACCTCTCTCTTTTGCCCAATACTTAATGCAACATGGTGCTAATCCAGGGTGCTTGTTTCCAGTCCAGGGAGGACCTGGCTTGGCAGTTAGGGCTGGACTGTACCCATGAGGCACAGGGTCAAGACTGATTTGCATATGGCTGGGTTCAAACTGGAACGGCATGGTGAGCAAAAAAACGATGGATTTAGGCCCAGATCTCTGGGGTGAATGCATGACATTGTTCTGCACCAAATCCTCCAACAAAACCCCACATTCACGGAATCATGCAAAACTAACTTGGCAGAGATGCCCAAAACACTGACTCCAGGCTTTGGAAATGATAGGAAAACGCTAGCAAATTAAAAAACACAATAGAAGTAAACCCCACTGTCAGTGTGAAGCTCCGGAGGATCTTACCAGAATCTGCTGAAGATACCGATGGCCGGAGAAAAAGTTTAGGGTCTAGCACAAACAATGTAAAATTACGAACTAGCGCCATCTACTGGTTGCTAGAAGGCATAGCAAGTAAACTAAGGCTAGTTGAATGATTTTTGTGCATTCGCGATTTAGCAAGATCTCCTTGATATTTTATTTACAGCCTGCGACAGATTAAAAATGGTTTAAGGCGCGTTAAATCCAGAAAGGTCTATAAAAGGGATGGGTAAAAAGGAACGTTATGTCTATAAATCAAATACTCGAGACAGCAACAAACACTTTAAACTTAAAAACTGGTAATGTTCTTTCTCATTAGAACACTACAGAAACTTGTACTGGTGCACAAAGATTTTGCACTATTTAGGGCAGGCTCTTGCCACAAGTTTAGTTGAATCCTCCATACTGGAATAGAACATATTTTCTCAATTTACAATTTAAGCAGTAACAAATTGTTTGAAATTTAACAATTTGTTACAGTCACCACCGCCACCCTACGATGCCCCTAGACTCACGCCCGTATCCATTACAGGCAGTCCCAAAGTGTGTTACGGTTCCAATGGTGACCCCAACTATTACTAGCCAACAGAGGAACCTTGCTGTGTATACAAAGTAAGAACCACAAAAGTGTGGTCTTGCATTTTTCTGAGTACCTTTAGCGTATCAGTTTGATAGAAACATTACATTTATAAATTCTCAGCTTTATTTGAAATCCCTTTTCTTACTCTCAACCTTATGAACGCCCTAAAAGTCAAAGGCTTTAGCCTATCAAAAAAACCCTGAGAAGGGTACTTGGGGCCCTACTTCTAGGAAGTGACGAAAGGCCTTTTATGTCTAGGAAGGGGAGTACACTCTCGCCAATTAAATGAACACAACACACATAAGCATCCCCGTCTGACACTGAATAGGAGGTATAATCCTATAAAAGTTACCCTGCTGACAAGGAAAAGCCCAGAGAGCACAGCACATCGGTGCTCCACTCCGCCAACACGTGCCTTACGCTCAGCTCACCATGGACTCCTTGCGGAGGTCGCTGTACATCCTGGCCACCTTGTCCTGGTCCATCTGGTTCAGCTTGGGGTGCACCTTCTCCTTGGCGTAGATGATGTACTTCTTCAGCACCTCCTGGGGGATCGGCTCCACGCCGTAGGTGTTGGGCAGGACCATCTCTTCCGCGCCCGCATTCACAGCCTCCTTGCTGCTGGGATGGTGCTTAATGTGGCTGCCGACCACAAACCTAGCCAGCATCTCATCCTGGGGACAGATAGAGGCACTTTAAATAGACGACACTTCAGTCAAGACCCACCTGTAAAATTCAAGGGGCGACCAGCTGCACCAGCAAATGGGTGTCTGTCGAATGTAAACCCAACATTTCGAGTCAGGGAGCTTCATTTTACAATGTATCAATTTCTAATTTTACAATATATTAATTTCTCTTTAACAATCGAAAATGTACATGCATGTCCTTGTTATGGATAAGCTGGAAGCAGTGATTAATAAAAACAAGTAAAAAAAAAAATAGAGAAACAATATTCTAGGACACTTTCCGCCTACATATATTAGTGCTCGAAATTGAATATGCTACTTACCAGTATGCATCTGTTCTTGGCATGTAGGGCTGCTGACATTCATATCTGTGCATAGATCGCCGCCTAGTGTTGGGTCCGGATGTTTGTACGTTGTTGTCCTGGAAGAGTCTTCGAAGTATCCTTGGATAGGTGACTCCTCCCCTGGACTACAGTGCGCATGGGCATCCTCTCCATCCTCAGATTGTTTTTCGCCATTGTGGCAGTGATGGAGTAGATACAGAAAGTGATGACCATGCTTGCAGTAATTCTGAGAGCTGCAGCTGCGACAGGCGCCGGGGAGGAGGGAGGGCGATATGAATGTCAGCAGCCCTACATGCCAAGAACAGATGCATACTGGTAAGTAGCATATTCAGTTCGAGGCATGTGGGCTGCTGAATTCATATCTGTGCATAGAATACACAGCAGTGCCCTCTATTGGCGGCGGCTACCCGTGCCAGCTGCAGCGGTCTGAAAAAGTGTTTTGAGAACAGCCTGTCCTACAGCTGCCTGCTGTTTTGACTGCACATCTACGCAATAGTGTTTTGTAAATGTGTGTGTAGTGGACCATGTGGCTGCTCTGCATATATCATGCAGGGGAATATTTCCTAGGAAGGCCATGGAAGCCCCCAACTTACGTGTTGAGTGGGCCCGTGGTGGAATAGTTAATGTGCGTTTTGCTTTTTGATAACAGATTTGAATACACTTAACTATCCATCTGGCTATCCCTGCTTTGGAGATGGCGTTACCTTTGTGGTGTGGGGCAAAGGCAACGAACAGTTGTTGTGTCTTCCTGAAGGGTTTAGTCCTATCGATGTAGTACATGAGGGCCCTCCGTACATCTAGTGTATGCAGTGCCCTTTCTGCAACAGTTTGTGGGTTTTGGAAGAAAACTGGCAGTTCAATAGTCTGATTCATGTGGAACTGCGATACCACTTTGGGCATGAATTTGGGGTTGGTACGTAGTACGACCCGGTTGGTGTGAACCTGTATAAATGGCTCTTGAACGGTTAGTGCCTGGAGTTCACTAACTCTTCTTAGGGAAGTGATCGCTACAAGGAAGGCCACTTTCCAGGTAAGGAATTGAATCTCGCATGAGTGTAGAGGTTCAAAGGGTGGACCCATCAGGCGTGTGAGGACCAAGTTGAGGTTCCACATTGGAGCCGGTGGGTGGCTTGGTGGAACGACTCGTTTGAGTCCTTCCAAGAATGCTTTGATGGCAGGCACTCTGAATAGAGAGAGGTGCTGCCTGGTTTGCAGGTAGGCTGATATTGCGGTCAAATGGACACGTATAGAGGTGTACGCCAGATTGCATCGATATAGGTGTAAGAGATAACAGATGATGTTTTGGATGGATGCGTCCAGCGGGTTGATGTCATTATTACCGCAATAAATGACGAACCTTTTCCATTTGGCTGCATAGCAAGCTCTGGTAGTGGGTCTTCTGGCCTCCTTGATGATGTCCATACAGTCAGGTGGCAGGTTGAGATAGCCAAACTCTAGGACTTCAGGAGCCAGATCGCCAGGTTCAGCTGTTGCGGATCTGGGTGCTGAACCTCTCCATGGTTCTGCGTCAATTGCGCGGGTTTGATCCGCAGCCTTTGATGCGGCACCACGGAAAGTTCGAGGAAGGTGGTGTACCACGGCTGGCGTGCCCACGTGGGAGCAACTAGGACGAGTGTTAGGGAGTGTTGTCGGAGTTTGCGGGCCACTAGCGGTATCAATGGCGCTGGGGGAAAAGCGTACGCAAATCTGCCGGACCAGTTCATCCATATCGCATTGCCCTGCGACTGCGGATGTGGGAATCTGGCGGCGAAGCTTTGGCATTTTGCGTTTTCGCTTGTCGCGAATAGGTCTATCTCCGGATGACCCCACTGCTGGAAGTACGGTTGGAGTACTGATGGGTGTAACTCCCACTCGTGCATCTGGTGGCTGTGTCTGCTGAGCAGGTCCGCCATCTGGTTGTCCTTGCCAGGGAGGTGTTCCGCCATGAGGAACATGTTCCTTTGAATGGCCCACTTCCACATGCTCTGAGCCAGATGAGACAACTGTGGAGAGTGTGTTCCTCCCTGTTTCTGTATGTAGTACATTGCGGTCATGTTGTCCGTCCGGATCAACACGACCTTGTTGCATAGATGTACTTTGAATGCCTTCATGGCTAGGAAGATTGCCATCAGTTCCAGAAGGTTGATGTGCAACTTCTTTTGTTGTGTTGTCCATAGTCCCTGCACTGTGTAGTGGAGTACATGAGCTCCCCATCCCTGGAGAGACGCGTCCGCTGTCAGTACTATCTGTGGTACAGGCTCTTGGAACGGTCGGCCCTTGCAAAGGTTTTGTGGATTCCACCAATGCAGAGAGTTGTATGCCCGACCGCTCACCAACACTAGGTCTTTCAACTGTCCTTGAGCCTGATTCCACGGACGTGCTAGGCACTCCTGAAGTGGGCGCATATGTAACCTCGCGTGCGGGACTATGAAGATGCAGGAGGCCATCATGCCTATCAACTGCATAAACACTCGCGCTGGGAGCGAGTGATTGGGTTTGAACTTGGAGATCAGCAGTTGTATGCTGTTGATCCTCACTAAATTTGGCTGAGCTGTGGCCGTCAGAGTGTCAGTCGCACCTAGGTACTGTTGTACGTGTGCGGGCTGGAGATGGGACTTTGGGTAATTTAGTGAGAATCCCAGACTGTGAAGAAGGTGAATGGTGCGGGACATGTGGCTTGCACATTGCTGGGCTGACTTCGCTTGAACGAGCCAGTCGTCTAGGTAGGGGTAGACGTGTATATGCTGCCTCCGTAGATGTGCTGCCACCGTAGCTAGGCACTTCGTGAAAACCCTGGGCGCTGTTGTCACGCCGAAGGGAAGGACTTTGAACTGATAGTGCTGGCCCTGAACAGTGAACCGGAGGTATTTTTTGTGTGAGGGGTGGATGGGTATGTGGAAGTACGCATCCTTGAGGTCCAGTGTGGCTAGAAAGTCTCCCTGCTTGAGAAGCGGAAGGACTTGCTGTAGAGTGAGCATGTGAAAGTGCTCTGAAAGAATGTACTGGTTCAGGGGTCTCAGGTCTAATATAGGTCTGAGCGACCCGTCCTTTTTTGGAATTAAGAAGTAGAGGGAGTAGACTCCCGCACCCTGCTCGTGGATGGGTACGACCTCTATAGCGCCTTTTAGGAGCATACTTTGCACTTCTTGCTGTAAGAGCGTTAAGTGCTCTGAGGACATAGGACGGCTTCTTGGCGGTATTGTGGGTGGAGTGGAGGTTAACTCCAGACAGTAACCGTATTTTACAATATCTTTGACCCACCTGTCCGTGGTGATGGAATTCCACGTGGACAGGAACCTTTGTAGCCTTCCCCCGACAGGTGTTATGTGGTCGGGAGGAAGGGAGAGGGCGTCACTGCTTGTTCTTGGGGGAGGACCTGGTGTTGCCGTAGCCGCGTCCTCTGCCCTTTGTGCTGGAGCCACGATATCCACCTCGGGTGTTTTTATCATAGGTGGTCTGTGTATTGCCTTTGTTATATGTTTGTTGTGACCCCTGTCCTCTACCTGCTCCCTTGTTTCCGGGGCGACGAAAGGACCCGCTCCGAAAGGACTGAGTTTGTAGGGCGCCCATGGACTTTGCAGTGTCCGTGTCCTTTTTTATCTTTGAGGGTGGTGTCAACCTCTGGCCCGAATAAATAGTCGGGGTTGACAGGCTGGTTCAGTATATTGTTTTGTACCTCAGGCTTGAATCCTGAGATCCGTAGCCAGGCATGTCGTCGCAGCATGACGCTTGTGTTTATGGCTCTGGCAGCCGTGTCTGCAGCGTCTAGTGCGCATTTGATGGAAGCGTTCGTTAGTAGCTGTCCTTCTCTGATGAGCATTTCTGCGCCTTCCTTGAACTGGTCAGGGAGATGTTGGAATATTTGCTCCAGTGTGTCATAGTGCGCTCTATCATAGCGAGCAAGGAGCGCTTGAGTGTTGGCTATGCGCCATATGTTGGCAGCTTGGGCGGCAACTCGCTTGCCAGACGTTTCTAACACCTTGGACTCTTTGTCCGGGGGAGGAGCGTCACCTGTCGTTTGCGAGTGTGCCCTCTTGCGTGCATTCGCTACGACGATGGAGTCGAGTGGTAATTGTCCTCTGATGTAAGTAGGATCCCCAGGTGCTGATCTGTATTTTTTATCAATCCTGGGGTTTATCACTCGTGCCCTGGTGGGTTCTTTGAAAATGTCCTTGGCTGGTTTGAGGACCCCCTTCAACATTGGCAGAGTCTTTACATGTCTTTCTGAGGATGCAAAGGTGTCCATTAGAAAGTCATCTTCGATGGTATCAGAGTGAAGCTGTACCCCATGGTTATTTGCAGCACGTTCAATTAGTGCGTTGAACGCCGCAGTATCCTCCGTAGGAGATGTTTTTGCCCCATAGAGTTGTTGGTCCTGTGCATCGAGAGGTGCACTGGGGTCTGCAGGGTCGCCCCAAGTTTGATCAGGGTCCTGCTGGTCATCCGGGTCCGTGTCTACATGGTAGGGGACTTGGTCATCCATGTAGTCCTCCAATGCATCCGTATCGGAGCGCGTGGGGGAGAACCGGTGTGGATCCTGGTAGGATGAATGGAAGGGCTCATAAAGGAGAGGTTCCGATTCTGCAGGCAACTTCCTTTTTAGTGGGATCCTAAAAGGGTCCAACGGCGGCTCCGAAGTTATCCTTCGGTCATGGAGAATCATCCTGCCAGTGTCGGCGTCGATGATACGTGCCGGAGACGTCTCAGCAGGTGTGACCGTAGGTTGGGCGACCCGTGTCCTGAGTTGGAACATTTTTGGGATTGTCGACGGAGGCAAGCCGAATGTAATGTTGGCCGGCACCGAAGAGGCCGCTGGAGCTCCGATCGAACCGGAACCCGAGGTGTCCTGGAGGACAGCTGCGGTTTTGCTGCCTTGCGTCGCACCAGGTCGTACTTGGGGCGTCTTCGAGGCCTTGGCACCGGCCAGGCTGGTAGAGGCCGTGGATTTTTTCGGCGCCGGCGGTTCATCGAGTCGAGGTGCAGAGATCACCGTCGAAGTCTTCGATACCTGAGGCTTAGGTGTCGTCGAGGGAGCGATGCGAGACACAGCAGGCGGTACGGCCCTTGGTGTCGTTGGTGCCGGTAGCCGAGCAGGTTTGTCGGTGCCGATGCCTTTTTTCCGTTTGTTGACTCCAACGTCGCCCGCTTCAAGTTCGGCACCGAAGTCCCTCTTGGTGCGGTCGGTGCCGACGCGGTGCGCTGGCGTCGAAGGCCTCGATCCGACCAGCGCCACTTTCAGTTTCGGTTTCGGTGGAACCGGAGCAGCTTTCGGTTTCGGTTTTGTGGTAGGGAAACCAGCCTGTTTATGTAGTAATGGCTGCCGCTGAACGTCCGAGGCCGGGCCCGAGGGCGGGGCCGAAGAACTGCGGGATAGGTCTCGGGTAAGGCCCGAAGGCGATCCCTCGACCGGAGCCATAGGCTGTGGCACTGTTGATTCAACGGTTTGAACAGGTAGGCCTTGTTCATCATTGGAGCTACTCTCTTCGGCCCCTAAGGCCTCCTCGTCGTCTCCTACCTCGGTGTCGTCTTCACCTCTGTGGAAGAGTGACTCGTCTACCTCGTCCGATCCGGGTTCGTGTTCGGAAACGGGACTGGAGGGCAAGACTTCTAATTCCTCGACGTCTTCGGCCTCGTCGAAGATGTCTGTTGGGGCCGGTGCCGCGTGCTGCGCCTCGAGTCTCGCCGCTCGTCGATTCCGCAGTGTCTTCTTGGAACGGAACCGGGCACAGGCCATGCATGTCGATTCGTCGTGGTCCGGCGAAAGGCATTTGTTGCACACCGGATGGACGTCGATGTGTGGGTACTTCGCATTGCATACCGGACACCTTTTGAATGGCGTCCTCGATTCCATCGGAGTGGTCGATGGACAGGTAAATGCGAAAAAAGTCGGTGCTGAAAGTTAGTAAACTAACAGGATTGTATCGAAACCCGATCGATAAACAGTACCGACGCAAACTAAAGGCCTTTTGGCCTCGAAAAAATATTTTCCTAACTTGAGCTAAGATAGCACATCCGAACCCAATGGCGGAAAAAAACAATCTGAGGATGGAGAGGATGCCCATGCGCACTGTAGTCCAGGGGAGGAGTCACCTATCCAAGGATACTTCGAAGACTCTTCCAGGACAACAACGTGCAAACATCCGGACCCAACACTAGGCGGCGATCTATGCACAGATATGAATTCAGCAGCCCACATGCCTCGAACATATGTAAAACCATAGTATCGAACATTGATAAAATCATTTTGCAAATAAAAACACATACACATCATGGTCAGCCAGCACTACAAGCAACATGTTGCAAATAGTGCATTTCTCCAATGATTGCAGATGTGTGGTACAACTAACGATGTATGTGCAAACTATAATCCTAGTACAATCCAATTAAAGCTCATGTTACACACGTCATCAAATATTGCATGTATAGCCTTGATTGGGATCTAAGCTTCACTATAACCAGCAGGTTAATTGATCACAAACAACAGGTCAAGGGACACTGAAACCCATGCCCCTCGTAGCCAACCCCAGCTTAAGAGTTTGCTGTACACGGGACATTCACAATCATGACTTTTTGAATGGTTAAGGCCTAATGACCAACCGCTCAGGAAGACGAACCCCTCAATAATAGGGGGGAAAAAATCATTTGTTTTCCTATACTTACTCCTCCTACCCGTGAGAAATATCTACATAACTCAGTCTTCTGTAAGAACAGTGATCACAAATGTAAACGTGATGGATAAACCTACTCAAACAACAAAGGGGCGCAAGACTTGCGGTCACACAAACGTGCTCTATGCTTTCTACCACCTCATACCTGCACAGGGTCCACGGTGTCTCGCACTACGCACAGAATGTCGAATCGGGAGACAATGGGCTCTGTGAGGTCAACGTTTTCTGAGAAGGTAAGGGATGGGTCATAGCGTCCACCTAGAAAGGAAAAAGATTTAGAAAAATCAATTCTGTTTTTATTTAGGGTGTTAGCCCAAAATTTGAGATTATGCCTCAAGAGGCACACTACACGATTTTTGGGAGGAAGTTAGAGGTCAGACTTTGAGACCTGGAATACAATTATAAAACAAGCATTGGTAAATTCGTTTTTTTTTATGCTTTGAATGCCATTTACTTTATCGCTGTACTGTTACAAGAGCGGTACAAAAGGGGGTGGTGATGGACGGAGCATCAGAACCAATCAAACACTCACACCCAGTCAACAGATCTGGGTTTGATCCATCACCGTTCTTTAGCCCACTCTGCCACCCCAGTTCAGACATGGCCATATGCAAATCAGTCTGACCCTGTGCCTCATGGGAACAGTCCAGCCCGAACTGCCAAGCCATGTCTTCCCTGGACCGGAAACAAGCTTCCTAGGACCGGTTTCTGGCATTTCAGCCGTCTTCAGCCAGGCTTGCCTGAATCCGGTGGCAAAGTGAGCAAGGGACTCACGTCTGAGCATACCCTGCCAACTTATGGCGAACAAAGCGGTACAAAAGGGGGTGGTGATGGACGGAGCATCAGAACCAATCAAACACTCACACCCAGTCAACAGATCTGGGTTTGATCCATCACCGTTCTTTAGCCCACTCTGCCACCCCAGTTCAGACATGGCCATATGCAAATCAGTCTGACCCTGTGCCTCATGGGAACAGTCCAGCCCGAACTGCCAAGCCATGTCTTCCCTGGACCGGAAACAAGCTTCCTAGGACCGGTTTCTGGCATTTCAGCCGTCTTCAGCCAGGCTTGCCTGAATCCGGTGGCAAAGTGAGCAAGGGACTCACGTCTGAGCATACCCTGCCAACTTATGGCGAACAAAGCGGTACAAAAGGGGGTGGTGATGGACGGAGCATCAGAACCAATCAAACACTCACACCCAGTCAACAGATCTGGGTTTGATCCATCACCGTTCTTTAGCCCACTCTGCCACCCCAGTTCAGACATGGCCATATGCAAATCAGTCTGACCCTGTGCCTCATGGGAACAGTCCAGCCCGAACTGCCAAGCCATGTCTTCCCTGGACCGGAAACAAGCTTCCTAGGACCGGTTTCTGGCATTTCAGCCGTCTTCAGCCAGGCTTGCCTGAATCCGGTGGCAAAGTGAGCAAGGGACTCACGTCTGAGCATACCCTGCCAACTTATGGCGAACAAAGCGGTACAAAAGGGGGTGGTGATGGACGGAGCATCAGAACCAATCAAACACTCACACCCAGTCAACAGATCTGGGTTTGATCCATCACCGTTCTTTAGCCCACTCTGCCACCCCAGTTCAGACATGGCCATATGCAAATCAGTCTGACCCTGTGCCTCATGGGAACAGTCCAGCCCGAACTGCCAAGCCATGTCTTCCCTGGACCGGAAACAAGCTTCCTAGGACCGGTTTCTGGCATTTAAGCCGTCTTCAGCCAGGCTTGCCTGAATCCGGTGGCAAAGTGAGCAAGGGACTCACGTCTGAGCATACCCTGCCAACTTATGGCGAACAAAGCGGTACAAAAGGGGGTGGTGATGGACGGAGCATCAGAACCAATCAAACACTCACACCCAGTCAACAGATCTGGGTTTGATCCATCACCGTTCTTTAGCCCACTCTGCCACCCCAGTTCAGACATGGCCATATGCAAATCAGTCTGACCCTGTGCCTCATGGGAACAGTCCAGCCCGAACTGCCAAGCCATGTCTTCCCTGGACCGGAAACAAGCTTCCTAGGACCGGTTTCTGGCATTTCAGCCGTCTTCAGCCAGGCTTGCCTGAATCCGGTGGCAAAGTGAGCAAGGGACTCACGTCTGAGCATACCATACCTTGGCAGGGTATGCTCAGACGTGAGTCCCTTGCTCACTTTGCCACTGGATTCAAGCAAGCCTGGCTGAAGACGGCTGAAATGCCAGAAACCGGTCCTAGGAAGCTTGTTTCCGGTCCAGGGAAGGCATAGCTTGGCAGTTCGGGCTGGACTGTTCCCATGAGGCACAGGGTCAGACTGATTTGCATATGGCCATGTCTGAACTGGGGTGGCAGAGTGGGCTAAAGAACGGTGATGGATCAAACCCAGATCTGTTGACTGGGTGTGAGTGTTTGATTGGTTCTGATGCTCCGTCCATCACCACCCCCTTTTGTACCGCTTTGTTCGCCATAAGTTGGCAGGGTATGCTCAGACGTGAGTCCCTTGCTCACTTTGCCACTGGATTCAAGCAAGCCTGGCTGAAGACGGCTGAAATGCCAGAAACCGGTCCTAGGAAGCTTGTTTCCGGTCCAGGGAAGGCATAGCTTGGCAGTTCGGGCTGGACTGTTCCCATGAGGCACAGGGTCAGACTGATTTGCATATGGCCATGTCTGAACTGGGGTGGCAGAGTGGGCTAAAGAACGGTGATGGATCAAACCCAGATCTGTTGACTGGGTGTGAGTGTTTGATTGGTTCTGATGCTCCGTCCATCACCACCCCCTTTTGTACCGCTTTGTTCGCCATAAGTTGGCAGGGTATGCTCAGACGTGAGTCCCTTGCTCACTTTGCCACTGGATTCAAGCAAGCCTGGCTGAAGACGGCTGAAATGCCAGAAACCGGTCCTAGGAAGCTTGTTTCCGGTCCAGGGAAGGCATAGCTTGGCAGTTCGGGCTGGACTGTTCCCATGAGGCACAGGGTCAGACTGATTTGCATATGGCCATGTCTGAACTGGGGTGGCAGAGTGGGCTAAAGAACGGTGATGGATCAAACCCAGATCTGTTGACTGGGTGTGAGTGTTTGATTGGTTCTGATGCTCCGTCCATCACCACCCCCTTTTGTACCGCTTTGTTCGCCATAAGTTGGCAGGGTATGCTCAGACGTGAGTCCCTTGCTCACTTTGCCACTGGATTCAAGCAAGCCTGGCTGAAGACGGCTGAAATGCCAGAAAACGGTCCTAGGAAGCTTGTTTCCGGTCCAGGGAAGGCATAGCTTGGCAGTTCGGGCTGGACTGTTCCCATGAGGCACAGGGTCAGACTGATTTGCATATGGCCATGTCTGAACTGGGGTGGCAGAGTGGGCTAAAGAACGGTGATGGATCAAACCCAGATCTGTTGACTGGGTGTGAGTGTTTGATTGGTTCTGATGCTCCGTCCATCACCACCCCCTTTTGTACCGCTTTGTTCGCCATAAGTTGGCAGGGTATGCTCAGACGTGAGTCCCTTGCTCACTTTGCCACTGGATTCAAGCAAGCCTGGCTGAAGACGGCTGAAATGCCAGAAACCGGTCCTAGGAAGCTTGTTTCCGGTCCAGGGAAGGCATAGCTTGGCAGTTCGGGCTGGACTGTTCCCATGAGGCACAGGGTCAGACTGATTTGCATATGGCCATGTCTGAACTGGGGTGGCAGAGTGGGCTAAAGAACGGTGATGGATCAAACCCAGATCTGTTGACTGGGTGTGAGTGTTTGATTGGTTCTGATGCTCCGTCCATCACCACCCCCTTTTGTACCGTACTGTTACAAGAGGGCACATACACACCAATCTTGAAGTGGTTACAAAAAGAAAATTAACGTAAAAGTGTGCAAAAGCATATTTAAAAAAAGAAAAGAGCGTCTCTGAAGAATCTGGCTGAAGCCATGCCTTAAAGAGAAAAAAGAAACTTTTTAAAAGTCTGCCACTGAGGGGTGGGGAAACAACAGAGGAGTGCTTTGAGACTACGGGAGGAGCTGGAGGCAGAAGAGGAAATTAGAAATAAATAAAATAAGCCAAGCAATGTTTGGCCAGTAACAGACTAGCTGGGGCAGGAAAAGGAGGGGGCAACACGGAGCCCATGGCTGTACTGGCGCAAGTACCACACAATATAGAGAGAACTAGGAAAACATATGCACTCTGAAAATAAGCAGCGGGAGGATACAAGTCATCCAGTCAAAAAAGAAGGTAACAAAGCAAAGCTCCATCAGAGAGAAAAACACAAAAGGAAGAGAAGCAATTAAATAAGAAGTAAACAAAAGTGTGTGACAAGAAAGCTGACTAATGTAAGCAGCAGACTGTCTCCAAGCCAGATTTTGGTATAATCAACAACGCGTCTTTTAAAAACTGACAGCTAAAAGCTGTCGGTACGCAAGCCCTGAAAGAGAGGGATCCCGGCCAAGTGCTTTTAAGCTGCAAACCTCTCTGCAGCAGCACCAATAGACAAGCGTGATGCGCATCATGCAAATATGCTAAATCAGTTAGAAGTCACACTCCACTCTAATCACTCATTATGCTCATTTAAAAAAGAAAACCTTTACAGTGAGGTTAGAGCGGTAGAGCTCAGCTAATTGCAGAAGCCCATATTCGAGCGAGCTTTCTTGCCAAGGGTAATGAATACTCCGCCATGCTCGTTCCGTGCATCCGTGGAACACCAGCACCTCCTGCTCTTACCGATAGGGTTGGAAGCTGCAATGATGGTACAGCGCGCTTGCAGCGATGTGACTATGCCGGCCTTCGAGATGGAGATGCTCTGCTGTTCCATGGCTTCATGGATGCTGGTCCTGTCTTGATCGTTCATCTGCAAGACATCACATGGGAAGAAGATGAGGAGCAAGGCAGAGGGAAGGAAAGCAAGCACATCACTGGGACAGGCTTTTTAGGCGCCTTTATCCTTATGCATAAGCCTGGTCCTTCTGGGCATTCATGACGAAATGCGACAACTATTAGTTTAACAAATACGAGGCTTACCTTGTCAAACTCATCGATCAGGCAAACCCCTCGATCGGCCAGCACCAAAGCTCCCGCCTCCAGAGTCCACTCCTTACTGACCGGGTGCCTCTGGACATAAGCTGTCAGACCGACGGCTGAGGCGCCCTGGCCGGTGGTGAAGACTGCGCGGCTGGACACCTTCTCCACGTATTTCAAGAACTGGGACTTGGCCGTGCCAGGATCTCCACAGAGGAGAACATTGAGGTCACCACGGACCTTGTGCTTGCCACCTGTAGGGAGCAAGAAACTGTCAGGGGGGTTGGCACATGGAAGGCTGAACAGTTATTGTTGGTCTGGGGGGACAGTGACAAGACTGTAAACTTCAGTCCTGTAATTTAGCGGACCATTGGTTTAAAGTAGTAAATAGTTGACAAAATTACGCTGCAGCTTGAAGAGGAAGAGCTCTCATTTACATTCTTAGGATGTGGGAAACAGTAACAAATCATTCCTAGTGGGCACCAGTGAGCAAAACCTGGTTTTAGAATTTGCCCCCCAACTTTACACCACAGTTTCATTGCTTCCACAAAAAGGCAATCGGTTGCTTTTACTTGCAGCCCTCCCCCTCCCTCTCCCAGGGTAAGAAGATAAACTAGGAAACAACAGACTTATCCCTGCAACCCGTATCCTTCCCTGCGTCTCATGACTCTTGCTTCGAACTTTAAATCATACTCATTTTGAGTGCCCCCCACTTGGGACACTCATTTTCACCTGTTCCTTGTACCCAGTGGCTTCATAAATGTCAAATCTGTGGTAGAGGAGCTGAGTATATGGGAATGTGAGATTAACCCCAAAAAATCCACAGCCATAATCACCTGGATTTTTCGCTTCTCCTCCAAACAAGGCCAATGACAGTCCTCGCTTGATGTCTTCATGGCCATAAATAGATGGAGCAATGCTGGCAAAAATCTGTACGACAAGACAGCCACAGTATTAGCACACTCGATAACTTTCATACAATTCAAGAGCTACTATATATCCAAGATACATACTTGAAAGGCAAGCTGTCCCTTGCTTTCAATCACAATACAATAAGGGTTCACGCCGAAGTACAAATTATTTCGCGTATTTTTGTTTCATAGATCTACAGCCATGGTTGACTGCCAAAAAAATGTAGATAGTGCGGTCTATCCAAGGTCTTTAATCTTGGTAGCATTTTATTTAGCACTTCACCATGACATTCAAATTGTCGATTCCGTTCCCATTATACAAAGTTTCTCAAAAATATACCACCACCCTCTACTTGAGTATATTAACCCCTTCGATGCTGCGCAGATTCCGCCGCTGTGCTGACGGAATCTTGCGCGGGCGTGGTCATGACGGAATGGTTCCGTCATGAGCACAGCTCAACCGTGGGTCATGACGGAACCATTCCGTCATGAGCACCGAAGGGGTTAAGACAAGCTGGCCCTTTTATTGTGGTCATCAGCAAGTCCTAAGATTTGGTCTCTAAAGCCACCCACAGAGTAATTTTGAGCGTACTCACTCGTTCCCCGATCCTCTCGTCCTTGGAGAGCGATACAATGTTCTTCACATCCTCATCAGTCAGCTCCCCAACGGCCAGTTTGTCATCCCTCTTGGTGATGTGGTTTGCCATGATAACAGTGGCAAACACCGGGAAACCGTTCGCAGTATTAAGGGAGCCATCATAATTATTGTGGTAGATTCCAGTCAGTTCCTTAAAAAGGAAACAAGGAGACGTGATGTAGTGGACGCGGACCGTTGTTGGCAATGTCTAGGTTCAAAGTATCTTAGTACATACATTTTCAGTGCCTGGTCAAAAGGTATGACATTCACATGCAAGACCACAGCCGCATCACCATACTATGTGCACTTACATTTTGTGGGAAACCACCAACCTAGCCTTCAACACACTCCTTTTCCAGTACTTGCAACACTTGTGGTACCCGGCTTTTCAAAAAGGCCAGTCACTGTCCAGTGAAAGGCAGCATCGGGGTCAATTCTATGACATATTTAAAGCCAGTCGTTCAGGAGTGCCTATATACATGCATACTATACTGCCAGATACTATGCATGCATCCATCTAAAGAGCAAGCAGAAACAATAAGCCGACTGGGTAGTGATCAAAACCTGAATATTCTCTTAGAACTAGCCTTCGCTGGCGGACAGCTCACTTACTATTTCATCTCCTGGTTTGCAGCTGTCCACCAAATCAGAAAGCAGAATGGCATCCTTGGAGCGGGGCAGCCGTCCAGCGGCCACCTTACCAGGGCTCTCCTGGATGGTAATGCGCTGGTAGTTCTGGTACACAGTCTAAAGAAAGGGACAATCAAGTTGTTAGTCATTAATAAAACAGCAAGCGCTTTATAACAAGTGCACATAAACAGAATGTGATGAAAATAGAGCAAGGTTTAAAGTCTGCTTACACTTTCAATAGCTTGAATACACTGTTTTAAAGGAACACGCAATAAAGAAATCACCTTTTTAACATGAAACGTAGTTGCTTAGTTAGGATGGGCAATGACAAAGCGTCTCCTCTAGTTCTTAATATTTAAATACCAGCGACAATAAGCATGCTTGAGTCACTCCTGCGGTTTTCCTTCGTCGTAGATCTGTTCTTAAAGTCCAGCCTTTCACCACACCAACCATGCGAGTGTTACTTTAGTGTTTAATCTGGAGTTTAAGGCCCAGAAGCAGTGAGAGCAGCGAGGGGATTGTTCTGAGCGGGCTGGAAAGATGCTCCACTCAGACCAGGTAATCTGCGGTGGTTTCTCAAAGCCGGGCTAGAAAAGCCTAAGTCCGCATATGTGTTTTGGTCGGCCCTCGACGGCCGGTCAAACACACATGCGCACTTACGGGGTGCACATAGCACTCCTCCCCATGCCCCGCCCTGTCCCTCCCTGCGCAAGCTGGCTCGGAGCCAGCAAATGAAAAATAAAACAATGACAGTTTTATTTTTCATTTGCCGACCCTGAGCCAGGAGTGGGGTGACGCTCCTCCGCCACTGCGGAAGAGCCGCCAACAGAATTGGAAGAAGCAGGTGAAACAAGTAATCTTACGGCAGGTGCATGAGAGGATAGTACTGGTGGGTGGGGTGAACCTGATACTGGGAAAGGGAAAGCCTAGAGTTGTTGATGTAAAAAGACCATATGTGAAGGGCGGGAAAAAGGTTGACAAATTTATATATTTGCACTTTCTAGGAAAACGGTTAAAGTGAGCAGCGAGGAGAGGGTAGACAAATAATAGTGAGGTACATAACTAGCAACGGCAGAAATCCAGATGGTCTTCAATCTACTAAATAACGTCACAAATTGATTCCAGAACTCTGTATCCGAGACGGAGGAGACAGTATCAGCAAGCATTACTCAGCGCTTGCAAGAGTGGGGGTGGGGTGACCGAAGCGGAAAACGGAGGCGATGCAATTGAGTTTAAAGAACACTAACATTTAGCTGCTTGCAGGCCCAGCACCGAACATGCAGACAAAATAAAATAGCATGTTTATAACATTTTATACCAGTCGACAACTCAGCAACTGCTTTTCTTGTTCACTGCAAGCTGGTGTAAAAAAACAAGGTGAAAATCCACTATTACAGTCACTAGAGACAAAGTGGAAAAGTATCAAACGGGCAGGATCATTTAAGATGATAAAACAGACCCAGCCGGTTTTTACTTCAGAAATGCTTGCATCTAGAAAGACACCCAATGGGAAAGGGTGGAGTCATTTACTCAAACTTAAGATAGGAATGGGTCAGTATTATAATATGAAGGATTACCAACGCCTGAAAGTGCTATTTGAAGTGGTTTAAGTAGTTCTGACCCAAACAATGGTGGTTGGCTTGAAGTCGAGACCATAGCTTACTGTAACACAGGATCCCCACTACACCAAACTATGAAAGTAAAAACCTAAAAACAAAGCTGGGTTACTTTTTTCCCCTGTCAGAGGACATGACCTACTAGTTCTTGCAGAACTCTGACTCTTGGAGGAGGAGAAAGTTGAGTCGCATACGGCTGATCCAGATTGCTGTGCAGTGAGCAAAACAACCTTACTACGGGAATGCAGCTTATTTTGCCTGCAGCTGAGATTCATTCAAGCATTCCCCTCATCACATCTTTTTTCTCAGTATGATGGATTATTAAAAATGTTGTGCAACAGGGTTTGCACGAAATAAAAAAATATTTAACGAATACAGATTGTAAATAACGGGTGGGATAATTAACAAGTCCGATTTAAAAGTCGCAGTAAAATTTGGCAAATCAGCCTTCATTTGTTTTGATATGAGAATTAGTGGTCAACTGAGTCAAGTAAAGTTTTATCACGATGTACATCTAATCGAGTAGGCTTCATTTTTGGTAGGTGTTACAATTAAAAAGCCTCGATCACAGGGGTTTGAGTCGGAATCAATCTTTCACCTGCCCCGGAAGTCTTCCTGCGACATCTGCACACAATTTATTTTTAAAAAAGCACACTATATGAAGAAGGAGTAGATGCAATTGATGTGCGCCTCTTAATAATATCAATACTCATGTTGCTTCTTAATTACATCACAAAATGTGTGGGGGGGGGGTCAAGGAGCCCTTGTAGGTCCAGCATACATGCTCCCAAGGTTTCAGTTACTTTCCTACTGATTTAATACCTACCCTCCTTTACCTATCCCAGGATCTGCATACCTTTAGTTGAAAAGCCTCTCAATTACAACAGGCATTGCAAAATAAATACAAATCCTGGGAACAGCCTTACCTCCTCCATGTTGATTTCAAACGGTCCTAGAGACTGACACTCCGGACAGGAGCCTGGCTTCACCTCCTGATTTTGAGACTGGAAGAAGGGCCCCAAAATGAAGTTACATTTGATACAGTTGTACTTCACCATGCTGAGCTGAGGCAAGACCCCTGTACAGCTAGTGATGACCCCACTAGTCCGGATCAGCTGGTTCAGGTGAAGCTGCCTGTGGACAACAGACAGTAACAACAGTAAGCTCAAGGTAAGACTTGGACAAACATCTTTTTTTTATAAACATAATAGCACACGGTAAGCACTCCGATTACTCGACAACTGGGTCATGACCAAAACCTATGTAACTTCTTAACTTACCTCAATGATCGCAGCTCCTCCACAAGAGGTAAGTGAGATATGCGCACGTGAATCTCCCGCGCAATGCGGTCGTACTTGGGGAACTTGGCAAGGACCACTTCCTTAGCTGCTTCATCAAAGATTTTCAGCATCTCCGCAGGAGCTTCGGGCAGAAAGTAAGCCAAGACGTGCTCACGGGCAGCCAAGTCTTCGTAGTTCACCACCAGGCTTTCCTTATTTTCTAGGGGGAGCCAAGACTGCACTTTTAGTGTTGATAACGGCATGCGTGGTCGACAAACAGTACAATGGTGGATCCCATATGAGACATTCCTTACAAACCCAGATTACGAATTCTTAACTACAAGCATCAGGCGACGAACACTCACACGACACAGCTACCGAGTCCAGAGTTTTAGAGCTACCAAAGGCGTACCTTTGCACATGTCGTTGATCTTCTCCTTGAACACATTGTGCCCATGTTCGTCAACATGGGTTCTCAGGAAGTTCTTGAAGCGGTGGTAGATTTCCAGTCTTGTTGCTGCCATGACTACCCACTCCCGCACAGAGTGGCCCTTCATGTCCTCCAGGTTCTCGATGCTCTCGATCATCTCCTCATCCTCCTCCTCCGCAGTTCCCTCTGCAGCTCTTTCAGCCATCCTTCTCTTGCGTGCTGGTCGGTCTTCATCCTCGTCTTCACTGTCTGCAGAATTAAATGAAACAATAAAAGGCTTAGAGTTTCATAAAAATCTAATGTAACCAACAGGGACCTTCCTGTGTCCAGGTAGAAGGCATTCACTACATTACAATGCATTCACAGCTACGGTAGCCTATATACACTTCTACAAGTGATCACCTGAGGTTCAAGCAAATATAGTTACAACGAAGTATAACATAAGGGAAGGAAAGGCAAAGACCAAAATAGAGAAACTAAAAGATGCGGTTTCTTTGTGTTCACAGATGCGATTTTCAAGGGGAAGAACAACTTGAACACGATATCATATACTTTGTTCTAACCGTTTTCCTCTAGTCTTTACACAGAATAAAATTACTACAGTGCTCCCAGATGTAGAACTAGTTCATGAGCTCAGGTGAGGTGAGAGGCTGCTCCAGCAGTCACAATTTGGCTGATTTACCCAATGCCCTTGACCCAAGGTCCCCCTGCCGGCTTATCTTTACTGACAAAAAAGTGCAGTAAAACATCCAGGTGTGCGCATTCACTTTTAGGGGACTTCGGACCACAAGACACTGAAGGCAGATCCAGGAAACAGCCCAACAAAGGAGTCACTGTGCCACAAGATAACAATGAGTATGTGAAAAATCATTGTTCTGTGGGGTAGATAATGTTGTGCAGAGGCAGCACAAGTCTTACATCTAGGCTCTCTGCTATCATAGTGCCAGCTCTCTGGTCATAAGTATTTGGATCTACAAATCGGCCACTTTGCAGTTGCCCCAGAAATCGCAATGCAATGCCAGAAACATTCATGCACAAACTGTCTGCCTTGCATGCCATAACATTTATAAAAAAAAAAATAATCGACTAGTCATTTGTCACAAGGCTTAAAAGAAAAGCAAGTCTGTCCCAGCGCGCTCTTCTACTCAATCTAGGGTACTGGAAGTGCAGACTGGGCCACCCTAGTAGGCAAGATGAGTGCTGGGGCCTGCTCTTCAGCATGTTTGGGAGGTGCTCTTGACCAAGCCACAAATATTAGAACAATCAGTGCTAACTTCATTCCCCTCCAACGGCCTCGTCTTGCAATGGGTCCACAGATAAATATGTATCACGATGAAGCATGGAAGGTCTGAATTCACTGTAGAAGTGGGTAGCGCTCTGCTTCTCTGGGCTCGCAGGAAATATCACTGTACACATGACCATAATTTCAATTATTACTGCCTCCGACCAAGGTCAAATTACCACAACACAGACTGCTGAATGACCAAGACATCCCGGAGAAGAGCAATCAAACAAGGGTCCTTCTCTTGCTCGTTTACTTTCTTCCATTCATTCTGTCCCCACCCAACAATCTACCATTATGCAGCCACATGACCAACAAACCAAGCTAAAACAATTAAACATATTTAACTAACTCGGTTTATGAATGCGACTACCCACAACTAGGAACAAAGACCTACATGCAACAAAAAACCTATTCATGCAGACAATTAGATATGGAAAACGTTGGCTGCAAGGAAAATTTGGAAAAGGGAGTTATTTAATTAGACAGGATTTACGCTGCATTCAATGTATTTGCAAAGCAGGTTTCCACCGTTTATAAGGTATCTTTGCAATCTGGGTCCTTGAACAGTACTAGCATTCGCGATGATCAGAGTCGGAGTGGTGTGCTGATATTCTATTTGGATGCATTTCACACTAAAAACAAGTTGTATTGGATAGCAGGCCAATGTACTGTTTAGGAACAAATTATAGTGGATAGCGTCAAGCAAGACCATGACTACATTTGTGTGAACAGGAGTGCATGGATGAGTCAACCTTGCCATCTGTTTTCGTTTCTTAATGTGCATAGTGGTCTACTGCTTGTCTTGGACAGCTCTTAGGTGTACAGTAATGCCGGCAAACTGTGTGATTAATGTAATGTTATTTAAACAAGGGTGTGTTATGTTTAATGTTTTATGGATGCAGAGATTGGTGGGAGAATATCAATACAGTGCTGTGGTAGTCAAGGTTTATTCAACTATGAACTGGAAGAAACAGGAGCACCATGGTGCAACAGCATGTAGGGAAGACCAGAGATTCCTGGAATGTTGCTGATATACTGTGGATATAGCCCATAGTCAGAACGAAGCACGTTTCCTTACCTAACGACAATGTACTCAACCATCTAAGTGGCATGCTTTCTCAGCGTCCCTGCTCTTTGCCCTGAATAAACTAAATTTATATCCAGGGTAGGTTCCTAAACATTAACTCTGTAGGAAACATCTAGAACTTGTGGCTCCAACTGAGGGCGTTTTTCTGAAATGCAACCCTTTGCTGGTGTGCAAAAACCCAAAAGTGGGGGACCCCATGCATAAGTTAAAATTACCTAGTAGTAGAGGGGAAAAACTTGTAATTGTCTCTCTAAGGTAAGGATAAATGAAATGTTGAACTTGAGGGGTAGGCATTATCCTCTATATCGATGTTCCGACTGACATGTTTCAGTCGCTTGTAAAAAGGTTACACACTTGGTTTAAGAACTTCTTCAGGACAGTGGGCCCCAATTCTTTTCACTACCCATTCCTTATCAATGTAGGTTCATGTATAGTGTATTGTAAAAGAGGATGTTGAAGAAAACCAGTATTGTTTGCCTGCTTCTGTCACTATTGTACAGGAAACAACACTAATACATGGACTCGTTAACACACAGGTCTGTAATCAAATACACACTTATAACACGGAATCCGGAAATTATCCAACTGAATGGTGCTCCTTTATGAGCAATAAAAAAGGGAAGACAACACAGGACCTCGAGTTAATGGGGAAACCTTTAACAAAAAAGCATGTCTCACCATCCACCAATGTGCACAGAACATGCAGAGACTATGAATCTTGTGTTCTGAACTACTTATTGCAAAAGATGGTTGACTCATCCGAACAAAATGTTTCCAAGAGCTACCGTTAAAAGATGGGACAGCAGTTCAGTCAGATGGAAGTTTATACCAAGATGTATTGTAGCCAAGCAAGACTTATCAGGACTTTTAAAACATAAAAGTATTGGTCTTCATAGTGTAGGTTGAAATACGAACAGTGCTCAATAAAAATGCTCGAAGCTACAAGAGTTCAACAGGCAACAAAGCTTGGAATTCTGCTGTGCTTGATGTTTATCAGCGGGTGTGCCTTACCAGTACTTCTCAAAAAGGTGGAAGTACGCATAGAACACAAGTTAATGCTGTAGAGTTGCCAAATGAACGGATCCATGTTGTGTGTATGATGGTGTAAGGAACTGTGTAACACGCACTGTCTGAAAGACCGAAAAATCTATAAGAAAGTGCCAATGGCACCATGTGGAAAAAATGATCTCCTGCAATAAATGAACGTTAGTGTAGTCAGTATCCATGCACCTACCGTAAAGAAGACCTCGCCTCATACGGCCCAATCCATGCCCCATATCCCGGTCCCTTTGTCGCATGGTCTGCTCTGCTGCCTCACGCTGGCTCGCTGTCAGTTCTTCTAGATCTTCGTCATCGAGACCTTCAGCTTCGTAAATATCAAGCTCTGGGATTGGACGATAATCCCTGGACAGAGCATAAGCATATACATCAAGACACTAGGACATAAGGCAATAAATAAAACCCTCAAAAAGTTCAGCAGAAATATTTGTAATCGCATCACTAGTTCACTCTTTTCCGGAATAAGTTGAACATGTTGGAAGGTTGAGGTGTAAACTCTGGCAGGGATTCTAAGTTACAACGGTCTCATGAATTAAGGACATTCATCACTGGTCCAATGCACATCAATTTACCTAAAGCGGATGGTCTGAAAGACTGGCGAGGATCCAGTTTTTGTGGACAAACATTGGCAGCCCAGCATTAAACTGACTTGAATATTTTTATTTAAAAAAATACCTTATGCTGGAATTCTTCCATTTATCATAAACATCTCACAAGCATGGCTTGAGGTTAAGACACAATGTCAAGCAACAAATGGGAACACCTTAAAACGCATTTTAATTACAACTACTCTAAAGGAATTGGCAAAATAGTGACTTCCATCTGCAGCAGATGCCAAGATGTAAAACTAAGTGTATTTGAGAACGTGTTTGACAGCACACTTGTCCCTGATAATCGCCGTAGTACATATTCATAAAAATATTTTCTGAATTTTTACCTTTCCATGCCATCTCCAATCAGCTCCTCCCCATCTTCCTCTTCATCTGGGAGAACATCTCCCAGGATCCCTTCAGACTCATCTTCAAAGGGGGGAAGGTCACGGCCAGGACTGGAAGTGAGGGCATCTCCACGCCGGGAGGCCCGGCTGGGGCTAGTGGCCATGTTGAAGGACTCCGATGAATCCTGCAGAATGAAAACAGTACTATAACGTAGGTAGCTTGTACAGAGAAGGATACTTCTTACAAAACGAACGCCCAATCCCCCCTAAATATCACAGGTTGGTTTTGTCAGAATTTTCCGCAAATAAATGTTTCCACTACAGTGTGACCAGCCGTTGCAATTGTGGGATACAAGGCTTCCTGGAGTGTTTTATTCAAGTGTGCAAAAACGCATCCGTCGACTGGCGAGTACTAAGGCTTGTAAAATGACACTACACGACCAAGAATGAAGGCAGTAGCTAATAAGATGCAGGCAAATAAGTAACAAAACCCAGCCAATACATACTAAATCTTAAATTTGTTGGCCATGAGAATATTAAGCACAACAGCTACCGAATGCTACAGAAATCAACGGAGAAGTGTGGCTCAATGATTAGAGCGGCAGACCCTGATGCAGAGGTCTAGCCCGGGATCAGGGTTCAATTCCCCGCCTCGGCGGGTCTTGGGCTCAAAAAATTCCACGGACCTGCGCCTCGGTGCCATTCCAATCATGGAGTCACACTCTGCAACTCTGGGCAATAGCTTGCTTAATCTCCACAACGGCCCCCACAACGCTAAAGGATGCCTGGCCTCCACCTTGGGGGTGCCCAGGAGTGGACGCCTCACAGGGAAAGCCAGGATGGGTTCCACAGCGGTATTCGTACAAGCGCCTTGAGACCCTTGCGGGTGAGTAGTGCGCTATACAAGTATCAATTTATTTTGCTTTTATAGTAAAGGTGCAATGAATGCGGCCTACTGAGATGTCTTTGTGGGCCTCCCGCTGTCCTATCAGCTTGGGTCAGACCCACAGGCCTGTCAGTCTCAGTCACGTTCCTCTCTTGAAATCGCCTCACTCGCTGCTTATACAACCCCTTTCACAGCCATGCACATCAAAGCTCAATTTGTCCACCACATCATGTACTGCTTACAGAACTTCCCCTGAACACCCTCACATCACCGGACTCATCTTCGAGCTGACAAAAGGGTTCAATTAAAGGGTCGCTGGGCAACAGTAACTATCATGAGATATTACGACCGACAAATAGCAAGGCTTCAAGTAGTCGTTGTTCCACTTGCAGACTTTATCACTGACACGCAACTCAGCACCTCGGGGAGGGGGGGGGGCAAGGGGGCAGCAGTTGGTTTGGGGGGGAAGCGGCTGGGAGGTGGGAATTGTCTTAAGTTGGTTTGGATAAAGCGAATTCACTGAGACATCGATTGTAAAGCTTTGAAGATAATGGACTCTCCAAGGTGTTGAACTCACACATTGTTGTTCTGCAATATTAGTACTGTGCGGTTCCTCGCCTCTGCAGAGGTGGACTACCTATGGAACTGCTGGTTGAGAGGTGTGAGGCAAGATTGATAACGACCTAATAACAGGATTATGGATGATGCAATAACCGGAACACTTCCAGGTGACACGTGTTAAATTTGTCCATTGGTAACTTATAGATATCTGTCTCACGGCTTTCTATGTTGGAGCCTCTTTGATGCATCTGTCGATATTGCTATGTTATGCAGTATACTAATGATGACGGAAGTTGTAATCTTGTGGAAACCAATAAAGTTTGTTTAAATAAAAAAATAAAAAACTCAGCACCTCTCCTCATCAACGCCTTCACCTTCACCACTATCAGAGCAATCCATTCTTACAGCATGCACCCCATAGGCACTTTCAAACATACTCTACCAACCTTCCTCGATGATATAATTCTTTGAGTGTGGGCCCCTCTTGCAGCCCCCTCAGACCTGCACCCACTGCCACCTCCAGCCATCAACTCCATCATAGATGCATCCTTCTTGCAGCACATCAGCCATGTCTGCAGCCATATCACAAACTCTGCACTAGCCAGGCCTCCCGCTTATAGCAGGTCACTCTCAAGGTCCTTCAGTTGTGTGCAACCCTCTTACTCAATCATGCATTCCTTACAGTGTGGGCCCCTCTTACAGACCCTTAGCCATGCTCCCCACTGCCGCCCCAGCCATCAACTCCATCATAGATGCATCCTTCTTGCAGCACCTCAGCCAAGTCTGCAGCCATATCACAAACTCTGCACTAGCCAGGCCTCCCGCTTATAGCATCAGTCAGTCTAAAAGTCCCTCAGTTGTGTGTAACCCTTTAAAATCTTTCTTAATCATGCATTACTTGCAGTCCCTCAGCCATCTTGTGACTTCTCTGTCATGGCCCTTTATAAGCAGGCACCACCTTTATTTAACATGCATATCAGTCTAAGCCATTCCGTTATCAACGCACCCCCCAAAATATGTAGCCCTTTCTCGGGTCCCGGCGTGGTGTGCTGTTGCAGTCCAGGTTTTTCCTCTGCTTTCTGCGACTTGTAGTCTTATTTGTTCCATTTTATAACAAGACTACAAGCCCCCATACTCAAATGGAAAAAACCTAGACTCAGCTGCACATCATGCATGGAGCTTCAGCAGCACACCAAGCATGGAGCTGGTAAACTCAACAACTCTGCTTGTAAACCATCCATGTCCTTGCCACATGCACCCCATAAACAGCACATCATACAGCCCAGCTGCATGCACCGCTCTCACAGGGTCAAGACTGATTTGCATATGGCTGGGTCTAAAATGGAATGGAAAAAAATTATAGATTTAGGCCCAGATCTCTGTATTGGGGTGAATGCATGACATTGTTCAGCATTCTGTCCATCAATTGTTATTTTTTGCATTTGTCACCCAGAGTTAGACAGGTATGCCCAGGTGTGGGTCCCAGGCTCTCCATGCCACTGTTGTCAAGCTAGCATGACTGATGAGAGGTGATACCCCAGAACCGGTCCTAGGATGCTTGTTTCCAGTCCAGGGAGGACCTGATTTAGCAGTTTGGGCTGGACTGTTCCCATAGGGAGCCGGGTCAAGACTGATTTGCATATGGCTGGTTCTACACTGGAATAGCATGGGGAGCAAAAAAACGATGGATGTAGGCCCAGACATTTGTACTGGGGTGAATGTTTGACATTAGTCAGCATTCTGTCCATCAACTGTTCTTTTTGCGCCACTCTCACAGTCAAAGTTGCAGCCACTCCTGTATACGAGCCAAGGCTGGCAGATAACACCAAAGACACAAGGTATTCTTTCACAAATGTAAGTTTCCTAGCATTCTTTCAAAAAAGTACATTTCCTAAAATGTGTTCAGTTTTTTTTTAAACTATAACTACACTTGAACTCCTACTTCCAGAATTAATCGAGTTGGTATACTGAAATGTCAGGATACACCTCTACTTAGCCTTGAAAATACGTCATCTGAGAACATTATTTGGGTGTATGTTAAAACGGGAACAGCCCTTCGGGAACCAACCGGCCCTGGTTCAACGCCCTTGGTCCCGTCTCACACAGCCCTGACTGCGCCCCACGTTTCAGGTCTAGCACACCACTCCCTCTCACCCCCCGAGTCGCACCCCACGGGGGAACCCTTCACTCACAGCCATGTTGAGGTCTCCACAGGATCAGCACACGTCTCCTCACTCTCAGTCCTGCTGCCGCACAAGCGAGTTTTCGCGCGAAAGTGGCCACGTGATCACAAAGCCCGCGAAAGCTCATGAATATCAAATATTCTACTGTTACATATTCATCAGTATGCGAGGTTGAGAAACCGTTGTGCGCATGTCTCAAAGCTGCGTCCCGTGAGTAGCCATGTTAGGGTCAGGTAAAACGTCACAAACGCAGTGCTATCCTTAAGGCTACCACGCTGAAACTGACTGACTTGAACATGGGCGTTAGCTCCGCCTACATAGAGCGGCCATGCTCAGTACATTTAATTTTATGCATACTGTCAAAGTAGGTGGATACTACGAACAGGCCGCGTTTGAGAAAACCATCCACTGGAGCATGCCCACTAGATGCCGTTGTATTGCTAGTTTGCCATCTTCAAATGGTTAACTGTTCGGTCTCAGGAGTCAACAATTCAGTATAGTGTCCTGGAAATCAGTTTTTATTTAAACTAAATCACAGAATTAATATGCTGTTCACTAAACATGCATTTTATATTTTAACGCTCAACAACAAATTCAACATCGTACGTGTAGTTCTTGCCACATTTTAACTAAAAATGTGATTTAAATAAGTAGCTGTTATGTCCGAAAATCGAAAGCCTGCACTTGGTCATGATCTATAAATGGGCGGTATTCGAGAAGATTACAAAACTAAAATCCCACGACCACGTCATTGACACAAAGGGTGGACTAAACCCGGTTCAGTGGAGTTCCGAGCAGCCGAGGCCTGCGAAGGTTGTAGAGTGGATCACCGAGCTGTTTTGCTGCTGTTGAGCGCCGAGCTATCGAGCACCGCTGAGCTCTGGCTGATGGTGTTGGTTTTTCCTGCTCCCGCTGCTGTGTATGGAGGGCGAAGACTGGCCGTGAGAGGGGCGGCCCGAAAAGGCTCAGGTACTGGATCGTAGCAGGTAGCAGGGTCGCACCTCCCGTGTAAACAAGGCAGCAGCCTTACAGCTCCCTGTAACTGAGGTCTGTGTAGTGTCTGCATTGTTGTCTGCGGCTGCATTTACATGGGATGACAGGGGGTGGGCAGTCACTCTATCTACGAGCAAGGAGTACTGTCTTCAGACATCATCTACATCCCTCCCGAGGTTGGTATGTGGCATTTCCCAACTCCGGGAAGATGGCGAGACTGGGGGCTCCCTCTACGCAGAGAGGAAGCGACACACCCCCACCTAGGCCCCTATGGAAACCAGGAGTGACAGGGACTTTCCACTCCCACAGACAGTGGTACAGGTGTGCGGGTAGGCTGGTGACATTACAGTAGCACCCTTGTCAGGATTCTGTGACCAAGGAGAGAGAGTCTGTTTCAGTTTTTAAAACTAATAATTAGCAGAATGGTTGTTTAGCACTGTCCCCTGTCGAGACTGGGGGCTTTATTTCCGCAGAGAGGAATCGATGCTCCCACCTAGGCCCCTATGGATACCAGGAGTGACAGGGACTTTCCACCCCCACAGACGGAGGTAGAGGTGTGCGGGTAGGCTGGTGATATTACAGTAACAACACCCTTGCCAGGATTCTGTGACCAAAGAGAGAAAGAGAGTCTGTTTCAGTTTTTAAAACTAGTAATAAGCCGAATGGTGACATTGTTTAGCACTGTCCCCTGTCGAGACTGGGGGCTTTCTTTCCGCAGAGAGGAAACGATGCCCCCACTTAGGCCCCTATGGATACCAGGAGTGACAGTGAATTTCCACCCCCCCCCCCCCCCCGGAGACAGTGGTACAGTTGTGCGGGTAGGCAGGTGACATTGCAGTAGCATCCTTGCCAGTATTCTGTGACCAAAGAGAGAGAAGCCATTTCAGGTATAGAACTAATAATTGGCAGAGTGATGATAGCATGTGGCACTTTCCCCTGTCCCGTTATCACAGGAAATTACACAACTTGTCTATCCGCACCCACCCCGACTAAAGTCCTGGTAAATGCCCGGCAGCCCTGGGAACTTTATTATATGTCCACTCACTATGGACAGCCGCAAATCATTGTATTCAGGTCCTCTCTTTAAAGTTCATCAGCATGCTTGCTCAGAGGTAAATCAAGTGAAGTCAACCCCAGGTTTAGAACATGCGGTCCCACTTTTCTCGAAGACTGGCCCCTCTGCTACTGCAATGCTGGCACCTTCACAAGAAGCAATAACACTGCACCTCAGTCCTGGCCTCCAGCACAGCCTCCTGCTCGTCCACAGCCAGTACCATCATCAGTAATGATCTGCAGGTTCAGAAATGTTGCATGCAACGGAGAGACGTGTCAACGATGTTAACAATAACTAAAAGGCAGAGTTGTCTTCCTTGGCCATTAGGAACCATCACTAAACCCTACACCAAACAACTCTATCAATACAGTGAACACATACAACGCCACCCTGTCACTACTGCAACTCTGCTAGGCGAGAAAACCCAGACACGTGCTGAAAATGTACTATTTTTTAAAAATTACTTATGTTGCAGTTTTTCTATATTGTGCGAACTTTAGGTTAAATGCTGTAGACAGATATTTTTTTACAGGAACTCTCATAGATTACTGTTGTAAGCAAGGATTTTGCTACTAGTTACGCCTCTAACGAACACTTGGAGTCGAAGATATGCAATATAATAATCCTTGTTAGGCCCTTTTCAGAGGGGTTGTATTTTTTTGCCAGCTTATTCGCAATGAAGGTGACCTCAGTTGGTTTAATATCATGCCAATAATACATGCTGTCGGCTTGATTGGTGCATTAGGAAATGTTATGCTAGATGCCAAAGGTCTGATGTGTTTATAATGGAAAGTTACAACAATGATAATAGTCCTAACTTATTTGTTGTGAAATCAATTTATTAAAGTCAATAAATGTTTAAGGGTGGGTTGTATGACACGATCTTGAAGGCTGTAGTCTGGTATTTTGTTACATGGAATATCACAGATTGATTTGTAAGCAAGGGTCTTAGTAAACCCCTCTGGGGTTGAGTTGACTATATTGATTTGCCCACTGTAACTTTATACAAATTTGCAATTTTCATGTCTGCCTAATGCCTTGCAAGAAAGTTTATGATAAAAAAAAAAAGTAGCTTTGAGTTGGTGAAGGTTATAGCCCTCGTTGGTTTATTTAGAAAAGAATGCTAGTTGTCATACCACTAATCTGTTTATTGTGAAAGGTTATGACAAAGACAGCAAACCCAATTTATTTATAGTGAAAATGATATAACCAATAGGCCTGAAATGGTGGATTGTCATTAAACTGAGTTAAAGATAGTTGACAAGTATTTTGCTACAAGGAATCTCACTAATGACTGTAGTGGGCAGGGGTTTGGTGTTGCTTGGTACAGCCCGTGACAAACCCTGGGGATAGATTTGGGTTTCGATAACCCCTTGTAATGTTATTTTAGGGAGGGTGTGTATTGGTTTGTTAGCTGTAATTTTATGACTGTATATCTATGATTGCTTGGTGGAAAAGGTAATGCTCACTACAGTGGATCTGAGTTTGTTCTGGCGATGATCCAATAATAAAGGCTATAGGCCTGATTGGTTCATTTTGGAAAGTTTTGTCCGATATCATAGGACTTATCTGATTTATTATGAAAAATCACAAGAAAAGCAGTAGGCCTGACTTATGTATAGTGAAAATCGCATTTTAAAGCACATAGGCCTTTAAGGGTGGATTGAAAATGCACTGTGTTAGTACCTATACACAGACATTTTGATACATGCATTACTATAGTAATGGAGGATTTCGGTGTTGGTTACTACATTTTACAAACCTTGGGGATAGAAAATCTGCTCTATGATAATCCTTGCTACATCCTCTTAGGAGGGACTGGTAGTTGTCTGCCAGATTTTTGTTATAAAAAAAGCTGTACATATATACAGGGCTTTTGTGCCTTCCTTCTGTCTGTGCAAGTGTCATTCAGATTCGGCTTCTCCCTATGACACCATTCTGCAAGGGTCAGTGGGTTAGCTCATTTCTATCAATGGTGTCTTGGCCATTGAAAAACAGCATTTTCCCCTATCTTGTGCACAGCCATCTGGAAATTGATGTGGTTCAGTGTCTGGGATGTTGTCCAGTCCTTTAGTTTTCTATTTTTTTCTTTTACACTTCTTCCTTTTTTATCATTCTCTCGGTTTTTAGGATATTCTGAAGCTCCCAAGATCGTCCTACCAAGCCTCTTACTTGCCACTCATTTCATCTGCTGTGTGCTAAATTTTGTTCGGCCACTATTTTTAAATAGTTGGAATGGTAATGTCCATAGTGGATCATTTGTTTGCCATTTCAAGATGGCCACCATGTTGAGAAGCATTATTTAGCACCATGACTCAGTACTATAGTGATACGCTATGCCCTTTAGCATCTGAAAGTGGCCTCACAGTGCTATGTTTATTGAGCCGAGTTCTCAGAATGGTATTGACCATAGTATATCATTATTTTATAATTCAACGAGGGCCACCACTTTGCTTCTGAGCATAGCAGCTATGCTGGATCTTTAGAACAACAATACACCATGTACAATCAGGCCTCTAAAAATCGACTCGCCCTCTCGCTATGGCGAGTCAGATTTTATCAGGTCGAGATTTATTTAGGCCCTACTTGCCTGTTCTGGCGTGTTGACAAAGAACAGGTGTTCTCTTCAGTCAGAAAGCTAAGGAGCAATAAATATGTCTTTAAATCTTATTCTTAACTTGTCACATTTGCTCTAGTTTCAAAGACAGAGTTCTGAAGTCATTTTACAGTTACTTTTCCTTCTCTGACTGCAGAGTTCCACGATCTTGTAAAGTGAACTGTCTGACCTGCTGTACGAAGTGTGAAATGAAAGGCTGTGGAGTATCATGTTTTTCCGTTTTTTTTATTTTAAATGTCATTGGATTTTATGCATAAAGTGAAACAGCCACTACAGACATCACAGCAGACAGAGAATTATTGCAACATGCGGCGCATGTGAAAGCCACTTGTTGTCTAATAAAAACATCGGCACATGATGTAAATTGTAATAATAGACACAGTCATACCAATCAAAAATGTCATAACATAACAAACAAGCTCATGAGACTGTACGGAAGATGTGAGGAGTCAAGTCATATGTGAGAAGTGGGGGCAGAACCGTCCAGAGGGTCGCCCATCAAGTGTTGAGAGCAAATAGCACCTATAAACAGGCACATGTGGGCGGGGGTGGGAGTGCTCGGTCCAGGACGGGACAGGAGATGGAGATGCAATTGATTTGGGACAGGTCAATCATGAGTGCTGGGGCGCGTATGATATACTTATCGAACGTCCTCGGAAACTAGTTGTCCCCACGCTGTGTATGGGAGACACTCATCCTTTCGTGTGTCAGCATGCATCATCATGAGTGGTGTGTGCGTAAGTGCAGACTCTGGGGTGGAGGGGGGGACACACATCATTTTTGGCTTCTACATTAAATAGGAAAGTCTCCTGGCACTCGCCATCGGTTTGGGAAATCCCACGAATGCTGAGCCATGGGAGGGTATGAGCTTCTGCTCGAGTCCTTGTCAACAAGTCACGGAGCCAGTCTGGAGATCACACGGGACATGTGTCTTACAATTCATGGCCACCTGGCGCTTGAACAAGACCTATGCAAGTTCTTATCACCTTTCATACGGACGCGAAGCCCCAGCAGGCAGGGAGAAAGCGTGGTAGTCAGGATGTGTGTTATCAACACCGTTGCGGTCACCTTGTGCTAAGTCGGTTATAATACTAGGCAGTCCTATACCACATGGTAGAACTCTGCTTCTTGTAACATGCAGCGTGCCAGGCAGGGGAGAACATCGGAAACGTGTTTGATGGGCAAGGTAGGCCTGATGGACATAATTGAACTATGTGAACCGATATCTGGGGTTGTGGGATACCCCTTTGACCATTTGAAGTGCCTGGGACCAGGCCCCGTCTGACAGGGGCTGCGTTAGAACTGCGTCCCCCCTGGCACGCGCATCCCCCACGTGGTCTGATGGAATCTCCTGTTGTGCCGTATAAAGAGTGGTGATGGCATGTGGTGTGCCTCCGGAGGACAACAGCATATGCAACACTGCTGAGGTAGGAGGTCGGTCCTTCCCACCACCCGAGGCGGTTCGCAACACACGTTGTATAGTGTAAAAGATTAAGAACTGGTCTACTGTCAAGCAGTAGGTATCCATAATGTCTTGAAAGGACATGACGGTACCCTCAGGATAGAGGCCCCCCCAGTTCAATGCCCGCGTCCCTCCAGAGACCCCTGTCAGTGCACTTGTCATCCCTTGCAATCCCGGCAGTTTCCACGTGGCAGTCGGCGTCGAGTATGTCTGGTGTGAACCCCTAAGATGCACAAACCTACGCCAGCAAGTGCGGGCCACCGCCATCTGGGCTGTTTCGTGTCAGGGATGGATGGAGGGGTGGGACAGCCCAGTTTAAATGCTCACGTCGTGCAGTAAAACTCGACAAGAGGTGGCTCCGGACAGGCAGGAGAGCACAGCCAAGCCATCGGCCACTGCAGCTGTTCCGCTGCACAGTAAAGTTGAAAATTGGGAGCCCCGAGGCGAGTATCAGGTTTTTCCTAACACACATTTAAATAGCTAATAAGTCAACTGTACAAACGTTTCAAAATATATTTCAGTAGTTGGGAAAGCCCATTTTTTTGTACTTCTATGTGATGAAAATAATGTTTTAATAGGATGAAACACAAATCGGAACACTTTACGCGGTGATGTGCAAATGATAAATACATTTCCTGAAACCCAATTTTATCATTAAAACTGCAAGGTAGTGGGAAGTTTTTTGGCTATTTCCTGAAAATGTACTGTCTCTAAATGACAGTGCACATCCACATCATGCTTTAGTAATATATTTATTAAAAGTGAGTGTTTAAACATGAACTGAGAAACACTCCTTTCCCTGCCCTGATGCCAATGCTATTAGTAAACTGAGAGGCAAGTAAGGGATCATGTGTACCCTATATGTGAGCTAGATTCTTATTACACATAGAGCAAACATTTAGAGTGAAAATGAAGAAAAAGGCGACTCAATAAAATATTTGTCAATGATCACACAATTTGAGAACAGTTTACGGGTCAAGTACATTACATTTAGGTCGAGAAGATTATTGAAGTTACTCAACCTGCAGGTCTAGTAACATTTTTTGCTTTTTCGAGGTATGACAATGCCATTACAAGATGGCTGCCCATTGCTATTTTTAATATTATTTTCGTATTGCAAGCATATGTCTGCCACTTTTAGGTGGCAGCATGTTGTTTTTTTTCCAATTTTTCTAAATATTTTAATTTATCTTCTGTACACTTGTAGATGTTTAGTTGTTTTTTTTTGCAGTTGTGTTTAGTGGGTGAATGCATGAATAAGACAGTGGGTGGATGTATAAGTGTAAGGATGAGTGACATAGTGAATGTATGATGACTTGTTGAGTGCTTAAACACAAATGTGATTGAAGAGGCACTTTCAGTTATAAGTCAGACGTTTTGTTGTTAGTGCTTATTTTTCCACTTGATGTTATTATGTTGTGTGCTTTGAAAATGTTTATCTGCCACAGTCTTTCATTTTTGTCCGCTTTATTTATTTCCCATAAGAAAACCATTATTTGATCGCAGTGTCTACCGGTGTATTATTATTCTTAAACGGTTCAAGTGTCAGACATCACCTCCGAATCAGAGGTGAACTACAACAAAATACTCAGGACATATCATCGCAGGATGACTCGGACTACAGCCTGTGATGAAAACTCCAGAATCATGCGCTGAGGCTCCATCGGAGAGCATGCAGCGCTACTAGGCCACAATAATTGCTGGCCATGCACTGCACAAATGTGAGAAATGTTTTGCAAGCCAGACATTGGACTACCGAAGGGCTCTGTGATGCCATACTAACAGAATATTGTAGGCTGTAACAGTGAAAATTACTAATAACATTACTATATGAAGCTGCTGAGCCCCAACTGGGCGGAACCCAGCTGTGATTGCTGAATGCCAAGGTTGCCATGTGGCTCCAGAACCTGTAACACATCAAGCCCATCCTGGGGATTTTAGCAAACAAGACGTTGCATACCAGGCCTTATTTGATTATTTGCTTTATGATTAGATGTATTTATATAGCGCGTACCTAGCCA
Source organism: Triturus cristatus (assembly GCF_964204655.1). Lineage (NCBI taxonomy): Eukaryota > Metazoa > Chordata > Amphibia > Caudata > Salamandridae > Triturus > Triturus cristatus. The sequence goes on from NC_140592.1 coordinate 60,321,052, forward strand.
CATGAGCAACCAAGCACTTCACAAGTAAAAATACATTTAGTAGAGATCAAGTGGGAGTTAACTGACTGCCTTGATAGAAAGAAAAGCAAGAGGAAGCGGTAGTGAAAGGAAAGTTTGTTTGAAAGCTGAAGAGGTATTAAGAAGTGTGCAAGAGCGTTCATGTAGATTTACAGATACGTTTTGCAAAGGTGGGTGTTCAGGTTTTTTTCCCCAGAAGAGCATGGGATCGTCTAATATATATCTCAATGAAGATTGTTTCAGTGTGTAGGAGCCCGAAGTAAGGAGGCTGGGACTTGTGTTTTCCCATTGTACATTTGAACTTGTTTCTCGCAACTCAACGTTCTGTTAACTGAAGGTTTCACTAATGACCTGGGTGCAATTAGCAGCCAAAGATCATCTTCAAAAGATGGCAACTGACAGAGGTGTCTGTGTTCATACAATTACGTTATTCAAATATTTTTAAGTAATCAAATGTAGAATGTTGGGACAATGTATGTACCCATATTTTTTTTATTGTGCCTCACTTCTCAGATGGCAATTTCTACCACAACCCCACCCCCCTTTTTTAGGTCTCGCCTGGCGTAGGCTGCGCGCATGCGCAGTCTCGCTGGCGAGATTTAATGATATGGGGATTTTGTAGTAAAGGGCATTAAGCCCCGCCCCTCTTTTCCATTGGCCGGCGTCACCGTTTATGCTAAATGGTGGGCAGCCATTGGAAAAGAGCTCCTGGTGACGTATTCGCTCGGCTTTTTCGGCCGTCCCATTTGGACGGCCTCGCCTGCTTTGCGTTCGTCGCAAAAGGTTTCTTATCTATATGGGCCCATGTGTTTCAAACACATGGCCCCATAAGGACAAGAAAGCTTTCGCAACGGAGAAAAGTGAAAGCAGAGCGTGCTTCAATTATTACCCGTTACACTCGCATGTACCCGATGCCCCGCTTTTGTTTTTCGGCACGCAGCTTCCCGCGATATCTATGTTCCTTTCCAAAATCTTTAAACCTCTTGGCCTCACCCGCCTGTCAGCAACGGCGTGGACACCATTCCTAAGCAGCCGACAATCAACTTTCTTTCCTCCCACATCCTTCAATACCTGAGTACGACTGCTTGTTCCCCTCCGTTCACACCACCTATACTTATTATGAACATACGCTGACTTCAGCATACACACTTGGCTCTTCCTTGTTTTAAGTTGTGTGTGCCTGTGTCTGCCCCCCTCCCATGGTTGAGACTCCACTCCGTGTGCGATGGGGTGGGGGAGGCAGAGAGCACAAGCCGAGATCTTGCCGAGACAATCGCAGAAACTGCAGAGCATGCAGCAGCGCGGGGACCATGCCGTCGGATCTGAAAGGTACGTGGGGCAAATCATTTAGGGCCATATGTAGGTAATTTCTGTTTACCGATTCATAAATACCGAATTTTACCGATTCGGTATTTAAGAATCGGTAAATAGAATGTAGGTAAAAAATCTGTAAATTTTACCGATTCGGTAATATTCGTTATTACCGATACGGTATTACCCGAATCGGTAATAAGGAATACCTTCCCATTCATTCCTATGGGCCTGGAGGCCCATAGGAATGAATGGGAAGCCATTCACTATTACCGATTCGGTAATGTGGGGAGCATATTCGAGGGTGGCAGGGTGTCACATTGACACCCTGTTGCACCCCTGAATCGTGCATGTGTGCACATGTGGCGCACATACATGCCCTAAGGGCATGTATGTCTGCCACATGGCACTTTTAAAATAGCACAAAATTGCTTTTTAAAAGGTATTCGGTATTTACCACCAACCTGTAGTTGGTGGTAAATAACGAATCCTTAAACCAAAAATGCACTCACTTGAGTGCTCCCTACATAGGATTTAAGGATATGGTAACTTACAGATTCCTTAAATTAAGGAATCGGTATATTACCGATTCCTTAAAATAACGAATCGGTAAATTACCGAATCCTTAAATCCAGCCTCCTACATTGCAAAGGGCTAAATACCGGTTGGTAACGGGAAATTTACCGATTTTTGGCCGTTACCGACCGGTATTAGCCCACCTACATATGGCCCTTAATCTCACTGTGCCTACCAACAAAAAAAAAAAGAATTTGTCCTTGTGTAACGTAACCGGAGCTCATGTAAAGCGCTCCAATACCTTCGGGTCGAGGTCGCGCTATATAAATTTGGAGAACTACAAGCCCACTTTCATTTTAACATCGCGGGTTTAATTACGACAGCTTGTTTCGCTGGTGTTTGAAGTTGTGGAAGGAAATGGCGTGGGAGTGTCTGTGACTGCTTCTGCCTGTACCATGCCTGTTCTGTGTGCCTGTGGGACGTTTGCACCTCGCGTCTGTGTGTCTGGGAAGCTTGCACTATGGGGGGAGGGTGGTGTGAGGTGTGTCCGTGTCGATCCCTTCATGTGCCCTCCGGCCTCCATGTCATGCCCATGGCCCCCGTCATCAGCTGGCAGATGATTATACAAACATACACACGCGCTCGCACATATGTACATTAGCTTGTTTATGTTGGAGATGTATAAATACACACACTCCATATATAGAATTTCATGTTTACAGTTCGTGATTATAATTCATTTACAAACAAACACAGATTACAAAAACTCTGTGTGACAATGCACATGGTAAGTAGGCGCTGTAAAAACGCGCTTAAAATACCATAGCACAACCATAAATAAAAAGCAAGGTTTTTTTTCAATATGGCATAACGAACGCACTCAGAAGATACATTAGTGTAAATGGGGCCACCAATCCCTTCAGAATTCCCAAGTTTTCTTTCCATTTCGCGACCGAGGATGCTTGTGACCTCTTGTCCAAATTAAGCCGCTTTGTGGCCTGGCAGCCATTCATGCTGTGAAACAGCAGAGCCTTATTTCCCAGACTGACACAGGAGTTTTCCCTTCATTAAAGTGGGGAGGGAGGGAGCCAGTCCCTGCATGACCCGGGCCCCCAGGGTCTGAGGCTGCGTCTTGAGCTTCACCCCCCCCAGGTCACACGGCACAGCTCCGTGACAAGGCAGACTTTCGCTGCTATCCATGTCCGCCCCGGGACCCGTAGAAGGTCTGTGGAGAGCAGGAATCGCTTCGAGGCAGTGCAAGGGGGAAATGTGCGCGCTATACAAGGGCGCTGCTGTAACATCATGACGGGGTCAGGGGACAGGCTGCAGCATATTACACATCATCTCTGTGGGTGGCTGGTGGGGGGGAAGGACGGAAGGAGCGCCCCCTGCTTCACCCTCCATCCCGAGGAGGGACCGAACCTCTATATAGGACTACATTTCCCAGAACACACTGGTCGAGTACATTAAAGCATGGGGCGGTGACATAGTGTCAAGGTGACTTCACACTATCCACCTGGAGGGCAGAGAGCACAAAAGGGCGAGTGCGCCCCTGCGCTGCACTACAACTTCCAGAATGCACTAGTTTGTTCCATGAAAGGCTGGGGCACGAGCTGCGCACAGAACTCCTAGAAGGCAGCCATTCTACCCCTACGGCCATCTCCACCACCGCCTCGGGGATCCCTACAGACCCAAGTCCACTGCCTGTGGGTGTAACACGGAGAGGATGTGGTCTGATGGCCAGAGCTGCTGACCTTGGAGCTGGTGAAACCAAGGTTCGAGCCTCATCATGTAAAGCGCTCCAATACCTTACGGTCGAGTTTGCGCTATATAAACTGCAAACAACAAATAAAAAAACTGTGGCTGAACGAAAGCAACAATTTCATGCTCTGTAAATATGTAATATATAATTGTACAATCCTAATCGCTTTTTATAATGTAATCTTGAGTGAACTTGCAACGCGTACATATGTAACTCTAACTACTAGTATCTGTAGTAGAGGTGTGTACTTACTACCATTCTTATCGGAATTTAGAGTTTTTCTGTTTCTAACTTTTATGTAACTCATGTCCTCTGAAGTCCCTATTTAATTTAATTGGTTCTTTTGTAAAGCGCTCTGACACCTTTGGGTAAAGTTGGCTCTAGATAAAATGGCATTAAATAAATAACAAGCATTACAAATTAAATAGGTCTCGCCTTTCATTAAGTTAAAGCCATTTGCTTTGCTATACAATACCATTAGCAAAGCAAATGGCTTTAACTTAATCAAAGGAGAGACCTATTGCATTTTCGATGCTTGTTTTAAATTAAAAACAGCTGTTGGTGGCAGGACCTGCACAATGGGTTTTTTTCTACACCATTAGAACGCTTTAGCACATTTTTGTTACAATCCGGATAATCCCCAAGCTCCTCGTTACTTACATTTATTAAGAAGAGGAATGTTTTCATCTGTATAATCTCAAGATTGAAAATTGAGCAGGAGTTTGGAGAATCACCTAGTTATCAGAAGTGATTCGTTGAGCTAGAGTTATTTCTGGGGAAGGAGTAGCCATTGTTTTGTTCCAAAAGTAACTTCCAATAGAAGCAACTCAACGCTTAGTGTTTATTTTATTTTTCTTAATTTTCACCCACAAAGCTTGCGGTATTGTAAGCTTTGAAAGCCTTCTAAATCGTCCATAATGCATTTTTTCATAATTAAGTGGTATTGAGGTAAGCCAGGGATTTGAAGGTCGAAACAGTGAATGTGATGACTGCGCCCTTTTCTGCCTCTACACTGTGTTAATCAAATCTCACATTAGGCACGTTACCTGAAAGGTGCAGTTATTTCTTTTGTAAAGATATTGAAATATTCAAAAGGTAGAAAGAGGACACAAGATAGAAAGACAAAGTTTAGAAAATTGTCAACTTTACATAATTAATCAACACAAATAAGTAAAAGTATTTCTTGAATGATTTTTCTTTCCTTTTCTAGCAAAACAAAAAAGAGAACGAAAAGCAAATGCATTTATCATTAGCCCTACATCATGTTTTACCTGCCATATCGCAGTCCGTAATGCATCACTTTCTCATATTTTAACAAAGTCGTCCAGTCTGAAACTCAGCTTTCTATCTCTGGCCGAAAGCAAGACATTCACACCTTTAGAATGTGCTTCTTCACTACAATTAATGTGCAGGTTTTGTTGTACTGACACACATTCAACTCTTCGCTCTTAGCGTAGCAATCACAATCTGTTAGGGAAGTGACATGAATATGCACCATTTCCAAGAAACACAAGCAATGCTTAAACGCAAAGGAAGCGGTAGCACCAGTTTCTGTGCTGAGTCCTTACAAGAAACTCTAATGCAGAGCATTAATTAATTTTAATTGAGTTCCTCCTGCATGCATCCTCCGCCACGCCCTCTTCTGATCAGGTGTACTTTTTGAGGACACGCTCATACAGTTAACTAAAGTCACAGGAAGTAGATTTTTTAAACATGGAAGCACCCACACTCCAACACAGAGCCTCATTTTAAAGGTACCAGGAAGCTGTAGAAAATATTTTACTGAAATCTCCCTCCAAGTTTTATTCCAGTGCACCTGTTTTTAAAGGTGCTTTAGTTCTTTGAGGTTGTGTAAGGAAGAATGTCTCTATGCAACAGCCAGAGTGCTTACATTTCAAATAAAAGTGGAAGATACCAAGTCGTTTTTGTCCAGTCATTATTTTGAACACTTAAGTCCAAAATACACCTTAGCCTGTCCATGCGAAAAGTGCTTATAATGTTCTCTGCTTTAAAAGATCTAAATCTGAGTGACCTGTTAATCTCGTATGCAATTCAGAATCGTAAGCCAAAGTGTGAAATTACCGAATGTAGAATTTGTTATCTATCGATCGAGAAGGAAAGTTTCAATTCTATGAAGAGCGCAAAGGCTAGGATTATGATTATCTTTTTAAACTTTATTTTATATAGCAGTTGTTTCCAAGTAGACATAGAGAATCAAACCACAACAAAATAACTATATAGTCTACCAATCAAGGTAGCCAGTCCTGTATATTGTCCGTTTTCTGCTCCTTATCTTCATCTTTCTTATTGCAAGGGAATCCTAAACTCTCTTCACCTCATTGTTCTTTTTGCTGATCCGAACTAATAAGGCAATGTAAATCTAGTTCTTTCTGTAAACTGGTATTTCATAATTCTTCAGTTGAACTAAAGAGTTACAAAACTACATGCAGTATGAAAACGCCATCTGCGAACAGCATCTGATTTCAGAGATAATAGCATTTTTATTGATGACAATACTAATACCATCACAGCAGAAATCAAAACATTGAAATAAATGTATTCTTAATGGCAAAATTCATGAGGGGGTGTTGCCAAATTTTCATCTACGATTCTAGTGTGGGAAAGTCCTCACCTCTATGTCCTTCACAGAATTTGATTGCTAGGAAATTTTACATTCGGCGTTGGGACCGTAAACAAGAAAAATGCATGGACAAAGCCTACTTACCCCAGAGAAACAGACCCTGAAATGGGCTTGAAATAGAACTTCTTAAAGGTTGATTCTGATGACCAATCTGCAGCATTCATAATGACTTCCCATCACCCTCACTCTAAGACTGCTGTAGATACCATAGCCTTTCCCGTAGAATGTGCTTCAAAACCGGACACATCTATACCTGCCTCCGGTATTTTTCTCCTTATGAGTGGGACATGGATCAAGTGATGAAACCTCCTTGAATGAGTTCTTTAGGGCAATCAGAAGTTACCTCTTACCCAGCCGTCCTACCTCAGCTGTCATATTTTGATAGGCCTTCACATATTGAACCACACACAGCTTCTGCTTGTCCTCGAAAGATGAATACGAAATGGTTCTAGTATTTGTCTTATTTCTTCTGGCAGCGGTGAACATGGCCCCATCGGGCGTGAATATATGCACAGAAATTTCCAGCATTCATAATGACTTCCTGTCACCCTCCCTCTAAGACTTCTGTAGATACCATAGCATTTCTCGTAGAATGTGCTTCAAAACCTGACACATCTATACCTGCCTCCGGTATTATTCTCCTTATGAGTGGGAGAAGGATCAGGTGATAAAACCTCCTTGAAGGATTTATTTAGGGAAATCAGGAGTTGCCTCTTACCCAGCCGTTCTACCGCAGCTGTCATATTTTTATAGACCATCACATATTAAACCACACAAAGCTTCTGCTTTTCCTCGAAAGATGAATACGAAATGGTTCTGGTATTTGTCTTTGTTCTTCTGGCAACGGTGAATGTGGCCCCATCGGGCGTGAATATATGCACAGAAATTTCCAGTGTCCCAACATAGGAGACCCTACAGCATGACACCATATTTAGTAGCATAGCAAATTTTGCTGATGATAGTCTTTTCTGGAAAGCAGATTTAGAACCTTATCCAAACCCATAGGCTGGAATAGCTAGGTTCCGGAATTTGGAATAATCTTATTGCTCTAATAATATTACACAACCAAGGATGTTTCCCCAAAAGGTTCTCATTGACTTCACAGTGCCCTACAGAGATCTCCAAACTGGTGATATTGACCCTTCTGTAGATGCCGAACATGCTGCTGCCATCTTTGATAAAAACAAATGGAGGACATGGACAATTCCTGCCCCCAAAGGATCCAAATGTGTCTCGTACACCATGAACGCCAGTTCCTCCAGGCTAAGCTGTACCTCTTGACCATGCTTTCAGCCCAGGCAATGTGGATAAAGTCTGCAGGGCCCTCTGAAATTCCTTGGTGAATCAAGCATCCCTGAAACCCTCCAACTAGACAGCAGTGCCTCAGAGACTTTGCTGTTCAGTTTCCTGTTGCTAGAGTCTGAGCCGAGTCTGGATTTCCAGTCTGCCACTTGGTTTTGCTTCTCTAGCAGATATTCCACGTTAACCAAAATGTCCTACTCCAGGCAGATGTTCCCCCAAGTTCTTGGATTTTGTGCCCCTCCACCCCCACTTGATTGATATATCTCACTGCTGATAAGTTATCCATTTTCAGAAGTACACAGGAAGGCATTTTGTCCTTAGTGGGGGGCTTAATAGCGAACAATCAGTTTATATGGAACTTCAGTTAGTCCTCTGTCCATCTTCTCCTTAGCGATGGCTCAGCATCTGGCTCCCCAGCCCTACCAGTTGGCATCTAATTCTATGATAATTTATGGGGAGGGTCTGAAAATGACCCTCTGGATCTCTGGTCTTGCTTTCATAGATAATTGTATGAGCTCTGAGAATTTCACCCCCCTCCTGAGATGATTTGCCTTCAGCATCTGAAGAACTTTGTAAAGTAGAGGGCAAGGGAAAATGGCCTGAATTGATGACAGCAGCCCTTTTATTCTGGCCAGTTGCCTTAGTGACCCTGTCCCTTTGAATAAAGGTCTGCAGCTCCTTTATTGCTGTCATTTTCTTTTCTGAAAGACTGAAGTTGGCCTTCACCGAATCTATGATAAATCCCAGGAATAACATTGTCTAGCTTGAGTGCAGGTCCGATTTCTCCTTGTTGATGTCAAACTCCAGATCCTGTAATAGTGCAGTAGTCATGTTCAAGTTGCAGGACAGCTGATGCTGACACTGATCCATCAGCGGTAGATCATCCTTTAATTTAATCATTCTGATGCCCCTCGTTCTCAAATATTCTGCAATGGGGCACACTAGCTTGGTAAAGCACCAAGGGGCTGAGGACAGCTGAACGGTAGTGCTTGAAACTCATACACCTGATTCCTTCCACCAGAATTGAGGAAATCTTCTGTGTGGAGGAAAAATAGAGACCATCAGGTAGGCATCCTTCTGTTGAGCCTGACCATTCAGTCTCTCTTAGGGAGCACATCTCAAAAGATGGAAGCCTGCCATCTTGAAGGGGCAAGAAGCCAGCCACGTGTTGAATTTCTTTAGACTTCTCACTGGTCAGAAAATGTTGTCTTTTCCTGACCAGAAAAATATTGTTTAGGGAATCTCTGTGGTATAATACCAACCTGTAAATTGAACAATTGATCACCTTCTCTACCACTCCTAGTTTATGAGGTACATCTCTTGTTCTGTAAATCTTAGAGGTTGTGGGGCGAGAGGTCTAAACTAAGATTCCATAAACCTCTGTGTAGAAACCCTGTACAGCTTTCAGGACCCATGGACCATTCATGAGTTACTCCTACTTGTTCTTGAACCACTTCAACGCCCCCATATTTCTAGAAGAGCAACATGGAAAATCCTTTACTGAAAACATCCCAAGGGTGTTTGCTCCTCTCTTGAAAGATCTTCTGCCTCCCCTGCCTCTTGAGAAGACTTGTGAAGGGTAGACGGTTCCAGTTTGGTAAGTATGTTGCTAGCTGTTATTTCTTTTGCTCTGCTCGCTGAAGGAACCTTTGTTAAAAGGGTGACAGGAGGCGTGGCACATGCCTCTTGGATCCCCATAGAAAACCTTCCCTTGAAAAATCTTTTTAATGAAGGTTTGAGCCTTGTCCAGCCCAGAGAAAGTTGCAACAAACTTTCCCAGCTCCTTGACCAAGGCATTTCCGAAAAGATTCCCTTGGGCGATGGCACCTGCCTCAGACATGGAGAAGTTGCCTAGATTGGGAGTGATCTTGATGTGTAGGGATTTACAGCTCTCCACTGTCCATGTTCATTTGACATTACCCAGCATACACACTACCTTCTGGGCCCAGCAAGATCCTCTTTTGATGGGCTTGGAGTGCCTGAGACCTTGGCTTCCTCGCCAAATTCAGTATTTTTGACAGAAAACCTACTACACCCAGGAGTTTCTCCTGGCTGGCACTCCCCTAGTGGTCAATCCCCCTTTCGGCCTCCTTCATAGATTTAGAGAAGAAAATGCCCATCTCTGAATCAATATCTGGTGTCAGGATCACTTTACCTTCAAAAGATTGCCGTGGACATTCCGCCCTTAACCTTGCCCTGACCTCCTTGCCCAAGGACTCTGTGTTTTTTTTCCTTGAACATAATCTGGTGGCTGACACCCTCTCTGATAATCTAGGATGTTAGATCTGCTTAGGTTCAAAGATGTTTGATATGTTTAGTTTAGGCTTCTCCAACGAGTAACTTGTGAGCTACTGGTAACTCTCCAGGTACTGGCAAGTAGCTCTCCTATGTGCAGCCCAGCCTACTAAATTAGTAGCTTTTGCTTGGTTGAATTAATATATCTGCACCAAAATTATAAACCATGTTTTTGACATGAATATGTATGAAGTTGCTGAACTCACAAGCTGAAATTTTGAGAAAAATGGATTTCCAAAATAAATTTAAAGCTGATATTTGAGTATTAAGTCATGTAGCGTTGGCGAGACATATTATTACCTTGGTGTCATTGAAATTGCAGCTGTGGTTGTCGTGCATTACTCATGGAGAGACATTTCAAATTGATTTTGCCATTTTTATATTGCTACTGGCAACCCTTCCTTGTGCATGGGATGGCCACTCCTGTAATCTTGTATGACGTGTCCACTATTGCAACACAAATAATAGTAACTCTGGATGATTTTCATAGAACACAAGTAGCTCTTATTACAGGAAAGATTGGAGATCCCTGATTTAGTGTATCAGTCCCTCCTAAACGAGGACTCTGTCTTCAGGGTCTGCTACCCCCGTCTCCTTCTTGGATGTAACTTTGTCACCATCTGTGTCTCCCAATCCTTCTAGGTGCCAGGTGTCATGCTTTCTTGTTACCTTAGAAGGCTGTAGAGTGCCACTATACCAATGTTTTTCCTGATTCTGTCTTTAAAGTTTACTCCCCCCTCATAAGGGTATTGGGAGTCTAGCCACTAGCTGAGCTGCCCTGCTCATTGGTGCAATGTAGAACCCAATATTTTTGTCTTGTTGTAGTTAAAGCCCAGCAGAGAATCCTGACCACCTCAGCGATGCTTTGTGAGCAGGGGCAAGTGTGTGGAGATGGGCGGTCGAGTGCGAGTATAAGGAGAGGCAGACACGTCTCACCGCGTGCAAGCTCTTTTGGGAGGACTTCTCCTAGCCTGCGCTTTCTGGGTGCCAGTGCTGCCTGGCAAAGGCCCACGACAAACTGCCCCAGTGACCTCTAGAATTTCACCCTCAACGAGGGGTGTAGTACCTGGTGCACTTGGGTGCCCCAATTTGAAAGCCTACTGCGCATCACCAAGACCCCCAGAGAAAAGGGCACTAGTAATCTGGTACGAAGAAGAGAAATGCTAACAGTTGGACTTGGCTTTCTCTGAGTAGTGAAGAAAGAGGAAGATAAGGAGCAGAGTACAGTATATAGGACTAGCTACTGTGATTGGTGGACTATATGATTATTTTGTTGCAATTTGATTTCCTTGAGTTTGTTGGGAAATGTAGTTATTATTAAAGGAATGTACCTGGAAACGACTACTATACAAAGTAAAGTGAAAAGGGGCATGTGTAGGAAAGTGCTCTTTTTGAATGGAGTCTCTCTCTCCACTTTCCCCCGCCCCCCAATTCAGATGGTTATGACTCTGAAAGTGCACTGGAGCCTGCTGCTCGGGTCCCAGTGCTCTCTCCTTTATAAGTCCCTTGTAAGTGATACCCAGGGCATGAGAGTTAAAAGGGTCACCAAGGCCTGAAGCACTGATTGTGCCACCCTGAGTTACCGAGGCAAACAGATGACAGCAACCCTGCCATTGCAGACTGCAGAAGTAGTACAAACTGCTCAAAATCTACTTTGCCCTCAACATGTGTGGCAAGGTCAAAGCACTATTTTGATATATGCCAGTCACCCCTAAGGAAGGCCTCCTGAGCCCAGGATGCAGGGTGCATTATTTTAAAGGTGTGGACATATAAGTGCAAGTTTGCATTAAGGGCTACTATAAGTGATCAACGGGCCATAGGATAGTATGAGCTGTTCCCTGGGTAAACTCTGAGGTCTCCAGCTCCATTATAGTACAGCCAAAATATTATTGTGTTTGGTATCAAACAACGTGCCTCATCATCCCTGACATGATTCTCGTGTCGAGGTCGATGTGGCTTGCATCCAGGTGGCTACCTTAAAGGTTGTAACAAATCAAGGAGGGGGGAGAAAGAAGGAACTGCGATCCATTCAGCTTCCTTATTCTATATCGATATCAAAAAATCAAATGGGGAATGGATCACTTGTCCTGAGTAACCAGGGTTTTTTAAATTATCGCATAGTTTACTGATAAAAAAACCCTCATTCACGTACAGAGGTGGCGGTATATCTTGGTTCTCCGCCTTTCTCTTTAAAAACGGGACAGCATCATCATTGGGTTAGTTTTTATGCTTCCTCCACCGGGAGGTGTACCACTGGTTAGTGCAGTAGTGATCAGTGATGGTAGGATTGTGTACAGTGAGAAAAAAGGGGATAGTTAAAATGCTCGTATATTTAGATAATTTTTTTAATAAGTCTGGATGCGAGGTTGTCTAAAAATGATTCTGTGGGTAGGGGGATTTATTATGAATCTCCCGCACCTAGTATGTCCATAAAAAGGTCGACATGTTTCAGCCCTTGCATTTGCCCCTAGGGGTCAAGTGGGCTTTCTTCAGGATCTAGAGTGAAAAAAATGTAAAAATTAGTGTAGTGGGAGACCCAATGTGTCTCTGTGAGTTTAGACCATGTATTGTTAGGGTCTTAATGAATCTAGGTATATTAACCTGATTCTGCTTTGGTCAGATAGTACCTGTAGATAAGTGGAGGAAACGATACAAACAAACATAAAAGGAGAATATCAAATCTGTATTCTCATAAATGGTCATGCTGTCTTGAGGCTAAAACTATAAAATGGCAATTCTTCAGAACAAGGCAAATTTCTATGGCAGACCTATAGATAAAAATCTCTAATCCTTTCTTGCTGCGAGTTTAGTTGGAGTTAAACTCAATGTAATGTTTCAACTTATTTATCATGTGGACTGATGACTAAGATATGGCACTGTATCAGGAAATGGTTAATAAGCGTAACATGTTTGGCGTTACATAAAATGTTGCTAACTGTTATTACGTTCTTGTAAAAGAAAGAGATTGAATTCCTGGTTGGTCTCTGTTATTGGTTAAATTGTCCTAAACAATGTGTGCGTATCCAAAAATTATCACAGCGTTGTGGCGTATGAGATGTTGATACTGTGGGTATTCTGAGTGAATGGGATGGCCGTTTCAGTATTGGTGTTGGATATAATTAGTTTGGTAAAGCTTCCCGTAGTTGTAGTTGAATTTTTTAAAAGCAAGTAATTAGATACGATTCTTATAGTTGGGAGCTTCTCGTAGACCTACTCTATGGCCAACGCCCTCATTGAGCGTGGATATTACAAACCGAATTTCGTCTTGAGTGGTACGAAGGACTGGAGTCCTAATAGAATCAATATCTGCTGTATATGTTGCTTTTGTAAAAATGAAGGCAAGTAGATATAAATAAAAAGGCCGCGCTCCGATCTAGAGGTTAATCGGCCGTGTGTTTTTGTTCGTATTGCTAGTTTGTAAGAATTTACGGAGGAAGGGTATAAGGTCTAATTGTTATAGTGCTGCTGTCCATAGAATATTGTGGGCACTATCAATGTTCGTTCTGCTCTTCGATGCACAGTGATGTAAAATGTTACTGAGTGCGTTTTTCTCCGTAAAATTCATCTAAACAAATCGATGTTGCCAGCCCCCTTGTTTGCGACGATGTAGATTTACCTTATGTCCTCGTTAATGGACATCAACGGGCTTCCAGCGAGAGTTTCTCACCTGCCTAATGACACAAAATAATTCTAAATGAACACTTATGTTGATAATACGTTACAGTTTCGTAGATTGTAGCTCACGCCGAGGTTTGCTGCTACCTTCCAGGTTGGTGCAGCACGACTTGTACTGACTCTACCTCCGCTGGCCCGGTTGTAAACGATTTCACTGTGGTGTCATATTTAGAAGGCTAAATAGAAGAAAGACTGTGCGATGTTTAACACTGAAGTGGTTCAAGAAGAGGTGTTCGGTTTAGTTTGTGAAAAATTATTAGATCTTGATAAAAAAACACCCTTTTTAAAGGCAATATTCCTTCTGGAATGTTATAGGGATATTTATCTTATTTTCTAAGGTAGAGATGAAGACACATAAATATAAAAGATCGCTCTTCGATCTCTAAGTTCATTAGACGTAAGGTGTTTATAGCTATCGATCTCTTGATTAATAATTTCAAAGGTATATTTATGAATGGTGGAACGGTCTAGTTTGGCTGAAGTATTCATTACGCCAGAGAATGAGGTCTGTGTCAATCTTTAGTTCTGCATCAGACTTTCGTTGATAAGATGTATTAGATGTTCTTCAGATGCGTGTTTTAGTGGTTTAGACTCAACCACGGGATATTGTCATTGAGTCCATGGTCATTGGTATGAAGGCGATGGACCCATCTCGGTTCGTTTTCAAACAGCACTCTTTCTGCATTGTGATTCTTTGTCTTGAGTGTTTCCAGAATCACCCATTTCAAGTCATTGACTGTGTGTTTGGTTTCTATAACGTGGTTGCTCATTTTTGTCGTGTTTCTTTTACATTTGACATTACTCTTGTGTTCGCATATCCTTTGTTTCACTTTGCGGTACGTCATCCCTATATAGCGTAGGGAACAGGGACAGGTGATCATATAGATCGCATGTGTTGTGTTGCAATTCGTATGCGATCTAATCGTCCATTTGAAATCCGGAAGCAGTTGTATTGTTTTTGTTGCTGTTGTTAAATTGCAGACAGAGCAGGAACCACCAACACGGGGGGGGGGGGGTGAATTGTCCCACAGTCGTGGAGTCATTTCTCCTCGTGTATCTGGAGGTGGTCTGGTGTGTACCAGAATGTCTTTGAGATTTCTAGTTTGTTTATTTGCGAATCTCGGTTTTGGCCAGCTCAGGGAACCTGAAGTGAGGATCCTCCAGTTTTTGTTTATTATTTTCTTTACATCGTTAGAGGCTATGTTATAGGCGGTCACACAGGTAACTAGGTCCTTTTCTGGTACTCTCGGTGTTGTGTCTAGTAGACTTTCTCTTGGTTGGTGCTTAGCTCTTTTTTGACATTTGTTAATGTTTTTCTCAGGGTAGTCTCGGTTCCTCAGTTTGTTACACATGTCTTCAGCTTGGCTTTTGTAGTCTTTGGTTTTGCTACAGTTCCTTCTAAGACGTAGAAATTGGCTATAGGGTAGGTTCTCCCTCAAAGGTCGCAGGCGAGAGCTCTTGTAAGAAAGCAAACTATCAATGTCACCCTCCCAAATCAGTGAGTGATTTTGAGGAGACCCACATACAGAACATCTCAAATACATACCAACAAAAGATTCTGCTCTGGAAACGCTATATTGACGACGACATCCTGATTTGGGAGGGTGACATTGATAGCTTCAAAGAATTCCACAGATGGGTCAACACAAGGAATGAATGGCTCAAATTCACATACACAGCGGACAAGAAAACACTGGATTTTCTAGACATAACGATCTATGCTGAGAATGATAAACTGCAAACCAAAACCTTTTTTAAACCCACGTCAAAAAACAGTTTGCTTTCTTACAAGAGCTTTCACCCGCGACCTTTGAGGGAGAACCTACCCTATAGCCAATTTCTACGTCTTAGAAGGAACTGTAGCAAAACCTAAGACTACAAAAGCCAAGCTGATGACCTGTGTAACAAACTGAGGAACCGCGACTGCCCTGAGAAAATCATTAACAAATGTCAAACAAGCATTGGCATAGCCAATAGGTCTCGCCTTTGGGACCTTGTAAGTGTTTAGCCATGCAATAGTTGCATAACTAAATACTTATAAGGTCCCAAAAGCGAGACCTATTGGCTATGCGCTGGGTCAGGCGAGACCTAAAAAGAGCTAAGCACCAACCAAGAGAAAGTCTACTAGACACAACACCGAGAGTACCAGTAAAGGACCTAGTTACCTGTGTGAACACTATAACATAGCCTCTAACGATGTAAAGAAAATAATAAACAAAAACTGGAGGATCCTCACTTCAGGTTCCCTGAGCTGGCCAAAACCGAGATTCTCAAATAAACGAACTAGAAAATACCTAGATTCATTAAGACCCTAACAATACATGGTCTAAACTCACAGAGACACATTGGGTCTCCCACTACACCCATTTTTACATTTTTTTCCCTCTAGGTCCTGAAGAAAGCCCACTTGACCCTTAGGGGCAAACGCAAGGGCTGAAACATGTCGACCTTTTTATGGACATACTAGGTGCGGGAGATTCATAATAAATCCCCCTACCCACAGAATCATTTTTAGACAACCTCGCATCCAGACTTATAAAAAAAATGTTATCTGGATATACGAGCATTTTAACTATCCCCTTTTTTCTCACTGTACACAATCCTACCATCACTGATCACTACTGCACTAACCAGTGGTACACCTCCCGGTGGAGGAAGCATAAAAACGAACCCAATGATGATGCTGTCACGTTTTTAAAGAGAAAGGCGGAGAACCAAGATATACCGCCACCGCTACCTCTGTACGTGAATTAGGGTTTTTTTTTATCAGTAAACTATGCGATAATTATAAAAAACTCTGGTTACTCAGGACAAGTGAGCCATTCCCCATTTGATTTTTTGATACCTTAAAGGTTGCCCACCTTGTTGTCCCAGACTTTCCTGCGCTCAGACTGCCAGCCCGCAACTGCTGCCGCCAAGACAGGAATCTGACCCCTTGCCAGGAGGTGTGAACCATCCCAAGAGTCCGAAATCATGGCCTGGACGGGAAGCTGGTGACACTCACTCCCTCACAGGATGGCAAGTGAAGTGGCACGTCTAGACAGTAAGCTTCAAAGCATGCACCGCCTGTAATTTGCAACTAGGTTGCCCCCCAAAGGAGGGAAGAGCTCTCCCTCTGCCCCCAGGCACATTTGCACCCAGGGGACGGGAAAATTATGTAGTCAGGAGGTGTACACCCCCCGAAGGTTAGCCCCATCTCTAGTGTGGGTTACCTGGTCTGTACAGCTAAGGAAGGTTTCTGCCATTTTCAAAATTGGTAGAATAGAGGGTTCTGGGTAGATAAGGTGGTCACCTCAGGAGCAGATTAGCCGATGGGGTTAGTAGCCCATTGGCTACTTGCACCCACACCCCTAAATTGAGGATTTAAGGGGCACCCCTGGCACCAGAACCTTAGTTCTGATTCAAATTGCAACAAAGGACAAAGAAGTTACCTGTGTCTGCGACAACAGGCTTGCAGAAAACAAAGGTGCGATACTCTACACCTGTGGCAACCTTCCTGGATCTGTACTACTGCGACTCGCCCCGTACCAAAGACCAGTTCCCCTAGACAGAGGGACTCCTTGGAGAGCCAAAGGCAACTCTAGACTCCCTGGGACTAATGGCACTAGTCCCCTGCAGTCGCAGGTAAAACAAAGTTCCGTAACCAAAGAATTGCTGGCCATCAGGCCCTCCGAGGGATCGCCCAAAAGTAGATGGTCCAGTTCATTGAGAGAAACGTAATCCTTACCTCCAGCAAGTTTTAAGCAGCTACTGTTTCTCCCGCAGACCTCTGGACGTCCAAATAACTTCTTCCTGACCTTACCGCTGCCAAGGCTTGTTGGTGGTCAGTGCAGCTTTGGGAAAAAGGGGGTGGTGATGGACAGAGTTTCTGAATGATGCAGAATACTCATACCAAGTCAAGAGATCATGGTTTTAATCCATCACCGTTTTTTAGCTCACTGCACCATCCCAGCTCAGAACCAGGCTACATGCAAATTAGTCTGTACCTGTCCCAGTGCATGATGGGAACAGGGCAAACCAAACTACCAAGCCAATTCTTATACTGGGAAGGAAACAAGCTTCCGGGGACCGGTTACTGGCATCACAGCCTTCGTCGGCCCGGCTTGCCTCAATCCTGATGGTGCAATGAGCAAGGGACTCAAGTCTGAGCATACCCTCCCACACTGAGTGTGGATAAAATCGATTTGGGAAAAAGGGGGTGGTGATGGACAGAGTTTCTGAATGATGCAGAATACTCGCACCAAGTCAAGAGATCATGGTTTTAATCCATCACCGTTTTTTAGCTCACTGCACCATCCCAGCTCAGAACCAGGCTACATGCAAATTAGTCTGTACCTGTCCCAGTGCATGATGGGAACAGGGCAAACCAAACTACCAAGCCAATTCTTATACTGGGAAGGAAACAAGCTTCCGGGGAAATCCCAAATCGATTTTATCCACACTCAGTGTGGGAGGGTATGCTCAGACGTGAGTCCCTTGCTCATTGCACCATCAGGATTCAGGCAAGCCGGGCCGACGAAGGCTGTGATGCCAGAAACCGGTCCCCGGAAGCTTGTTTCCTTCCCAGTATAAGAATTGGCTTGGTAGTTTGGTTTGCCCTGTTCCCATCATGCACTGGGACAGGTACAGACTAATTTGCATGTAGCCAGGTTCTGAGCTGGGGTGGTGCAGTGAGCTAAAAAACGGTGATGGATTAAAACCATGATCTCTTGACTTGGTAAGAGTATTCTGCATCATTCAGAAACTCTGTCCATCACCACCCCCTTTTTCCCAAATCGATTTTATCCACACTCAGTGTGGGAGGGTATGCTCAGACGTGAGTCCCTTGCTCATTGCACCATCAGGATTCAGGCAAGCCGGGCCGACGAAGGCTGTGATGCCAGAAACTGGTCCCCGGAAGCTTGTTTCCTTCCCAGTATAAGAATTGGCTTGGTAGTTTGGTTTGCCCTGTTCCCATCATGCACTGGGACAGGTACAGACTAATTTGCATGTAGCCAGGTTCTGAGCTGGGATGGTGCAGTGAGCTGAAAAACGGTGATGGATTAAAACCATGATCTCTTGACTTGGTAAGAGTATTCTGCATCATTCAGAAACTCTGTCCATCACCACCCCCTTTTTCCCAAATAGGTGGTCAGTGCAGCAACCACCACCTTTACTCGATGCTGCAACTCAATGGAACTCCACTCCGCAATACCTTCAGCTAACCACAGCAGTCACCCCATTGTTGACTTTTTGCACCCATTTACTCACCAGCACCTTGTAATGGGTAACACCAGCTCTCTTGCGGCTCCCGCTTCAGCACCACAGACAGCCAGGACAGCTCTGCACCCAGGCTTCTCGAGCCAGGTAAAATCGAACTGACTGTCGTGGCTTGGTTTGGTCCTGGGACTCGCCTCACCTTACCCCCAGTTGGTTCCATACAACTCGACCTGCAAGTGATCAATTGTCACTAGTACTTTTTACCATTGACCGCAATCCTAAAGTATTCCAGTATTGATTTTCAATGATTCACTTTTGCTTCTCAAATCCTTAAATCCAGTTATACTTTGTTTTGGTGTCTAAATTTATATAAAAATCTGCTTTAGTTTTAGTAATTGGTGTCGGATTTATTTTGAGTTGCGCCATTATTTATCATCCATGTTGGTACTCTGAAATGCTTAACACATGTTCCTCTAGTAAAGCCTGGCTGCCCTTTGCCACTCTAACAGGACTGAGCTAAGGATTTATTATTGTGAATCCAAGAACCATCTTTGGGGTTTGTGAGAGTATTGCATAGTGAAGTGTAACCCTCCTCACTACATCATTCTCCACCTTCCTACAGTATGCACAATCCTTACCCCTGGTCCCGACATAGTATTTTGTGGTGTTACACAGTAAAGCTTGTATTAATAAAAAAACTTGTATATTTTCTATTGCTTTTTTTTTTATGCTGAATTTGTCGGTGCTTACAAGTGGTAGCGGCTGCAACTGGCAAGGTTATTGATGTACGTTCTGGGGAATATTAGAGGCGTGAACAGGGTAGAAATTGCAAAAAGGGAGAGTGAATGGTTTTGAGTGAGGTGTCTCATGTGAGTTCATGCGTTTATTATTGATGGACCTGCACAATCAGATCATACCGTCCATCCTAGATAATTCTCATTTAATTAATTAAACGCAGGTGAACATAAGGTAGATCCAAACCAGTGCTGCAGATCGTCCTGCATCACAGGTGTCCAACATATGTCCAAGAGCAAATTTTCAAGGTAGACACGTGATTAATTTGCATGCAATTAACCTAAAAGAGACTTCCTTACATAGTCATTGGTTTTGTTGAAAACTTGACGTGTGTCTAGGCCTATTTTGGACACTTCTTTCCTGCATCATACAAACATTTTTGGAAATCACTAAAGAAGTATGTCACTTTTCCACATCATCCCCACTTCGTCCTCCCCAAAGTCCTTAAACCTCCTCGTAATCTGGGTTTAATTCAGATCATGAATCCAGTCCTTTTAAGGAATTCTTGACCAGAAGGTGAACTCGTGCAAGGAAAGTTAAACCGGCAGCAGTTTGTAGTTGCTCAACACGAGGCCACAATGTTTTATCCCTTCAGGCACCTTATAATGGGTGAATAAGATGCCCCTCGCCCATGGAGTGTGTTGTGCAGGCGATCTTCACTCTGCACATGTGTGCAGTTCTCTGTTTATTTGCCTGGTTTTAGTCCGTTTTGTGTCCGTCAGTACCTCTGGACTCTCACCTGCAAATGGAACAAGCCTTGCACAGTGTCGTGAGTGGTATTAGTAGGGGCGAAAAAGAGGGGTTTGTGATAGGATTTCCTTTATCTGAAGTGGCAGAACCGAACGCAGATATTAGGTTTGCGGGGTCTTTTGGTTTGTGAGGTTTAACTCATGCAAGGTTTAACTCTCATATATAATTATCCTAATTTAAGCGCCTGGCTTCAGTCTCGGTTCTTGAAAGAGCAAGCATTTGCAATGCAATAGGTCTCGCATTTATAAGAGTTTGAGCTATTGGCATTGTAAAATTACAATGCCTTTTATTTATGTTTTGGTTTTAAAACAAATAAAAGGCATTGTCATTTACAATGTCAGTAGCATAAAAGCAGTGTGCGGCGTGCATCAGTGTGCGGTGTGCATGGGGGGCGTGGCCAGCCGGGCAACATGGCGGACGCGAGCGACTGAGGCTTCGACCGTTACCTCCCGGACATCCTGCCGATCATCCTGAGATGGGGGCAGATCGTGGTCGCTGGACGTGGGTCCGGTGTGGGGCAGTGCAGAGCAGCTGGTGTGGCCCCACGAGCGGTGACTGAGAGGCGCTGCGGCCCGGCGGAGCTTGTGCGGAGAGGAGGCGCGCGGCGGCCTGTGAGGCGGGGCCTGGTGCGGGACCCTGTGAGGACGCCGAGAGACGGAGCGGGAGACGGCGCTGACAGCGAGGTTGTTCCCCTGGCGGCTGCGGTGCCCCGGCGGCTGGGAGCTGCTGTTGCTGGCGGTTGCGGGCCGGTGGGAGCCCTGACGGGTGCTGCGGAGCTGCGGGGGGCCCCGGAGACGTGGAGTGGAGCGTGGCGCCCAGGCCCTGCAGGTCGAGAGATCGCCACGCATCGGGGAGGGCAGGGCGGTGGAGGACAGAGGAGCGGCGACCCCCCCCGGGGACGGCAAGACTGGAGACCGGGGGAGCCCGTGGACCCGAGTGGTGGGGACCGCTGTGGACGCAGAGACGGCGTGAAGGGCTGTGACCGGGGGCCTGCAGCAGTGAGTTCGGAGTGCATGGGAGTGAGCCGCGTGTGGCGAAGGACCCTGAGCTGGAGTGGCCTGTGCGGCGGAGCCTGTACTGAGGCGGCCGGGAGAGGACAGTTGCTGCGCGGGAGAGCCCGGAGGCAGTGGAGCGGGCACTGAGGTCTGGGGCTGATGCACTTCCTTGCGAGGCGCCACACTGCGAGTGGCCGCGGCGGAGGACGGTGCACTGGCCATTGAGGGGGCCGCCTGGAGCTGCACATCGAAGAGGCGAGAAGCCCTCGCCCGGGGTACTGGACGCTGCACCGCTGGGAGCGGGACCCCGGATGTGGTGCTGGCCGGCGGGGGCTTTAGCGCCTGGGTGCACCTAGCGGGGACAGCACGGGTATAGACTGACCGCCGGCTAACTGGAGCATTGGCGAGGGGGCGCGGTGGTGCGGAGCCCTGAAGGGAACTGGAGGACTGCTGCTGGTTGGGCCCCCCCCTACTGGGGCCGGTTGCCCTTGCGGGCTGTGGGGTGCCCCCGATTTCCCCCCCCCCCCCCCCCCTAGAGACTTCGGCCCGGCGGCTGGGCCTCGGGGTCCGAGTAGAGGGTTGGTGGCAGAGCGGAGCGGGGAGCCGGCGTGGATTGGAGGGCCCGAGACAGATCGAGTACACGGCGCCTGGCAACGAACTGTGAATGCCGACCGCCCAACAGTACGCGATGGGCCGACTACGCGACAAGACGCAGCAGGGTCAGCCGCGGGCTGGGACTGCGGACCCCGCGCAGAGCCGGCCGGGGGGGACGCGGAGTCGCAAGCGGCGGCCCTCTCTACCAAAATGGATACCTTGCTAGCGGCAGTGGAGAGGCTCGGCGCCACCCTGGATCAGACGCGGGCGTCACTGGAAACAAGGATGGACAAGGTCACGTCTGATTTCACCCTCCTCCATGCTGACCACCGCAAACTGGCCGAGAGAGTGGAGTCGCACGGTCAGACGCTCCAAGAACTACAACCTACTGTGCGGAGCCATGGCGCGGCGCTACAGGATGTACTGGACCGGGTCCATGCGCTCGAAGACAGGGTTGATGATGCGGAAGGACGCTCGAGGCGCAATAACATCCGCGCAGTGGGTCTCCCGGAGGGAGTGGAGGGCAGGCACCCAGAGCAATACGTGGAGAGCTGGCTGAGGGGCCTCCTGCCCCAGGGGGTGTTATCTCAACACTTCGTGGTGGAAAGGGCGCACAGGGTGCCGGCGCAGAGACCCCAGCCGGGGGCCCGGCCCCGACCGTTCCTATTCAAGCTCCTAAACTACCGGGACAGAGACTCGATCCTCAGCGAAACTAGAAGAACTGGTGACCTGACCGTGGGCAGTAGCCGAGTTATGCTCTTTCCCGACTACACCGCAGCCGTCCAGCGGCGACGAAGCAACTACATGGCGGTGAAACGCCAGCTGCGAGAGTTGGCTCTGCCTTACTCCCTGCTGTTCCCGGCCCACCTGCGAGTGGTGGCAAAAGAAGGGGCCCTCTTCTTCGACTCCCCGGAGGACGTGTGGGACTGGCTGGAAGAGTCGGGACAGTGGACGGGGGCGAGGCCTGCTGGTTCGGAGGTCGACGGCCGCCCGGGGAGGCGATCCAAAAGACGAGGGCGCCGGGGGGCGCGGCAGCAGGCGCGGCTGGGACCGGTAGCACCTAGCCCGGAGAGGATCCGGATGGAGCGGCGGGGGGTGTTGGAGGCGGTGGCGACGCTTGGGACGCCACCCGCCAGCGACCACATGGAGGCCTGCACGCCCAGCGGGGCGGGAGCGAGTTGGGCGTCGTCCCCGGTGGTCTCGGAGGACTTGCTCCTGCCAGTGGTGACCCCGCAGACGGCGGACCTGATTGTGTGACCAGAAGTCAGGATGCCGAAGGTTGGACAAAATCTGCAGGCACTGAACTGGGTCGCGCGACTGCCATGGCGCTGTACTGGATGAATCCGGGACCCTGGGCCCACTCGGGGGGCAGAGGGCCCAGAACTGGGAGCGCCTGCCCCTGCGGGGGCGGGCTGGGTGATGCGAACGCCACCTGACATTGCATCTGTGGAAGCCTCCCGCTGGGGGCTCACATTGGACCTGCACGGCAATTTAGCTCCGGACCCGATGCTGCTCCTTCATCTTCCAGTTGGGATAGGGGAGGGGTACTGGGTCAGAAGGTTGCTATGATTGCACGAACCCCATTTGCTACCACACTGCAATAGCCTAATATTACTTGGCGTTACTGAGGTTTGGACGGATGCCCCATTGGGAATACGCCCTGTTTGTTACACTGTTCATAATGGTTCTACTGTTTACATGGCAGCGCGTTAACATGCTCCCCCCTGACTGTGCCCCCCCCCCCCCTTTCCCTGGCGCGGGCGCCCTGGCCCCAGCCCGGCTTGCTCACCTAGATTTGCAATGGCGCACACTAACATTGTGACCTGGAACATACGGGGCATGCACACACCGTCCAAGCGCTATGCCATCTTCTCCTATCTGCAGCGACACTCAGTCGGGATTGCCCTCCTACAGGAGACGCACATGTCCTCGACGGAACTGGGCAGGCTCTCTAGGCGCTGGAGGGGTCACACGTACGGCACCGTTTACTCGGCGCACGCGCGGGGCACGCTCATCTGGGTGCGAGCAGGCGTTCCTTTCGATTGCACGGAGGTGGTAGTGGACCGGGAGGAGAGGTACACCTTAGTGCGGGGGAAGCTGAACGGCCAAGAGCTGTTGCTGGGCTCGTTGTATGCGCCCAACGTGGACCAGGCCTCTTTTTTGGCGCGATTGACGCAGCTCCTACACCCTTATGCTGGGCTTCCCTGGCTGCTGGGAGGAGACTTTAACATGGTACTGGACGTCCAGTTGGACAGATCCTTCCCACCCCTCCGGGCCACGGTGGTGGAATCTAACGCCTGGGCGCTGGGAGACTGGCTCACACACTGGTCGCTGCAGGACATGTGGCGTACACTTCACCCGACGGACCGGCTATATTCTTATTACTCGGCGGTCCATGATCTCCATGTACGGCTGGACAGGATAGTGGGGTCCCAACCGTTGCTCCCGCGTATCGAACAGTCGGAATATCTGGGGCGGACGCATTCCGACCATAACCCCTTATGGCTTCGGATTGGCTGGGTGGCGGACCGCTCGCCGGTGCCCACCTGGCGACTTCAACCGAGCGCTCTGGAGGACCCGGAGTTCCGTTCCTCCCTTGGTACGGCCGTCCTGGCCTATTTTGATGCCAACGAGGGGACGGCGAGCAGTGCCTTGGTGGAGTGGGATGCCCACAAGGTGGCCATTCGGGGGCACTGCCTGGGGACCCAGTGGAACATACGAAAGGCCCTCTCGGACTCCCTGGCGCGCCTTGAAAACGACCTCCTGCAATATGAGAGGGAAGGAGAAGGAGGGGGCAGGCACTCACGCAGCCTGGAGGATCTCCGCGGGCAACACGCGGAGCTCCTGGAGCGGCTCCGCTGCCACAATTATGCGGCGCACACCGCCAGAACGCACGCCAGGGCGGATAGGGCGGGCCGCCTGCTGGCCTGGCTAATCAGACAGGAGGATTGCAGGACCCCGATCGGAGCAATCCGTGGGGAGGACGGAGTGATGGTACACACACAGCGTGAAATACATAGGGCCTTCGTAGGCCACTACAAACGCTTGTACGCGGCTCAGGCTCCCGGCACCTTCTTGGGGAGTTCCTCGCTTCCATTCACCTCCCTGCGGCCACCAGGGAGCATAACACGGCACTCAGTGGCCCCCTTTCCCTAGAGGAAATTGGGGAGGCGATCCAATCATTGGCGACGGGCAAAACTCCGGGGCCGGACGGATTGCCTGCGGAGTACTATAAGGCATATCTCGAGACCCTGGTGCCGCTGCTGCGCGAGCTTTACAGCAAAGCGCTGGAAGCGGGGTCGCTCCCACCCTCCATGCAGGAGGCGTTCCTGGTCTCCCTACCTAAGCCGGACCGCGACCCCACGGCCCTGGGCTCCTACCGCCCCTTGGCGATGCTCAACGTCGACTACAAAATACTGGCGAAGGCCCTAGCGGATCGGTTAGCGCCGGTGGTCCCGCTCCTGGTGCACTCTGACCAGAACGGGTTTGTCCCTGCGAGGTCCACGTCGCTCAATCTCAGACGATACTTTAGGGTGGCCGGTGAGGCAGTGCACAGATGGCCCAGGGCGGGGTGCCTCCTCCTAGACTTGGAGAAGGTGTTTGATTGCTTGGAGTGGGGCTATCTGTCCACGGTGTTGCTGCAGTACGGGCTGGATGGGGACTTCCTACGGATGGTTGACCTACTCTACAGGAACCCCACGGTCTGTGTTCGGTTGGGCCCCCATGTCTCGGAGGCGGTGCCGGTGGGCCGGGGCACCCGACAGGAATGTCCCTTGTCCCCGCTGCTGTTCGCCCTGGCGATGGAGCCCCTGGCGGAGGCTCTGCGGACGACCCTGGGCGATGGTATACCACTGGGAGACGCGGTTCACCAGGTGTCGCTTTACGCGGACGACCTGCTGGTGTAAGTTAGAGATGTAGGTTGTATGCCGGAGCGGCTGGCCCCGTTATTGCGGTCCTTTGCCACTGTTTCGGGGCTCCGCGTGAACGCGGGTAAATCTTGTCTGTACGCTTTCAGCGAGGAGACTGCTGACCCGGGTTACAGCCTGAATGGCACGCCGGTGCAGTGGAGGGGCGGCACCT
This sequence comes from Triturus cristatus, assembly GCF_964204655.1. Classification (NCBI taxonomy): domain Eukaryota; kingdom Metazoa; phylum Chordata; class Amphibia; order Caudata; family Salamandridae; genus Triturus; species Triturus cristatus. The sequence continues at coordinate 60,346,985 of NC_140592.1, forward strand.
TTCGATACCTGGGGATACACATTTACCGCTGCCCAACTGACTTGTTCGATGGCAATTTGGGGAGGGCGGTCACGGCGCTCGGGTCGCAGGTGGCCTTTTGGAACACGCTCCCGCTGACAACCACGGGCAGGGTGGCGCTCGCCAAAATGGTCATGCTCCCTCGTCTACTGTACTACTTTGTCAACCTACCACTGTACGTCCCACCCGCCTTTTTTGGCAGGCTCAAGCGGATGCTGCGGGATTTTGTCTGGGGCAACGCCAGGCACAGGTTAGCGCTAGCAAAGCATTCCCTCCCAACGGACAGGGGTGGTCTGGCGGAGCCCTGCTTTGAGCATTACTACCTGGCGGCACAGCTGCAATGGATCGCCCGCTGGTTGGCCGACAGGGGCAGGGATGACACAGCCACGGTGCCCCCTACTCGCTGGAACGTGTGACCGGGCTTTTCCACCCCTTGGCTGTGGTGGCGTGACCGCTGCCGCTCCTCCTAGCTGTGGCGCACAGGTGCTTTAGGAGGGCCTTGTACCTCACGCGCGCAGTAGTGCCATATGCGCCGGCAATACCCCTGGCGGTGGGGGGGTGCTTGCGGCCCCCGTGCTGATGGGCTGGTGGGCGGCGGACGTGCACACGCTGGGGGACCTATACAGGGATGGTGAGCTGATACCGTACGTGACCTTGGTGTCGGAGGACGGGCACCCAGGCGGATTCCTCTCGCACCGGTCACTGCTGGCGAGCTTGACCTCCAAATGGGGGAGCATGGCTACAGAGCCTGCCCAACACCTCCCCATGCAATATCTGCATGTCATGGGAAGGGGCGGGCACCTGGTCCGCTGGTTCGCCGCCTCGTTGCGGGAGCACATGGCGGTTGATCTGGGCCCACTCCGCGGCAAGTGGGAGCTGGACCTGGGGAGGCCGCTGATGGACAGGGAGTGGGAGAGGGTCCTCAAGAGCCCAGTGCGTATCCCCCGCAATATGCGGTTCCATCAAATCCAGCTGTTCATAGTCCACAGGGCCTACCTCACACCTGAGCTGATTACTGGTACTTCCACTGCGCTGATGCGCTCTGTCCTCGGTGCCGTGAGCTAGGGGCGGGGCTGCTACACATGCTGTGGGGCTGCCCTGCGCTACACGCCTATTGGAGGGCGGTTAGTGGGCAGCTGCAGGGGAGTGTGGGGCGCAGCATTCCCTTTGACTGGCCCGAACACATCTTACACCGGTTTACCAGATCGCCCAAGGACAAGGTAGCGTCCCGATTCCTGGACCTGGGGCTCGTGGTGGCGAAGCGCCTCATCACCAGGAGATGGAAGGCACCCGACCCACCGCACGCGAGGGCCTGGAGTTCGTCGTTTCAGGCATGGGCCAGAGCGGAGGGGACGGCCATCCGCAGGGAGGATACACTGGGGCTGCGGAGGGAGCCCATGGCGGACCGCTGGGAACAGTTGCTTGCTGAGTTTTGGCGCTCGGAGGGGGAGGGTACCACAGGCTGCACGGGTGAGGCCAGACAGGATGGCAATGGCGCAAGCGGCGGCGCAGTGTAGGCAGCCTCGCTGACGAGATAGCATAGCCCCCATTATCACTGGCCCATAGATGGGGCGTCTGGGAACACTTGGGGATATTTGCACCCATTGGGGCTTGGAGGGGTGCTCCTGGAGTTCGGGGGGGGGGGTCGGGGTGGGATGGTGGTAGGAGCACACCATGCGAATCACTGTAAACGCTGCCTTTGTTATGGGTTCTTCCTTTTGTATTGCATGTAACCTTTTCGACTTTATTGATGCCTCAGTTGTGTAGGCGAGCTTAGTTTCCTTGTACGGCTCAATGGCTGGTGGGTGGTGGTGTTGGCCCCTCCTCAAGAGATGGCATCGGAACTGCTAAGGGTGAAGTGACTGGATCTCAGGGGGGTGGCGGTGGGCGCGCAAACAGACATCAGGTTGTCCCCCCCCCTCTAGACAGTCGGCATGTTCTACCAGCCTGTATAAGTTTATGTCTTAATGTATGTGAAGCATGATGCCGTACAATATACTCCTGTACTACAATTCAAACTTAATAAAAACAGATTTGCAAAAAAAATCAGTGTGTGGCGTGCATCAGTGTGTGGCGTGCATCAGTGTGTGGCGTGCATCAGTGTGTGGCGTGCATCAGTGTGTGGCGTGCATCAGTGTGTGGCGTGCATCAGTGTGTGGCGTGCATCAGTGTGCGGCGTGCATCAGTGTGCGGCGTGCAGCAGTGTGCGGCGTGCAGCAGTGTGCGGCGTGCAGCAGTGTGCGGCGTGCAGCAGTGTTGTGCAGCATGGAGCAGTGAGTAATGCAGCAGCGTACAGCAGTGTGTGGCGTGCAGCAGTGTGTGGCGTGCAGCAGTGTGCAGCAGTGTGCGGCGTGCAGCAGTGTGCGGCGTGCAGCAGTGTGCGGCGTGCAGCAGTGTGCGGCGTGCAGCAGTGTCGTGCAGCATGCAGCAGTGAGTAATGCAGCAGTGTGTGGCGTGCAGCAGTGTGTGGCGTGCAGCAGTGTGTGGCGTGCAGCAGTGTGTGGCGTGCAGCAGTGTGCGGCGTGCAGCAGTGTGCGGCATGCAGCAGTGTGCGGCGTGCAGCAGTGTGCGGCGTGCAGCAGTGTGTGTCATGCAGCGGTGTGTGTCATGCAGCGGCATGCAGCAGTGTGTGGCGTGTAGCAGTGTGTGGCGTGTAGCAGTGTGTGGCGTGTAGCAGTGTGTGGCGTGTAGCAGTGTGCGGCGTGCAGCAGTGTGCGGCGTGCAGCAGTGTGCGGCGTGCAGCAGTGTGCGGCGTGCAGCAGTGTGCGGCGTGCAGCAGTGTGCGGCGTGCAGCAGTGTTGTGCAGCATGCAGCAGTGAGTAATGCAGCAGTGTGCAGCAGTGAGTAATGCAGCAGTGTGCAGCAGTGTGCGGCAGTGTGCGGCGGGCAGCAGTGTGCGGCGGGCAGCAGTGTGCGGCGGGCAGCAGTGTGCGGCGGGCAGCAGTGTGCGGCGTGCAGCAGTGTGCGGCGTGCAGCGGCATGCAGCAGTGTGTGGCGTGCAGCAGTGTGTGGCGTGCAGCAGTGTGTGGCGTGCAGCAGTGTGTGGCGTGCAGCAGTGTGTGGCGTGCAGCAGTGTGTGGCGTGCAGCAGTGTGTGGCGTGCAGCAGTGTGTGGCGTGCAGCAGTGTGAGGCGTGCAGCAGTGTGAGGCGTGCAGCAACATTTTTAGCCAAACATTTCAAGCATTGCAAAGATGTTCCAGGTTTTCTTTCATTTAAATTGGGCAAACAGGATTTTTTTTCTGGAATACATATCAGGAATACCCCTTTCTTTGTTGGAAAATTCTCTAGCAAAGGTCAAACAGGAAATGTCTTTAGCAAGTTTACGCAAGAATGTCCACACACTGGTTTAGTTTTCCGAAGTTTTGTTTTGTTAAATTCACAAAAATGTAACATGCGTAACGAGTGAACTTTTAGAATTTGCAATTTAAATGTGCGCACGCCAATCTACTTTTTACAGAGCAAAATCAACTTTTAGAATATTCCATACCTGGCATGAAGGTCTAAACTCTCTGGGACAGTAGCCCTGTGGCTTTTAGCTCTTCATGTGCTCATTCTGAATGACCCGATCGGTTTACATGTGCAAGACTCATTTGTGTCAAATGTGTTAGCTATGTTTTGGTCTGCTGCTTACAACAATGCTGAAACCTGTTGAACAATAGGTGTAAACCTAAGTGGCATTCCATTTTATCACGGGAGAAATACGGTCTCCAAGACCAGGTCACAACAGGACAGCTGACGGCAACTGATTAACAGCTATAGGACAGAGGCCCCTTTACCTGCTCCCAGTAAAAGATTAACTGCCAGCGCCTTGTGCGTAAATCTGTGCAACATATCAAGACGGACCCCTCCTGATTATCCATCATTGTATGTGAAGTGTGAGCAGTGCTTTGGGTACCAATGGGTGGGCTGCTTTTAAGACTAGCATGTGTATGCAGACCTTAAGGTGGAAGGGAACTCCAAATGGTTTAGTGATGGGGAAAGCTGCTGTGTACCTTTACTGCCTGCTTCTCTGTTCTTCTCTCCTCTTCTCTCCTCTTCTGCAGCAATTAATGAGTAGCCAAATGTCTGTCCACTCCGCAAGAGATCGCTTTGATGGCATCTCAACTGCAACCAAACGAGCAGGTAGGGTGCGTGCATGGTGACTGTCTGAACCCAGTGCTGCCTTTCCTAAGGGAGAGACTGAAGCCGTCCGGCGCTGAGGGCACTGCGGACCACGTCCATGGTCTCCACAGCCCCTATGAAGAGACAGACACCACGGCATAGCACCAACCAATGGTGCAAGCAAAGTGCGTTTTCCATGTGCAATCCACTGTCCAATCATGTGCAAGCTAGACATATACAAAACAATAAGATTCTGGCAACTTCAGGTTGTGGGGGCAATCTGACTAGAGTTACACTTGCATTTTGAACCACTGTCTTTGTCACGAACGTAAACAGGAAATGTGAGAGTACATATGAGGGTACAGATTTTAGACAGCCCAGAGGCAGGACATTTATTAATTTCATAAAACCTCCAGAAGCTACTTTTACTTAACGTGAATAAAATTTAATTTATTTTTCGGAAAGAATAACACGGATTGAACATTATATTTATTGTGAGTTATACACGCACTAATTCAAAGAGGTGTTCTAACGCTTGCCATCCTCCAAGACTAAGCCATGACTCTTCGGCCCCTCTACCCTCTGAAAGTGAAAGCCTTATATGAGGTACTTCGAAATCCAGTGAGCTCGCTGTAGCATCCACCTTGGTTCCATGGACAATGGCAATACCGTCACAAGGACTGCCCAAAACCACCGCAGGACATGAAGCGCTGGTCTGACACTATTTGTTTGATGGTCATCTGTGGTAGAAAATGGGGAGTTACTCTTCCCCCTGCAGGAGCAGTCTATTCCAGGGAACATGTAATAACAGGGACAGGATATCAGCCACGTTATGAAATGGAAGGGAGGTGGTGGGCGGTGAGTGCTAAAGCAACACAGGGAAGGCTGGCATATGGTGATCACTTTCGCGGCCGCTTTGATGTTCTCAGTGGCCGCGTGGCTCACTGAGAACATCAAAGCGGCCGCGAAAGTGATCAGCAGGCTGCCAAATGGTGGGCGCGCCCGGCGCACATGCACTGTAGTTAGCGGCCTGAAAAGCACTCATTTGCACTTCCAAATCCCGCTTTCTATAGCTCTCGCCAGAGCAGCGCTAAAGCGCTGGCTCAGGCGAGACCTAAAAAGGCGCTACAAAGCCCTGCTTTCTATTGACATCAGAATGAGTAGATCTGACAGAGTGCAAATGGGTGATGGACTTAAATGCACTTTAAATGCACTTAGACTGCACTGATGGAGATTCGTCCTTGGCACGTTGGGGCTTAAAACGGAAGTTCCCGTGTCCGAGTCTTTCAAGGGCGTGCCCCCTCGTCATGAGAAAGAGGACCTTGCAGCGCTTTGCCGGGCTGAGGAGGTCATGCTCACAGAGCTGTGAAATCTTCTGCCCAGCAAGTTCGTCTCGGGCAGCCAGACGCCTGCACATTTAGCGCATGTACAGTGCCTGGCTACCTGACCCGAGCATGAAGCGTGTCTGCCAGGCTGACCTTTGATCGCCTGACCAACACTCTTCTTGTTTGAAAGTTTGTACATCAGCTTTACTTACCCCCTGTCCACGTTCTCAGCAATATTGGCACCAGAGAACTGCACTCCACATCATTGCCATGGCATGGATAATACGGCACGTTGATCCTGCCCTGCTAAAACCAGGGCCACTGGAACTAGGCGGCAGAGCAGGACCAACTTGTGTACCAGTGCTGACTAAATAATGTGTCCAGAGAATGAAAATGATGTGCCATAACCTGGCACACTTTGTGATAGTATTATTTCATTATTTTGTCATTTCATTTACTCATTATAGCACTATTTGAGCAAAGAGTTCACCTCATTAGTACCAGTTTAACAACAAAATCTAGCAATAAGCGGCTGAAAGAAGTCCAGTCATCCGCTACGAAGGGCCTTCCTCTGCAAAGGAACACATGTTGCAACGTTTTTGGTAACTTTTGATCCGTTTGAGCTAGAAACATATTTTTTTGTTAAAATCTGCAGATCATGCTGAAGTTGATAAATTATGTGCAAATGAGGCAAATCTATAATTTTGCGGAAAACTCTGCTGCCACATATTTGCATTATTCCAGTAGTCCAGGCTAAAACAAACCACCTCCTCTCTCTCGCTGAAAGAGTGCCACTTCACCCAGGGACTCGGGCAGCTTTTGGCGATTGTCACCCCCTCCCAGGACATAGGTCCTGGAGAAGGCCAGGCTGAGACTAAAGAGTTAGTTAACAGCTTGATTTATGATCCGCGGAGCCTTCTGCCCTAGCGGAAGTGAGGTTACGTTCGGGAGTGTCAAGGAAGCACGCTCCCATGTCCTGGGCTGCTGACACAGTGCTGTTTGTATTTTACTTGGTCAAAGTTTACCATTCCCCACAGAGGATCACATGCTGCTGCCGAGGCTCCTTCCTGGCAGATTAGAAGTGTCGGGCGTGGCCTTTACTGTGTACAAGAGGGCTGTAGGCCAGGCCCAGGGGCTGAGGCTGAAAGTGACCACTGTAAGTGATTCTGTCATGGGCAGGGTCGGACTGGCCTAAAGGGCAATCGGGCAGTGCCCAATGGGCTGCTCTGGAAGGTCAGTGTGGGGGCTGTTTTTTGGCTATTTGTGGGCTGGTTTTATTGTTTCCTGTGCCAGTTTTTACTGTTGATTTATTTTCCTTTTTTTTTAAAACAATCATTGCATGCAGTTAGCTCAGATCCACACAGTCTTCCAAACTTTGCAAAACACTTCTACAGCATGTCGTTACAAGTTCAAACCTGCACAAATCTGCGGTTATGGGCCGCCATTTTGGCTTCCTAATTAACTAATGGGAGCCACTTTTAGGTTGGTGCCCTCACCAATTTTCTCATGTCCCTGGTCCAGTGGGAGCTTGACCAGATCCAAAGGAAGACTCAAACGCTAGCCTCCACTGTCTGTCTGAGTATTCTTGTTTAGTGACCCTCGATGGGTAGGAACGTCATCAAAATTAACAGACGTGTATGGAGCGGGCTGAGCGAGAAGCACAGCACTCTCTCCCACTCTGATTATTTATCCATATTTGATTAGGCCTCACTAAGAATTCTGGGAAAGAAGTCTCTCCAGCTGCATCCAGGGGAGGACTGGCATTATAACTACGGCTCCCGCTTTTGTGGTGATGATTTTTTAACATTTCCATCTGCATTTATCCATAGTTATTCTTTGGCCATTTTATTGGTATTTATCAATATTTATTTTATGTTTTGAGAATAAAGTGAGTCATAAAATGGTACATTTACACCTTTATTTAACTAATATACATGCACTCATACTTTGATGCCTGTTGCGTTTTAGCAAATTAGCCAGCCGAATATAACAAAACACTACACTGACAGGTAACTATTCGCATTATACACAAATATATGTTAACATATGCCTGTATTTAAGGGAATTGCTTCCTGTTGTTAAAACTCCATGGTGTCTGTCTGCTTAGCAGTTGGTCTGGAATTCATGCAGGACAACAAGGAGTGTCACTCACAACAAGCACAATGTTCTGTAATTTTCCTCTTTTAAAATTCATACAGACCTAGATTGTTTTACGTCAATCAGTAAAAACGGCAAACTGGAAGCCTTAATTATAATAAATGGATGGGGCATAGACTGTTACTGCAGGGCGAGATTCCTGTGCCCCAGTTGGCATGCCAATAGGCGTAGCTGAACCGGACTGAAACCGAAGAGAAGCAAGGCTGGGCGCCTTCTGTACAACAGACTCCAGTACCAGGGCGGCTCTCTTGGCTTTCAGCACCCAGTAAGCTGCTTGTGATAGCAGCTTCCTCAGCACTGGGAGAGGCCTGCTTGAATAGTGCTTAAAAAGGTGTCTTTTGAGGAGCTGGCCGACAAGTCTCTATCTCTATAGCACTTTACCCGGCACTAAGAACTGTGGAAAACTTAACACCAACTGTGTAGCTCTCCCTCCAGCTGGGTTCAAGAGATGTAGAATCCTGGGCATCTCGCTGGGATCAATCAGACAAAACAGCAGGCAGAGGACTGCACACACCCACACACCACGCCAGTGAAATACCCAAAGGCACATAAGAAGGCACGCCCAGATTACTGACTTTGTCCAGCCCTTCCGTCCTCTACTGCAGTGTTGACGTGAGGTTCCCTAGCAACCATTTAGTGGGTGCTACTGCCCTCTGGCGTACAGTTGTAAAAGTGAGTCTCCTGCCATCCTAACTATTCTTTTACCCAGGTGCCCTCTGGGTTTAGCGTATAGGGCATGGTCTATGGCTATCTCATGCACCCACACGCCTCATCCCCCAAACTGCATCCATGAGCACCAAGTTTGTCTTTTAGTCAAACTTGTGCCCACTTCAGATGCCCCAACCCCATACCAACATTTTCGCAGTGGAGATCAGAAAGTTGCTATTGGGTACTGTGACCAGTCCAGAAGTACTGGAATATTTAATTAGTTCCCCCTCAGGACCGTTGTGTTTTGGGAAAGTTTGTATTATAAACTCTTCGTCTTTCAGCAAACCTCATTGAGAAAGGTTGGGCACATTTGCTGCCCTCTGTGCACTGTGGGGGAGGCATGAACATTTTTCTACAACTACTTTTGGTTCTTGGGGTGGCTGGTACCTACAGCAGGGCGAAGCTTCTTCAGCGATGCAAATGTGTTGCACCAAGAGAGAGGTCTGCTTTTTGCTGGTGGACAAGAATCCCTTGAGCAGGCTGAGAACCTCTGGTTTGTCTCACTTAAGGCAGGATGACATCTGCATCCCAAAGTGGGGCGTTGCTCAAATCTGCAGAGCATCCTTCCTGCCAGCAAACCAAGAAATATGCAGCATCTTCTGAATAGTAGCATCTGAGGCAGGTGACCTTACGTACCCTCTAAAATTCATCCCTTGACATTAGGCTATCATTGAACAGTCTGCTCTGTGTTCCATCAATTAATTAACAAATCAGCCCAAAGTGATTATTTATGGAAATGAGAAGGATTCTGAGCTTTTCACACTCATGGTGCCTTAGCAAAGTTCTGAGATGCACCCCATCATTACGGCTGGAGTCTCCGCAGTTCTGTCTCTACAGGGGAAGCCATTGACTTCAGGGATGGCTGTGCTGCCTTACTCAATCATCAGAAGGACTAGGCTACTGTTTCAAATGCCTTGTTGTGTCCCCTGTAACCTCGAGGATGGCTATGCTTTGGAAGTGGCTTCCCTGCGCTCTTCTGAGGTTCAGAATAGTATCTCCCGTTTACCTTGAGTGATCGCTTTTCTGCATCAAGTATGGTGAGGGATATCTTTGCTGTATGAGGTGCTGATTTACAACTTACGAGTAACCATGGATAGATTTGCACGGATAAATCTGCTGTCTGGAGCCAGTGCCTGTTGGATCTGTGTCATCAGAGAGCGCTAAGCTGAAGTATATATGTAAGATCTGTGCCACCCACTCCATTGCTTTTCTCTTGAATTTACTGGCCTGCAGCATCTGTACACCATGATGGATAACCCAAGTTCCTCGGGCACCTGCCTGCATTAACTTAAAAGATTGCTTTGGTTCTGAGGTGCAAGCCTCTAAAGTATGTGCACTCTTAGACCGCTTTGCCTGGAACTCAACGGCTAGCTCAAACTACTGCTTCCCAACATACTGTTTGTATCTCGGCTGTAAAGGGCGCACGTCTATAAAGTCTGGACAATTTGAGCAATATCACTCTAGTTGATGTACACGCCTACATGATCTGTGCATCCCAAACCATAACTTCATGAGGTGCTCACCTGTAACATTTAGTTTGGTCAAAATCACAAAAAAGAGACCAGGGAATGAGCCTTCTCTGACTCCCCTTTCGATATCTTAAACTCACAAAAGAGAGAAGGACAGTAAAAAACAGGGCCAGGGAAAAAAAACTGGGTTGAATGATAAGGTTCTTGTGCTATCTAACAGTCCTTGCTAAATGAGAAACATGAGAGAGAAGGAAAATGGAAACATTTCTTAATACTGCCCTCACCCACTATGCAGTGGCATGCTTCATCACAGGGCCGCTGCAAACGTCCAGGTGCAGACCAACACGCTGGATGGAGCGCGTTTTTTTTTTTTATATATACAGTGGTGAGGGAGATAGATAGAAGGTAGAACAAGCATTTACAATGCAATGGTCTCGGCACTGTTAAAGTTAGAGCTATTGACATTGCTCATGACATTATTTTTGTTTGTTTTTGCTTTTAAAACATTTAAAGAAACGGCATTGTTATTTACAATGTCCATAGCTTAATTACTCTCAAATGCGAGACTTATTGCATTTGCACCCACACACAGAGCCACACACACACAAAGCCACCCACACACACACACAGAGCCACCCACACACACACAGAGCCACCCACACACACAGAGCCACCCACACACACTTGGAATGCTGTTTGCGTTTTTTTTTAATAGAAAATAACAGAATGCTTTAAACATTATGTTGAAAACTATGGCGCAAAGTGAAAATTTAAATTTGACCAGCCAGGTAGCCACACTTTTAAATAGCCCTTTAAAACATGCCACAGCTATTTATTTTCCACTCTGTTGTAGTACAGCCTAGGGCTGGTGGTACAGTGTTACCACAGAATTCGTTCTGTAGCCACTTGCCTCCGTAAAAGTAGAAGTTCTGCATTACTGCCAGTACTCAGAAGCCCTGAAAACAAGCACTTCTCCATTCTCCAGACTTCACAAACCAGATATGCCATTGTCTGGGAGTTTATCAACATTTGTAGTTTGAAACCTTATAAAAACATGAAAGCAACTCATCACATCCGATTTGAAACACCTAAAATTGCACCACTGTTTCTCACATATATCTACTAAGAAGAGATTGGGAATATTGCCTTGCGTGTACACCCATGACACCAAATGATAGTAGAGACTGCTGCTTTAAGAGCGCCTGTTAGTGCCTAGTTGATGAATGAGATGAACATTGTAATTTTCAAATATAATTATATGCAGATATAATTAAAAATACACGATATCCGGTAGTAATGCAGCCAACATTCCACCAGGTTAGGCAACTACAAAGAGATAAGGTAAAGGGCTGAACACATCCCAAAAATATTTTGCATGTGCTGTGGAGAGATAAATAAAAATACACGATGTCCGGGAGTTTGACGGGATGTATGCGGGAGTGAGACACTAACATTCCATCAAGTTAAACATTTATGGGGAGATTAGATAAAGGGCTGAAGACATCCCAAAAACACTTTGTGGGTGCTGTGCAGATATAAATAAAAATGCATGATGTCCAGGAGTTCGATGGCAAGGGAGAAGGTTGTATGCAGGAGTAAAATGCGAACATTCCCCAAAGTTATACAGCTGCTGGGAGATTAGATAAAGGTCTGAAGAAATTCCAAAAACACTTGCAGGTATAAATAAAAATGCACGATGTCCGGGAGTTCAATGGAGGAGGGGCTGAGGGATGTATGCAGGAGTAAAGCGCTAACATTCCACCAAGTTCGACAGCTGTGGGGAGATTAGAGAAACTGCTGAAGACATGGCCAAAAAATGTTGTTGCTGTTGTGCTGGTCAATTAAGCGAGGGTGTTTTTGCACCATACAGAGACTATCGTAAGGGTGCCTGTGAGTGCCTCGCTGATGAATGTCCTGGCTACAAAGAACAGACGGAGACTGCTGCTTTAAGAGCGCTTGTTAGTGCCTCGTTAATGAATGAGATGAGATGAGCACCGTAAGTTCCAAATATAATTATATACAGATACAGGGATGTATGCAGGAGTAAGACGCCAACAGTCCACCAAATTATACAGCTGCGGGGAGATTAGATAAAGGGCTGAAGCTATTCCAAAAACACTTTGTGGGTGCTGGGCAGATATAAATACAAGCATTTGCAATCTAATAAGTCTCGCAATTGCGAGACGTAAAGCTATTGCCCTTTTAAACATAAAAGTGGGCACTGCGTTAAAGCGGGCGCCCCCAATTACTCACAAAGCGGGGAAATATTTAAAAACACACCACAAAGGGAAACCGAAAGGAGAAACCTGAGCAGGAGGCAAGGCTTCCCTTAAAAACATACATTATGAACTGGAAGCGCTAAAACTGAACAGTTAGGACTCTGTGTAAGCTGAAGGGTCACCCAGAAGATGTTGCGTATTTTGGAAATCGCTGACATTCCAAAGGGGAAACGTTAAAAATGTGTTTGCTTTTTTGTTGCTTTTCTTAAAATAGGGCGAGTATGGAAACAGCAATCGGCTCTCTGAGTTCGCGCAAAGGGTAATAAAACACAGAGGGTGGCGAGCACAGATCTGCCGGTAGAGTAAGCAAGAATAAACAAATGTAAAAGTCGCACTGTAGATGCGATCGGGATGATTGTTTCTAGATGCACATCCCCGTAAAGGAAAACGGAAGATGAAGGAGGGGCCATCACACGCTAGACAGAGTGATGGCCAAATAGATAATTGGGATGATTGCTACCAGATGCACGTCTATGTCAAAGAAATGTGAACTAAACGCCAGAATGCCATAGTCGTACTCACTGTTTGATGTTGTCCCCTAATGCTTTGCTCAGACTCTTCTTGGCTGCTTCCAGCTCGCTCACAAAAGTCGCCATCTTTGAGCCCACCCGCACGACTTCTTGCAGAGCAAAAGATTGAAAACAGAAAAACACCGCCGAACAACAAACCAAAGTGCGCCCGCTCTCCTCAAAATTTGTTTAAACAAGCAATTGCATTAATTATGTAAGGAGGGAGAGGGTTTTTATTTGTAAATAAGCCCGGTGTGATTAACAGGTGTGGCGACGCCGGTTCGACTGTGTTCAGTGTATCGACTTTGGAGGTGAATCTCGCAGTGAACAGTTGTGTGACACAAATTAATTCATGGCATGCAGGACGCACACCGATTTTAGTGTCAACTTCACCTACAGAGCATCCTCACTGGGTTGAAAGTGGAACTTGTGACTGGCGGGATGCAGCCACGTCCAATCACCTAAAACGTAGATTAAATTATGCTAAAAAAATACGACTAACATGTCTGCAGTGGTCCCATTAGCGCCGCGCACGTGAAATCCCCACAGAGGCGCTAAAGAGCGTCCAATGGGAAGCATACAGAGGCATCCCCAGCCCCCTCTGATTAAATAAACGCTTCCCTTCCCCCCTCCACCCGGGCCCCGCTGAGCGCCGAGAGGCCGACCCTGCTCCGCAATTTTCATCTAGTTATTCGCTGAGTTCTGACGTCGGACTGAGGGGGGACAAGGGGAGGGGGTGGGTATATTGCCGCTTGGTGTGTACGCCGAGGAGCAGAGAGGTGGTCGCTTTAGGAGCCGGGGCTGTGATGCTGCCGTTTGTGCAGCCCACATTGGGAAGCAGGTCGGCTCTCTGTGCGCATGCGCACTGGAGGAGTACTATGGAAGGGATGATGTCTGTAGCCTGTGTTGGTACACAAGAGAGGATTAGGGAGCTAACGTTTTTTAAAGCGTGGCGGCGTGTACTCAGACAGAGCTGGGGGTGAAACATTGCACTGTGTGTATAACTGAAGAGCTGGGGTTAAACATTGTACTGTGACTGCATACACACCCGGAACTGGGTGTGTTTGCACAGTGTGTGTACACACGCAGAGCTGAGGTGTAACATTGCACTGTGTGTGCACGCGCAGAGCTGAGGTGAAACATTGCACAGTGTGTGCACGTGCAGAGCTGGGGGTCATTGCACTGTGTGTACACACGCAGAGCTGAGGTGAAACATTGCACTGTGTGTACAAGTGTAGAGCTAGGGTGAAACATTGCACTGTGTGTGCGGTACCATCCTGAGCCCTGCAAGAACATACCGAGACACCACCGCCTTTCTCCGAGGCGAAGCACAAATGCCTCGGAGAAACGCAGTGGCGTTTTCGGATTCGGGGGCGTGTTTCTTTTTCTCTCCTCTTGCCATTGGCTGGAGGAGAGAAAAACACGCCCTGCGAAAAGCAACGAAAAAACACGCCCCCCAATCTGAAAAGGACGGGGCCTGTTTTGCGCGACAAGCCTCTTCTCCAATGGGTGGCCAGCATTTAAGAGGCCAGCCAATGGAGAAGAGGAGAGAAGAGGGGCGGGTTCAAGCCCCTCTTCTCCAAAACACCCGAAGTCATTAATTCTCGCGAGCGAGACTGCGCAAGCGCAGCCTTCGCTAGCCGAGACCTAAAAAGGAATTTAGGGATAGGGAAGAATATTCCCTTGAGAAGGGATCTCAAGTGCAGAAAAAAAGATGAATTAAAACTGTCTAAGGAGATACCTTTCTATTACCTTTATTCTTGGTTCCCCTTGGCAGGATTAAAAAATGAAGTGATTAGGGGATATACAGGAGGAGTAACTGCTCATAGATCCCCGCTGCAAGTACCAACATGTTTCGGCCTTCCTATTTATCCCCCTTGGGTCAACGAGGCCTTCTTCAGGGTGTGGATCCCTTGGTGCTAATGGTCTTAGCCCACTCTTTGGTCTTTGCGGCACTTAGAATTTTATCAGTAACATTTTTTTTCTGATGCACCTTCTACTTTTCCACTAGGATGTGCATTTTCTGTAAGGGAAATAACACATACAAATTATGTTTTGCTCCCCCTCAGAAAGCTCTCTTCATACCATTATAAAATAACCCTCGCTAGTACACCTCAGTGTTGTGCTTTGTTTCTCGATTATTCGGTTGATCCACCACAGTTAAAAGCATACTTGTGCGGTTAAAATTAAACCGGCACCCGTGAGTTTGTGTGGACACATCAATTGCCAAGCTCTTAAAAAAAGGAAGAGGGACTCTACCCTTCCTGCACTCATTGGATAAAGCAGAGAAAAGAGGAATACCCCAATCCTCAAGTTAGTTAGAAGTGTGTCTTACCCGAGTTTACGAATAATTTTCTAGACCCGGGACCATCATGGGAACGATGTCTTATTGTCAAACTCTACATGGAAAAACACACAAGAAAAGGTAAGTTCTAAAATTCAGTAAATATTGTTATTAGGTCCCCTTGCTGGGTATCGGAGTCACTCACTGAGTACCTGGGATACATGCATGTTCGTGAGGCTTCTTCTTTGTTTTGGCGGCCTCATTATATCCCTTCAAGGCAATGTTTTCCCTGCCCGATACGTTTTTTCTTGAGGTCCTCCCATCCCGAAGCACCCTTCATTTGCGCTACTATTTCTAATGACCAATGCCCCTAGAAACACTGAGAGAAGTCTCCATCATTTTGGTGTCTAGCGTGATCTTACTACAATGTTTTTGAAACCTCCGGATTTTCTGTCATCAATTTATATATTGTTAATCCCTAATAAGTTATATTTGATTTACGCTATTTGTTCTTTATACCTGTACATTTTAAAAGAACCCAATTCCCTGTTTCAAGTTAGTGACTTGTTTTGTTCTAATGCAGTCTTTCTTCCATGGCTTCCCTGTATGTGCTACGTTGTCCATCAGGCTTTGTAGGCACTATTATAAGCACATCAAAACTCATGTATAATATGGTGGTCAAGAAGAAAAGGCAATCTTCAGCTGAAGAAATGCGTAATTGAACCCCCCCCCCATGCATGTTTTAGTTGCTTCAAGTAATATGCAATTCTGTCCAGCTACTGAAACCAGCACATGTCTAATCGGCCCCACTCATCCAACTTACTCCAGAGCCAGTTCTATGAATGTGTCCTCCAACTTATCAAGCAAGACACTTGTCTTGGGATACTTTAGAAAACAGTCTCAAAGGAGACCGGAATGAGCCTGGAGCAGCCTGGCGGAAATGTGACTTGTTCCTGAGATCCAATTTGAGGGAGGTCACAAGCTCTGCTCTAACATGCACAGGCTGAGGGCCAGCTCTGCTGTCTCAGGGAGAGCCAAGCCTTGTGCACCCACATGACTCTGCTGCCTGAGGGCTTATGCCAGAGTCCGTGTTTGGAACCCATGGTTCCTCCTCTGAGTGTTCACAGTGTGCTCTGAAGGCCGCCAGCACAAGTTCTTGTGTGCATTGCACTTACAAGCCAGAGTGCCCATGGCTCAAGTGACGGCTAATATGGATTTATTTATCGGTTGTAAGTTACTTGGTCCATTGCTTGTCCCTTCACCGCCAAACTTCTCATTACAACCTCCCGCTGCTCTTTATTCCTATTTCAACACCTGCATTATACAAAGCTCATGTCCTTCTTCTCTAAGGGAAGCCCATTTTCTTGTGTCATGAATGCATCAAATTGAAACCCCTCCCCCTGTCCAGTTTCTGGCAACTAAAACATTGTAGCATGTGGCGATCAAGTAATTCGAACCAGATCAGCCACAGTGACCCTGTTAAAGACTGATATTAAGAGTCCAGATTTCCTGGGCTCACTTCATTGAACTGAGGGTCTACCCTAACTCTAACACCAAGACTACTTCAGGCGCAGCCGTCCTGATCAGCCTTGCATGATTGCTTCCAGTAGGTAGGTGTCATCTGACCTGATTAAATCAAAGACAGCATTCCAAATGTGATTTTAAAAGCAATAGTAATAGACATGGAGACATTTCCTGTGAAAACTTACATGCCAGACATGTACCTCACGCTACTTGTGTTGTGCCATAACCCACCACCAGCCTTGTCTTTGTTTAGGGAAGTTCGTCGCCTTCTGTGATGTTTGTCAGTGCCGGCATCAAACGTGCACTATGAGATAATAAGCAGCTTATAGAGATCTCTCTGGTCAGCATTTTCAGGACGATTTAAATCTCGGAATCTTCAGAAGTCACTTTTGCTGTAGATTTGTCAGTCATGCGCACACACTTTCTGTCTCCCTTGTCCTTTTTTTCTACAAATTTCCTTTATATATAGTGTTGACACAGTAGCCCATACCCAACTAGTTAATTCACTATTTGTTCTGAGAACTATGGAACGAGGAAGGACTGGTGACGCATCTACCTTGATAGAAATGTATTTTCACTTAAATTGCATTGTTTTTCCAGCTATTGAAAACTATGGGCCTTTTTAACAAAGCTCTTTTGTAGTCACAAAGGCTCTGATTCACAAAATCTGAGACTTTTCAACAACAAGATAGATTTTGGGTATGTACGAAATCTGCATTTTGATTTGGTAAGTCGTTTCCGAATTCCAAATTAGACTTCCGAGCACATACAGAATCGCAGATTTAAAGGGGTATATTTAGGATGTCTTTTCCAGTTTGCCATTTCTGAAGGTATGCATCAATGGTTTGTGACCGCAGTTGTGGCTGCAAGCCATTGATAGTTTACCAACACCTCAAAGGAGGTGGTCACCCATTTGCAAATTTGAAGCAGTCCCCAAGGGACCAGTCATTTTTGTGAATGTTGGCAACAGGGGTGTGGAATTTAATAAAACATCTACTTGTCCATAGGCCAGGTTGCTTCATAAGTCTTAACTCCTGAGGCGGAAGCCGGGAGGATTGCTGTTAGGATTTTAAAACTTGTCAGTATTTTAAAATGTGTGACTGTTATCACTGTGCTTTTACTTACTATTCCCTTCTTGCACCCGATCTGGTGACAGGGCATCTTCCAGGATCACCCGTGCAGCGGAGGTTAGCGCTGACGCAGGGCTCTATTCTTGTTGCCGCCATCTCCCCGGGACACGCACTAGCCACGCCCACTACCGCTAGGCCACACCCTCATCCCTCCTCATAACTATGTGCCTAGCAAGGACGCGCAGCGGACGAGCGCAGCGGGCGCGCCGCCAGCGCGCCGAAGGCGCGCCTAAGGCAAGCCCGTCTGCGCCCGTCCGCGCCTGGCCGGGCCCAGGGACTAGACAGAATGGAGAAATAAACAGCTACACTTCTCTTGAACTCCTGTCCCTGCAACACTCTGGTACCCCCGATCTTGACCCTGCCATACTCACCCGTTTAAAGGATAATAACATCTATCCTCCCTATCTAATAGAGGAGAACCCGTATACCATACCTCAAAATTTCTCCTCCACTAGCCTTACTCCAAGCCTAAATGTCCCGACCCTTCATTGTTTATATCTTAACACCAGATCTCTGGTGAAACACCAACTAGATATCTTCCTATTACTTAAATCTGATACACCAGATATACTACTTATATCTGAAACTTGGCTCACGGAGGACTCTTTACCAGATATTCTCACAGCTCTTCCGGCAGACTATTACATCCTATTAGCTAATAGAAAACCAGGAAAATCTGGGGGCGGCGTTGCCGCAATCATTCATAGAAACCATACGTTTACCACCCTACCCCCCTTGGACCTACCAGACACAGAAACCCTCGTAATTAAATCTGATTCAGACAAAGGAACTATGGTGCTGGTATTGATTTATCGTCCACCCAAAACCATGCTCACTTTCCCAGTCTCGCTGTCTGAGCAAATGGCCAGTCTAATCGTTAATTACGATAAAGTCATGTTGATCGGGGATCTAAACTATTGGTACAATAACCCGGAAGCAGGACCCCAGGCCACAGAACTCTTTGAGCTTCTCTCCCACATGAACTTTTCTCAATCAGTTCTGATTCCAACTCACAAAAGGGGACATATTCTGGACCAGATTTGGTCTCGTAATGTCCCACTATCCACCCCAATGATAACGCCCTGCATATGGTCGGATCATCACCAACTGCAATTCTCCATCACCTTTCACGGCCATCTAAAGGCTCCCACCTCTGCGGGGGGGCTAGTAAGGAAATGGAGCTCATTAAATAAACAAGATTTCCTGTCCACTTTGGCCAACTCTCTTCCAGCATTTTCCCCAGACATTAATCTCATGGATAAAGATCTTACTGAATGGCTCCTGGCAGCCAGCAACAAGCACGTTCCTTTAACTAAGCTCTCACGTGCTCGCCGCATGGATGCCCATAGGTGGTTTACTGCAGACCTAAAAAATCAAAAATTAGAACTGCGTCAATCGGAGAGAAAATGGAGACATGGGTACTCTGATGAAGATAGATCTTTATTTACAGCTGCCCGCAGGAAGTATAAAAACTCTATCCTATCTGCTAAGGCAGCTTTCTTCTCCGAAAAAATCTCTAACGCCCAAAACAAATCTAGAGAAAGCTTTAGGGTCGTAAATGACCTATGTAATGATGTCAGAACTTCCCCCCTCTCAAGTTCCCACTCAATTGATGTGCAATCAGCTTAATGATTTTTTTAAGGATAAGATTGCAATCATAAAAGAGAGTATTCAGTCTAGCCTGACTACCGCGGAAAGAGTGGATATCTGCAGAAATCCCTACGAACTCAAGGTGATCCCTCCTATAGATCCATCGAGGTTAGCAGAATTGATGAACAGAGTAACATCCGGGTCCCCCAATGACCCTTGTCCCCCGCACATATTGAAGGAAGTCTACTCCACATTATCCCAAGGAATACTTCCCCTTCTGAACGAGTCCCTATTACAAGGAACAGTCCCCAACTCTTTCAAGAACGCTACGCTGGTCCCATTAATTAAAAAACCTGGTGATGACCCTTCCAACCTATGGAACTACCGGCCTATATCACTCCTCCCTTTCGGTGCAAAGATTCTAGAAGCCCATGTGGCCAGCTGTATCTCTAGTTTCATAGAGACATCTGATTTTCTAGAGCCCAATCAAGCCGGCTTTCGCCAGGCGCACTCTACCGAGACAGTGATTTTAGCTGTCCTGGACACAATGAGGTCTAATGCCGATAAGGGCATACATCAGGCCTTGGTGCTTCTGGACTTGTCCGCAGCGTTCGACACGGTGGATCATACCATCTTATTACACCGTGTCGAACAGGCCGGCCTACGTGGCACGGCCCTCGGATGGGTCAAGTCCTTTCTGAATGACCGATTCCAGGCTTTCAAGCTTCAGAACTTTACGGCGCCCAAACTCTCCACCATCTGCGGCGTCCCACAGGGCTCGTCATTGTCCCCCCTCCTGTTCAATTTATATCTCAAACCTTTGCTGCACTCTTTGAAAAACAGGAAGGTTACAATATACAACTATGCGGACGACCTGCAGCTCATATTCCCATTAAACTCCACAGACTCCGTGGAGGAATTTCAGGCCACCATGTTGCACATTCAAGGTTGGATGGAGATGAACCATCTAAAACTCAACCCTGGAAAGACCGAGTTGGTTCTCCCGGGTAAAAGTGTGACCAGCTGGGGCCCTCATTTCTGGCCGCCCGAAATGGGATCTTCCCCATCTCCCTCTCCATCAGTAAAAAGCCTTGGGATCACCCTTAATACCGATCTGTCTTTAAAAAGTCAGGTGGGAACTGTGATCTCCTCATGCTTCTTCCAGCTACGGAAGATCAAGAAGATTGCTCATCTGCTCACGCGCTCCGCCCTCATCCAGGTGGTAATTGCCTTGGTCCTCTCCCGCTTAGATTTCTCTAACTCCATTTATCTAGGCATCCCCCTGCCTCTCTTGAATCGCTTGCAGATTGTGCAAAACCAAGCGGCCAGACTAATATTTAAATGCAATGGTAGGAGCTCGGCGAAACCACTTCTAGCTACCCTTCACTGGCTACCTCTAGCCCAACGGGTAACCTTCAAAGTAGGCTGCTTGGCCTTTAAGGCCCTTCATGGAAAAAGCCCCAAGTTTATAAACCATCTCATAAAGAAATACGAACCGGTTCGTAATCTTCGCTCTGCCCACCTGTCCCTCCTTACCTTGCCTCTTTTTAATAAGAAACGCCTTGGTGGATGCCGATTTGCCTACTGGGCCCCAAAGATCTGGAACTCGCTTCCCTTATCTCTTCGGAATTGCACTAATCTAATGGATTTCAGGGGCACTTTGAAGACCTGGTTGTTCAAACAAGCACACGGCTAGGATACTGCTTACCATCTTCACTCTTCTCTAGCGCCATGAAACCTCTGGGTGCCCGTGCGCTACATAAATTGCGAATAACATAACATAACATAAATATGCTTGTCGTGTAAAAACAAAAAATCCACTTGTCCATTTGGTGCACATATTGCGGCAATAAATGATGGCAGCAATCTCGGTCTGATTATGCCGGGGCTCATACCATAGTAGGGTTTGAATTCTAGCAATTTCCACATTTTGCCACCTTTGTAGAAATTACGTACTAGGGTTATAGAGGTACTGTTAGTTCTAGGGTTGGAATGCGCTTTGGATCCTCTGCAAACCTACTAACGTGCTTGTTTTAGGGGTTTTCACAAGCTTTTCTCTAATGTTTTCCCATACTGAGAAAGGTTGGAAATTTACTCCTGACAAGGGCAGAAATAAAACTTCTTCCACAGGTAGGGAAAAAAGTTGTTGGATGGAAAGTGAGCTTGTAAATGCTCAACATATTTTCGCATGAACACATGTACACATGGATATTTGGTCATGCTAAAATGCAGTTCACAAATGTTTTCTATGGGTACGATTTCCTGGCCTACTTCTGTAAATTATTGTGAATTCAATAAAGCTGCAAATCTGCACTAATACTAGGGCATGTATGCCTTGGGTGCACTTTTGTGACTTTATTTAAGAATTGGGCCCCTAATTAGCTTCTGAGTTAACCAAGACCATATTTATTAAAATTGTCTTTCTCGCTCTCCATCTATAGACTGGCTTCACTGTGAGTGACAGCATTCTGCTTTTTCACAAGGAGCATATCGGCACACAAAGTGGTTCTGTTCTGTGCCAGAGGCTACTGTGGCAATGTGTGGTTTTTGACATCAAAAAATATGATTGCTTTTTGCCAATGTTTGGTATAATGTTGAGAGCCTGGCAGCTCCCACAACAATAACGTTTTACTAAAAACCATGTCAAAACAAGACACGCATTGACAAAACCAAAAGGCTGACCACCAATGTCAGGCCTAATTGCTTTGCCAACGATTGCTTATTTTCATATTTCCCATAATCTTGTTGAAACTGGTTGCACTAATTCTTCCATTATAAATATTTTTTGAAATACTAGCATGCATCGACCCATTTTAGTAGATGATGCTTCAAAGAAATGGTAACTAAAATTTCACAGTAGTTTAAAACGCAAAATGTTTTTTCTTAGTTGCATTTTTTGTGAACATTCAGTTTGAAAGTAAAGACTCCTCAATTTTGCTTTCAAGCTTCTGCAAATATTAGCATCTAATCAGAGAGCATTCTGGGAGCATTAAACATAGCCAAATATTGTTAAATTTTGCAAACATGTGTACACATTTTTATACTGGGACCCCTGTCAGCAGTGCAGTTCGAGCTTATTTTTCCTTTGAGCGCTCGCCCTAATAATAGCTTTGCATTAATGAACCATATATATGTCGGACAGCATTAATATATGGACACTAAATATTACCTTAACTGCAGACAATGCCCTTCCCTGATCCGTTTATTTAAATCCAATCACAGAGGTGGTGGTCTGCTGACCCCAATAGGTCACGATCCAGGTGATGGCAGCGAATCATAGTTGTTCACAATTTGTGACCTATCTTGATAAAATTCATGAGGCAGCTCAAATTACGACCCGCCACGATTCAGTATTTTGTGATAGACCTATTTGTCTGGTTTTCACAAAAAAAAGTGCATTGGGTAAGAGTGCGTAAATTACGACCACTTTAACCGAATGCATTCTTTTGCATAAGTCCCTATATAATGATGGCTCAGCTGCACTCCGCACGAGCATGGTCGAAACGTCCATGCTTTAAACTTTGGGTCATATTTGAGAGGGGTCTGTCATCTGTTCCCTTCCAATATATTATGTGGCTGCTGGCACACCACAGGGCTTTGGACAATTCTAATCATTATTCTGAAAAGCTGCTTTTGGAACATTGAGATATAGTAGTTTGAAAACATAAATTTGGGTCATACCCATCTCCTTGTCTCATTTAACTTTCAGGCCCAATTTACCGTTAAGCCTGAATGGACCTGGTTTTCAAAACTGGAGGTAGGGAATACTGCTTCTCTAGGGTATATGCTTGCTCTTGGCTTGATGCCGCATATTTAAAAGCATTTGTTTTGGCCCGGGTGGTAACTTTAGATTAATCCAATTGTTCCTGTGGTTGCAGGAATAAGGGGATGAGAGATTTGACATTGATCAAAAATCCCTTAAAAAAGAGAGAAACACTAGCTTTACAACTGGTTGAATTTTCACACATAACCGCTTAAACATGCTTTTATACACAAGTTTGGAGTGGAACTGAATAAGGTTATTTCAGAGGAAATGTGGTCACAATGTGGGTTGGAGCACAAAAGTTCTCTATATACTTGCAGTATAAAGAGAAATAATATAAAAGAAACCATGGCTTGATTTTCACACCGGTGAGGCTGAAGTAGGTGCTTGGGTCATGCTATCTCTGTTGGATTGTGGCATGACTGTTGCTCACTCTTAGTGGTATCATGTAAAAATTCAGGACCTTTGGTCCCAACTGGCCCAAGAGGTGCCGGTGATTCTTAGTCTTCTGTCACCCATTCATATTATGGGTTCCAAGCTTAAGTGAAAATAGCAAGCATCCCGTGACGAATCAGGTGGGCAAATTAATCACTCGTATGTTTTTGTCAGCCATATTGTTCTTGTCCCTCTCTTGAAAATTGGGCGGAATTATCTAGTACCTTACATGAGATTTGACTGGTTTAAATAAGTTGCGGATAAAAAGCCATTGCTCTGATGGATGCTGGGAACGTGATGTGATTGACCCAATTGTCGACTGCACTGTACTAATTTATGTAATGCATGGGAAAAACTGTTAAATAAAGTTGTTGACAAAATATTGCAGTGCTTGTTTGGTTGCATGTGGCCTTGGTGTGTTGGAAAGTTTAACGTGGGGCCAGCTGCTCAATGCATCTAATTATCTAATTTGTACTTGAGGGTGTGTGCTGCCTTCACCTCACTTCATGCTTTTCAGTCTGTTTTCCTTCTGTGGAGACGGAGGAGCAGTGATGGTTTGGTCCTTTTTTCAACCAGACATTCACTCTCATTTGCCTTTGTTATGTTCCACTATAATGCACTTTGGCCATTGCTATGGCCTTGCTATGGATATATTGTGTCTTTGTGCCCATGTCCCTATGTTGGCGCTCACTCCTTTGTGGCATATCCATAAACTTACTATGCCTGCCCCTGGTGAGGAACACATCCTTCATTGAGATAATCACCTTGATTCGGGGTCAAGGTGTGGGACTCTGTTATCATTGCAATAACTATAGGTTTTCACAGTGGAACCTCTTCTGCTCACCTAAACATACTTCTCTCCATTTTAAGCAGAACACTTTCCTTTCTATGATTATTGAGTAGCCTTCTGTTAGTCTATGTCTTTTTCTTTAGTTTCATCAACTTCTCCTTCTAGGATTTTCTAGCTGCCGCCTCTCTCAATCATGCATACAGTCCTGGCAGTGCCTGCTTCTCTTGTTCAGTTCTGTCTCCCTCTGTCTTGGAATCTGTGGTGTTTGTTACTATTTCCACTTGTTGACCAAAGAGCATGACCCGCACTTGAATACTCCTTTCTTTGGGGGTTGTCTTGTTGAACCTGGCTGTAACGTATGTTTGATACTGTGAGCTAGTCGTCATTCACATTACAGGCCGTTCCATTAACGAGAGTATGGTGGCTTCCATATTCCACTTTGAGGTAAAGCTTGTCACATCTGCTGACACTTAAGATCAGTGGGGGTTGTATAGCCTGTCTCGCTTGCTCAATTCATGAACAAGACACACGGCCTGTGGTTCTCTGGATTATTGATCAAACCTTAGTCGTAATCCTCCTCTAATCGAAGTAAGATTCTTGTTGTGTCTGTGGTGAAGTGATGAATGTAGAGAAGTCATGTTGGTTAGAATGTGAAGAAGGACAAATATCGAATAAAGTTAAGTCACATTTGATTGAATTGAAACACCAATGAGTATAGAACACTTCTGGTCATGTAGCAGGCCTTGAAAAATCATAAAAATGCTACTACACCTGCAGGTCGAGTAATTTAAATAATCTACTCAACTTAATTGTAATGTATTAGACCCGTAAACTGTTCTCAAATTGTGTGATCATTGGCAATAATGTATTTTACAGAGTCGCCTTTTTATTCATTCTCACATGAGTGCACCTTCTAATGTGAGTTCTGCATTTATGCTGTACAAAACAAAACTCTTTTGTTTGATTAAGCAGACTAAATCTTTGTTCCATGTGTAATCTAGCCCACATATAGGGTACACATAATCCCTGACTTGCCTCTCAGTTTACTAATAGCATTGCCATCAAGGCAAGGGCAGGACTGTTTCTCAGTTCATGTTTAAACACTCACTTTTAATAAATACATTTCTAAGGTATGATGTTGTAGCGCAGTGTCATTTACAGACAGTAAATTTCCAAGAAATGGCCAAAAACCTTCCCACTACCTTGCAGCTTTACTGATAAAACTATATAGTGTATTAACAATAATCTATGAAAATTGGGGTTCAGAAAACATATTTTCCATTTGCATATCACCAAGTAAATTGTTCTGATTTGTTTTTCATCCTATTAAAATATTTTTTTTATCACACTAAAGTACAGTAAATGGGCTTTTACGACTACTGAAATATATTTTGAAATGTTTGAACAGTTGACTTATTAGCTATTTAAATGTGTGTTAGGAAAAACAGCCTTTAATTTCACACTTCATAGAGCAGGTCAGACAGTCCACTTTACAAAATCCTGGAACTCTGCAGTCAGAGAAGGAAAAGTAATTGTAAACGGACTTCTGACCTCTGCCTCTGCACAGAGAGCAACAGTGACAAGATTAAAACAAGATTTAAAGGCATCTTTATTGCTCCTTCACTTTCTGACTGAACAGAACACCTGTTCTTTGTCAACTCACCAGAACAGGCGAGTAGGTCCTAAATATAGCTTGACCTGATAAAATCTGACTTGCCATAGCTAGTGGGCAAGTAGATTTTTCGAGGCCTGTGTAGGTGGAATCTTGTACGTGAAGAGCGCAGCTGAGAGTGACTCTGACTTCAAGAGGACTTGAAACTTGTGGATGTGAATGCCTCTCTCAGTGTAGGGGACTGTTTGAATTGGCTTCCAGGTAGACATGATTATCCATCGTACTGCAAAAGGTTCGCTTTGGGGGTGTTGTCTTTGATCAAACAGGGATGATCAGTATGTAAATATTCTCAACATTTTAAGACCGATTCCTGAAAAACGATTGAAAACCCAACTCATGGAAATGGCTGCTGGATCCAGACATTTGACCCCTGCAGCTGTACAGCTGTATTATTCCTTCCACACATATTTGGTAAAGATTAAATCTTTATAACTGCAAAGACAAGTACCTGATCTGACTAACTGGGTCAGACTCTTGGAGGGCAGGGTTGAGGATTCAGAGGACTGGTTCCGCCACAGCAGCATCCGCATCATAGGTTTACCAGAGGGCCTCGAAGGTGTTAACTTAAGCCAGTATGTGGAAGATTGGATCATAAGAGAGAGATTACCATGTTCGTAACAGAGAGAGAACTCCCTGTGTTCTGGGTTGCCTTTCCCAGGAGCTTTGTGTAGGCCAAAAGTGACCAAAAATGTAAACTTTAGTGACAAGCACGCTATTGTGTGCTGTGCCAGATTGGTGAACCACTTTATGGTGAATGGTGCCAGGACAATAACATTTCTGGACTCCCCCCTAACAGGCCAGCACCACTGTGCATCATTCATGGGAGTTAAAAGAAAACCTCCCACACCAAAAGGTGCCCCTTTTTCTTATGAGGCCTGAAAGGAGAGACAGACCGCACTTTCTGCAGCTTCACAAGTGCAGGAACTGACTCCTTGAGGTTTTCAAGAAATCCTGGCCATCGTGGACTCGGAAGGGGAATCTTTGACCTCCCTAAGCAATGTAGGCTTGGTTGGTCTCCTAGCCTTCCCGCCTCAGACAGTGGATGACATAGTGTGAAAACACACAGCATATATCAGAAGTATTTCAAACTACTGTTGAGCCCACTGTCATGAATGTCAAATGATACTTGCATATGTGTTTGGTATTACAATAACGTCAACCAAGCCAAAAGGTGGTGGGGCATTGTACAGGGCCAAAGGCAGGCATAAAGTCAACGAGTGATGAGAGGTACCTGGTTCATATATGACTAAGGCATGTGATGTAGTGTTCCTCAACGAGGTGCATCTTCAACTCTTTTGTTAATTGGAACAGCGTTGGAATGGTCCTGATGGTTTTTGGGATGCTGTTCCCAATCCTGGGTGCGTAGATTGAAAAGGCCTGCTGCTTTTTTTTTTCTCTTTTACACTATGCCTGCAGTCTGATGGTGTCCTGGGTGCAGATCTTTCAAGAACCACCAGAGATGTTGAGGTTGTCTGCAATAAAAGTGGGACTTTGTAAGTGATGCAGATGGTTTTGAAGATATGAATGCCAGCATGGGGAGCCATTGGAGTGCCATTAGGATGAGTGTCATGTGATCATATTACTTCTAGTACTGGATGAGATGTGCAGCGACATGTAGGATGCTTGTAAGGGGTGCCAGTGTGCAGGGTGGGAGGCCACAGAGCAGATGTCACCCCAGACCAAAAGTGAGAATAAGCGGGCTTGAACATCATTTCTGAAGTTGTTCTCTACTTAAGTGTGAGACTGGTGTCCAGGATGATTCTAGGCGAAATAGTGGAGTGTGTCCGTGCCTGCAAGCTATGATGATTCACAATTGGACTGTATTTTGTTGCCATCTTTGAAAAGGCATTGCCAGACCAAAACTGCCATAGAGTTTTCAGGAGGTTGCTTCTGCTACAACCCACTACAATACAGTCCTTCTCTGTGGCCCGTACCACAATTGTGGGTATTGTTAGCGACTTCAAATTCTGGTAATATAAGGTCCCTTGATCCACCTTGCTTCACAACTATATCATGGTTTAAGATCTTAAGAGGTTGGTGATTTCTATGTTCCAGTGGTACCGGGTGACATTCCACAGCTTTGTATTCTGCGGCCTTGAGATTGCAACTTTGACTGTGGCTCCTGCAGACATTGTGTGGGAAGTCCTGGACCCTAGTGTTCAAGATCAAGTAATAGGAAGGACATTTGTCTCAATGCTTATCTTTATAAATATTTGTAACTACCATCTTATGTGCTATTTAGGCCCCTGCTGATTCATATTCTTAAACCTCTTGTACTAAAAACGTCACATGCATTGTAAAACAGCTTGTCCCACTTACTTCTTTCTCGAGCATGGAAAGCCCTCTTGCCCTTCATTCACTTCTTTATCTGTCCTCCCACCCTTTCAAGATGGTGCTCATCTCCTCCTGAGAGCAACCTCTACTCCTGGGCACAGAGGCACTAAAGTATTAGTTATCCCCACCTGGACTTCTCAACACTCGATTTTATTAAATAAATGTATCACCATAGTGTGAGGAAACAGATCTCTGCTTCATACTATACTGATCTCAGCTAATGTAGTCACCACTGTCTCAGTGACGACTCCTGAATGGAACCTTAACTATCAATCTCTACCCACCTGAAACACTGGTGCAGCATGGCCTACCTCTTGGGTCCCGTGGAGGCTGGCACCTACCGTAAACTGTGGTGTGTAGCTCTGGAACCTCGACCTGTAGCTGAACTTTTGCTTTGACAGAGCTTACCCCAGGACATCTCTTCTCTAGTCAGGCTTAGGAACTCTGGCCACACCCAATTACACTGCTGCAGTGAGCTGCTTGCTCACTGTCTTCAGATCAGTGGCCAAGCTCTTCTGCCCCCCCTCCCCCCAAGAGAAGGCAGCACCCAGTGCCTCAGTCCGTGTACAACCCTCAGTTAAATGCTAACTTCCATTTCATATCGCATGGCACCACACTGGTGTAGTGTTAAAACATGGAATTCTAGCCTCTACTTCACCTTACCAGAGTAACCCCTAGGGCACGAAACAGCTTCCCTTTTATAGTGTCCATGTAACGGTGCTACCCTCTAACAAGAGGAAAATGAAATAAATATGTTTTTCCTCTGTTTACCACTACATTGGTTGGTGATCTTCCTGCCTTTGTCTGTATTTCCTTTTTTCAAAGAATTCCTCTGGCCTAATCAACATATCGTTCCATTATCGGTGCGCTTCCCTTCCTTGGAACAAACGGTAACTCACTTCTGCCCTGTTGGTCTGACCTCCCCCCTGACGTTTCTGCACTTAAGTTCACATTTGAATAGCAGCCTTGTCCATGGCTTAGACCACTGTCTGCTATTTAAGGCGGTATTAGCAATTTGTGGTACAGCTTTAGAGTAAGTCTTTACATAGCCGTGTCATTGTCGAATCATGGGTAAATAACAGCTGCATCTGGACTGACTTCAGTATTTGAATATGAAATTACTGTAATGGGTTTTGGGGTTCAAGTGGGCACATACCATGGAACATGATCATGGACCCTGGTATTGGGACCCAGGCACCAGAACATTGGTGCTGTAATGTACCACCTAACCAAGATGCTGAGGCAAAGACCCCAGTGTACGTGCGGGCTATGGATGGGTCGCACGTGACGTGGCGGCTCGTAAAAATAATCCAGTGGCGGGGCTGCCCAGGCAGTCGCGTAAAGGACCCTGAGAACACGGGCTGTCGTGTGGCGTCCCCCATTATTTCTACGCCTGTGCTACCCTGTTAGAGCCTACTCTAATAGTAGGGCCAACTCTACGGACCCTTGGGCAGTGGAAAACAGTCATGGAGATACCCAGTCACTTCCTAAGCGCTTCCAAAGCCTCAACAAGGAACAACACCGATCCAGATGCACTCCTGAACTAGAGTCCATGAAATGACAGATGTGCAGATCTGGAGTACACAATGAGCATCTAACAGTGACTGTTCCCCATACACTGCCTGGCAAGTGACCCAGCACTCCAGATGAGACACCGCAGAGCATGGCCTCCTCTCCAGTAGCTACGGCAAGAGAGATGGGGAGCAAGGACAGAATGTAAGAAGATGACGGTCTTAGCAGAGCAGTTGTATCCCACGAAATAGAGAGAATGGGAAGTAATTCCTGATGTCTTTGTCATAAAGTGGTGAGTTTTGAGTCTGTAGATAAAATAAAGAAGTATACATCATGTGCCCACATCCTGATAATAACGTATCTGAACACAAGATGAGCTACGTACAAGGTACACCAACATTGATTGATTATCGGTATGTTGTTTGCATATTGTGCATGGTGTAAGTGTAGACCGCCTAGAGCTGGGGAAAGTCTCCTTTGTTCACCACCACTTCCTTTCCAACTCCCCCCACCGCCTGAGTCTGTTCCACCTTACAGTACTATAAATAGAAATCTCACTTCTGCTTTATTTAAAGTTAGTTTTACAGCCTGCAGATACTTAGAAGTCAGACTATTTTTGGCTAAAGAATGCAAAACCAGCCCACAAAAGGAATTCCTCAGCTTCTGCGAAAATCAGCCAGCAAAAGCAACTTTTAACTGGTTCCAAAACTCGTATGCACCTTAAAAGGGTGACTATTTAAAATGCTACAAGAGAACAAGAAATGTAGAAAAGTCTTCGGTTTCTTGAACCTGTTGGCTTACATGCAGGAACCACAGACTTTAAGACTTTAAAATAGCAGGCCTTTTCCTAGTTTGCAGTTGAAATTCACAGAAAGGCTACTTGCAAATCAAATCTGCATTAACTAAAACCCAGTGCCTCTATTTCGTCCCAGTAACACTAGGAAACCTTTATGCAGGGACTTGGTGGAACTCCTGCGTTGTTTTTAGATGGCTTCTGCTGTCTTCAGCTTGTCACAACCACACTCCTGTAGAACCTGCATAGAGGAGAGCGTTGGGACAGTGGCTGAGTCCTCACATCAGCTGCCTGTGAAACAGAATCTGAACCCGAAGGATATTTATCTGGTCTGCAAGGCGACTCGCAAGCTAGGCTCACGCTACTTGGCGAACAAAATTCATCAGCCTGCGTCCCAACTCGATCCTTGATCCTGCCAGCGACCAGTCCCTATTTCTTCAGGTACCTTACTGAAAAAGTCCACAACTTGATCACTCAGGTCTTGACCCACTGAAGTAGCATTTGTGTGCAAAAAAGCCATAAGTGATTTGATATTCCCCATCTTGATTGGCAGAGTCCAGGTTTATTGAAATGTTGGAAGCACAACTGTAGAAAATGTAATTATATAATATAGAGTTATGTGCAGGAAAGTGGGTAACCGAGTAAAGATGTTCATGTCTGTTGTACATCTATAGACTCGCAGATTTGTGTCTATTCCATTGTTTTGCAATCGAACATTCCCCAAACTACTCCCGTCACAGGCAGGGGTCTTTAGAGGGTGGTAAAAGCGAAGACGTAGCTAAGAAATGTAAGTGGTAAATGTTATAATGATCTGCTCATCAGATTTTTCAGCAGGTGATAAATGTGCACGTGTGAATTTTACCCTGTAGACATCTACAACTGTAGTCGAATTATAGGAGTGCTCTGGGATTCTTTGTGAATCCCGGAAAAGTCAGACCTGTACTGCAGATGATGGGAAGAAACCTACTCAAGCCACCTGTATTTTGCCAGCAGGCTGTCTTAAAAAGTGCTCTTTTTCAGGCTGCCACACAGCCCAGTTATTGTTGTAGGTGTTAGTGGGGGGTAGCCTGTTGGGGTGTGCATGTATGATTTATATTGTTTTTTATTTTTAACTTTGGAGGTTTGAATCTGGTGAGTCCACTCCACCTCACATCATTCAAAGGCTGACCAAGGGCTGCCTGGTATCCCCAATATAGTTTGCGCCACTTATATAACCCCTGGTACGCAAACTAAGATCGAGTAGACCCATATGGAGGATACAGCTAGAGGATACAACACGCACCACGTCCCTATAATCAGATGGCATGATGTTATATGTGCGAGATGTGGAGATAGATTTGACATCAATAGCGAATACGATCAAGGAATTTGGGGAAGTTTCGAGAATGTTGGAATGCTATAGCAAGTCGTGCATGTTTCCCCTTAGACAGTCGCCGCTGCAGCTCCACTCGTCATGGGTGCACGAATGGTACACGGGGACTACACACCTTTCAATATTTGGATATCCATATATATATTGATGCAGTGGATGTGATGGGGGGTAATATGCACAGAGCAATACGATCCCCTAGATCACAGGTGGTCTTTCGGTCCACGCTACGGCTGTCTGTGGTGTGGTGAATGAGGAGGTCAAAATAGTAATGCTGCCATAATTATTGTACTACTTTTCAAATATCCCATTTATACTCCCGGCACAGATCTTTAAGGAGCTAGATACATTATTGGTAACCGTGCTATGGGGGCAAAGAGACTTACTGTGGTCCGGGTAAAGCCGAAGCTGCCGACTCACAAAGATGGAATGGGAGTCCAAGACTTAAGAGGGTACTATATGGCGGCCCAATTACTGTGGCTTGTGTTCTGATTGGCAAATCACCACTTAGACAAAACAGTAACCATAAAGTTACGTCTTTGCGAGGGAGCATTACAGGCAGTGTTGATGCCATGTAATAATTCCGGGAGAAACCGTCCACTACTGGCGAGGTCAGCTCGGGGATCTCTGAGGCAGAGTGTGGCTCCCACAAAGCTGGTTCAGGCTTCTGCGCCATCGAGTCCCTTGAAGAGACTCCCGACTACATTGGGGCCCCTAACCCTCCGAGATTTACATCATTTGGATGCAGCAGGAGTTGTCGCTATAGGACACCTGTTTTGCTATAGTACCATCATAGATTTTCAAACATTAGTAGATGAATGAGACACCCCTTCAATTTCTAGAGTATAATAGAAAGGTACATGCTCTCCGGCAACAATTGGACTTGGACACCATTCAGCCCGCTGCACATGAATTGATGCAGACGTTATACACTATAGGGCGGCGCCAGAAAGTGGCATTCTGGCTTTATAACCCTAGGCTAGAACACACAGGTGCCTCCCTGCAAGGGCTCTGGAACAGATGGGAACCGGTGGTGGGTCGGGTCTTCAGTGTCAAAGATCGGCGAAGAGCCTTAGAGTAACCATAGGAAGCATCTTGTAATGCTTGCTTTCGATATGTTCAGGTTACCTCACCCCCTGCAAGATTAGTTGGATATATCTAGGGGCCTCTTCTACTTGCCCTAGGTGTGGAAATGAGACCGCAAATTTTCAGCACATGATGTGGTGCTTGCCTGTGATAGAAAATTAATTCTGTGCAGTGATGGACTGAGTGAGTCCCGCAGTAGGGAAAACTGACCTGGGACTGGAGGACCGCCTGCTGGGGATACACCCGCTACCCAAAAAGAATAAAGCACTCACTAAGTTTGCTGAGATTTTCCTACTATTGGCCTTAACTGTGTGGAAAGCGGCTGTGTCCACTACGCTAGAGAAATGGAGGCGGGAAGTTGTATTTTGGAGAGAAGCCGGGGGCTGGGCCCTACTTCAGGAGGAAAGATATGGTTAATGTAAAAAAGCCCATTGCAGAAACCTGATGTGAATTAGTGGCTGTTTTCAAAGAAAATGTGAATAATGGTAACAGCCCATCATAGACAGTAGAAACCTGTAAGAGTCTGAAAACAGTATGTACTGCTTGCAAGAAAATGTCACCTAGTAAACCTAAAGCTGCGATTTGAAGAGCAACGAGGAGATACGAGTAGAAAATGTTGGGGAGCGGCCTCAGGTAGAGAGGTGACTCCTGTATTTGACTAATGCATAGGAACACCCTTCAGGATAATGAGCTTTCTGAGGGCAGTTTGGGGGAGGGGGGGGCTACACTCAGGTGACTATGCACTTCTATCTTCCAAATATGTGGTGTATTGAGCTTGTAAAGTATCTCTACAGTGATCCAAGATACGATATTTTAGGAAATAATGATTGAAGAGACATAAGAGGTAGAAACGTGTAAGCAGAATATGCAGAAAACAACTGTTTTGAATGATCAGCTGTACAGTTTGAAAAGTTGAGTACAGCCTTTTTGAAATGTGGGAAAGAGGCCTTGAACCTCAGAGCAATGTTAATACAGTTGTTTCCGTTCCATGCATATTAATGAACACCGAAAATAACTATAGATACTTGGGGAAAATAAATCAAAGGCTAATCAGTGGGTGCATCTGATCTGAGCAGTAAGGACATCTCATTAGTACCTCACGATGATTATTTTTGCATATTGCCAGGTTCAGGAAAGCCATAAAGGGCTGGCTCTTCACAGGTGATGTTCAGAAGACTCTGACATCAGAAAACCAGAGTATGGTCAATGTTAACAAAACCCAAACACCATGCACCTGACGAATCAAATTCA
The DNA here is from genome assembly GCF_964204655.1 of Triturus cristatus. Taxonomy (NCBI): domain Eukaryota; kingdom Metazoa; phylum Chordata; class Amphibia; order Caudata; family Salamandridae; genus Triturus; species Triturus cristatus. The sequence continues at coordinate 60,381,084 of NC_140592.1, forward strand.
TCTGATAAATTGACAAAAGTGGTTTGGACACATTTCTTCCTCCTCTGTTGCTCACCCTGAACAGACCCTGCTTAGTATGTACTTAACAGCTGAGCTTGACCAGAGGCTACTTCAGGATTATTACCTGCTTCATTTCTTCTGTACCTCTCAGCCGGAACAGACTCTTCTTTATTTCTCCTTTTGCACCTCGCGTGCGACGAGTGGGTGCACCCCTTCACTGCCACCTTTACCTTCTCCCGCTTGAAGATTCACAAAGTAGATATTGCAGATCCTAAATATTTTTGAGAATTTATATTTTTTTTTGTATCAAGTACCATAATCCCGCGGACATCTCATTGCCTTTAGCAAAACATTTTTTTTTGTAGATGCAGACAATGTATGGTGGGTTCCTCCTTATGTAAACTAGAAAAATTAGCAAGGGTCGCTGGGCTTTAAGAAGAGTATTGGGGTTACATGGTGGGGTGAAAAGAGTAACATAAGGCAATCCGATTCACTCTTGCACTGTCAGGGCAGCATCTTACCAAGTGCTATGTCTCTCACCCGTGCATGTGGCGGGTGCCAGTCTGGCCAGGGTGTAAGCCGCGACCCGAATATGGCTCCCCAGACTGGGCTCGATTGCCTCTGGCTTGGGTTGGGAACACCTACTCAAAATGTTGGCTTGCTTTGCCCTAGCAGGTTTTGGCGGAATCTGGGCCTTGCTTGCTCTTTCTTTCTCATTCATGAGCAGTATTTGGTCAGAGGGAGGGACTGTCCTCCTCATTACAAAAAAAAGAAAAAAATGGTGCATGACTACTATACGTGTCATCCTTTCCCATCTCCGCCCTATTGCAATTTGTTACTCATTGGACAGAGCTTCTGCCTGGCCCACCTTGCCATTTGGATTATTGGATCTTCTTTGATTACCCCACCTTTATTTGGTGTACATACATAAAACCTCCAGGTACCGCTATGGCTTGCCTTTTGCTGTGTAGCTGCCAGTATGTATTAATCCTCATTAGAGTTATAATTTGTGTATCTATCTCTCTCATACCCTATCCTATGGGAACTCACAAACATTTGCCCTGGGGCCACAAAGTACGGCCTGTAGTGTGACCGAGGGCCGCACTGATGCCCAAGGGTGGCGGTAGCAGGTCTGGGTGGGTCAGGGATTGTGCAAGGAGGGCTAAAACATGTTAAACAAACAGGCAAGCATTTATTTGCAGGTTAATAAATGCTTGCCTGTTTATTTTTTTGAAAAAATCCTAAATATTAGTGCTCAGCAACTAAACAGCAGCTCATGCTGCTGTTCACCGGGGGCCACATGTAATGGTCAAGGGGGCCGCAAGCGTCACCCTGGGTGTACTTTGAGTATCACTGCCCTAGCCCATCACACCACCAGGCATTGTGTCCTATAACACTATAATTGCATCTCAGTGGTCATCACACACAACTTGAGAACACTTCCCACATAATCTTAAACCAAAACCATAACTCTTCCAATCACACACCCTACACTGCACTGTTTCATTTTCTATCTGGGTGGGCGAGAACCTTGGAGGCCCACATTGGGATACTAGGCGCTATACAAATGCTGTATATCAATACAGTAGTTGACTGCCTGTTATTGATTGGAAAGTCACGTTTTTCACACTCACTAACACTTGAAAGATAGATGAATCTGGGTACAGAAATCACGGGCGTGAGGCCTGCAACCTAAAAGACCAATCGAGAGTTTTGTGATGCCAGAAAGAGGAGCCTACTTGGCATCCAGGAGTTTCGGAGCATAGGGAAGATTTGGAAATATAGTTAATTAATGTCTTCATAATGAGTTCCAGGCAGGTATTATGGGGGCATTCTGTTAACAATGCAGAGACTCTCAAATCGAATGGATGGGACATAATGAAGGGAATAAAGGCCTATGGTAATGGGGTATTTTCATGGCCTCACCACTGTGGTCCAGATCATATGAAGTCAACTCAAGTACTTTTTGGGGAGACCTTACTTCGCAGCATTACCATACGTACAATCCTGCAACTCCGTGTCACCTAATACATTGCTTTTTAGGGTTTTGCATTCACAAAGAGTACTACTTTGCTCAGTGTTATACCATGCAATATCAAAACCAGGCTAGTAGATATGACTCGTGTTTACAAATCTTGACTTCAGTGCTGAATTGCTATAACGGTGCCTGGTGCCTGTGAGTTCCCAACCAAATTATAGCTCCGTAGCTCAGCAGGCAGGGCAATGCTGCAGAATCTATCTTTGCAAACCCTCCTAATCCCAGTAACAAACCCATCTTCAAATGGTTGACTGGATCCATTTCCTTTCCTTCATGCTTTCCAAGTGGTCTGAGATTTAGGATGAAAGTAGTCTCAAGTCATTAGCTTGACTGATAAGAATAAGATTTAAAAAACTCTAGGAGCCCTTTTATTGAAAGGGACATTACCCAAAAGACTCAGAACCAAGGGTGTTATCCTAATGTTCTTCTGAGACAGATGGACAATGGGGCCTATGGTACTTAAAGGGATTCTTCTCCACCAGGGGTGGTGACACTAAGGGAATAGTATCGTCTTCAGTGCACACCTGCACACTACCCTAGCATGAGCTCAGCTTACAAAACGTTGAGTGCTATTGCGAACTGTATTAACGCATGGAGCAAGAGTCTGGTCACCAAGCAGGTATCATCCCCTTCCAACGCCTTCTCTGGCCTCTCGCCTAACTGCTAGTGTTGTTGCTTCAGGGCAGCTTATTGGTTGATCCGGGACACGATTTTTATTCTGGAAAATGTATCCGAGCCAAGGTGCAGCACATGCTGTTCTGGTTGACCTATGTGAACTGCGTGCACATTCTGGTCTTCTTGCATTTGTTGACCTCAGTCTTTGCTTGTCATTTGCTTTATACCATATAGAAGAGTCTCTCAGTAATGGGCGAGGCAGGAACAGACAAGTCCCAGAATCTCCACGTCACAGAGGCAATCTCCGTGCACACTGGTAGTGATAATCGAGGCTCTAACTAGAAGTAGGCTTTGTTGCACAATGAGCAGGAATATTGTGGATCCAACCAGCCATGAAAAAGAGCAACCAGTATGCCCACACTCTAAAACTGTTATACTTTTGAGAGTCTGAATTGGTTTTTTTAGTTCACCACATTTCAAATTTTGTTTTTTAATGGATTTTGAGTTCAGCTATTTGGGCTGCAGGTTTTGCGTTCTGAGTTTCACTTGTGTAGACTGCATAGAGCTAGTTAAGACTTGGTATTGAATGTGGAAGGGCACCGAGGTGGTGCCTATTTTTAACAAGCATTTGCAATGCAATAGGTCTTGCAATTGCGAAAGTTTGAGCTATTTAACCTAGTGCATTGCAAATGTTTTTGTTTTTTTAAGCGGATGAGTGGGTGGAACGTGGAAGCAACACGAGAGAGGGTGGTGGGTAACAGCAATATTGGGAGGTAACAGCAACATGAGAGGGGGCGCAAAACCCAACAGGGATTGAAGGGCTGGAGGGGCCACTTTTGGGGAAAGCAATGAAGAGAAATACACCAGTAAGTGAATGAGTGAGAAGTACTTGGGTAACACAACACAGAGTGCATGGAGTGCTTGACACAAAGGAAACAAATTAATTATTAATGAAATGGGTTACAACAAGGTTATAAAACTGCATTGCGCTCTTCAGCTAACGGTGGCATTACCATTTATGGCAGTGAAGGTCCGCTGTATTCATATGCACAGATTTTCCCACAAAGTCTGGATGTACTGCTGCAGCACATGTTAATATTCGGGAGCCCCAGAGTGAACTGTTTATGGGAGTGAAAAAAGAATATGAGGGGCTCAAAGCTAACATGGAGGCCTTGGTTTTGGAACTTCCGGACCTTGCAAGCTCATACCCCTCTGTCGGTCAAAGCTCGCTCCCGCAAGGGAATCGCCACACGTGCACGCGTTGCCAATGAAGGCACGTTTTTGGGACACAAAACTGCATCGATGGCTAATGGTCTTTTTCCAGCCCTCCGACATTAAAAAAGGGTGAAGCGCGCATTTTCAAATAAGAGGTGCGCGGCAGCCATATGCTGGTGCCGTGCTTAAACATTAAGCACGGCGCCTGGGGACAGGACGGGGTGACTGGCTACGAGCCACGGGCACCATTGTTAATAGTGTGCACCTTTGTTATAGATAAAGCGCGGCACGCTCTCTATTTTATTTTTTTTAAAGCAGGTAACGTGTTAAAGATAAAGAACGGTGTGCGTTTTGAAGTAAAAAGAAAAGGTTTTAGCTACACGATGGCTCCTCGCATCATGCCCCTTCTTTTGCAAGTTGGAAGCTGTAAAACTTAAGCCATGCCCGTTGGTATAAAAAAAAGGTTTTGAAAAAACGAGAGCTTGACAACAAGCACGGAATCGAAACCAGTGGTGCGCGCGCACCACATTGTAGCGGGGTCGAGGGAGCGCGGCAGCAAAGCGAACACGTGCTAATTATAAACACATGTTTATAATTCAAACCAGATGCCACTGCTGCACGTAACAGACACCAATAGGCCATGGGCAGTTACATTTCTAAAGGAATCTGGGACATGCACCCGCCTTTCACCAATTGCGTGCTGTCTTTTTTTAAAAGATGCACGCAAAAGCCAATTGCAGCCGACGAAAACAAAAGCACACACACGAGCGTGTAGTCAGCTTTCAGAAGCCCCTACATGAAGTCTCGCAGAGCAGCGCATGCGCGCTGCTACAGGCTCGACCTAAAAAGGGTGCTAGGGAGGACCCTGCCAACTACCGACCTATTAGTTTGATTGATGCTATCCAAAAAGTAGTTGGCAGGGTGCTGCTGCAGAGAATTCAATCCTGGGCTGAGGATGAGAATATCCTCATCCAATATCAGGCGTGTTTCAGGGCCAGTACTGGGACAGTTGACCAGGCGTTCAGGCTGCTTCTCCTTTATTGGAAGGTAGTTGTGATAGGTGGAGGCAGTCTTTACCTTGCCTTTATCGATCTGAAGACTGCCTTCGACCTGGTCCCCCGGGATCGGTTGTGGAAAGTCTTGGATGATATGGGCATTCCCCTGTTTATTCTTAACTTGCTTGTTCGATTGCATGAGGATAATTACGCACAAGTGAGATGGGGGTCACAAGAGCAAAAAAACGATAGGATCTCAGTGAGCATGGGAGTACGCCAGGGCTGTGTTATGGCGCCTACCCTGTTCTCCTTATATGTGAACGGGGTGGTTAGTTTCCTTCAGGAAATCCCAGCTGATGCCCCGGCCCTGGCAGGAGATAGAGTACCTACCCTCCTGCTCGCAGATGATACGCTATTGATCTCTAAGACCCCGGTAGGGTTGCAGAGACTCTTAGATAGGTTCCAGCTCTTCTGTACCTCAAGGAGGCTGATTATCAACACCACAAAAACTAAATTGATGACATTCAACCCCGATAAGCCTTTCAGGCACATCTTTACCTTGGGTGGAACGCATTTGGAGAGAGTCTGCACTTTTGATTACTTGGGCATCCAACTCTCCGAAACAATGCACTGGAATCCCCACATTAATAAGATGCTCCTGAATCATAAACGTGAGGCTGGGGCAATAGGCAGAGAACATCGCTCCTCACAGAGCAGACCTGTTGCCCCAGCACTCACGATCTACACCGCAAAGGCAGTTAGTTCGGCCCTCTACGGTGCGGAACTGTGGGGGTTCAACAATGTGTAAGAGATCTGTAGATCCGAACACAAGTTTCTGAGAGAGTTAGTGAGCCTTCCCCGAAATGTCCCACTCAAGCCCTTGATGAGTGATATGGGAAGACGCTCTTACAGAGACATTGCTAGCTCAAGACCGCTGTTTTATTGGGCCTGATTGCTGCGAACTGCCGTACTTGCCAAATATGCCGCCGCATTTAAAGAGGTAATTAGTTTAGACGGCAACCACAGGGTTAGTTGGATTAACAATGTTAAGAAATTAGTATTTGCCCAGGGCCTTAAATACTCTTGGGAAGGCCGGAACCCACCCTGCAAGGACGATCTCAAAAAAGCATATTGGGCTTGGGTTGACACACAGCAATTCAGTAATCCCAGAGCAGGTAGGATGGCAGACTATTTTTACCAGTTTAAGCAGCACATACAGCTGGAACCTTATTTAGATTTTATCCAGATCCCAAGAGATAGGGAACTCTACATACAGTTTAGGGTCGGCTCCCTTTTAGTTCGTGAGCTCAATGCAAAATGGAGTCCTCCTCGTCAGACAATCGCGGATTGCCCCTGCTGTGAGGCACCAGAAGAGAGTGTGGCACACCTCATGTTCGCATGCCCAGCATACTCCCAGGCTAGATCAAGATGGATAAAACCGATCTGTAGACAGCTGGGTACTTCAGATCACTGTGTTGCTCTGCAGATCCTGAGATCAGATTCAAGAGCTCTTTTTGTCTGTGGTGTGGCGAAGTACCTTGGCTGCATTTGGCTTGTCAGGACAAAAGTTTTGCTTAGGGAGGCATGATTTTACACTGTGAATGCATTTTTCTATACTCTTAAGTGTCATCAAATAGCTGAAAAAGATGTAATGTTTTTTATCTTCACTTACCTAGTTTTATCCACTAATTACATTTTACTATTTATCAAATGCACAAATGAATTCTCCATCTCGATTTAGAGATTAGTGTGTTATTGTTAATTATTATCAACAAAATTATCAATCCTTTGTATATCATGCTCGGTTGGAATGTACGTACTTACTTTTATTATTGTTTTTATGATCACTCTTAATTTTTGTTTCTGGAATGTAAGAATGATGTCGCTTTTATGATACTTGTTATCGAAATAAAGCTACTTGACTGACTGACTGACTGACTGACTGAATGTTATACAATAATGAGTTGGACTTTTGCAGGTCTGTGTTCGAGGTTAGGTGACTTGGTGTTGCAGGTTTATTGGGGAGTCCTCACAAGGCTGCACTTGAATTCTTACATTACCTGCAGGTAATTTTGTTCTGGTTCAGTTTCACATCACCCAACATCAGCTCCACAGTGGTTCGGGAGTGTTGGTCCTGCAATGCTCGACTCCTTCCAGGATTCATTTGCACCCTGTAACTGGGGCTTCCACACCTCCACTTTCTACCACTTACACCATGGGCATTTCAACGGAGAGGGTTTCTGAATGAAGAATTTACAAGGATTTTGTTTGCTCTTTACTTTTATCCTGCACATTTTTCTTTTTGCTGCACCTCACTGCAGTGTTCTCGTCATCAGAATCTTATTTTTTATTTTATGATCCAAGCCGTGTGTTAAGGTGTATTTGTCCTCTGGAACTTGTCGCCACCGATGCCATCTGAGCTGTGAGCTACGACGATAGATCCTCATAGAAAACCTCGTTCTACTGCACCTCTAATCTGGTCCAAGAAGATAAAGCAGTTCTCAACTCAGGGCGGTCCACATCCTATTCTTTCTCAGAGAGGATAGCAGTTCAGGGGCTCCACGCAGTTCTACGTCTAGTCCAGCATTTTACGGTCACAGCAGCAAATTGCCCTGCTACTTATGTTAACCCCCGAGTTAGCGGAAGGGTGTGTAAACTTTGGGTTGCCCTAAAAAAGAAAAACATGCGCTTGTGAATGTTAATGACTCCTCTTAATAGAGAAGTCTGGAAAACAATTAAGATTTTGCTGCCCTTTAATTCCTCTTTACATAATTTTATGTATTTAAGCCAATGAAGAAATGCTAGACCATGCTTGTGAAATACCTTGCCAGGGTTGGATTTCTGGCAGCAGAGAATTACCAATGTAGAGCTGCCCTTTGACGCTTAGGGCAAGATGTGGGCAAAGCTGGTAAACCACCCCTTCTAGCTGCCAGTGATACAATTCCCTTCAGTCGAATGGCCTGCCTTTCCAGTTGTGAGCATGCAGCTGCATGGAGGACTCCTTGGCCAGGTGAAGAAAAAACAATTCTTTGGCAAAGTCTGAAAATTTCACCCACCTTGGTAATGTGCAAAGTTTACTGAATTTGACAAACTTCAGGGGTGCAGTTGGTACTTTGCAGAACCCTAGCTCCTGTTTACTGTTGGTCATGTCTATTACACATTGAACATGATAAAACAGTGTGCACCCTGCTTGTAAACATAAGGCGCATGCATAATTGAGACATAAAGTCCCATAACCCCCTCAGCAGTACACAGTAGACCGAACCTTTACAGTATAACTGGCACGTCAAGTACTTAGTTATAGCAAAAGACCATGCCCTCATATCATCCTTCATGGCGAGGTCAGACTAGCCGCGATTTTGGGCAAAGTGCATATTAGTGGTTTAAGAAACACATAAGCAGGTAGAAAAGCCCACTGGCCTCGTGCTCTGGACCAAGTATCAATCCCCCAGAGCCCAGTGCTGCCAATGCGTGTCATGATGATCCTAAAGGGCTGTGATGTTCCTCTATGTATTATATATCTTAATGCATCCAATAACCTCATGTCAAGCAGGTCACACTGTGCGGTCAATATCCATGGACCAGAGCACCCTAAACCTCTCATCCCAGAACTATCAGCCACTGGTGGGATCACTGGAGGTGTGTGGAACAGACCCCAGCTATCCGGCTAAGCAACAAGGGCATACCAGTGGCCGGCTGTGCACTTCACGAATGGAAAGTAATGTCCAATAACATGAGCAGATTCTGTCAGCATCCGAGTGTGTCGTGCCATGTTTGCTCTGTGTAGGTGCAAAATGCATGCCTAACAGCATGTTTAGGCCAACTGTGTAATGGGTACACTGCACTAGGCTCACATTAATCCCTTGGTGACATGTAGCATTTCTGGCTTTCCGAATACTGTATTAACAGCTTCCATAAGAAACTTGCCAATTCAGAAAGCATACGCTATTACATTCGTATTTAATGTGCCACATCTCAGTCATCCAACTCCTCCTAATTACTTTAGCAAGAAAAAAATGTTTTTTTCCATGATTTAAAAAATAAATCGCATACATTGCATTGGTTCCTTCTTTGCAGCATGAAAACACACATTCTTTCGTTTTGGTCTCTGCAACTTGCAGGTCCCAGCTTCAAATCCCAGAAGAGCAGCTCTTGCTTTCCCTCATCCTAGGGTAATAGTCTGAGATTGAATTGGGTCATTGTAAGACCTGCAGACGGTGACTGCAAGCACTCTATGGCAGTTATTCAATATTTGTCAGACATGCCTATGCACAGAAAGTCTCTATACTTCCTGATAGACCACATACCAGTGCAGCATTCCTAGTACGCAGGCAGGGCGTGTGCGGATGACACCGTCCTCCAACTGCTTTTACGGTGGCCACTGTGAGTGTGCCAGGCTCTAGTCACAGTTTCTCGCCATAGTATAGGATAGCTTTACATCAAGTACTCACTAAATCGAACTTCCACTCAACAGTTACGTATGTATGCAGTGCTATTAGTCAGTGCATCAACACCGTGTCTACACGTACCCCAACATTACCCCATACCATAACCTTGACCTCCGCCGACTCATAAACCTAACACATACCATAACACGTGTAATCCCTCTAAGCCACCACCTCGCATTACTCTTAAACTTATGTCTAGACCTTACCTAAACATAGCTAAGCCTAACCCTAACGCATACTGTAACCCTCTTAATGCCCCTAAGCCTACACCTTGCACTACCCTTAAACCACTCTAGAACTTTCCTACCCCAAACCTAATGCTAACCCTAAGCTTTACCTCATCTGTACCCTTAACCCTAACCTTCGTCCTAAAGGTAACACCAACCCTCACTCTATCCCACCAACCTCAAGAAGCTCATTGCAGTGTTGATGTGTTGCCTGAATGGTGGTATTCAGTGTAATGGCTGCTATGCAAGTGTGCTTCAAAGCAGTGAATTTGATGCAGAGCAGATGGACCCTCATGCCACTGCCTTTTCTCAGTCCCTGTTGGCTTCTGGCATCTCGTGCTTTTTGAGGCGTGCTGTGTCTGCTCTCGAGATCTGCCGGCTTGGCTATCCAAGGCACTATCTGCTTCTGACCAGTCTTAGACGACAGCCTTGGGCTATCGTGAAGGGAGAGAAATGTGTTGCAAATGTGTAGTATTTTGTGGCTTGTCCCCATGCAGAATATTGTATGGTACACACATTTCAGCAGTTGGTCTGTTGGTGCCTAGAGAAATATCATATGGTAGCCTGAGGGCCCCATCCCTGTTCTACTGAGATGGATAAGTCTTGTTCTTTCAGCAACAAGGGGCCTTGGAAACAAGGTGTAAGCTTTTTTTGACAGGCTTTGCGGAAGGTTGTGCATTGGCGGATTCCCCCCTTTGCTTTCTCTTTAAGGTCCAGTGTGGCATCTTCCCTCCTCTAGTGTTTCAGACCTTGGTAAGATGCCTAGACAATGATTGATAATATTTGTTAGGCAGAAGGCTCAAGGTATTCACACACAACTTGATGTCTGTGATAACACCTGGGGTACTGATGAGGATGAAAGCGACTTGTATTGTGCTCAGCTACTCCGCAGAGGTCCCGGCTCACCGCACAGGTTGAAAAGAAAGTATGTTTTTAGACCTGTCTAAAAAGCCAGGTTTTCAGCCTTTTTTTAAAAATTGCTGAATTATTAACAGCACGAAGATCTAGAGGAAGCTTGTTCCATGCTGTAAATCACAGCGAAGCCAGAGATCTGCCTCCCGCTCTGGCTAGCCAAATTCTGGGGGTCACTGCACCCTACATATATTGTTACATAGTGGCTGGTGTGTTTATGAGTGGTTTGTATATTGCATTCTAGTGGCATGGACTGGCTCTTTCTAAACATGAGTGTTTAAAACCTCCACCCACTAATCCTGCAAACCTTGAAAGATTGTGTAAGAGGTCTTGTGCTGAGTGATTACATGGTCAAGATGGATCAGTTACTCACCAGCTGTGATGACTAACTGGATATGACCTGAAATGCCATGGATGAACTTTCCTTCGTACAAATGACATCACTGCATTAGCATGGCGTTACTTACATGTTTATTTTCTGTACATGTTAGATTCTTTATTTTGGATCTTAGATTTTGTGAACAGTCATGGAGAAGTGAATGTTCTAACGGCCTGTCCTGGTTAATGTTCTGTGAATCACCAGCTGATGGGCATGGACTTTGTCTCTTTGTTTTATTATGCCCTCCTCTGTGTTTGTTCACTGAGGAATTCTTGGCACCACGTCTGATCTTTCGCTCTCCCTTGCTCCTCCTCTCCCTTGCGTTCTCTCTTTTGCTGTTGTCTTTGCTCTCTTATTTTCCTGCTCACACTCCTTCTCTTTCCCTTGCTCTCTCCCTCCATTGCTCTTGCTCTCATTCGCCCTCTCTCACGCGCGCTCTGTCACATTTGCGCGTACTTCTGGTTTTGCTCTCCTTCTTTTTTACTCCTGTTCCCTCTCCTTCTACCTCACTTTTCCTTGCTCTTATTCTCACTCTCTGTTTTAATTTTGTTCTTTGTCCATCTCACTCACCCTGCATCTCTTGCTGTCTGTCCCTCTGTTGACCTCTCTTTCTCTCTCCCTTTGTCGACATCTCTTTCTCTCTCCCTCTGTCACTCTCCTGCCACTTCAGTTTGACTCTCCACCTCTCTAATCAATTTGCTGGTTCCCTTCGATCAAATCCCTCCACAACCCATACTTAGGTCCAAGGGCACCTTGAGCAGGTAGTGCTAGTATGACTAGACGAAAAGCTTCAGTACCTGTCAGGTGTTAGGACACACCTCCTGGATTCTCTGCCAAAAACTGAACTTTGGGGCCACTTGTCACAGGGCTGCATAACGCCTACTTACCCCAACACTGATGGAGCTGTGCGACAGCGTAGAATACTAGAGATGCCTCTGACCCTCATAGGTATGGCTTCTGACGTATGCAATGGGATAGGGAAAAACGCACAGGATTCATACACGAGATGCACATATTAATGAGTTGATGTACAGAATTTGTAATATTATGTTAATGGATCAGGTGCTCAACCACTCCTAGGGTTTAATGCTGCATAAGTTTGCTAATATATCATGTGACTATTAAGATGCATGTGCTACTCTAATGCAGAAACTGCAATGTGCTGCAGAACAGACTTCGAAATGTATACTGTGCCTATAAAGGTGGGCAAAGGAAGACAAACGCAGCCATTTACTGCTGTTGTTCAAGCTAATACAGCAATTAAAACTTCACAATGGAGGTACTGGTGACAAAGTAACACAGTCCTCCTGGTCGAAGACACTGATGGAGACTTAATATAAGAGGGAAAGAATATCCAATGTGTGTAGACCTTTGTATCATAAAAACGGCCAATCGCCTCGCGCCCTTTAATCCTGATATCAAAGGCACCTACTATATGGGTGGCTACTGAAGAGAGCCGCTCTATTACCCTTCACTTGAAGTCACGCGCCTTTCTCTTCTCTACTTCCTAGATTGAAGGCAGGATGCTGGAGTTCACGGAGTCTGCAACAATCTTTCCGTTGGTGGACAATTACACCAGTGCTTTCGTGACTGCGACGGATGTGACGTCCATGCAAACAACGAAGCCCGCAACCAACGACACCAACATTACACTTCCGCACCTGTGCCTGGTTATATTATACGAGGACATTGGAAAGTCTAGGTGAGACCAAGAGCATGAACGGGTCTGGATTCTTCCTTGAGTGATTGTTTATTTTTTAATTTAGTCACCCCCTGAGTTGTCATGCTTTGTTTGTTTTGCTTGTTCATTAAGTTAAACAGTATAAATATTTGTAAGATCTCAGTCATTTTATTAAAAAAATGTAGCCAACATAAACTTTTGTTTTGAATATCGTACTTTTGAATATCTTTACTGATGCATGTCACCATAAGGCTGGTTCATCCTGGAGTAATAAAAACATAATTACATTTATGCACTTAAAAAAAAATATATATATATATGATTTGCACTAACAGCACTTAAAAAAATATAAACCAATTAATAGACGCTAAAAATATGCGACACTGTGGTTTTGACAAAATAATAAAACAGTAGCGTGTTAGATGCATTCAGCTAGTAATTTGATCCTCAATGTAATGTATCCATCAAGTTGAATGGACACTAATTAATATATGGATTGGTGTGATCCTCATTTGTACTCCGTGTTTATGTGGTCGGGAACAACGCTGGAGAACTCCATTCTGTGCAGGAGAGCCCCTCTGGCAGATCACTTCAGCGCATGCCATAGCCTGGTCTGTAAGGATCTCCTATTGACTGTCTCCCTGGGTTGGCGACACCACTTGGACATGCGTTGGATGACTGACGTGGCGCTTCATTCTCCTGTCCACACGCTAGCTTCTAACTTGCGAAGCCGCATTTATTCCCGAATCTGCTTTCCCCGAGGACCACTGGCCTCTCCAAATTAAGTGACGGTCCGATTACTCATGACCCAAGCACCCCGTGAATCCACCTTTTTCCTCTAACACAGCCGCATGCTCACCTTGATCCCCCAGTGGACCGCTGGCCTCACTACGAGAAGTGACGGTCCGATCTCCGTGGACCAAGGCACGCTGCGAATTTACTCAGTCCCAATTCTCTCACTTGGATCGCCCTGTCCTTACATGGTACAGATTAAATCAGGAATTACCTCCACACATTTGCCTCCAGGCTCCAATTTCTTAATTCAACACAAGAAAAGACCTGTTCTATCAACTGTATGACCTGCTATGGGCGTCCACCATGTATTTTTGCAATCACACAAATTTGTGTGACAGGACAGTGGATCAATATCTCCCATCTGCCATAAGGGGACTTCAATCACTTAATTTCCTTACAAACCTGGTGTTTGTGCTGTCTCTCCCTGTATAGCCCTCCCTCTAATGTGAAGAGAAACTATTAGGGTGGAGTAATGTAACAATGAATTAGAAGTGTGAAAAAAGGTGAGAGAAAGTTAGCAGTGCCTCACGGGAGTAACACCATGGGAGTTTGCAGACTGGTACTCGCCTGCATCCTCAGGTTCTCCTCATTAGCAACTGCCAACTTATAAATCAAATAGGTGATGAAGAAAAAAGAACAAAAACGTGTTCAGTGTGGTATATATGAACCCTGTCATATATACCCAGTATACCTAGTCTAAAAACGAGCTAGACAGCCACTAGCTATACTACTTTATTCCTTGCTGTGTGTCTGCTCAATTAAAACCATCATGTTTCATTGCCTATGTGATCTTACGGCAATTTCATCAGGGTAAGGGTCAGTTGTCCACACTGCACCAATTTTCTCTGTTAGTTATACCGGGTAGTTGCCCTTCATCGGCATACCTGCAACCCCGTTTAAAACTGCGCATGTGCACTACTCCATATGCACAGTGCCAGTCGCAGTCGCTGCAATCAGTCAGTTATGACGACGCGGGTAACTGACAGCCGCTCAGCACCACCAATTTCTTAATACCTTCTGGACCCTCTCACTACTACCGTCTCAGCTCTACTTTGAATACAGTAACCTTGTCCTGATGATGACCTGGAATTAAACCGGTCGAAACGCCGTCGACTATTCAGTGTATACTTGGTATCACTGTGGTCTACTTAAACAGCCCTAACGAAGAGCTCTTGACTCCGTATATAATCCTCATTGCTTCGTTGACCACTTTTCGATCTCTGTATATATTTATTGCGCCGCTCACGCTGTTCTTCACCCCTTTGTGTCACTGCACCATTCACTATCACTAGCCCGTTCAGTGCACAATTGTGTGTTCTGGTTACTTTTGCATAAACTGTATTGTAGTGCCGATATAACTACTTGCAATAAGAATTTACTTCCTGATGAATCTTTTTTGTGGTCTCCTTTTTTACCTGTCCAGAGTGATTGTTTCTCTCCTAGTACTTGCCCCCTCAAATGATTACGGGTTGAGACGTTGTCTTTCGGTTACAAACTCTACCCGGGTCTCAGCTGGGTTAACGGGTTTACTCCTGTTCTTCGATTCCATGCGTTGGCGTACAGCAAAAACGAATAGAATGTCTGTCAAAGGGAGATGATATCCGGACCAGGCTTCTGGCACCAATTCTGTGAAAACACAGGTTCCCATATTTCCCCACTCTGCGTGCCCGTCTCCTTCAGTCAAGCGCTCACAACCAAGCAAAGTCAACTATGTCGTGACATGCAGACCAGTAGCGTGAAAAAATACACCTACTGTTACCTTTTCTCGCAGGCCTGCCGCAGGTACTGCTTTGTCCGTATTCAGCGGTTAGCATTGATGTCATTGCCACCGTTTTCACGCAGGGCAGTCTTTCCTTCTTGTGGGAGCTTGGCTGCTTAGGACTTTTTTGAAAAAGGGGGTCTTTTGCCCAACAATCCCTGGTGCCTCACCCTTGTTTTACCCTCTCAATAAATCATTGTGTGTGAGATGTCCTCATGGCCTGCATTACATTTATAAGCTTTACTCACCCTCTCAAAAATAATTTATATGTGTGTGATATCCACAAGGACTGCATGAAGCTTCGCATTAATAACCATCAGATATACATTTCGAATGTTGAAGTCAAGTTGAAGGAGTTTTTCCCCCAGTTTCTTTGTTTCCTTCGCTGAAAGAAATGCACATATGCTTTACGCCGCCAAACCCCTCTCAGTCCACAATTTGAACAGGATTGTTACTGCTGCTTCTGCAAGTTCCTCAGTTGCGCAAGTACTCTTTTGCGATGACGCTGTTAGTTATGAAGTGATAACCTCCAGTGGTATCCAGAAGCTCGGCCAGGAGATGCAGATGGAAGATACTGGTGGTCAGCGAGTAGAGCCCTCACTCTCTTCTGGACCCGCAGTAGTTTTGATTCAAGCTGCATCTCCAAGGCCAAGCCATTGTCCTATCCTAGGTGGGCTTTATGAACTTTGGAAGGTAGCAGAAGTGTTGTTCATGAAGAGTAAGAACTGAATGTATTTAGGTCTCGCCTGACCCAGCGCATGCGCTGGTCTGGCGAGACTTTTTGAGAGGGCTCCAAAAAGTGCTACCATGGCCAGCCTAGAGCTACAGTGCATGTGCGTGGGCGCGCGCGCGCCGCGCTTGATCGCGATTACTTTCGCGACCGCACGGCCGCTTTGATGTTTGATCACGATCACTTTCGCGGCCGCTTGGCATAGCCAATAGGTCTCGCTTTTGGGACCTTATCAGTATTTAGTTATGCAACTGTTGCATGGCTAAACACTTATAAGGTTCCAAAGGCGAGACCTATTGACTATGCCAATGCTTGTTTTACATGGAGTTGTTTGTCTCTTAAACGAAAAACTGCCTGAAATGGTCAAATAGGTTGCAATATGAGCTTTTAGAAGTGGGCAGTGGATTTGCTTACTTATTATTTTGTTTGAGTCGTGTCCCCTTTAGGTTGTTTATTTTGCTTCAAATGTTCTGGAATTATGAACTGTTTTTTGATATTTCATTTCCTTTTTTGGGACCTAAATTTGGCATTGATGGTATGCGTGCTTACTGCTTATCTTTGTGTTTATGATATTGTGTTTATTCTTTAAACTGTTTATTTCCACCCGACAGACTTTGTAACGTGTGTCCTCTCATTCTGTTCTGTACCGGTTCGTGTGAACAGAGTACCACCAAGGAGCATTGCAGTGATTGGAGATTTTGTGCAGCTGGTTCCTTGAGTTGTGCGCCATGTGTTCATGGTACATGCCCTTACAGAGATCATGCATACGAGTGTGTCCGTAAATACTTAGCGCTGCAATAGACTGGTTTATCCAAAGGATCTGCTGTGTGTGTGTTTATGGGGGTCGAAAATACTGTTGTATAAAGTATGTGCTTTGGTTTGGGTTAGGACGGCTGATGTCCATACCTTAATAAGTGAGGTTCTTGACTTCACAAGATTGGGCATTAATAGCGGAGCAGTATCTAGGGCTCGAAACAGAAACATGCAGATTATACCATTTTGTTCACTTTTAAATAATTTCCTGATTCCCTTGTCAAAAACAGTAGATTTCTTTGAGCTGCTTTAGTGATTTCATGATGCCTTGTGAGTGGTTGATCAAGAGATATGGGTATTTCAGTCCTGTGCATCAACAACGATGGCATTTGTCTTTCAAATACTGAAGTGAAAGTGAGTGAGTTTTTGCTAGCTTCCCTCTTAAGTTTTACAAAGAATGCATTTTCTGTTTCTTGGAACTACTCCCAACAAAAACCATAAATTGGCCAGGATAGTTTCTGAAATATCTACTGCTGGATGCCATAAGAAGCACAGTAAAATGATACCCACCCAGACAGAACATTATTGGCCCTGCATCGTCTTTAAGACTGCTGGGTCTTCAACTAGGGTGTCAAAACCAATATAGCTCCCTACGTGGGCAACAGGTGGTCATCTCAAGAGGCCAGCATGACTCCCAAAGCCAATACACCGCCATAGTATACATTAAAAGGTGCTACATTTAAAGGCCTGTAGGGAAAGTTTTATTAAGCTATGCCCCTGGGATCTAATAACACACTGCCCTATATTAACCTCGCTGTGTCACTGCTCTTCGAGGAGCATGCTGTGTGGCATCATTGGGGCACCTCTCAGCTCCTCAAGCCTCTGGTGAGACCTGAAGTGAAACCCACTCTCTTCAACTGAGTACACATTCCTGAGTCAGCCTATCAATCGTACACAATTAACACTATTGCTTCCTGTTAAGGTTTTCATTATTCAAATTTTAAGACATTGGTGGTTCTACTTTATCTTTATTGGTTGAGTTTATTTTTCACACTGAGAAGTCCGATTAATTAAAACAAATGGATCTCGTAGCCGCTGGCCCCATTAAATACACAAACCACGGCACCTGCATCCATCCTGTGGGCACGACTAGCTTTTCAGAACTCACTTAGCAAGTTCTCCTCATGTTGTCATAGTTTTGAGAGAAGCTGATGATTGCAGAAGTTTGTAAATCAATTAGTGGCTATGGGACAAAATAATAGCATTTAAACGTTTTTCTTTTACATTAATGTAGAAGTCCATAAGGCATTCGTGCTGGGCTAATGGATGTCTCTACCTTGGTACGGGGGTAACGTTGTTTTCATTATAATAGGGGTATACCTTTATCAGTTTGGCAACTCCCATTTTTTATCATTTGTAACTGTCTTACCTTGTTGCTTTTGCTGTGTGATTTTCACTTCTTCAGCCCTGGATCTCTTATGGATTTACACATGTGAATCCTTCCTCGTTGTCGAGAGGCGAGCCTCTAGTGACATAGAGTAGGACTGCATAACATCAACAAGTCACAAAAACCATTAGTTTAGTAGCCCATCCAACTCATTGAAAATGCCAGCACTTCGTCCAGGGCTTTTCCTATAAGATTGTTGCCTCTGCAGATATTTGGAGCCAGGAAGTTGAGTTTAGACAGCTCAAAAGCCTGGTTTTAGGCCTCGTGTGACTTGTAGTGTAATGTGTGCAATTATTGCCTGCACCAACACATTAACCCTCTAGAGTGCAACATGTGGCATAATGTTTGAAAAGAAAGCCTCCAGGACAGAAAATAGTATTTTTAATTACGAGGAAACAGAAGGAAGTGTGATTACCTGACAAGGAACCATCGATTAAGAAAAGAAGCTGACGCGTTTCAAGTCTGATACAGAAAAGTACGCACGCGTCTCTTCCGTCCTCAACTATCGTCAATTCTACTTTTAGCCAAACCACACTTGAAGGTGCCTAAAAAGTCAGGGACAAAACCACTAAAGCACCGTGAGGTGAGTCACCCTTCACCCCTAAGAGGCAGGCACATATAGGATATCTTTAACAGAGCCACCGTCTATCAAATCTTTGTCAACGCCATCTTCACTGTCAATCAAGGAGCCGTCATTCCCTCTGTGGACATAGCATCATCAAACACTCCACTGTTGGCCAGACTGTAGTCTACGATAACACCTGCAAAAGCATCCTTGTCAAAGGCTCAATTGATCACCATGCTAGTGACCTCGATAGCTGCACCCACATAGACACATCCAACATCGACTAAGACCTCTTCATTATCATTAATGACTGTAATCATCTCAGTTTTCTCATTAACAGTACATCGTCAAGGACTCAGTTGACAACATCCTCTTTGACAAGAAACCATAATTGCTGAAGACAGTAGCAGCACGACAGTACATAAATTTGCTTTGGACATACTTTCTACACTTTTGCCAGTTCACAGGTCACCAAGCAAGGTGTTGCCAGCCCCACCTGGGAAAATGTTTGGAAATGACATTGAAGGGGTGATGATGAATCCGGTTATGATGACCCCTTTGGACCAGCCTACAGCCCAGACCACTTTAATGTCAAATGTCAGGATGACCTTAATTTAGATGCAGATAAATACCAGCCACATCCATCTTCTTATCATGGTGTGAATGAATGTCGTGCCTGTGGCTGCCGTCATCCACACTGTGATTGATAGTAAGATCTTTATTATGAAGAGGAGCACCATGGGGACGGTTACAACGGCCCACCTATAAAGCAGCTGCAAGTAAATCTGCTGCAGTAATGTCTATCCATTATGGTGGATTATTAGCCAGTTTTCCTTCACTACCTCATCCTACAGCACCACAGACACACCAGCCTGAACCAGTAGAACCACAGACCCTGCTTCAGTTGCATGAGCATCTCCAATTCCTAACATCCACCTCCTCAGTTGCCCTCACTTCTTCCGGATCCAGCACCTCACTGTGATACAGATTTCTTCCAGGTAGGGTGAGAAATGAAAAGTTTGTAACCTCACCTACTGAGGGACAAGAGTGGGATGTTCATATTGCAGAACGCCCCCCCCCCCCCCATCCTAGAGGATGTGGAACCTACACTGGCAAAGTCCCTGCCAGATGGCATCACCAAGTTTCATGCTTTGGTTTAGAGGGCTTTGAGGATGTTTTATCTGTCAATATAGGTCCAGTAAGACAATTACTGTTTGCCTTTAGTGAGCCATCTAGAATAGCATCCAAGGCCATTCTATTTGTAGACACCATCTGGTTGGAAGGGAAGAAACCTATGCAAAACCCATCCTCTGTTCCTGCAACAGAACCTAGGCTTGAGAAAAAGCACAAGCATCTGATAACTCCCCTAGTTTGCTAGACTGGTCAGCCAAAAGCAGATTGTGATCACTCGTAGTGAATAGAGCTGCTTCTGCAATCCATCCACACCTTGTCCTGGGCCTTCTGACATGGAAAGTTGCCGTAAGGAATCTTTTAGGAAAAGAGTTATTCCCACATAGCTATGTCATCCATGTTGCCAATTCCCTTGCCATCCTGGTAGCTAAGACTGGCAGATGTAGAATGACGTAACTCCATATCTAGTCTTCATACTACAGGGAAAAGAAGAAATCAAGGCTGTTCTCTGTGAAGGAGAAAGAGCATTTAAGGTGATCATCGATGCTTCCTTATACTCAACCAATGTTGATTCTCAAGAGCTAGTTTGCGCTGCTGTATTATAGCCCAAAGTTGGCTCAGGTGCACCTCATTTAGGCAGGTGATACAGATTTGCTACCTGGATTTGCCTTTTGATGGAGTGTTGCAGTTCGGACGTCCCTGTCATATTAAAACAGACGTGGGGACAGCAAGGTCCTTAGGCATCCTCCAGGCACTCTGACCCACAATCTTTACGAGGGGTACGCAGATGCGTATCTCATTTCCTCCTACCAACTATACAGCCACCAACAGCTGCTGGTTCAGAAGCCATATTGCAGATGTCCATATTAACATTCCCAGCCATCAAGCAGCTCGATTTCACGGTCTGTCATATTCCATGCCATCTATGAAGCACAGAAGCAGGCACTCCAATCCCATGATTCTAGAAGACAGTGACTTCAGACAGGCACCAGATACACTCATATCCCATCCCCCTGAGGACTTCGGTAGAAGAGATGATGCCCGTATACAAGAATGGTCATGCATCGCTTCCAACACATGGGCTGTGAATTTAAGCCAGTGGTGCCAAACTCTCAGATTCATCAAGAAATCATCATGCGCTCTTCCCCATTGGGAGCATTATCTGCTCCTTCCACAGCTACATCCTCTCAATGATACAAAAAGGGGGCTCTCAAACAAATCCCCAAGTCTAAGCAAGATAAAGGTTTAAGTCCAGGTTCTTCGTTGGGAGGAAAACATCTGGAGAATGGCAACTGATACTAGGTCTACAATGCTTAAACAAATTCCTCAAAAGGCATTTGTTTAGGATTGTTACCCGACAGGCTATCTTGTTACTCTTAAAAATGGAACAACATAAGGCATCGCTGGATTTCCAGAGTGCATACTACTAAATTTCCATACATTGCAAACATCACAGGGGCCTCCAATTTCAATTGCCGCTGTCAGTTTTGAGTTCTTTAATTCGGTCGTGGATCCACTCCCTGTATTTCTACAAAGAGCATGGCTCCAATGGCCGCACTCCTACATTATGGCCATCAGGTATTCTCATACCTTGACAACTATCTCATCAAATGGAGATTATGATCTGAGAAAGCAGAGCCCACCACCTGCCATGTTTTTGAGAAAGACTACAGCTCCCCAAAGAAGAAACATTGTTAAAAACGCAGTTCGATTTTAAACCACAACTTGCCACAGCCTTTCTTAGCGTTTTGTCGGGTGCCTTGCCAACTGTCATTGGTGGTTCAGTGCTGACACATCTGTGTGCGGACTTGGTGTAACTGTGCATGTCCACGGCTAGTGTGACTTTCCAACCCCATCTTTTGCTGTGCTCATCTGGGAGTTGGCGTACCTCCTTGGCGCATTCTCCTGATGCATGCCCGCTTCCTGCAACAAGCCAGGCTGATTCTTTGCTTCTTGTGAAGATGCCATTTCATAATATTTTCAGTAACCCTTGTCAAAATCCTGATCCTTTATTTGTATGTCTTTGTAATCCTTCCCAGGTACTCCTGTGGCAAATATTATTTCAGGTTATTGACTTTCTAAGTAGTTCCCAAACCGTCATGAAGACTTACTTTCTGTTATTCTTTCTCTTCTCTTTGAAGGTCAGCTCTCTGGGCATGTAGAAAGCGACTGGTCAGCCTGTCTGGTGCTCCACAATGTTGCTCTTCTCCTTGTTCCTCACTCCAGTAGGTGTCCAGTGATTCCTGCTTTTTTCCTTGGATTTCCCCGTCCTGCCTTCAGCTGGGTATTCCAACTGCTGATTTGAGCTGCCTGGAATTCTCAAAGGCTTTTTGCTCTTCCCTTTTTTCATCTAAGAGCTCAAGTTTTCTTCGGCCTGCTTCTACTCCTTCCCAGTAAACAGTCTAGATCTAGTAGTGGAATTAGTAGGCTTCACGTCATATCTGCTGGCTAAAAAGCCTCAACCTGAGCCCAAGAAAAGACCTGCTCTTTGCACCACGGCTTGCTTACAGCTCTTTCGCAAACTCAAATTAAAATCATCTCTCCTTCTCCAGCCATTTGTATACATCTTTTAATGAACCATTCTTGTCACCAGAAAAGGCTTGCTGTAGCCTACAGATCAGTGCGTGCACCGGCTAAACACAGCCACAATCTTTCAGAGAATGAAACTAACATTATTACGGGTTTTTAAGTCTCTACTATAGACAATGTCTGCATGTGTACCATTGATACCAAACTGGAGCCTTCATAACAGTCCTCTGCAAGTTGAATCAGCTGCCAAACTGTTTGCAGTCTCAAGGCTCCTTTGTGGACAAGGCGGCCATTACAGCTCACGTTGGGTCATCTGTACAATGGTGGCTTGACAGACAACATCAGTGTGAGTCTAACCTTAATTCTCCAGCAATCAGTTATATTTTTGCTACTGATGCCTCCTTGGAAGATTGGAGTACGTGCCATCAAAAACTTTCATCAGCAGAATTATGGCACACACCAGAAGTGAAACTGCCAATTCCTTTAATTTTGAAGCCAATACCCAAAATTCCAGTACATACTGTAGTTACAGGGAAGTAACGTATTTCATCTTAAGAACCCACCACTTGCTCAAGTGCAGTGGACATTTGCAGCATTTAGTATGCTCCTGAAGAGGTCTATGTGGTCTGGTCCTGCTAGCAAACATTATAGCCGCCCAGCCGCAAACCGGGTTCAGAAAATGTTGTATATTTGACTCAGCCTCACATTAAGTGAAGAGAGGCACTTACAAATGTGAAACTTCTCCGCTTTTAAATCTTTGTGACCAGGAGGTGTCTTTTCTGATACCATGAGTGTAGTACATGAGCTTGGCTCACGTCTTTCAATCTGATTACTTGTTCTGTGGTTACTTCTGTACTCTTTAAATGTGTTACTTGTTATCTAACTAGCTCGGCTTGTCTAAGGCTGCTTTTTAGGTTGAAGCCTACCAGACAGTGTAGCTTTCTGGTTGATAAGACCTCTTGGGGACATTCTGAAAATATCCTAGGAGTGCATTCTGTCCATTGATTACCATTGGCTGCTTGGTTTGTAACTCACATTTGCTTGCTGGCTTTGTTGTAGGCTGTCCAGCTTGTCTTTATCCCTCTCGAGGAGCGTAACTTATTTATTGTATTCTTCCACGAGTGCTCTCTTTCCATAAACAGGTCTTTAAATTTTGTTGTTCTCTTGTCACATTTTCTGTGCATTGAAAAACCGAGGTCAAATGTCAGGTTATGTCTTCCAGAGAGCTTGGTGCTTATTTTTCTATCTCTGACTTCAAAGTGAGAGGACATATCTGACAATCTGGTGGTGTGTAAGGAAAGGCTTGATTTTTTTTTTTTTTTTTTAGCACACAACAAAATTTAAATGGCTGTAAATGAACTGTGCAAATATTTCAAAATATATCAGAATTAGGAAAACCCCAATAAAGTACTGTAAGTTGTAAATTTGGTATTCTGAAAACAAATATTTTAATATGATCAAAATAAATCAATTCACAAGGTGATGCAGTTTCCACACATTATCATTTGTACACTGTATAGTTTTATCAGTAAAACTGTATGTCTGTGTATATGTAATGGTCATTTCGATTAAAAATATGTTGTCTGTAATGGCAGTTCACTACCACACCATGCATACTCCACTCTGTGCCACTCCACTCTAGGCCCCTACACTCTCTCTACTCTACTCCACTCTAAGCCACTCAACTGCACTTCACTTTACAACACTTTACACCACTCAACTCCACTTCACTCTACGGCACTCTATGTGTTTCTACTGCACTGTATGCGTTTCTACTGCACTGTATGCGTTTCTACTGCACTGTATGCGTTTCTACTGCACTCTATGCGTTTCTTCTGCCCTCTATGCGTTTCTACTCCACTCTATGCGTTTCTACTCCACTCTATGCGTTTCTACTCCACTCAGTGGGTTTCTACTCCACTCTAGGGGTTCCACTCTACGCGTTTCTGCTCCACTCTACGCGTTTCTGCTCCACTCTACGCGTTTCTGCTCCACTCTACGCCTTTCTGCTCCATTCTACGCCTTTCTGCTCCACTCTACGCCTTTCTGCTCCACTCTACGCCTTTCTGCTCCACTCTACGCCTTTCTGCTCCTCTCTACGCGTTTCTGCTCCTCTCTGCGCGATTCTAATCCACTCTGCGCCACTCTACTCCACTCTGTGCCACTTTATTTCACTCTGCGCCATTGCACTCTGTGCCACTTCACTCTATCCCACTGCAATTTACAACACTCAGTGCTTCTCTACCCTACTTTACTTCAGGCCACACCACTCCACTCTGACCCTTTAATCCACTCTACGCTATGCCACTCTGACACTACACTGAAACCCCCCTTCACTCCAAAACTATATTCCACTCGACTCTATGCCCCTCCATGCCCCTACGCCCCTCCACCCTATGCCACACTACTCCACCCTGCGACACTTTACTCCACTCTACGACACTTTACTCCACTCTACGACACTGTACTCCACGACACTCCACTCTATCCCACTCCACACTACTCCAGGCTGTGCCACACTACTCCACTCCACTGTATCCCACTCCACTTTACTGCACTCCACTCTATGGCACTGCACTCCACTCTATGGCACTGCACTCCACTCTATGGCACTGCACTCCACTCTATGGCACTGCACTCCACTCTATGGCACTGCACTCCACTCTATGGCACTGCACTCCACTCTATGGCACTGCACTCCACTCTATGGCACTGCACTCCACTCTATGGCACTGCACTCCACTCTATGGCACTGCACTCTACGACACTCCACTCTATCCCACTTCACGACACTCCACACTACTCCAGGCTGTGCCACACTACTCCACTCCATTCTGTGACACTCTTCTGCACTCTACTCGTGGATGAGGTGTGGCGCAGCGGCCAGGGTGCCTGACTCCGGACCATGGGGTTCACAGTTCGATCCCTGGCACCGGCGGCAGGTTAGCCCAGCACCATGTGACTCTGGGCAATAGCGTGCTTAATCTTCCCGACGGCCCCCAGTGCATGGACACCTCTTCGGAGGTAGCTGTGCGCTTTACAAATGCTGGTATTTTATTTCATTTTCATTTCACTTCAGTTCACTCCACTCTACAGCATTCCACAACCCTCCACTCCACACTACTCCACTCTTCGTCACTCTTCTCCACTGTTTGCCACTCTACTCAGACGCTAGGTCGGTCTCTTCTACAGCACTAAATTTTAGTCATGCTGAACAGCAGCCACGCCGGTGTGCAACATGGCTAAAACACATAGGCCAAGCCAATCGCTCCTGCATAGGTGAGACCTGTTGGCGTTGCCAATGGTCGTTACTCAGAGCCTTGCTGTGAGGCCGGCCCTTCCTCCTCTTTTTGTTATTGTTATGGCGATCATAGGAAGGTGAGTTTTGTGGCTGGAACACTTACCCTATCAGCTCGCAGTGAGCTGTAGACCCAGAGATTTATTCAAAAAGATGTAAAGTTCTCTTTTGGGCCTGTGATCAGGTGCACAGTGCGATAATGCTGCACATTTCAGGGAAAGTTGAATCTCAACCTTGGCAGTGTCATGGCTCTCATGAAGCAGGAAGTCGTCATTTGGAGCAATTGAAGTGAGGCCTAATTTGCCTTCCACCAAGTTTTAATCACAATCAATGCTCTCAACTAAGACTGCATCTAATTTGCCTCCATTGTAACTCCTGCTCCTTTCTCACTCCCCTTTTACTGAAATTAATGCTGTGGAGCTTTTGATGGGACTGCGTGCTTTTCCAGGCCCTCTGCCATTTCTTCTTTTATGTTTGCATCTTCACTTCTGAGTGATAAGGCGTTAGTAGGTGATGGCCTAACAGTGAGTTTGTCTAAAGTCAACTACAGATCAAATACTGATGTTGTATTTTGGGGGAAATAATGCTTCTGGTTTTGAAAACCTGAAACTATTTTTTTATTTTTTCAGAGTCCGATATTGGGACCTTTCGCTCTTGATCCCCAATGTGCTGTTCTTTGCGTTCCTGCTCTGGAAACTGCCTTCAGCTAGAGCGAAGATCCGCGCCAATTCCAGTCCTATCTTTACAACCTTCTACATTTTAGTAAGTACAAGTCGTGGACGAAACCTTTTCTGCTCTTAATACATGCTCCTCAGTGTTGTAGGTCGAGCAGTGCTTAATTTGTGCCGGTGAAAACTGGTGATGAGCACTGGCACTTATTTTTGGGGACAAGACGTTTTACATGATCAAACTTTGATCCAGAGTAAGAGAGAGAGAGTAACGGGAGAAAGAAACAGATAGAACAACCGCTGCAAAGGGAGAAAGAAAGGATGAAAAGAAGCCGCAAGAGAGCGATAGGGACAGAAGTGTGGGTGGTGGAAGAAGGAGATTTGGAGTGAGATGAAGATGACGCAGCCTTAGTAACAAGCAGACCCCAGCATTCCCTTGGTCAGATTTTCTTTTTATCAATTAAAAAAAAAAATGCACACTGGCAAGTTCCCTTTAAAAGTTTCTTTGGCTAAATCTGACTTGCAGGTGATCCCGTTAAACTTTCGCCTGAATGGTTATCTGGCATCCATGCATGGGGGGGGGAGAGGGGTGGGGGGGGCGGTGCTTGGAGCAGGTCTCCCTGCTCGTCAAGGCCATGTTGGCCGGACTGAACACACCTTGGCAAACATATCTCACTTTTATTGCTGCCGTGTACAGGTTATTCTGTGTACAGTAATATGGAAACCGATCAGGATCAAGACCTGCTTTTAATTCAAATCAATGAAATGCCTTCTTTGGAGGAGTGCTGTTGGATCCATGGGGTTGGTACAAGCCATGGCAGCATCCCTGGTTCAGAGGGGGGGGACAGACTATACCCGCTTTTCTATGACATTCAGAGAGCATCACTGTAGGATGCTGAAAAAATCATCATCACCACAAATCTGCGTTTCTGTAGGCAGCAAATGGCTCAATTATGCACAACACATTTCCTACACAATTGTACCTGGCACGATTAGTTGTTATTGCTCTATCCGACCATGCTCTTGAATTTAAGGAAATAGTTCACAGGAGTGACTTTTTACCTGTGAAGCATGGATTTCAACCAACAGTCTCCCACGAAAGGTTAATGAATGTAGCCTTCGACCTTATGGTTCATGATAATGTCACCAGAACCTCCGAGTGAAATTATGGGAGTATAAAAAATCCCCGTATATAATGTTTTGCAGCGCACAGAATGGCAGACTAAAGTTATCACCGCAGAAGAAGAGAGACTGAACCGTGGAGAGCAGACGGTGCAACTTGCAGGGGTTGAATCTTCGCTGGATTATCTTAATCCGTGTTGTGAATCGACTGTTGCAGCTGAGTAACGGCACATTTCTGCCGCACTTTGCAGCCTGCTACAGTCCACCTCACCCTGGTGCCCCACACCCCAAACTTCCTGGCTTGTGAGTGAATGTCAATCTGTGACCTGGCTGCTGTCAGCTGATCACCAAGGAGTGTAGTATGCTGACTGTGCAATAGATAACCAGGGCGAAGGACTTCCTGGTTCAGTCCACATGACATGACAAGTAAATAAAGTGTGTGTGTGTGTTTTGACTCAAGGCATAAGCGGAAGTCGCTTATATGCTCATCCTCAGAGTGGAACGTTGTGCGCCACATTGCTAGTTCAGCTTCAGTAATTTGCTAATATTTTGATTTCCATCCGTATATGATCAGTGATGTCGGGACTGAATAGCAGAACACATAATGATTGCTTAGAATGACACTTTGTGGTCTCTAGTGGGTATTATAAAAGCGGTGTCTCTCCTGGTTGGTTTTTCAGGTGTTTGTTGTTGCTGCTGTCGGAATAGCTCGAGCCATTGTGTCTATGACAGTGAGTGCTTCCAGCGCCGCCACGGTGACTGACAAGGTAAGTGCAAGGCCTCAAGGCGCTTCAACTAACAAGAAATGTCTGCAGTTTGTCACCTGCAGTGACTGGCAGGTCCGGAGGGGGGAAATGAGTGACATGAGCTTTATTTCTTTGAATTAACTTCCTGCTCAGTACCTTGTTGCTATCTTCTGTCGAACCAAAGATTAAATCATGTTGGCGGTATTTTTATTTTGCGCTTGGAGCCTGCGGCTCCGTTCCTGCACTGTACATTAGTGGCCATGCTCACGCTCCACTCTTGCATTATGTCTGTGGTTGAGGACAGAGGTCTTCCGAGGAACCAAAGATTAAATAATGTTGGCGGTATTTTTGATCTTGCGCTTGGAACCTGCGGCTCTATTCCTACACTGTACATTAATGGGTATGCGCTTGGAGACTGCGGCTCTATTCCTGCACTGTACATTAATGGGTATGCGCTTGGAGACTGCGGCTCTATTCCTACACTGTACATTAATGGGTATGCGCTTGGAGACTGCAGCTCTATTCCTGCACTGTACATTAGTGGCCATGTTTACGCACTCACACTCCACTCTTGCATTGTGTCCGTGGTTGAGGACAGAGCACCAGGCTTGTGATGCTCTGCCTACACTCAGTGACTCTTTGCCCACGCTGGCGGATTCCTGTAAGAACTGAGATTTAGCCTCTGTCTTGCTCACGTTGTTCCTTCAGGATACACCTGATGGTGGTGTAAGTCCGGGTTGACTCTCAACAGCAGCTCCACTAGGTCGCACACTAGGGTTCATCATGTTTTACCTTCTCTCTGGGTTCAAATACACAGGTTTTATTGGCCACCAAACACCAGAAGCAAGAATCTTGGGCTAGAATGAATAGACTGCCAGGAAGGCTTCCCCGCACTGGCATTGATGCTCTGATCCTAACTGAGCCCACAATATGAACAAACAGAGTTGTGAACTCCTCCTTTGTAACTTACAAATCTCAAATCATGAAACACTTTACATGAGAGTACCTAAATTTAACCTAAGTACGTTGGTGGATCCGATGACCGGTGCTGGTCAGAAGCCCCATAGTAACGCCTGAAGTTCAAATGTGTCTTTGTGACAAAAGTTCTTTCTGCAGCAAGCCCCGTTGACCGACAGTCCTATGGGCACTGCGGGAGGCACAAGAATCCATGGCAAAAAATCCAGGCTGTCGCCATCGGGGACAAGGAAGAACACGACTCGGAGGCGCAGTATTCTGCTCTCACTTTCTCCCAACGGTTGGGGAACTGTCTGTACCACAGAGAGGACTAAACAAAGCTTCTCTGGAAAGAATGTGGTCACTTCACAGAATTTGAAAACAGTGTCCCTCGGTGTGTTTAATCACTGCCCCCTCATATATGCATCTTTGGCCGCCACACCCACTTCCTGTGTGTCTGCCAAAGAATGCAGTGATTGACTTTGTTATTGATTGGATATTGAACGATTGCCTCCCTCGACCATGCATGCCATTTACAACAGACTTCCAACATTGTATTGAGTGCAGAAAGTAGTTCTCAGTGGATACCTCTTACAATAGAAGTTTCTGATGGATACTTCTAACCATAGATTCCTCCCCTAAGAATATTCCTCCAGGCACCAGACTCGAGCCAGAGAATGTTGTAGCTGTGCTCTTGCGCACTGTTGGTCACATTGTGTGGTTGTATGTGCACACTGGCCCAGGAGTGGCAGAGCAGAGTCGCAGATAAACACACCAGCCTTACACACACTAGCACCAGTTCCTTTGTTTCTGCGCCTTCCAACACGGATCCGGAGCTCTGCTCCTGACTTTGTTTTTATCAGCGATGTTCCCACCGGAAAAAACTGGTGCCTTTGGCCAAACGCGACGATGGATCTGCGACTGGGAGTGTTTGAACAGTTTCAGCCCTCCGTCCATCATTTTATGTTGTGATGTTACTCTGCTCCAACAGCGCCATAAAACCGTCATGTCCGTTCCAAAAATATAGAAGTTTCCTGGCACAATTTAAAATCCCTATGGTGATCAGTGGTGTAAAACAGCATCACAATCTTGTCATTGCGTTCCCCAAAAGCAGCACCCCCACATTGTCCCCGTATCACCAGTCTCAGCCTAAGAGTGAGTAGTTAATGTAGTGTCTGCGCCTTCTGAAGTCCAAAAGCCAGTTTCCTAATCCAGGCCACCATCCCCAGTCTGCCCTGCTCTCACGCTCCGCGAGCCACAGACGGTCCACGGCCATCCTGGATCTGCGAGCAACCGAGGGGCAAGTTGTCCTTACTCAGCTCACAGCACCCAGATAACCAACAGGGAGTCTATCCTGAGGAGCAGTAATGTTTC
Organism: Triturus cristatus; assembly: GCF_964204655.1. Taxonomy (NCBI): domain Eukaryota; kingdom Metazoa; phylum Chordata; class Amphibia; order Caudata; family Salamandridae; genus Triturus; species Triturus cristatus. The sequence continues at coordinate 60,411,465 of NC_140592.1, forward strand.
CCACACCATGGATTGGCTGCGTTTGGTTGGACGTAGCCCTCCAGCCGTTACCCCGAACCCCAGAAGAAAGAGCCACGCTTCAGCCTCAGCACATGCTCACTTCCAGCACAAGCCTTCCCCCCCCACAAAAAATCTGCATTAATGGATGGTTGATTTGCAAGAAAGTTTTTACACATGTTGATGGATCAAATGTGTGATCTGTGGCTCTCAGAAATTGATCAGTGATCATTCTCAGATCCTTGCACCTGATCTACGTCATCCTTTGGGTTCTTATTAAACCATGAGTAATAACCCCAAGACTGGAGATGTTTGACAGCGCTGTCCTTTTATCCAGCATTTCCTGCTCATCATTTTGTTTTTTCCTTTCTTTGCTTCCAGATTCTGTGGGAAATAACCAGGTTCTTCCTTCTGGCCATTGAACTCAGTGTAATAATACTTGGCCTCGCCTTTGGTAAGTGCTTGCATTTTTTGTTTTGAAAAGTTGAAATTAAAATTGAAAGAAACAGGCACCTAGCTTCACATCTGTTCGTAACGTCTACCAACTCTGTACATGCCGGGTGCAACAGTTATTGCTGCTCTGTGGTCTACTGGAGTCGTCTTGGATATACTTAGCAGTTTTAAAATACATTTACAGACAGTTTGTGTGTGTGGTGGGGTGCAGGGAGGGCATGGTGTGCTTGGGAGGGGTCAAGTAACTATGCGGAAGTGATGGAGATAGAAAAGGAGGGTAATGCAGGAGGGGAAATGCTTTGCATAAGTAAAGGATATTAAGAAGTGATTTAAAAGGAAGTGGTAAATGACAGGTCCTGATGGATAGCGAGTGTCGGACTGTTCTGGACAATTGGACTTAATGGGCCGAGTGACGGTAGACTGGGGACAGACATGGGAGGGCCATACAGAATGGACAGATGCACAGGAGAAAAGAAACCGCAGAGGGAAGTGCTTATTTAGGGAGATATTTAGCCGCAGACTGCAACTTGGAGGTCTTAGAAGGCAGTCATGATGAGTTTGTGGATGATGGACGTGGGTGCAGCAGCCAATCGGAGAGACTGGACGATGGGTGAACTAGGCGAGGATGGAGCAGCATAGCACATGTTGGTGGTGCACCCGTGCCTTCTGGATCGGATAAATTCCAGCTGGTAGACTTGAAGGTAATGAGAAGGATGCTGCCATATTTAAGTTATGTGTGGAAACATAATGTAACACCCTGGGGTCCACGAAGCCAAATCAGGGTGTCTGTGACTGACTAGAAAATTAAATAATATTAACAAATGTATTAAAGTGTATAGAACCAAGGAAGCAAAATGTAGACTTGAAAATGTTAATACTTTCTGTAAACATGAAGGAGTTTGAAATTGGAGGCTAAACATTGTTATTATCCTCAGATTGAATAATGGGAGAAGTGCAAGTGCATCAAATAGAATATAGGGTTGATGATGAGTGGCCTTAATTGAAATTAGATAAGCTCCAACCTTCCCATTAAAATTTTGATTATTTCTTTTTATATTTGCTTGTGAATTAAATAAAATATTTCATCATTTGTATATTTGTTTGATGAATGCTTGTTTTAGTATTTTCTATGTATTGTTCTGAGATTCAAATTATCGCGAATGCTTTGATCGGTGTCCCTGGCTTCCAGTAATTACTCAGTGGGGTCCGCGGATTCCAATGATGATTCGGTGGAAGTCCTTGTGTTTCAGTAATGATTAAGTGGGGGTCCACAGAAGTCAAAAGGTTAAGAAGTACTGGCCTGGGGGTGTGGCCAACTGCCGACGGGAATGGCTGCACGGTAGCTTAGCTCCGCCGCGCCACTCCCAAGTAAATCCGTTTATTCACATCTGCCCCGGCCCGATCAATGCTCCCACTGTCTCTGAGGCGCCCTAGGCTGCTCTCCCGGGTGCGGGAGAAATTTCATGGCGATCGGTGGCTCCGATCGCAGAGGGCTCCGCACGCTGGCACCAGCAGCAGTGACGCGGCCGGCCGGAGGTGCGACCATGTGGGGGACAGACCGTGGCTGCGGCCTAGGTGACGGAGTGCGGGTGGTCTGAGTCGCGGGGCCCCGCGACCATTTGAGTGTCCGGACCCGAGGCAGGAGGGGTGATTACAGCTGCTGGATCGAAGCGGAGGGGGTGAAACTGCCTGATTGGCGCTGCCACGACACACCTTAAGCTGCCATAACGCCAAGGACCACGAGGCCCATACGTTGAGGGGGAGACTCCCCTCGGATCGGAGAGATGCCTCTAGGAGGTGACTGCTGGCTCTGTGTGAGGTACTCCGGTGAGTGACCATACTTATTGCAGGTGGGCCTGACCCCTCTGGTGTCGAGGCTCCAGGGGCTCCCAGACTCTCCCTTTCCTCCACCGTGCCCGTTGCGCAGTCTCCTGGATGGGCCCCTGGGGTGCCCCCGGTGTGAAAGTGGGCGCCTGGACTCTGGGACACGCTTCTACCACGCCTGGCTGCCGTGAGGGTGAGGAGGAGACCCGCTAACTGGAGTTGCGGTGCGGACCTGGAGTTGGCCTCGTGGGGCCATTTTCGCTCCGAAAAATTACAGCTGCTGGTGGGACTACTACGGCGGACCTGGTGTCCGATACGGCCAGCCTAAAGAAGCAGGTGACTGAGCAGCGCGCCTCCCAGGAGGCGAAGGCAGTTCAATTGGATGAGTACGAAAGACTAATGCACCGCAATAATGTTAGCATCTTTGGTGTTCCTGAGCGGGCAGAGGGGCCATCAGCTGATTTATATGTAGAGAAACTCATCCTAAAACACCTCCAGCCGAGAGGCCTATCCAAATGTTTCTCGATTGAACAAGCCCACAGAGTGCCGGGGGGCAGGCCTAAATCGGGGGCTCCCACACGTCCCCTTCTGGCCCGAGTATTCAACTACCGGGATCGCGACGTGATCTTGCAGACTGCACGAGCAGCGCCCCCCTTGACTGTTGAGAATAGCAAGGTATCATTTTTCCCAGATTTCACCTTAAGAGTCCAGAAACCACACCGCAGCTTCCTGGAGGTGAAACGGGCTCTCAGAGACCTCGGAGTTATGTACGCCATGCTATTCCCGGCGAAACTTGGGAGTCGAATCCGATGGCAAACTTTGGTTCTTTACTAGAACTGAAGAGGCCTGGGACTGGGTTGATGGTTGGCGCACTGTTGGCAAGAAATCGCAGCGGCTGAAGAATTCAATGATTGGCGGCAACGACATCGATGCCCGCCACCATCCGAGGCGAGCTCCCTGGGCCCTCCGGGATGAGTCGCAGAAGCCGTCCTCTTCGGGGGCCTTAGCAGGGCACTGTTTGGTCTTTGTGACTCTGGAGGACTGATTGCTTTATTGTGGCCTGGTACCCCCTGTCTTTTTTTGGATAGATGTGCACTGTGCGGATTGTTTCTGGGCGTGTCATTTTGGGGATTGTTGCGCACTGGCACATTGACAGCCTGATCTGCTAAAGCGCTTATTTGTGGGTCCAATCTTGCAGCAGGGTGTCCTGATATGAGGGACTTTGGGCCGGGGCTGGGTTCTTGTTTTTACTTTCTGCTAGAGGGGGTGGGGTTGCATACGTTCCCGAAGTTGATGTGGGTGGGCGACAGGCACTCTGCAAGTTGCGGGAGGCGGGTGGGTACAGACCGGTCATGCAGGGAGGTAGGGTGGGGGGGAGGTTTCCTTAGGGGTGGGAGGGGGATTGTTTTTTCCTATGTTTAAATGTTTATTGGTTTCTGGTATCCATACACCTGATTGCTGAATGTCCCACCTGCACACTTGGTATCAATGTAACTTTTCCAGGTTCCCTTTGTGTCGGCCGCTGCAGGCCTCGAGGAATGGAAGGCCTTTATTTGACTCCCTCTGAGGTGACGTGATGGCCCCAGGGTTAGCGCTTCGCTTGGCCACATGGAATGTTCATGGCCTGGGGGACAAAATTAAAAGGGAACTAGTGTTGCAATATGTTGAGCGACAGGAGCTTGATTTGGTGTTGCTGCAGGAGACGAACCTGGTCGGGAACTCCTGTGGAGCTCTGAATAGGAAGGGCTACAATATGATTGTACATTCTGGCTTCACCTCCGGCTCACGGGGGTGGGGGGGTGGTGGGGATTCTCCTTCGTAAGGGTTGTCCGTACATCTTGCACAAAACCTGGACAGACACTCAGGGCAGATATGCCGCGGCCTCGGGTACCTGGGAAGGACGGACAATCAACGTAATGGCTATATATGCCCCCCCTTGGCTACAGGGTTTGGCATTGCGCGATGTGGGGTCCCTGCTATTGAAGCTTCCGTTGGGTGTGTTAGTGCTGGGGGGAGACTTTAATCTCACCATTAATGGGTCTGTGGACCGTCTCCCGCCCCGGGGGGATCCGCTGAGGGGCCCGTCTTTATCTGAGTTTGCTAACGCTTTAGGGGTGGTGGACATATGGAGGTGGTTTAACCCATTGCACACACGGTACACGTTCCAATCAGGGGTACACTGTAGCCAATCTAGGGTCGATAACATATTCACGCATGCCCAGGACATTCATCTATTTATTGGGTCGGGCTGCCTGGCACGCGAGATCTCCGATCGTTCCCCGGTTTGGGCTTCGCTGAGTGCTCCGCGGACGGGGCGAATGGGAACCATCACTATTCAACCATGGGCGCTTAAGATTCCACATATTAAGGATGCTCTCTGCAAGGATACGGAATACTATTTTACTGAAAACGTGGGCTCGATTGCCTCAGCAGTGATGGTATGGGGGGGCGTTCGGGGCAGTCATCAAGGGCAGGGCACTGTCCCTTATGGTGGGCCATAGGACCGAGCGCTGGAAGAGGGTATCTGAACTAGAATTGGAGATCTCGGATCTAGAGGAGGCGAAGGCGCGTGATCCAAACCCCCACACTCCTACACAACCTTATGCTTAAAAGGCTGGACTACAGGCAGCTAGTCCAGGAGAACGCCACGGCACAGGCCCTGGCCTCCCGGCATAGGATTTATGAACAGGGCGAGAGGACAGGCAAACTATTGGCATGGTTGGAGCACCGGGAACGAGCCACTAGATGGGTGCATACTATAGCGAACTCGGAGGGTGCACGCCTCACTGATCCTCAACAGATAGCGGACGCTTTCGCGTTTCACTATGAGCAGGTCTATACTAGTACCCCAACGTCTCAAGCCCCATGGTCGGCTGAACTCTTGGCCACTATTGAGGTGACGACTATATCTCCAGAGGGAAGGGAGGCCCTAGAGGCGGCGGTCACGGTGACAGAGATCCAAAAAGCTATCCAAGATGTCCGGTCGGCAGGGCAATGGGCCCCAATGGGCTTCCCATTGAGCTTTTTAAGCCCATGACGACGGTGCTGGCTCCCCATCTCTTGACTCTCAATACTGAGTGCTTTAAGTCAGGCCGACTCCCAGCGGAAATATGTACGGCGGCTATTGTGGTTATCCACAAACCGCATAAACCAGTGGAAGATCGCAAATAGTACCGCTCCATATCTCTCTTGACGGTCGAGGCTAAGATCCTGGCCAAGCTCCTGGCCAATCAACTCCTCCCCTATATCACAGACCTTGTCCACTCGGACCAGTCAGGGTTTTGGCCAGGGAGATATACGGCCCGGAATCTGCAGCGTGTACATGGAGTTCTCGGACGGATTCCCACACTTGATTGAGGAGGAGGCGATTCTGCTTTCGCTCGACGCCACTACGGCGTTTGACACCATAGAATTGGACTTTATCTTTGCCGTGTTGGCCCGAATGGGATTCGGACCTAAGCTGATTCGTTGGATTAGACTTCTCTACACGCAAGCCACGGCACATGTGGTTGTTAATAATCATCGCTCGGCCTACTTTCCCTTACACCGTGGCACGAGACAGGGTTGTACCCTGTCCCCACTACTCTTTGCCCTAGTTCTTGAACCCCTGGCGGTGTGGGTCAGGGAAGATCCGGGGATACGGGGGTTTCGATGGACGCCGTGCCATGAAGACCGCATCTCGCTTTATGTGGATGACATGCTTTTGTATTTGGCTTCCCTGGGACGATCGCTGTGGAGGGTACTTCACATTTTCCACATCTTTGGAGCCCATTCGGGCTATTGTATAAACTGGTCCAAGTCCCAGATGTATGCGCTGTGGGGCAGGCCACCAGCCAGTCCCAGGGGCTATGATATTCCGGTGGCTCTACGCGTCTTTCGCTATTTGGGTATTTTTGTCACCCCGGATGCTGATCTCTGTTTTTTTTTTTTAGCAGAACCTACTTGGGCCCCTGCGGCGGTTCAAATCTGACGTCGCCCATTGGCGTTCTCTCCCTCTTACCCTCCTGGGACTTGCGTCCCTGTTTAAAATGCTAGCGCTCCCGCGGTTCCTATATGTGCTACAGAACACCCCCAGCCCTATCCCTGAGTCATATTTCTCTCAAATAGACGGTGCACTTGGTGGCCTATTGTGGGAAGACCACGGATCGCCATGACCAAGCTCACTATGGGCTGGTATGACTGGGGTATCGGGCATCCGGACCTGCATCTTTACTATCAGGCATCACAATTAGTAGCTGTTAACAGGTGGGTCTTCGGCCCCCACGATGATCCTAACTTTAGAACAGACCGCTGGCTCATGGGGAGAGGCGGGCACAACAGAGCACTGTACACTAACCCTCGCACACTTCAACTGATTGGCCCCACCGCTCGCACGGTCGAGACGTGGCATACAGTCACCAAACGACTGGGCTGGCATAAGCGGCTGACAAAGGCAACACCATTATGGGAACCTGACATACTGGGACAACTCAGTAAATGCCCAGGGTTCGACAAATGGGACACCATTGGGATATCGACGTTTGGGGACATCTGGGGGAAGAAAAAACTAGCCACGTTTGAGGAGCTTCAGGCGAGGTACCAGCTGACCCAAACAGAGACTTTCAGATACTTACAGATTAGCCATGCCATATCGACTGCTCTGCCGAATGACGTCCCCCTTCCTGATTCCTCCCCCCTGGAGGATCGGTTGTTACTGGATCCCATGGATCATAAAGCCATTTCACTTACGTACAGGAAACTGGTCAATAATCGGACGGACCCGATGCAAAAGCTGAGAGGGAGTTGGGAAAAAGATTTGGGTGTGATGGAGGACGAGGACTGGCGAGACGCCCTGGCGTCCCCTCGCGAGGTGGCCATTCGACAGCATATGCGACTCTTGCAACTTGAGGTTCTGCACAGTCTCTACCACACTTTTGTTGAAGATAGGTAGACGCCTGACCCGCTTTGTCTCCGGCATTGCAACCAAGTAGGCACTTTTTCCCACATAATATGGGAATGCCTGCACATTCAGAATTTCTGGGGGGGGGATAGTCCATCAGCTCAGGCGGGCCTGTGGTGGGTCTCTACAGCTATCTCCACAACTATGCTTGCTTAATATCTGGGAGACTACGGATCTCTCCTAGGCTGAACAAACTTGGGTGGTGATGGGATTCGCCATCGCGAAACGAAACCTTGCACAAAAATGGGGGGTTGGGGAGCTCCCACTACAGGGTGCCTGGGCAAGCGACATGGATGTCGCAATGATTGACGAAAGATCGGTTTTTAAAGGCCGTGGATGCCCCAGGAAATGGGACCATAAATGGGGGAAGTGGAATAAATACAGGGGGGACATCTGCATCTCTCCGACGGTGGAGTTGCGGAACGAATTGATGGCCCAACTGAAGGCGCAGGTGGGGGATACTCCTCTGAATCTTTGATACCAGGGTCCCTCTATGGCCCCTATCTTATCCTGTATTAAGCTTCATATTTCACTGTATTGTGCTATGTTCAACGCATATTAAGATGTGCCACTTTCCCAAGAAACTGTAGAGGTCGGTGTAACTTCTTGGCCTGGAAATGTACGACTGGGTGGGGGGGATTATTCAGTGCTATCTTTGAATGTCATGTGATGATACCAGCTTGTTTGTTGGAAAAATTAATAAAAAGTTTACCAAAAAAAAAAAAGTACTGGCCTAGTCAGCCTGATAGGCATTCCACCCGTTTGGTCTTTCAGGACACTTTAGTGTAAGCAGTTCACAGACCCTCCTCCAGGGAGAGATTGCATTGGTGTGTATTCTAAGGTAAGGAATCTGCAGCTGCAAGTCTCAGACTGACAAGCTACTTACCTTCTGTAATTACTTATCTGGTTGAGACTCTATCTAGCTGTAGGTTCCTTACGGACGCTCCCCATTCTGTGAACTGTATTGTAACATTGCAGAAATCCTTGGGGACCTTACCAACGGCAGCTCCTCCGTAATGGTGGCGGAGCGTCGCTCCAAAGCTCCGGGTCCGACAGCGAAAAATAAAATGATAATAAAACATAATCTTTTTATTTTCTACTGACTCACTGAGCCATGGATTATAAGGAGAGGCGGGGTTGGGCCATGGCAGGGAGGAGGAGTGATGGGTACTGTGAGTGCGAATGTCAGTTTGGCCGGCAGTCTTAGGACGGCCTAACCGACATGCGCATTTACATTTCTCCAACCCAGCTGTGTTGCACTTCCGGGTGTAGAAATGGCATAGGCTCCCAGTGCCGGAGCGAGCATCAGACCAGCCTGCTCAGGCCAATCCTGGCTCTTCTCTCATTCTTGGTATAACATGAGAGCAGCATCTGCATTGGGTGCGGAGCCTGTGCTTTGTGCCCCAGTGAATGCCGGGAGGAGAGGAACACCAAGGCGGCCAGCAGCGTCGGTGGCAGCGACCGGTATGTTGAAAAATAAAAGGTATTGTTCCCCTAACACCCCCCACAAAACCACCACTTTAGTTTTGCGACAGGCCACGCTAGACCTTACTTTGGTACACTGGTCATTTCAACTCAGTTTAGCTCCATTCTTCGTTTGGGGAAAAACAGCCATGAACTGAGGTCAGCGTGCTGAGTGGCATCTATAAATGCACTGCACACGTCCCTTCTGGTGCCGCCTACTTCACGCTTAGCCCAGCAACGCCACATACCAGGTGCAAGCTGATTGCTCAAAAAAATTCTAGATTCGGTCTGACACCTGGGGAATATTCGAAGGTAAGGACTCTGCGGCTAGATAGTCTCGACCACATAAGGCGTTACTTAAGATAAGTAGCTTGTTCATCAGGTTCTTCAATCCACGGCGTCCTCTGTAATCGTAGATTAGCTGTGCCGAATCATCTCTGATTTGAACAGCGACACTTTTTTCACTGTATCTTCCATCTATTATTATTATTATTTATTATTTATTGATTTCTAAAGCGCCTGGTGACCCGAAAGGCATCCCCGCGCTATAAATCATGTGGACCAGGAGAGGGGGAGGAGGGGATGGACTATTTGGGAAACAGGAAGGTTTTAAGTTTTTTTCGGAATAGAGCGTGACAGGATTCCAAACGTAGACTGCGTGGAAGAGAATTCCATCCTGTGGACGCTTTGACCGAGAAGCGGCGACCACCTGTGCGGGCCTTCTTGAATTTTGGAACAGTGGCCAGGTGTTCGGCGTCGGAGCGAAGGGATCTGGGGGCTTTGTAGGGGATGACCATATCTTTCAGAGCAGCCGGACCAACCCCGTTGATGAGCTTATGGGTGGTGCACAAGGCTTTGAACTCTACTCTCTGGCGAACGGGGAGCCAATGTAGGGCCTTAAGAGCCGGTTTGGCTGAAGCTCTGGGTGGAAGGTTCATAATGAGCCTGGCCGCCGCATTTTGGGTGCGTTGGAGTTTGGCCAGAGTGAATTCCGGTGCCCCAAGATAGATGGCGTTGCTGTAGTCGAGCCTGGCTAATATGAGCCCCTGGACCAGAAGTTTCCTGGATGAGAGGGGGAGAAGAGGGAGGATCTTGCGAACCGATCGCAAGAGACCCAAACAGGTGCCAGCTGTTTTGACAGCCTGGGTCCTCATGGTGAGGTCAGGTTCCAACCATACTCCTAGTGTTTTGATCTCTTTTTTTGGTGTTGGAATTTCACCGAAGGCGTCCGGCCATACTGATGGAGGGATGGACGTCCATTTATTGCCTAGGAGCATAATTTCAGTTTTTTCACCATTCAGCCTCAGGGAGGATTCACACATCCAGATGTGAATGTCCTGGAGACAGTTCAGCAGGCTGTCTGGGTGGTTATCCAGGTGGGACAAGGAAACGACGAGTTGAGTATCGTCAGCATAGTTTATTATTTTTATCCCGTACGGGGTCACGACATCTTCTAGCGGGGCCATGTATACATTAAACAGGGTGGGACTGAGCGATGATCCCTGGGGAACTCCGTTCTTAAGTGATAGTAAGTCTGAACGTGAGTTACCGTCCCACACCTGGAAGGAGCGGTCGGATAGGAAGGATTCAATCCATGCTAGTGCAGTTCCCACAATTCCTGCCCTGGCCAGGCGATGTAGAAGGACACGGTGGTCCACCGTGTCAAAGGCGGCACTGAGGTCCAGGAGGATCACTGCCACTGATCCTCCTGAATCCAGGATACACCTTGCCTCCTCGATGACGGAGAGGAGGGCAGTGTCCGTGCCATGGCCGGGCCGGAATCCTGTTTGGGATTGACGCAGAAGAGTGTTTGTCTCAAGAAATTGGGACAGTTGCGCATTCACTAGCTTCTCCGCAATTTTGCTGACACATGGGAGCAGCGAAATGGGTCTGTAGTTGGCCATGTCGTCCGGGTTAAGATGGGACTTTTTCAACAAGGCCCTGACAACCGCATTCTTCCAATTAGAGGGCACCGTTCCTTGGGAGAAAGAGATGTTGATAAGATCCCTGATGGTAGGGGCTATGTTGGTCGACACGGTTTTCAGGAATCTAATCTAGGCACTTTCTTCTCTGCCGTTTGCCTCTTTTGGCTCCCAACGTTAACATTACTGTGGTTCAAAGACCAAAATTCAGGTCTAGCTTGGTAACCTTTATGTATTACAATCTTTTTGCAGTAGTTGTGCACCAAAGTTTCTGCCATCCTTATAATGAAAATTCTATTTTCTCCATGATGTCTACTTTAGTGTCGCAAGACCTTTTTCTCTTCCCTCTCTGTGGCTTTGCAGCCCCTGTTTCAATGCTCATCAGAAATCTCATAATTTTCTATAATTTAAAATTGCCACATTGCCCCTGTGAACCCTGTTGATTGTCGACACGTGTCTACATGCACCCGCCCTCATTCATTCACCCTCTTCCAAACCTTAGGACATACCTTTTTTAAGCAAGTCTGCTTTCTCCCCTTGCTTTCAACAGACCGTATTGTGATTCAGTTTTCCCTTTCCGTTAATGCTCTGCCAAAAACCAAGGCTGACCAAAAATAGGGCACTAGGAATCGGATCCTTCCTGTGACCTAGCAGGCCACTTCTACTCCTCTGCCACTTGTGAAGACCAAAGAAAATCAGCAAACATAAATTAAGATCTTCACCACAACTCGCTTCAGAAAATAAGCAGAAGAAAAATCAAGATAACCAATACACCTGCAGAGCTACCCTCAAAGCCTGTTATCATTCAGTTAATGTTGCCAGGTCACCCCATTTACAGCAAACCATGTGAAATGTTTATGGCTGTAATAGTTCTTGTTTTGCTCTCAATATCAGAGAATGGCGTCAGCAATTTCACTCGTTTAGCTGGAAAAACTTGAAAATGCAAACTGCCTCATACACTTTGGCCGATACACACAATCGACCTTTGACGGCGAGATAGGCATGGCAGACTTGCGTCTTTACTATTGGGCATCGCAAATCCTGGTGTTGAATTACTGTGCGGGGTGTGCCAGGACACAGCCTTTAGTTTTGAGGTGGACCTCATGGGACAGAATAAATTCCTTGGTCCCCCCTCCCATAGGCACTCACCAAAGTAACGAGAATAGCTTTCTTGGCCTAGCGTTCAGGTGGATCTGCTGGAACCAAAAGATCACCCTGGAGACACCCCTGTGGCACAGCAGCTGGGTGGAACACTGTGTCCACCGGACAGAATTTAGAAAGTGGGACCTCATTGGGATAGCGATGGTGAGGAACACCTGGCAGGGTAACCACATGACGTTTTTTCAGGACCTCAAAACGGAGTTCCGGCTTCCATGATTACAGTTTTATAAGTATTTTCAGATTGGTTGTACCCTAACACAGCACCTGGGCCCCCTTTCTGAAGTACCGGACTACAGTCCACTGAAAGCCCGAATCCTCATGGGTCCTATGGGGAACGGGGCGATCTCCCAAATTATGAATAAATCATTGTTGATTAACGCCACCCCCACCACCCCACCCGAACTCTTCCTGGAGCAGAAAACCAGATGGGTGGGCTGGATAGGACCCCTAGACAACAGCAACTAGGGGATGTACGAATGGCACCCAGATCCCTTGTTTTTTTCAGTGAGACTTTGGCTCATAAAGTTTAATTACCTACATACTACCTACATTACACCCCGCTCGGGAGGGGGCAGACTTCCTCCATGTGCCTGTCCACTGATTGAGACCTACTGGAGGAGGATTTTTCCCCCACCCTGTTGCTCATTTTGGGGAGGCTTGTAGAACCCTCACCTAGGGTGGTGCTCCTGGTTACCTTGGAGCATGGGGGGGTGCTAGTGGAATCACATAATGGTGGTGATGAGAACAGTGATTGTGAAGAGGGACATTGCCAAAAAAATGGAAACTACTCGCCCCTCCCACCTATGAGGAATGGTGAACAGCTATGAACTGGTGTGCAAGACAGGAAGTCCCCGGGATGTCTCTGGAGGCTTTGGAAAATTTGGAGGAAGCGGTGGGATTATTATTGAAATGCTAATCATGTCGATTGAAGGGGAATGTTGGTTTTTTTTTTTGGTGATTATATCCAGCACTTGAGCACTGTGCATGTTGCCCAGTTCTAAAAATAAAAATAAAAAAAAGAGAATGAAAGTAAATTTAGATTATTAAAAAAAAGTGAAAACTACCTCACGTTTAATGCCACAGATTAGGAGTTCCAGTGATGGCGCGTCTTCCAATTCTACAATAGTTAACCTCCTTGATCCTTCTCAAAGACATCCCGGGAGCCCCTGTAGGCAGTGTATATTTAGGAAACGCAGAGGAGCCTATTGGAACACAAATGCGAGACCGTCATGTTCTCAATCACATTTGTTTTTAACGATGCACATCATATTTTACAGGCAAATAAAATAATAGTTTTATATTTGTTTCTGTTAAGAGTGCCTTTTTTGTAGATGTAGCATTTGACATAACACAATTACACATTGAAATTAAAGAGGATATATGTGGTTCATTGATGGAATCTGCAGTTAAGTACAGGATTCTTTTGTTTTTTTAATCCATGTCTCTCTAAAAACGCAAGCCTGGTGTGTTTATTTATACTTGGTTGTGCTAAACTAAATGCTTTCTTGCGCTTTGGCATGTATGTTTCTGCTGCTAAGGCCCTTATAGATGCTTTCATACGGGCCAGTCGGTGACACTAGATCAGTTTTATGAGTGATAGTCTATTTTGTGTTGAGATCTTTTCATGGTTTTAACACAGCTTCTTATCTCATTCTTGCAGGTCACCTTGAAAGCAAGTCTAGTGTAAAGCGTATCTTGGCAATCACCACAGTGTTATCTCTTGCATACTCGGTCACTCAGGTAAGTCTGTGCCTCCACTCTGCGGAATGTCCTCGCAGGACAGGACCAGCGGTAGAACTGTACAAATATTATTAATGTGCTTCATCTTTAAAGGGTCACTGGTATGTCTTTGTGCCCCAGCCATGCAGCCGCACAGGGCTTGGACTTTCAGTGCAACTGGACATACATTGACTGAATTAAAACAGAGCGGAACTGCCCCTCTCCGCCTCCCCTAATACTCCCTCCCATGCCCCCTCCATGGCCATGTTTAGCATTCAAAATATAGGCCAAAGCTGTAAGAAGACCATGAGCCTTCTGTGCATTTCAGCTAAATGTACCTGTGGTGAAACTGTTACTGTCACTGGGGCTAAGTATCACAGCTTCACTGACTTGCTGCTTACATTGAACTATAATGATTATTTTGGAAAAGGGCAGTCTCTGCTCCAGAAATCGATCTGCGACGTACTACCTCTAACCTTCTGGGACACGTATTTCCGTTGTATTGACTTGAGCTTGAAATTCTTGAATTATTGCCAATATCCATCTAATTCTCCTGGAAAACACCCCCACCCTAACAATTGGCGGTGCAGCCTGTCTGTCATCTGGGAGACCAAGCTCCACTGGCATCAGCGAAGGCCTCTGAAACCTGCTAAGCCGATGGGCTGCTCAGCAGCGCTGAGTTTGCAGTATGTACTGCCTCTCACTGGCTTCAGATGGGCCCAATGACTCCGGCCATCCACATGGCCAGCTTGCACTCTTAAAGCCTGATTCCTGGTTTCAGTCTTTCATTCCCTCCCTGCAGAGGAGCCAGTGTGTTTGACTGCAGGAAGCTCCTGTACTCTGGTTCCTCTGGTGACTTGGTTTTAGCGGCATCGTGACGTAGAAGAGTATCACCTCGTTACCCATCTGTCTGTCGTGTAAGCCCGCTTAGATCTCTGGTGCTCCACAATGTTGCCACAGTTTGACCTCTTGGCACAACCTTAAGTTTTCAGTCCTCTTAACTGACGATAACACAACCGGGCATTAAACAGAATATACCTGAAAAAGAGCTCAGAACCCCTTAAACCAATTAGAAAGAATTTAGGTGAGGGAATTAATGGTGAGGGAAGAGGAGTAGGCAGAGGAATAGACCATGGGAAGAGGTAACAAAACATTGCACTCTGTGATATTTAGAAAAATTATTCTCAAGTTTTCTCCTCTTAAATCGATAAGTGGGTAAATATGGAGGTCCAAGATCTAAACCCCCCCCCCCCCCCCCCCTCCAGTAAACCTTCCCTCTACCCTTCCGCCTCCAAAGGGATCAACACCTTGAACATCAAGGTGAATGCTGATGTTTCTTTGACCAAGCTAGTCAAGTTGGCCCCCAGTAGGTTTCTTTGAGCTGCACATGTTGTAGGCAAGCTTCTCTTTAGTAGTGATTTTATTTGAGAAATCATCAACTTTGTTGTAACCACAATAAGTCTGAGTCTGAAAAAGAATTCCCGTGTGTGTGCCTCTTATATTTGATGATTATATCAGTTGATTAATATCCTTTAGGTGTCAATTTGTTTAAATACACCTACTAATTAATTTTCTGAAATATATAACTAAATAGTTTGTTCCAAATAAAATCCCTTGTTGGCATTTTTACCTTTTCAATTTATCTGCCCAAGCCCTCAAGGGTATATTGGGTTTGCCCTTCATTTGCTCCAGAGATCTAAATCAGGCCCTGAGATTGCAGTTGTGCGATGTACAAATGAACTCCTTTGACCCTTTAGTACTTGTAAGAAGCATACATCAAAACTCAGCTTGAGACACTTTAGAATATCTCTTTCCTGTGTTTTAGGGGACTTTGGAAATCCTATATCCTGATGCCCACCTCTCCGCAGAAGATTTCAACATCTACGGCCATGGAGGGAGACACTTTTGGCTTGCAAGTTCCTGCTTCTTCTTCCTGGTAAGTACAGTTCTGGCCATATTCTCAATCTGACGCCCTAAAAAAGGATATTGGGTGGAATGCATAGGGGAGGCAGCTCTGCCCATGAAACAAAAATGTAAGTTTTTCAGACGAACTTGAATGTACTTGAGTCTTGGTTTGGATGCTTGTCAGCTGTCCCTATGGCAAATGAGTCTGAAATGACCTAAGTTGCTTTTGGTGGAACTTGAGACTGCTAAACTGCTCATCATGGACAAGCTCTCACTATTCTTTTTTTCTCTTTTGCTCCTCTGCAGGTATATTCTTTGGTCGTCATACTTCCAAAAACACCTGTGAAAGACCGGATTGCTCTTCCTTGTAAGTTACTAGCTGTTGTGTAGTTATGTGACCAGTCCGTTGATGCTGTCAATAAGGACACAATGAGTGGTCTGCATCATAGGGTCTTGGATAGAATCTTATGCCTCTCCTATCATCAGGACCCTGCTGGGCATGATGGGACAGCGCGGCCCTCAAGATTCTTAAAGGAGCAGCGGCAACACTTCACTGTCTGCCGTAGTTATTACTAACAGGCACTATTACTGCTTTGTTTTTTCTTTACTTCACTTTTCTTTGAGTGGTGTTTCAACAAAATGTACAATATATGTAGCAAAGTGGCAGAACAGAAAAAAGGCACGAATTTTGCCAACTTGTGCATGTTGTGCAAAAACAACAGGGTGATGAAAGGAATGCTTCTATTAATTTCAGCCACTGTTGATCACTCTGAGTCGCATTCAAGACCATAGTATTTCACCCACTGTGCCATTCAGGACATAGACCCACCTTATGAAAATCAGACTTGTTTCTATTCCAATAGGAGCAGGCCATCTTGACCTAGTTAGGTCCAATCAGAACTATAACTTGAGTGCTATGGCATAGTAATCACAGGACCCACGTTTGTGCATACCCGGTGCACTTATGGTGTGTACTGCAAAAACAACAGGTGATGAAAGGAATGCTTGAATTAATTTCAGACACTGGCGATCACTCTGGGCCGCATTCCAGACCATCATTTTAGCTGGGTCCAAACTGAGGTGGCATGGTGTGCATAATAAAAATGTACTGGGGTGTGACCGCGAGTAATTACCAGTGGCTGAGATTATTTCAAGAATTCATTCCATCCCTTTTTTCGTATACTTAAGTGTGACGCTCAAAGTGGGACAGGAATGCCCAGACATGGGGCCCTGTGCCCAAAGTGCCACTGGAACCAAGCCACCCCGACTGATGAGCCCTCATAAAGGCGGAACCAGTCTTAGGTTGCTTGTGTTCCAGTTCAGGGAGGACTTGCATGGTAGCTTGGGCTGGACTGTTCCCATTGGAGAAGGATCATGACTGATTTGCATATATCTGTGTCCAAACTGAGGTGGCATGGTGTGCAAAATAACAATGGATTGGGATGCGGCTCGAGGAATTGCCAGTGGCTGAGATGAATGCAAGCATTCCATCCACCACTTTTGTTGTATACTTTAGTTTTGTTTTTTTGAATACGTGTTCTGTTTATTGAATCATTTGAAAAACATTTTAGAATTCTTGAAAATTTCTGTTTCGGGATCTTTCACTTATTGATTGCTATTCTACCTTTTATGAATTCAGTTTTAAAATGCTGACGTAGATAGCAATGATTGCCAATTTTTATAAACTTCATAAGTTATCAGAACTTAGAAAGGTGTTGCCCTTGAATGTTAAGTGATGCTTATCCTTTTAGGAACCAATCACAAAAGGTTATAAAATTAATAAAGTTATTCCTAGCTTCTTTCTTTTTAGTTTATAAAAAAAAAAGCAACTGTTCGTTAATCTATGGACAATCGTAAATGTATCTATTGTAATAATGGTGAGGGGCGTAGCTGGTGTGGCGCAGTCAAAGCTGTCATTCCAAAGAAGCAGAGGAAGACTGGGCTTTCAGATCAGCCGTACTCCGAACGTACTATTATTGACGACATAGAAACTAAAAGATGCATCATAACCTATATAAACGAGGAATAGTCTGGAGATATTGCACCAAAATTACGTGTTTAGATGCACCCACTATGACCGATTGGACTTGAGGAATGGGCAGACGCTTGGCCCTCCTAATCCCCATTCATCAGCCGCCGACTGTCCCCACAACATGGCACAGAAAGATTGGGGGTAAGAGCAAGGCAGTCACATTCTGTAATAGTTAATGAGAACTTGCGGAAAATATGACTCCATAACCGCTTTACTTCCTGTAATGTAGATGCTTGACAGGCATTTGCCCTTGGATGTGGCTTTGGAGCACCTGCATTGTGTCTGTGCTGAGATAGTGCCCTGTGGTGCCAATGGCCATCTGTTTCACCATATCATTGTATTGTGGGCGGATTGGCAATATTGTTTATGAAAAAAGAAAGTGGAGAAGAGTACAATGCTTGCAGTGGAGAGACATGTTTCTGGGAGTAATCACAAAAGTCTGCAAAGACCTGTACATCAATGCTCACACAGTCTGAGCATTTTCTCCATGATTTGATTTCCACTCCCTTTATTAAGGGTAGAATGTAAACCCATTGAAAGCACCTCGGTCAGAGTCCTGGGCCTGCTGACATTTACACCCCTTGTCCAGACACCCATGTGGCTGTTGGAATCCAGTGCAGAAGAAAGCATTGGACACCTGGACAGTACCCTTATGTGCATGGAGGGCTGAGTTTGCAGCACCTGCACTGCCAGTCCAGCCTTTGACCAATGAGCAGGCTGTTCTCTCTGTGAATATAGAACCTGTTTGTTGAGGAAGGCCAGAAGCAGATCCGCGATGAACAGCCGGCTCACTGCAGACGAGCGACTGGCCGTATGCAAGGTATGCTCAATATATTTTTTATTCTTAGTAAATTTTACATTTGAAATCTTATTGGATGTTTTGAATACATAATGTGCATTGTATTATTTTTATGTCAGATTACACGTTTTATTATTTTCATAGTTATCTTAATTCACCTTTTATGACACTCACTAAGTGGGTGTACATGCAAAACACTGACAAAAGCATTCTGGCACAGGTTTATTGTATAAATATCATATTAGTCATTCTCTGCCCTCATTCCCCCTGAATCCCAGTTTCAAACCTGGACTATTTGTGTAAGACCACAAAACAGTTTTATCCAGTGTATGGTTAACTAGTAATTATTATATGTCAAAAGCTATTTCAGTCATTCTCTGCCAAGGCTCTCGGTTTGTTATCTCGTCTGCATGTGTGTTGTGCGCCCTGCTCACAGTCAGTGTTCAAAGCTGCCATGTCTGATTGTAGGATCTGCGCTTTCTTTCACAGCGAGGAAAAGCTTCTACGTGTATGCTGCCATTCTTTCTCTGCTGAACCTGATTCAAGGCCTGGGCAGCGCGCTGCTGTGTGCGGATATCATCCAGGGATTATGGTAAGTATCCCAGCATAAGCCGCACTTCTCTCCCCGCTGAAAGCACCCTTCAAGTGTTCTCAGGAAAATGATTGAGCTGCGAGGAAGGCAGTAGATTTAGATTCTGCACTGGAGGAAGGATTTGAAAAAACATGAAATAAGTACATATAGATCTGGAACTATCCAATTTGTCTGAAAGCAGACACTAGAGAGACTCCTCAGACTGTTTAGTTTCAGCAGGAGCTCTTAGGATTAACATTTGCCTGGGAAATAGCAACACGGTAATACTTGGTTATTAAGCACTGCCAGGGAAAATACTGCCTGATGGTGTGAAAATAGTAATTAGAGGTGCACAAAACCTCAATGACATCACTCCTGTTCTTGGAGAGCTCTTGAATTGAGCTCAAGGTTTGCTGCGTCAGCCCAAAACACCCCTTTTAGGTCTGTCTTGACGCATCATTTGCCTTTACTTATTATTACTATTGTTTGAGCTATAGAGTGGGCTTTGGATCCACCCCGGGAAGTATATGTGTCTCACCTCATGTTGTCGGATGTTTCGTGTATCGTTGAGTCCTCCTATGGATTGCATGCATTGCAGTGCATTAGGAACTAATGTGCATCTCAAAAGTACCCTCAACGATCACGCATTTCTTTAGCTCATTGATACATTGCATCAGTCAATTGTTGTTTTTGTTTTTCACCACTGCTTTAGCTTACTATTCTAGTCAGGACTCAAACTGCAAGGCATACCTTATTGGCTTTGCCACAGCTTGTTAGGTCCTGTTCCAGTACTTGATGTCGACACTTCATAGCTCCAGCTACCCATAATGAAGGTTTTAGAGAAGTGTTGCTTAAGGCAATCGCAGTTTTGGAACTGTACTGGCATTCAACTATTGTGGAATTCCCCAAGCACCCTACCCCCCCCCCCCACCCCCACCCCCTTTAGACTTTCATTCAACCTCCAAAGTACTTTCCTTTCAGTACCCTTGGAAGATTCTTTTCTGATCTGGTCATCTTACTTGCACAATAATTTGTTCTGATTTTTTTTTTTTGTTTTTTTGTTCTGGTCATTTTATTTCTTCTAATTTCCTGTACTCTGCCCCCAGAATGTAACTTTTGGTTCTTGCACTATAGTTGTCGTATTATGCGAGACCTTTTTTATGGGGTCCTGAGTCAGTCGTTATTGGGCATGGGGTGGGTGGTTTCTCATTCTTAGCCACTGTTCTCTTGCACTCTGAGTTTCTGTAAGTCTCTCTAACGCATCTCGAAGAAGATGCCTTACCCTACTGAATTCAGAGGTTCTTTTGAACATTAATTGATTAAGCCAATGGTGTCCACAGGCTGGTTTATTTGTGTCCCAGTAAGACACCTTCCAAAGTTACTGATGTCCCACATCCAGTTAAAAACCCATAGTAGTAATGGGCCAGAGCCAGCTATCAAGTCCCAAGGATACCTAAGGTTTAGGGGACTTTATCTCGGAATTTACCTGTCTTCAATATTTCCCACTTTTGGTGCCATTGAGAACGTACTGCAATCAGTGGCAAGGTGAGTTCCTTAAGGTAACTGGACTGGGTTTAGGGAATGAGAGCGATTTAAAAAAAAAAAAAAAAAAATGCTGTCTCTAGAACCATACAGGCCAGGAAAAGGGTTCAATTGGATAATAGCCGACCATAGGGTGTGCTTTATTCAAAGTTCAAACACTCCTAGAGTCCTGGAGGAATGTATATTCATGTTATTGTCCTCTTTCCTCAGACTGCTAAGACAAGTCAGTGGTCCGGTCAGGTTGGGCAGGTCTCAGGTTACTTTTTTTATTACATTAAGACTTGAGTTGTGCTTATTGTTTCCTTGAGAACCAGCAGCACCAAAACAAACCTACTCCACACTTACAAGTTGTGTGAATGGACCGTGCCATTTACCAAGTTGTCAGTGAACCCCATAAAGCCTTAATACTTTAACCAGTAAGAGCTGTAGGAACCTTCCCTTCAGGGGTACAGATGACAAAGCCTGTGTGTCTAGACTGTCACTTTGCTGCCTGCACTGCCAGTCACCTCATTGCATGCGTTGATAGGTCAGTAGCCTCTGTCTGTCAGGAAGGGATTGCTCTTTGAATGTCCTAAAATGGCCGCAACTACTCCATGGATTTCAAAAGACTGGTAATTTAGAGTCTGCCATCACCCATGGACAGTGGTTGCCTCTTCCTACACAGTCTTTAACCCTTGCCTTCAGGGTACATTGCATGAGTCTGTCTGGAATTAATTACCAACCTGACGTAACCTTGAATTTCATTTCCTAGCTTTGAACTATTCCTTCTAATATACCAGAGCCCTTCCAAGTCTTCCAGCAGGATGAAACCTACCCAGCATTTCATCCACCTCTGTATATATTTCCATTTGGTTTCCAGGCTGAGTGTAGCGAGGATCTTGTATGAAGCTTAGACCAGAACTCCGTGTACAGCTTGACGTAGTGATTAATAAGTTGAACCTTGTCTTGTTTCGGAGTTCAACGTTTTGTGTTAGTGCCTTAAATCCAGTTAGACGAGTATAATCCTATTGTTCAAAAACTCATCTGTGCTCCCTTCCTCTCTCCGTCCCACCCCCAAGTTACTCCTTTGCTCCCAGTGCACTATCCCGATAGGTCTGAATCCATTATCACTACCCACAAAAGCATATTACCACATAAGAAAGATATTATCAGAGTGATAGATAAAAAAATGACCATCACACTTTCTTTTAAGAAGCGTGCTCTTGGAAGGTTCTGCAGAAGAGATGGGTAACTTAGAAAATACCTGGTGCAATCATCCATGCCTCCACCTGTCTTTCAGGTTCAGATGTAGACCCAGAATATAATCTCCCTCTAACTTGCCATTTCTGACCCTCACCCTGTTCTCCATGCCTCATCACTTGAGGTTATGTGCCTCTGTGCAGTTCCACTATGTCATAAGATACTCTGTGCCCTTGCTTGCCTTCTCTACCTCTCCACAGAAGGCCAGATCAGTCAGTCATTGGATGTGCAATGCAATACACAGACTCCCTACAACTACGCATCATCATTTAGCACTAAGCACTTCTCCTGCACACCCAAGGTCCAAAAGGCTACCATTACCTTCAAAGAGCCCCAACCGGTTCTCTGTGCAGGTCAGCGCCTGTGAAGGACAACCGCTTTCAAGTTCCAACTCCTCATTGTGCCATCTCAGATGCTTTCTATGGCCAATGAGAGAGGGCCATGAGAGCATAAGTCACAGCTCCATTGGCAGTCACAGCTCCATTGGCAGGGAGGACAGTTAGTAACCCCTTTTAGTGTGCCTTTTCATTTGCTACAAGAAGCCATTGGGCTACAGACTTCAGACCCATCAGTGGACCTCCTCATGGCCCGCACCAGTGCTCGAGCTGCAGCAGAACCCTTGGTGTCGCACCAGCCTTTGCCCATCATCAGACCTTCTCATGGCCCGCGCCAACGCTCGAACTGCAACAGAACCCTATGTGGCAGTGGCAGGATATGGTCACCTTACAAAAGTAACTGAAGAAAGCACTTTAGTTTTCACTTACTTTTGACAAGCGTGTTCTTTTAACATACACAGGAGTGGTCTAATTATCACTTGACTTCTTTTGCCCCCTGCAGCCTTGTTGATGTCACCACCTTCCTCTACTTCAGTCTGTTCTCGCCTCTTATGTATGTGGCGTTCCTGAAAGGCTTCTTTGGGTAAGTACCAAATGAAACACTGAATTTGTAGCAGATGGAAATCTTTCCTGTCAGGTGCATTGGTATCACGCTAGGATTAATGGGATAGTAGAAGTAGAAATAGAATCTACATGGTGGGTCGGGAAACTGTCCAGTGCGAAGTGCGCTCCCGACACCCCAGTAACCTTCCCGGTGTGTGCTGTTATTTATATATTAATTCGCTAATTTCAGAGCCACCTTATAATGAAATCTGCAGACGTTTTAGCAAAATATATACATGTATTGTGAATATAATTGATGGAATTAACAACTAAGACACTGACACCATCTGGTGTACATAAATTGACAAACTTGTTGTAGTCTGATTTGGTGCTCGCCAGAACATGTGTGCTTGGATGCCTTTTACAAGTAGGAGTGAGCCACAGCTTACGTGCACGGGTGCACTCTAAACCGAGACCTGCCTTGTACAGATCATTCCTGATCCATCTCCGGGACAAAGAGTCCAGCCCGAACTGCCAGTCAAGGTCCTCTCCAGATGGAACCACAAGCAGCTTCAAACTGCTTTCAGCCTACTTAGACCTCGTCAACGAGGTATACCATGGTTCCTGTGGCCCATTGGGCATGCCTGTCACTCTTTGAGCGTTTACCACAGTAAACAACAAAAAAGGTTGACAGGAATCCTCGCATTAATATCCTCTACTGGCAAGCGCTTGGGCCACATTACAATCCATTGTGATGTGTCCACTATGCCATTCTAAACAGAAGCCCGCATGTGCCAATCTGCTTTGGTCCTGCTCCAATAGGAAAAGGCCAGGCCGAACTTTCAAGACCAGGTCCCTGCCACATAGGAACTGAAGCAGCCCCAAACCGGTTTTGGTTCTCGGATTTGGCGCAAGTCTGGTTTTGAGTGCACATGCAATTTGCCTCATTTACTGTGAGTGCTTTGTCTGATGAGATGTACGCCAGATTACATTCAGAGCTCACTTATACGTATTGTGGGGTGATCCATAGCAAGAGAACATAGTAATAGATCAAATATGTTGTACTAAGGATCTGCTGAGATGTGAATTTTTTTGCAGTTACATTTAAACTCTTGATCCAGTCAGTCTGCAATGGTTATATTAGGTTATCTGTCAGAATGGAACATGTACCCTCCTGTCCATCTAACAGTCATGAAGGTGGGACTCCAACCGCCTAGTTTGTGGGATTCCATTATAAGAATAG
The DNA here is from genome assembly GCF_964204655.1 of Triturus cristatus. Classification (NCBI taxonomy): domain Eukaryota; kingdom Metazoa; phylum Chordata; class Amphibia; order Caudata; family Salamandridae; genus Triturus; species Triturus cristatus. The sequence continues at coordinate 60,435,153 of NC_140592.1, forward strand.
GCAATAGTTTCAAACAATCCAGAGTGAAGGTTATAAGGGGAAGCCATGGTTCTTCAGGTTTCTGCAATGCAAGTATCCTGGATTACACTGAGCTTTATAAAGTAAACACGTTCGGCTGTGCTCCCTATTCAACTCTGGGCTTAATAGCTAGGAAAAAGGATCCTATTGATGGAATGGTGATAAGCTGCAATATTCAGGGAATGAACGGTGTCGTGAAATGTAGCTTTATAATGCTATGGTTATTAGCTCAACATGGGGGAGAAGGAGCAGGTTTATTATTATTTCTTTATTTCCTCAGCCAAGGCTGTGCTGATTTGGTTCATGCAATAGAAGACTCCTGGTGGCACTACTAGCCGCCACATTGGGTTAGGGGGTGACAGTGATGGTTTGATACATCTCCAGATGTGCTCTTATGCCTCCAATATTAATGACTCTTCCTATTTTTGAGGATGGCCGAGATCGTTAGTGACCAGGCCATTCAGCATTTGGTTTCGTAAACAGGCATTAATTGCATCCTTAGTCCATCCTTAGTCCATCTTTGGACTCATTCCCACTTACCCAGAGAAATGTCAAATAGGCCTTTACTTAAGTTGATAGCTGATTTCAGTCTGCAAGAGGTGTGGCGATTGGAACATGGGAATCAGCTAGCCTACTTATTCCACTCAGTGATCTCTTCCTTATATTCTAGAATAGACTTTCTATTGACCGGAATGGACAATACGCAGAACTTGTTGAGTACCACATATTTCGACAGGTGCCTGTCTGACTCTGCCCCTCTGGCGGTGAATATTGCCATGGCATCAGCTGCAAAGTGGAAGTTTAGAACCCCCTGGTTGAACAATCTGGCCTTCAGTGCTGACCTTAGGGACTTGATCAAATAGTGTTTCGGCAAGAACAAGGACACTGCCTCAAGAAGAGTAAGGAATGGAAGGCATTTAAGGTGACGATCGGAGGTCATTGTTTTTCTTGACTGTCATATAGTGTGTGATTAGCACTGTGATTAGCACTGTGATTGCAGAGATTCGCACCCTGGAGAGCTGAATACATTAACAGCAAACCACAGTTCAGCCCTTGACTCATACCAGGGGTGATAAAATATAAGGCAACTTTGATTCATCCTAACCATATGGCATGCATAGGATGAGAAGCAGTGTAGGCTGTTTGTCTAATTAGTAAACATGGGATGAGCTCTTGTTTAATTTTGGCATTGCGTCACCCGTTGGGTGTGCTGATTCCGGATGAAGTTGCCATAAGTGATGTGTTTAAGGAACATATTCAATGGCTTTATGGTGAGCAGTGTGATGTTCAGATGCTTAATTTAGGGGCATTTGTGGATGCTGATCTGTGGGGAGAGGTTACGGTGTCATGATTTGGAAAAATCACATGCGCCATTAAGTCTATTGAAAGGGAACGTATCCCAGCACTGATGGATTGCTCGTCACATTTTGCACTCAGTTAGCTGTGTTACTGTTGATTATTTTTAAGAACAATTATCAAAGGGTATTCTACATGCCTTTATTCATGAGGCTCTAATGGTTTTACTACCAATTCCTGATAGAGATATCGATGCCAATGGTTTGTACAGACAGACACTCATTAACATTGATACCAAAATCCTTATTAAAGTACTTGCAACTCATTTGGGCACCACTTTACCCAGCCGGGTTCATTCAGGCCAATGATGTTTCACTCAAATTAGAAACAAACCAGCCATTTTCAGAAGGTTCTTTCACTTATTAGCAGTCTGTAAGGTTGAGAGTTGCTGCTTGTTCCTTGTCAGCCTATACATGCAGAAGGAGTTTAATACCCTGGACCACAGGTACATTATGTTGGACTGAACTGCTCTGTAATTAGGTGAAGTTTTCCTTAAATTGTAGACTTTGTTGTATACATTGCCACTGGCTCATGTCTGGTCCAAAAGACGTTCTCTTCTATGATACAGGTTTCTCCAGGCACTCCTCAGGGTTCTCAACTATCCCATTTGGTTTTAGCCATTAGCTTGTGTCGGCAGCAATGCTGTGGACTGTTAAGGTATCCCCCAAGTTATACCACAATACACTGATAAGGTACCTTTTTACCGAAAGAATTGGTAGTGGCATTTCCTGAAAAGTTTGAAGTGATGGAGAAACTTGGGCTGACTTAATGCTGGAAGGTTAATTGGAATACGTCAGTAAAATACCCATTGCCTGGCTGTGACCAATGGCAGTTGGAGAAAATGTTTATCACAGTGTCTGGTGAGGACCATTTTGTTATCTGAGATTGACAAACTTAGAAGAATCTGATGCCGATGCCCCTGTGTAGAAGGTTTCCCATCAGATGGGATTCTGACAAGAATTTCCACTATCCGTAATTGCTCCAAAATGATATTGCTCTTATGGCTGCCCTAAGGATTTCAAGTCATGGAGCATTTATAAAAACTGGCAAAAATATTATCCTCGTTTACTGGAATAAGGAATGGTTAAGTTTGCATATTATTTGTTGGTTCTCCAATGTTGCTGAGAGAAGACGGAAGCTCCTCACTTTAAGGCCTATTGTCAGGAAGCTGTCTTGAAACACGTGGTTGACTGGTTTCACCCTGATCCCCTCCCATAGCCTTCACATGGCCCACCTTCCTCCAGAGCCGGTCTCACAGGCAACATTGTCAAAGTCTATGACCCTGCAAGGCTCTGTAGATTAGTACAGTTTTGAACCAAGCAGATTGTGTATGACCGATTAGCTGTTACGTGACAACTTGGGTTTGTTGGATAGGAATGTCATACTACTATTTCAGGTAGGATCAGCAGCAAAATTGAGGGTAACTATCAACTATATGGAGATAGTTGGTTTAATCCCTATGACCAGTTTAGGTCCTCTTTTGTTAAGGAGAGTTTGGAATTCCAGCAGTCGGCATCCCTTGCCATGGGCCATCTCCTCAAGGATGCTTCAGACACACAGAGTAAATTGGGATTTACAGCCATTCATAGTAGTTGGAAACATTGTTTCTAAGTTGTTTGACCAGCCATGACCCTTTATGTCTATACCAAGTGGCTTGATGAAAGAAATATGGGAGGCTGATTTAGGCGACCAATTCCATGATATTTAACGTGGTCGTTTAACTATTAATAGAATTTAACTTTTTCAATATAATTGCATGACTAGGGCTCATCATCAAAAGTCTTTATTTCGGTTTTACAGCACCATAAAAGAAGCAAGCACATTAATCTTATATGACAATAGACAAGATAAAAGGTACTATAAAATATTCCCTATATAGACTCTTGGAGTTATTAAAAAACAAATATGCATCCACCATAAACTTGATACAAGAATACGTAAAAGGCGCAAGGCTCAGTGAGTTTCAGTATTTAAGTGCTTTGTCCTGTTAAAACAGAGCTAAAGTGCTAGTGCCTGTATGACTTTTGTTTTTATGTCAAATTTACAAATATACAACCCAATTACACAACTTCCGTTTTAAAACCAATATCCCAAATTACCAATAGAGAGATAAAAATGTAAGATAAGATAATAGTTTAAAAACCAATTGTTTACAATCCAAAGTGCAAGTTCAGGGTACACGCCCGATTGGTCTGATCATTTAGATCTCAGTACATTTTATTTACACCAAACGGGCGAGTAGATAGACTAGGGCTCATATAACCACATGTGTGGTTCATAGAATTGAACCTCCGACTGCTCTAGCGTTTGGCTAGAAAGGGTAAACGTCTGGCATATATACTGGAAATTCAATGTTGTGTCCGTGTTTTTGAAAATTGGGTACTGGGTGGATTTCGTGGAGTGGCACCCAAGCCCAGTTACCCAAGCTTTATCTGCTTGGATTTTTACTTTCTAAGAAGAACTCCCAGTCTCCGTTTGTGCTTGGCTAGGTTTGGAATTTCGAATAGCTGTAACCTGCCATGGTGGGTTTTAATGATATTGGTGCATTGTGACATTGTTTGATGTTCCTTTATTTCACTCTTATGCAGGTTTAGAAGGTTGAACCCACAACTCTCCACAGGGGGGAAAACACCTGTTTAGTTCTCCCTTTCTGATCTGCGCATTTGTAAACTGGTAGTTTAATTGCTGACTTGTGCCTTTTATTTTACTATCATGTTGATGTGGATGATGTTTTTTCTTTTTTACTGTTGCCTCTAAGACCAATTAATTTATTTTAAAAAGTTGTAGTTCAAGTCCAGCAAGCCAGTCCAGAGTTTCATATGTATTTATTGTTTATTTTCAGGTCTGAACCAAAGATCCTATTCTCATACAAATCCCAAGTTGATGAACCAGAAGACTCAGATCTGCACCTTCCACATGCCTATGCCGTGGCCAAGAAGGAGGCGCACGATGCTGGCTTCTACTCCAACACTCAAATAGACACAACAGCCTACCTGGACGACGTTGCGTCCATGCCCTACCATGTCGGCAGCATCAACAGCATTGACAGTGAAAGATGGAAGCCTATAAACACCTGAGGCCCATTATTTGAGCTGAGGACTCTTACACTTCCATCAAGTTCCTCTCCTTTCTGTGGTTGGAGTTACAGTCGAGGAATGGACATTAGGATTTTTTCTTACTTTTTTTTTATTTAGGAGTGTACTTAAAATTCTCAGAAGACAAACACATCACGTTCCCAGTTCTCTGTGACAGAATGATATTCCTCATGCACAAGGAGTGCAGATAATTTCAAAGAGAACCCTCCATATTTGGTGTGTAGGAATTGTGGGTGCAAAAGAATAGCAAATGGCAGACCCACCTTCTAGGTAACACTGGCACTTTAGGAGCAGAGGAAGGAAACCTGTCATGGTCTTGCAAAGCACTTGGTAAATATATGTCTACACAGATCAACAAAGGAACTCACACATGTAAACACGATTGTATCAGTGAGTCCATGGGTCTCTCACAAGTTTGGAGTTAGCATGATCAATCTGTTTGTGTAATATCAGTCATTGTTATTGGTGTAGAATCTCTGAATTCTGATCTTAGATTATGCACAGACTCATTTCTTTATCATAAAACCTTTAGTTTTGTCTCTTGCAAAGTTAGGAACACCTGCCAATGTATTTACCATTACTGTTCCTTTGCCCCTGCTTCATTTCTTTCAAAGGGAGATGGTTCAGCGGATAGCACTAAGAAAATTAAAGAGTTTCAGAGTACAGACCCAGGGAAGTGTTTAACAAAGAAATCTAAACAATCCTATCATTTTCAAATATTGCCAATCTGTGTATTACTTCTGGTTTCTTTAATAAGAAAAACCATGGACCCCTGCTACACACAGTGGCGTCTTCCACTTTCAGTAAAGTTTAGAATACTGTTCACTCAATCAGATTTAGTAAGCACTGAAGTGTGGAGGGTTACCATGAGCAAGAGCGCCCCCTTTTATTGGTTCATCAATATTGGGTCAACGCCAACATTGCTTATGTAAATAATACCGCATCATGTGAACAAAAAATGGAGCCCATACACCAACCGGTTGTGTGTGCACCACAGAAAAAATCCAGAAGAAGGAAATGATGAATCAGAGATTTTAATGAGCATTTTGCCACACTGGCTGTTTAGCAAATTGTACCTGTGAAGGTATAAAACTTGATCCTGTGGGAGAAAGGGCTCCATCCCTACCAGCAGATTATTGCAGTTTCTTGGGACTCAGGTTCCTCATAGGCAGATATGTTGTTTTTGTTGTTTCATGGGTCAGATGTAGAGTGCTCTAACCTGGGGCCCAGCTTCAAGAGGTCTCCAGCAGCCTTTCTGTCACTTCTTACGCTTCACTCTGACTTTGCCGTCAGCTACAACTGGCTGCATGTCTGCATACAATTTAATTTTAAAATATTTTATTGTATAATCCTTTTTACTTTCTTTTTATGCTAACGATGACATCAATCAATTTATTGCTCATTTCCATACTTGTTTTTTAAATCCCTTTCATCAGGCAGGTTTGCTCTTCCTTGACCGAGGAAAGATGGAACTTGTTGAGTAATTCATGGTCTTTGATGTTGCGGAAGCTTGCTATATAGCGGCTCTCCAAATCTCCCGCTGTACACAAGAATATGCCATCTGTGATGGCCAAAAGTGGGAACGGAGAAGTTGTGAAATGCGTGGATCTTTTTATATTAAGTTGCTAGTGTTTGCAATGCTCAGTAAGTCCACCGTGATACTTTAATATGTGGTATACGCTGCATAGATTGCCGGCATAGGCTTTATTGCCCTTACAAATCATCTTTTTTAGGTTTCTATATTGAATCATTTTCTCAGTTGAAATGTATGAATCTGTCTTCATTGTAGTTCTGATCATCAACAATTATAGTTATTGTAATTAATGAATCAGCATTGCAAATAAAACTGTCCGCTAGTGAAAGGGGATCTCATAAAAGCTTCCTTCAGACTGGTCCAGTGTGACTGGAAGATGGTCACCTCCGCTTGGGGGATTCACTAGTCTTCAGAGACCATAGATCTGTTGATTCACCAGTTTGTTTCAAAATCCAGAGATGGTTAAGCAAAATGCAAAGTTTAAAGTTCACAGATTGCTGATACTTGATTCTTTGCTTTCTGTCCAACTTTTCATGTGCTCTAAACCAAATGTCCACATTTTTATGACGTGAGCTCCATAGCGCCCCCTATTGCCATTGATCACTACTAATGCGCGTGCACTTCTAATGTTTATTTCAGCACTTCGATAGTATTGATGATATGAAGACCGAGTGGAACAAATGACTTGAAAGTGTATATCCACTCAGTCCTTAAGTGCACAAATCATTTCAGTCATAGATTGGGAAGACAGTCAACACATTAAACACCCTTGACCCTACTTCACGCCTGGATTTCGGGGGCGTGTTCATTCTACATCGCGAAGTAAGGAATAGTGACGATGCTCATCGAACCTCTGCTGTTTGGTAAGAGGAGAGGTGGTGATAGGAAGAGATTATTCTTTTTTGTCTATAGGACATGCTCTTTCACCACCCACACAAGGCATTCAATTCTAAATTATTTTTTTTTTTTTGCAGTATTCAGACTATTTCCTCATATTTCTTTATTCCTGGTTTTTTTATCCCATTCATTATAACTTATTTTTTTTTGAGAACTGGCAGACAAGAATCATGTTTTACCGGACAAGTTCAAGAAGGGTGTTAACATTTTACTTTATTCAGTACGATTCACTTGCCCTGGATGGCATTGTGAAAAGTATACTTTACATTAGCAAATAAACATTATAATGCATCTTGGCAAAGAAAGTGCATTGTTCGGGAGCACTTTGTGAAGTTGGAAACCTACCTTGTGACAGTAGAAATCTACGAATTGGTATGACCGAGCTTAAAAAGTTCCGGGTGGATTTCAGAATGCTAGACCTTCGTTTCAAAGTAGGTGAAATAAAAGCAAGCAAGGTAGTTACAAGTACGTTTTATGTTGTCATCCAAGAGAGTGCTGTCTGGCATAGACAGAGGAAGGAATTTATTTTAATTGAAAAAATACATATTACATGTAGGTAAGGTGCCTCCAGCTAATAATAAAATAAGAAATAAAACAACGTAAAAAGTTTTATGTTGACCTAAACGTGGATTTGCCAGGCCCTTCAAGTGAAATCCGTCTTTCAAGAACAGTTCATGATAATATTGTATTTTGAAAAGGAGCTTCACACTTGTTTCTGTTCCTCAAATACAGTTGTCCTACATCGATTGGCTGCCAGTCTCTAGGTTGCTTTTTCAGCCAACAAATCATTGACTGCTCGTGACCAAGGACATGCTAAGCTACTTTTGTTGTAGCGGACGGATTGCAATAAAGAGCAAATGCGGAGAATCCACAAGCTCGTGCGTCTCTTGGCCTGTAGTGAAGGGATTTTTGAACTGCTCATGGTCAATGTTGAGACGTAAGTATACAGTATTTCATGGCATATACAAGCCAAGACAGTGAAACCCTACAAGGAACTAGCACCCGACCTGCTATCCCTATTTCTTATACATATGTTGGGAAGTACCCCAAAAAACATCTTCAGAGCTGTGTACACATTTTCAGTGATTTTTGGTGGGAGTGTGGTTGCCTAGTTTGATCTAGTATTGATATTTTCTTTACATGAGTCAAACATTCTTCAAGTGCTAGTGGAGAGTGCAATTTGTTTATCTCGCTTCCTCTTGTAGTCAAAATACTATGTAGGTGTGATGTGACTGCAGACTGAATTGCTTACTCATAGGATGGGAAACCAAGGTCTGGTGAGAGTTGACCACTAACCTTTCAAACCTCGTGGGCAAACCAAAATTACTAATGTTGTTATGTCTGCTTCCTGGATACATAATCTGTGAGTTAAAGTAACAGCGTCTCCCTGAAAATCAACTGGTCGGTGGCAGCTAGACCGCTCTGCTTGTCTAGCGGCAAAGGAACTTGACTTTCCACATCTTTTATTACGGTGCTATTTCAAGACATGTAGATTAGTCATTCCTAGACTGGTACATAAAAATGGGATGCTGAAGATCATTTGTCAACTCTTTCAGGGGTGGAGGGGCGGTACCATGGGTCCATCCGAGAACCCCAGCTTTCAGTCCATCTCTTCTGCATTTTGCTGCTATCAAGCTACCCAGGAAGTACAGACCCTCAGTAAACAGTTCCCAGGTTCTGGCATGATTTTGGACAGACACAACTAATATTGTAAAAAAGAAAATATACAGAGGAACATATATTTTTGTTTGTATAAGAATGAAGTATGTTTTGATGTGACTACATATTGGTTCAAATATACACTGGTTGAAAGAAGAAAGAAAAATGCACAGATGATTGCTTTTAACGTGATTGCCCTATTTTCCTCTTTTAAGTGCAGAAGTTTAATTAAGGACAGAGCATGGGCTGTCTCCTGTGGCAAAAAAGGATTTCAACTCATCCGTTTTTCATGGAAAGATGTGCACCTTCAGTGTTTCTGAAGGTGGCTACTGCTAGAGATACATTGCGTTGGGTACACAGGCTGCAGAAAAAGGATATATGTACCTAAACCTTTCCTCTTTATTTAGAAGTTCTCTTTATGTTCTCAAGAAGTATGCAAGACAATCCAATGAAAAATATACAAGATGAAACTATTTGATTAAAAAAAACGCAGGTTTTCAAGTACCCACAGTGTTCGAAGCGCCTAATTTATTCAGGCGTCAGTAGTAAAGTTATGCAGTTTTAGTAGCTCTGTGCTGGATATTGAGCTGCAAGATTCATATTGGTGATATTTCTTCATCTTGATGCAATGAAAAACATATCCTATTTTTCTGCCTCCTAATTAATTTTAAGTAATCAATTATTTAAGGCTATCAAAATAGTTTTCTTTTATTGTAAACATTCCTGGAGACTGTATGCAATTGTGACACTGTCTCTGTGCTTTTTCTTATGTTTTACATTAAAGTCTTTGATCTGAATTAAGTGTGTAGTAATGCATCTATACTGAAATTAGTACTGGGGTGACAACATCCACTTTAACGTGTGCAGGAAAGCCGACAAGATCACAGTGAGTCCGAGTGTGTGCTTGGTTGTGATGTTAAATCTTTTTGTGTTGGTAAACTCTTTCTGGCAAAGGAAGCATCGGAAAAGGCATTAGAAAATCTAAAGCAGATGTCTCACATCTACACAGTTTTTCCTTTGCCTCCTCACCTGTAAACAATACTCAATCGTCATACTCATACCTGTCCAAAAATTACTATCAATCGTATTTTCCATCAAGGGTATTCAAACGCTACAATTCCTCTCCTGCAGGCCCCAGAGTCACACCTGGAAGAGATATAGTACTGGGGACAAGGAAAACATGAACTGTACAGAATTCCAGGATGAATATTGATAGCTACCTTGCGTCTATGGATTATTGTGAATATCCCATCTAATACCAATGTGTGAGTATCACTAACAGTTCAACCAACAGGAGTAATGAAAGATATCATAACTTGGAACGTTGACTACAGTTGCTCGCTAATTACTAAGCATGTGTGCATAAGGATACAAATTGACTGCAAAACTTTACTTTACGGAAAACAAGGACTCTGTGTCATCGGCAGTCGTATTGTGGGAAGCATCTAAAGCTGTACTTGGTGATAGGGCACAAAACATTGCCCATAAGAAGAAAAAAGAAGTTTGGGAGATAGAAGCCCTAGAGGACAAACTCGTAGATCTGAAGGGGCACTTGGGGCCAGAAGTAGACCTGCTAGATAATGTGTCGGATCACAGTTACCCGCAGGTAATACCAGGCGCTGGCACGCCAAGAAGCCCAATCCTTACTTCTATCTGCTCAACACTGCCTGTACATAGCGGGAGATAGGGTGGGGAGGTTGCTTTCCAGATTGGGCAGAAAAGAGATGGAGACACGTTGAGTGCAGTCCATCCAAGAGGGTGGAGCCACATACAGTTCGGCATAAAAGATCACCGACGTGTTCACAAGAAATTACACTGACTTTTATAAGTCCCAAGTCCTCGCGGACGAACCCCAAAACACAGATCACATCAGTGCAGTTACTACTCCCACCCTGTCACTTGATGACCGTTCAGCACTAGAAGACTACTTTACCCTAGAAGAAGTAGTGGCAGCTATAGGCATTCGGAAACCAGAGAAAACTCCTAATGGAATACCAGCCGTACGAACTCTTTAGAAGTAACGCTGCACTATTGAGCCCCTAGCTCCTTAAGATGTTCGTAGAGGCAAAGGAGTGGTCCCCCCAGATCTCCGCAATGCCATCATAGTGGTGATCCATAAAGCAAGGAAGCCCAGCATGGATTGTGGTTCCTATCATCCGATTTCATTATCAAACGTGGAAACGAAAATCCTGGCCACAATCTTAGCCACACAACTATTGACTGTAATTGCTTCCCTTATCCATAATGATTAATCTGGGTTTAGGCCAAAGAGATCAATGAGTTTTAATTTCCGTTGCCTCTCCAACTGGCTACATACGGTAAAAGAAAGAGATAATTCCCATATGTTTCGGTCCCTCAATGCAGAGAAGGCATTTGATGCCGTCCACTGGCCCTTTATGCGTCAAGCTCTGTTGAAATTCGTATTTGTGCCCAAATTTTTGACATGGATAAAATGACTATACACAACATCGATGGCTAAGGGTCAACAGAGCAACATTGGTGGAATTTCCCATTAGCAGGGATACCAGACAGTGTTTCCCACTGTCCCCCTTGCTATTTGCTCTCATTCTAGAACCATTGGTCTGCATAGCTCGAGCACACCCCGTCATTGAAGGTTTTAGGGATGAATCGGGGGCACTTAGAGATGAACGAATTTCACTCTACACCGATGACATCCTCCTGTACGTTACCCACCCGAACGTGACTCTTCCTCTCATATTTCAACTATTTGACAATTATGGTACTCATGCAGAATAGAGAATGAACTGGGACAAGTACAGCCTTTATCCGGTGGGCGGGCACTTAGACCAGAAACATCCCAGGGCACTTGCGCATTGACAGAGATGGGTTCAAATACCTAGGTCTTTACATAACCACAAACATTATGGCTAGTCTCAACTGTAATATCCGGAGAGTCCTGACAGAATTTCATGGAAACGCCGAGAGATGGAGATTACTCCCTTTAACACTCTTAGGCAGGGCCGCCATGTACAAGATGGCTACGCTGCCGAAATTGCTTTACATTCTCCAAAATACTTCCCATAAGCTCCCAGATGATATTTTTGCCACAATGGATAAGGAAGGCCGTACGCTTCTATGGAACGGGGGTCACCCGAGGGTGACACTACAGTATAATGGGGGCATTGCGCTACCAGATATAAAATTATACAACTGTGCTGCGCACTTGATAGTAATTAATGACTGTGGACAGCTACCAGGTGACCATCCTACCTATGCTCTAGAGAGATACCAATTTCAGACACCTACATATCTCCACTACATATACTGGAGTAAGGGGGTAAGACCAGTACTGCCAGCAACCCAAGGGGCAATAGAAGCCTGGGGGGTAGAAAGACGAATGCGGTGGGGAAAAAACTTACCAGAGAAACTCCACTGTGGGAGGGATCATGTCTGCCGGAAATTGGGAAACTGCAGTGATTCAAGACATGGGACATAATAGGGATATCCAGACTAGGTGACCTCTTGGAAGATGGGTCTCTGATCTCCTTCAGCTCTCTCCAACGCGAATACCAGTTAAGCGATACCAACAGTTTAAATACCTACAATTGCAGCATGTATGGAGGGCAGAGAAGCAAGACATAGGTGATGTTCCTGAATAAGTGCCCCTTGAGGGGAGATTGCGCCAATGGGAAATAGGAGATTAGGCCGTCTCATGGACCTATAAGACGCTAATTAATAACATGCCGAATAACCTGAATATCTTGAGGGCCCAATGGGAAATTACAATGGGGGAAATGGACGACATCGATTGGGAGGCGGCGCTAATGCACCAGAGACAGGTAGCCATTAAACTAAGGCTACAATTAATTCAAGATCCTCCATAGAATATATTATGATAGAGCCCAATTACACAGATTTAGAAGGGCAGAGGCGCATGAATGTCTGCCTTGTAGAACAAAGAGAGGCACATACATACACACGTTATGGGAATGCCCTCGCATTCAATCTTATTGGTCCACAGTTTTAGTAAAACTTGACAAGATACTAGAGGAAAAGATACCGATGGATGGCAAATACATCTTGCTGGGCATATTCCCTCAGAGATTGATATTCCCCAAAACAAGCTCCTATTCTGCAATCTAGGAGTCATTGTGGCCAAGAGAGACATAGCCAAACACTGGGGTGCCCCAGAGTCCCCCACAACACAGGAATGGAAAATGAAAATGGAATTATACATGAGTGCAGAGAAAGTCCCCTACAAAGCAAGTGGGTGACCGAGAAAATTCCATAAGATTTGGGGCCCCTGGCAGCAAAACTATGGGTCAGATATAGGAAAAGAGACTGAAAAGCCCTCATCACCGACTCCTCTGGGAAACGTGAGAATGAATGGTGGATTCTATGTAACTTGACGCCACTGCCTACTATCATATGTGACTGTACTCCTGCCTGTCTGAATAATTATGCTTTCCCTTTTAGATACTTACTTTTCTTGATGTAAAATTTTGTACTACAAAAAATGTTAATAAATACATTGGGTGAAAAAAAAGAATTGACCGCAAGCTAAATTATCCTTAAACAGAGATTAGTCTTCATGTGTGAATAGATGTGTTGGTTAGGCACTTTCGAAAGCATTCTAATAGTAAAATATAAACAGATTTGGCATTATGCAAAGTTTAAAGCAACCCCAGCAACCTTACAGGTTAAAATCCTTTTTAAACCGATTGATTACAAATTATCACTGGTTTGAACCAATCTCAGTTTTTTAGAATTGTCTCATAGGCTCCTCATCCCAAGCCCTAAACAGTCTGAGATGCTCATCCTATAAGTTATCAGGACAATGTGTGATTAGGATGAACACCTCGTCTGACTGTGGGTGACATCAGATCTGGTCTGCTGAACAATCAGTTATTGCACACCTGTAGCGGGTGTAGCTTGACAAGTACCAAACCTACCTGACCGAGGTGGGGGCTATGAGAATCACGACTACCTAAGAACTTGTAGGAGGAGGAGTATAAAATGCAAACTGCTTTTAACCAACTACTATTTGCACTGGATATGTAAACTTGTATTTATTTGTATCTTTTCAACTTTCAAACATGTCAATGTGATGAGCTCTCAAATGATTTAAGATGTTTCAGAGATGTTTCAACGTAATTCCTCCTCTTAGGCTCAAAACCTTACAGCCCTTCTTGTAGGACATTGGACCAGTAGGGGATTGAGGAGAGGAGTTGGCCTAACGGCTAGGGCGGTTAACCTTAAATCTGGGGAACTGGCAAGGACATGCACCATCCTGTGATTTTGGGCAAATCACTTAATCTCCCCATACCTAACAAAAGAAATTGAATGTATCCTCATGTAATTCAACTGATGCTTGTGTAAAGCGCTCTGATACTCCTTAAAAAAAAAAAGCAACTCTGTTTCGGTACACTTCACCCTTTATCCGGGGCAAAGTTTGTTTGATGATCGATTGATACATAGAGAGGTGGTATATCATTGCAAAAGTCGGTTTCAATAATGATTTGTACAAAAAACGAAATAGCTCGATGATGGCAGTAGAGATGTCAGAGGAACACAAGTGATCTCTGAGAAGATAGATAAAAGGATTCAAAGTAGTGGTGAGACAAAGGGAGAGCGAGGGATCCAGAGAATAAGGATCTTACATTGGAAGACTGAGAAGCAAATTGAGTACAAGGAAGATCAGAAATAGACAATCAGATATGGGTCGCAGTGTGGGGATTTCAAGAATGGACATGGAAAATAGCAAGAGAAGAGAGATAAGCTGAAACCAATCTAGGAGTCACTTTGAAGACAACTAGAAGGAAGCAAAACTACTTCCAATGAACAGATGCACGAGGTGGAACTAGATGACAAGAGCATTAGAGAAGGCTAATAGATGAAGCAGAAACAGATGGAAGCACGGATAGAAGTAGAAGATCAGAGTAATAGGGCAAAAGAAGATCCATCTTTGGCTTAAGAAAGATGGGACTTTATGAGTGTTGTGAAACTGCTACTCTGAGGTGCTGGTGACTGACGGTATGGGACTCCAGACAGTAAGGAAAGAATCAAAAGTAACGCACTTGAACTGTGAGATATTATTAACATAGCATGAGGCACAAGATGAGCACAATGGGAAGGAGCTAATTGAACAGTATGAGTATTTCTGTTTTATTGAATATGGCAAGCCTTCCTGAGTGTATTGGATTTAGCTTGATGAGGAGACAAAAAGTAGGGAGTCATCCACCTAGAAAGCATAAGAAAATCAAGAGAAAGAGATAATGGGAGAAAAAAAGTGTAGTACCGATAGGGGACGAAAAAGATATCCAAAAAGGATACCGTAAGGAAACAATAGTTGGTTGTTGAGTATACACTCTACTTTTAGAAAGGTAAAGAAAGACCTGTTTTGTGAAAGGAAATCAGAAGAGTATGCATTTGAAAGAGTTGGAGATCATACCAGCTGAGAGCGATAAGTTAACAAAAGAGTAAAAGAGAGATCTTAACATGGCTAAATGGTATGAGTACATGGCATGGGAAGGGGGGTGATCAGTGTGTGACTGTGGAATAGCTATGTAAAGGCAAAGAAACAGGTCTCTATGAGAGGTACAGACAGACAGAGAATATGATGCAAGAAATGAAGATGAAAATGAATTTTGGGGGTAAACAAATTTTGTCCATTTAGGAACAAACATTTTGCCAGCGTCAAGTATACAACAAGCATTGACAAAGCCAATAGGTCTTGCCTTTGAGACCTTATAAATTTTTAGCCATGCAGCACATTATCCTGGGTGCTCACCCACTAGGGATTGAAGGGCTCTACAAATGTTATGTTGCAAAGTATGTAACAAAAAGAAACCCTGGTGGAAAGAAAATGGCAAACAAGTACTCGGTGCGGCTGTGTGTGTGCCCGGAAAGCTGTCTCAGACTGGGCTGCCACACACAACGGAGGGGAGGGCTGAAGCCCTTTGAGCCCAATGAGGGTTGCACGCCTGGTGAGAGTGGTGGCTGGAGAGGAACTGGCACGACCAGGAGAGGGTACGGAGCTCCGGTGAATATTGGGGAAGAGGGAAGGGCTGCTGCTGTGCTCGAAGAAAGGTGGTTCTGAGCTGATGGTGTATCCATTCCTTCCCACTCTGCTTTGCCAGTGACTATGGGTACCAGGAGGTGCCGAGAATACTGCAGTCAGCTAAGCATATATGATTAAAATCCTAAATCAAAATAAATATAAATCCTTCTTGCTTGCTGTTTGAATACAAGATAGAACCTACATGACCCAACGAAAGTGGAGAATGTTGATTGTCTTCTAAAAATGTTTCAAAACGCCAGCAGCCCAGGCTGAACAGAAAATAGCGTTTTCGTTAAAAACGTGGTATAGCAGGACTGTAACAACTGGACAGAGCCTCTGAAAACCTACATAGGTCCATAGCAAAGAAGTGCCTTTATTGCCAAGTCAGTCATTAATCCTGTTAACGTCTGCTGTGATAGTTGATATTCTGGAAGGCCAACTCAACCTTTCATCCTTCCAAGGTAAGTAAACTGGGTACCATTAAATTTGGTAACAGTAACATTTATTCTTTGCAGCGCTTTGAAGCAAGAGGTGTGTGGAAACAAAAGCTTCATAAAAACAATGTTAAATTATTTAAATTACCATAATGATCGGAGTTTGCTAGACTTTAGTCAACAGTTTCTTCAGAGTGAATTAAAAATGTTGTCTGTCTTGGAATCTTGAGACTTCTGCAGATCAACTCGCAAGCTCTGTGAACAACATTAGCAGATCTGCCTTTGAGCCATACTTCCAACTCTTTGTCACACTGTTTCAAAACTCCAAACAATTTGTTTTTAAACTGCTCCTACTTTCCTCTTTTTGATTTAAAATATTTTTTATTGGTGGTTTTCAGAAAAAGCAAAACACATAATAATACAAATGAAAGGACATAAGAATATAAGCAATAAGGACAATAAAAACAAATACAGTAATGATTCAGATTAGGGTGGCAATATGACAATCTGGGCAATGCCGTCAGGGTATAATGTCAGATATATGTGTTAAATAACTTCGGATCGCTGTAGTCACCGTCAAACAGAGATGTACAAACCATAATCAGCGAGGGAGAATACAGAGGATATCATAAATCAGAATATATAAAAACCGGTAAGCATCCATTGGACTATAGTGTTTGACAGTATTTCTTTATTGATGTAGTACAGCGAACAAGTGTTTGAGTATCACATGTAAGGGACTAGTTTGTCAAGTCTCCTTTGCGGATCATGGCGGTTTGTGTGAGTTAAAGAATAGATCAAGGCTGTCCCACATGTGCCTAAGGGGGGGGGTTATCATGGTGAGTTCTAAAGAGCAATGTTGTCAGCCCACCTTAGGTTAGTGACACAGTTCACACAACACTTGAAAGATGCCTTTTGCGTGTCTTCCCAGTTATTTAGTGTGATCTTAACGGCTGCTGTTAGAAGTAGGTCAAGAAGCGCCCTATCTTTTTCATTTAGTGACTCTACTCTGAGGTAACCGAATGTCAGCGTAGATAGTTCCCTACTGAGGGAGCATGGGAAAAGTTTAGAGATGAAGTCAAAAACTGTGTCCCAGAAGGGATCCACACATTTGCATAGTAGTAGTAGATGTGCTAGGTCTCCTATTTCCTCATTACAATTCCAACAATTGGGGTCTTCTTGAATCTTGTGTAAATGTAATCGGGCTGGTGTCCAGTAGGCCTTGTGCAAAAGCTAGAACTTTGTCTGGGAAAGGGCAGGGGTAATCTTATTCCTCGAGACAGAGCTCCAGGTTTTGGACCAGTCACCCTCCGATATCGGGGATGAGGAGCGCGATTCCCAGAAGGATATGAGTTTCTTATTGAGAGCAGAATGTTGTGGGCGGATTAACTTGTAGATCCTGGAAACCTGATGTCTTAATCTATTTATTTTTGCCACATATTGTGGCAGGGAAGGTGGTGAGGGCGATAATTTCGCTTTTGTCAATGCTGCCTTTATTTTTAAGAAGTTGTAAAACTCCAGGGCATCTAGGTTATATTTGGCCTGTAGTTCTTTGAACGTTAATGGGTAAGCTGCGTCGAACAATTGGTAGGGGAAACAAATACCACTATTAATCCAGGTTTCGTTATGCAGAGTATTCCCTTTATATAAGATTTTATGGTTATCCCAAAGGGACTCGAGGCCTAATAGTTTATCCACTTTCGGAAGTGCAGACTTAGTGTTTTTAAATATGGGCTTTGAGCAAATGACTTTGGTGAGGTTAGCTGTTAGAAGGGCTGCTGGGGCAAGATTTTTAAGTAATGATTTTTCAATTTCTAGCCATACTGGCCAATACGAACCCTGTTTTGCCATGAATGCTGTCTGGTAAAGTTTAAAGTCTGCTAGATTGACCCCTCCCAAGGATTTGTCTAATCTGAGTTTTTTCAGACCAATTCTGGCTCTTTTCCCTTTCCATAAGAAAGTTGAAAGCAGGTTGTCTAACTTGTGGTGTAAGTCTTCTGACAGAGTGAGGGGGAGCATAGTTATTAAATAGTTCACTAGTGGTGTAATCATCATCTTGATGGTCTCAATCCTACCCCACCATGTGATAAATCTTGGGAGACCATGCATCAAGGAGATTTTTTGATTTTCTCTAGGGTGTTAGCTTCATTTTGTTGGAGTGACTCTAATATAGTGCTACCGAATTCTATCTCCAGATATTTGATATACCCTGGCTGCCATGTAAGGCCAGATTCTCCCAGTATTTCCTGGGTGCAGTGGATGTTCAGGGGCGTGACCTAGGATTTATCTCGATTTAGTTTATAGCCCGAGTGCGTGGAGTAAATTTCTATGGTGTGCATCAGGGCCTTGATGGACAAGCTCGGGTCCTCCGAGATAATGAGGATATCATCTGCATATGCGGCTAATTTCACTTGAGAGTCTCCAAAGACTACTCCTTTTAGTTCATTATTGCGTTTGATATCTTGCATTAGCTGTTCCAAAGCTAGTAGAAATTGTGAGGGGGAAAGAGGACATGGGCTTCCCCAAAGCTATTTTATCTTTGTCTGATAGTCTCGGTAAGTTTGGCGAGTCTAAGTATCTGGTGCATTCGTCCGAGTTTACTGTTTGTTTACTTTTATATAGGTCCTTGTAGGAGTGGAAGGCACGCAGGATCTCTTTGTTTTGTCTGGATGCTATTATTGGAGTCCTTTATCGAGGAAATGGTGAACTGTCTCTGCTTGTGCTTGAGGTACGAGGCTAATAGTTTGCCTGCTTTGTTTCCTTCGCAGAGCTTGAGTGCCTTGAATTTATTGATCCACACCAACTCGTTTACTCACAATTTTGTTATATTCATA
The DNA here is from genome assembly GCF_964204655.1 of Triturus cristatus. Classification (NCBI taxonomy): domain Eukaryota; kingdom Metazoa; phylum Chordata; class Amphibia; order Caudata; family Salamandridae; genus Triturus; species Triturus cristatus. The sequence goes on from NC_140592.1 coordinate 60,454,001, forward strand.
TTTTATCTGAACAAGCTGATCCAGTATGATCCAGTATGACTTTGTTATCTAACGCCTCAGCATGTGATGTTTCTAGCAGTTTGATTTCTTTTTCCAGTAGCTCAAGTTCAAAATTTAGTTTTTTTATTGATCCTTGCTTTAATTCCAATGATGACCTCCCTGATGGTCGCCTTAAGCGCATCCCACAGTGTGAATGTGTCTGTATCTGGGAGGTTGTTATCCTTAATGTAGTCCCTAATAGCAGTTTCGATCTTTACTCTCTTTACTGGGTCAGAGAGTACCTCATCATTAAAGCGCTACCTTTTAGGAGGTAGGATGGAATGAGTACCTGCAAGTTTGGTGTTAATGCAAGAGTGATCTGACACCAGTTTAGGGGCTGTATCCGTTTGGTCTATGAGATGTGTGAATGCACCTGAGATTAAAATATAGTCAATCCTAGTATAGGAATTATGCGGGGCTGAATAAAACGTATAATCCCTTGTATCTGGGTGCTGAAGGCGCCATGAGTCTCTAAGGTTGAACTTAGATCAGATTCTGTTGAGAGTCTTATGGGTTGGTATCTACACTTTGATTGGCGGTCGATAAGGGGGGTCTAACAGCAGGTTAAAATCACCACCTACTATGATGAGGTCATCTTGAGGAAAGCTCTCACTTGTATTTGAGATCTTTTCCCAGAAGTTGGGTTGATCGGAGTTAGGGCCATAGATGTTAAGCACGTGGATGGGGTCATCTCCTCTCTTCAGGTGTGTGACTAGCATCCTCCCATCATCGTCGTGTGTGTGTGAGACAGTGGTGATATTGGATTTTCTGGCTATAAGGGTAATAACTCCTTTTTATGTCTCGCTGAGTCAGCGCATGCGCTGCTCTGCGAGACATTTAGTCAGTGGCTTTTGGAAATACTTCCAAAGTCGGTTGTCGGCCACCAGCTTTCGGTTACGCGCACAAGCGCACGCGCCACGCTCCGCCTCTGCAATCAACGCTGCTGCACGCGCATCCCTCGCGTGCTGAGCACAGAGCGCGTCATCGCGATCGCTTTCACTGCGATGACTCGCTTTCACGGCGGCGCGGTGTTACTTTTATGGCCGCGCGGCCAATGCTTGTTATTATTGTCATCTTAAATGTGTTCAGGCTCCTCCAAGAAAGACCCTTACACTTTATTAGGGGCCTTCACTGTAAATTATACAATCTCTACAATTATGCAGCCATTCAACGTATCCCTTATATCCTTTATAGATCACTGTCCTTAAATAACACCAGGTCTTGTACTTTTGTGCCTGCCACAGAGGAATGGGCCCCCTGCATCCTGTACACTACTTTCCCTGCTCTCGTTCCACTTCCTGCAGGCTTTCCAGCTGTCCTCCCATTACCTCGGTGCCTATCGTCCTGACAGCAACATAGGAGTGCAGTACTGCAGATGAGAGCATGAGGGCAGCCTCTGGACTTCCGGCCTATCTTGGGCACTTGTCTGAACGTTGTTTAAGCGGCGCAGATATGCAGGAAGCGCGGTGGAGTTATTTGTCACCTGTCAAAGCGTTAAGACTGCAAGACCGAAAAGGCAAATATTTGAATTTGGTGTTTAGACAAAGATCCATTAATAGCAGGAAATTAAACAACTGCAACCTTTCCTCTCCTGCTCTCTTTGTTGTTCGGACACCCTGGCAACCCCCCCAACCCCCAGTCACGTGACATTCTCCGCAGACGAGCCGAAATAGCAAAATCCGAGACACTTCAACAACTTAACATTAATTTACAGACAGGCAGTAAACACAGCTCGAGTTGCGCGCAGGCGACCACAGCATACTACCCTCAAAGCGTCAGCCTGCCGGGTGGTGTATAACTTCTATGTCACGATGCACAGCGCTGCAGCGCCTTTGGTCTCAGAGGATTCATAACGTAACTCTTTCACCGGTTACACTATTGTATCTACTCGGCACCGATTTTTATTTGCTACTTTTGCCTTCATATGTAATGTCATATTTGTGATCAATAAGACTTTCTCCTTTCTGCTTTACATCTCAGGAGGTGGGCGCAGTCTTCTGCACACGCACTTCCGTTTACTTGCACAGAAGAGCATGTTTCACACAGACAAGGAGCGGGAATCAACATACTTCTGTGTGTGCGTGTGTGCAGGAGCTTCCCCTTCTCCCCACGCTGCCCCCCCCCCCCCAAAAAAACTCTTGAAGGGAATCCGCAGCCCCCATAGAACTGAGGTCACGAGCACCACATTACCCACCATCATATGGGTTTCCACCCCACGCTCAAGAGCCAGGGTGCCCCAGTAAAGATGCTCACAGACTGGCCTTGATAGACTACCAATGTTAGGATATGGACATGTGGCTTCCCTTTGGAAAGGCAGTGACCTCTCCCACACCTGGGGCTTCCTGAAGGCTCTTGGATAAAGGGCACAATGGGTGGGTAGGGCACATTCAGCTCACCCCGGGTTTACCCAGGCATCAACTTTGGCAGTCTGCGGAATGCACACAGGCAAATAGATTCTGTCATTTGCAAAGAGCGACAGCGGGCTGCACATAGGGAAATGGTCTGTTTTGGCTATATACTCTCTGTGATTCTGGGCAAATCACTTAATCTACCCATGCCTAACAACAGGCATTGGCATAGCCAATAGGTCTCGCCTTTGGGACCTTATGAGTATTTAGTTATGCAGCACAATATCCTCGGTGCAACAACATCAACTGTTGCATGGCTAAACACATAAGGTCCCAAAGGCGAGACCTATTGGCTATGCCAATGCTTGTTTCTTATGGTCTGCTGGTGAGCAGGAGATATGGGAGATCCAATTGTGTTTGATGAAACCAACATCCTCCTCTGAGAGTTTAGTTTCTTGGAGAATTATGATGTCGCCCTTAGTTTTGACTAAGTAGTCGAATATTTTTCTGCGCTTAACTGGGCGACTGAGCCCTTTTACATTTAGGGAGACTATGTTAAGGTCCTCTGCTATATCCTTAGTCTGAGACATCGTCAGATCTAGAGATCGCTATATAAGTGATTCAGCATGTTGAGTATGTGTGTGTGTGATAATGTCCTCGTTATCTGCACTATAGAACTTAGATTCATACTGATGACCAGCTAATATAAACAGTTCACTTTCATGCCCATAAGGGCCCTGTCCCAGACCATGTATCTGAAATAGAGCATACCTGTCCTTTCAACGCAATATAAGGAACGAATAGAACTTACATAAGACAAAACGAAAACAACCACAAGTACATTTACCCACTGTCCCACCCCCCCTTCCCCTCCCTCCCTGAGAAAATCGAATGCATGAGCTGCGACGGCAGGTTCGTCAATAGGCATCTTGGGGGATAACAATTTGAAGATTTTCACATCTGGAGAAACTTAGAAGAAATAACTGTATAACCAACTGTATAACAGTGATAGTTACGACTATTATAAACATGTGTAATATTCTGACCCTCAAGTGTGTCTCTAACCGCTATTAGTAAGTATACCTTGTTATATAACTTATTAACTTGTTGGCTCGGTATTCAGCGAGAGAGCTTATAAGACAACTCACATAGAATAAGCGCCTGAATCTTAAACCAATGTGCTCAGGGTAATTACAGTGTTTACCATGAAGGTCATAGAACATTATAAAACAATTGTGTCTGCTTAACTACTTAGGTGCAGTGAGCAAAAGCAAATACGATTATACAGTTGCAATTGTGCAAGTGAATGGGTATAAGAAGGGTAAACCAGATATCATAACTCAAAGGATATCAAGTCTTTCGTTTGTTGGAGGCCCCTGCGGAAAGTTCCATATCCTGATTTGGAGCTGCTTCCAGGTGTCACGCCAGATCTTGGGGGTTTGGTTTGCCATTCTCAACGATTCTAAACTTAGATGGGCCTGCAAATAAGAATTGAATGTTTTTCCTTCTCAATTTGTCACTTAGTTGAAGGAACCCCTTCCTCGTATCTACCGTCTCCTTTAAGTAGTCTTGTGTAAAGTTTATTCGGTGGCCTTCCCAGGTTACTTGGTGGTTTTTCCTGACGTAGTTTAGGATGGCCTCTGTATTTTGGTAGCGTAGCGGTTTGCATATCATGGGGCGAGTTCCTTTTCTGTTTGAGGAATTGAATGTCGGTATCCTATGCGCTCTGTCCATTTCCAAACCGTGATGAAAATGTATCCCAGTTATCATGGGTATCCAGGATTCCAGAAAGGCCACGCATGAACCTGCAGCATCCTTTAAGCACTCTGGAATTCCAAAGATGCGCACAATGCCTCGTCTATTTCGGTCTTCTAATTCCGCTGCTTGTGGTGTTTCAGAGGTGTTTAATTCCCTTGCTGGCCTGGGTGGCCACATCTTCGACGTCGCTTATTCTTTGCTCTGCGTTGCTCATTTTTGAATTCATAGTGTTCATGTCTGCCCGGATGCTGTGAGCTCCAACTGCATGGAGTCTGTATTTTGTTTCGTAGATTTTGCCAAGTCATGTACCTCTGCTATTTTTTTCAATATCATGTCCATTGTGCTATTTAGATCCGATTTGGCCTTGATTGGAGAGTCCGAGATAGTTGGTTCCGCTTTTGACTTTTTAAAAGAAGCTCTGCTTTCTTTGTCAGCCATCTTCGTGACGTGGATCGTGAGTAGTTGGCACCAACCCCTCACCCCCGTTTGCAAGGAAGTTGTGAGGAGATTGTTGTGGTCAGGGGCACACACAGGGTTCTGGCTCGACTTCTTCGCTGTTCGGCAATATCGCTGGTTCTTGGTACGCTGGTTCTGTTGGGTAGTAGTAAACTGTAGTAGACTCTAGTAGACTGTTGGTGACTGTTGGGAGTTTGATCAGTATGTAGACCACAGAAGAACCTCGGAGTGCCAATTCGCTTCTGTACTGCTCCCGTGTGGTCACTTGTAGAGGGTTTGGCGCCTTTTTCTTCCCCTCCTGATCGTAAGCCTCTGGTTGGCAGGTGTCTACAATATACAACTCACAGCAACTCAATTCACTTCAGTATTGTGCCCATGTGGCAGCTCGTGTCGGGTTTGGTGTCTTTTTCTCACCTTCCTGGTCGTCAGCCTCAGGCTAGCAGGTGTCTTCACTATGCCACTCAAAACAGTTCACAGCCACTGGCAGTCGTTTTGTCAATGACGGCAGTGCGTTGGTTCGCGGTGGTTATGACAGTGTATTTGGCGTGTATTTGGCCTCTGGTCGTCAGCCTCTGGTTGGCAGCCTCTGGTTGGCAGCCTCTGGTTGGCAGCCTCTGGTCGTCAGGTGTCTACCACATGCAACTCACAGCAGCTCACTCCACTTCTGTATTGCGTGTCAGGTTTGGCGTCTTTTTCTCCCCCCTCCTGGTCCTCAACCTCAGGTTAGCAGGTGTCTTCACCAAACCACTCACAACAATTCACAGCGGTGGTTATGGCAGAGTATTTGGCGCGTTTTGGCCAGTGGTCATTCTCAACAAGACCCCCTATTGGGTCTCAGGAGGGCATTGCAGGGATGGCGCGAGGAAGCTCAAAGGCTTGCAGTAGACATGTGCACGATGGCTTTTGGCACGTAATTGTACACTGCACGCACTGTGTAGCAGTCTCTATTCCGCCACAGGTGCCACAGATGCTCAATGAAGCTCGCTGAAGGCGGTTATGGCATGTTTTTGTGGCATTATTAACAGACCTAGAGTGACATTGCCAAGGCCATATTTGTGCGGAGAGGTCTTGGCGCGTGTTGTTACACCCTCTGATTCACTGTCTCTAATCCGCCATTTTGGGTCCAGGCTGCACAAGCTGGTCCTGCGGAGCTATTCACTATATGCAGGCGGTGAGGCTAACACCGGATGATGGTGGCAATGCAGGCACAGGTATAAACTGAATCGCGCTGAATACGTTAATGTTAACGGCGATGAAAGGATGAGAGGGCACAGATAGTGGCCGCCAGGTAAGCCATTGCAGGGTCAGGCAGATCGCTTTGCCAGCCAGAGGCACGGAGGGGTTGATTCTTCCAGTTGCAAAGCTGCCAAGCGATTACAACTCTAGCATAAAGCACCCACCTTCATGGCCAGTAGATCTCACAGGGTGAGGGTACGTAGCAGCTTACTTTCTATTCACGATAGCTCCATGACTTTCTCTGCCGTCTCGGGCATTGACGCCATTTTGTGCAATCCAAGGCAGGCGTGCTTCGCTCACTTCATCTTCGTTTTAGTGATCGTCTGAGCGATTGGTATGAGAACACCCGGTCACAATCTATGCCACATGTCCTTACGAGGTGAAATCTGGCCTCCTCCTTGTAATCCACTTGTGCTTCTCCCGGTCTTCAGCCTAAATCACTCCTTCGTTTGCCGAGCGATGGAATTAGGCAGCCATTACCGCTGCCGTCCAAGCCACGCCCTCCTACTTTCCTCTTTTGTTATTGTCTGGGACTCGCCTTTGTTTGCCTGAGTGCAGTATAAAAGCTGCTCATTCTCTCACCCGTTAGGGATTGGGAGCCTGTGATCTCTCACAGGCCACTGGGGGAATCAGGGATTTTGTTATAGCTACCATCTAACCCGATGACTTGAGCATGCAGCCAGTTGTCACGGTTTCCAACCAGCAATACTTCACATGTTGGCGCCTGTAGGCTTACTTATGAGAAGTAAAGTGAAACTACAAGTTCCAGAATGCTTAGTGCTGGTAGCAGAACACAGAGGACTGGATGAAGCTCAGTTTTATGAAGTGAGATGATTTCGCTGCTATGTTTTGCTGGCAGTTTACTGTCCCTGCAGGATAGTAAGATTGTCACGCCCATTGGTCAGCCACATGCTGGCACACCGTACCGTGTCTAACCTCTACTTACGTTTGAGTTGAAAACACAGCGTATGCGTCATGAGTCACCCTTGCTTCTCCCAGTTCTAAAATGTTCCTGCCCCTTTCTTTTGCCCTGCCGAGCTGTCAGAGGCACTCGCCAGTCTATCAATATTACCATGTATCTGTGCACTCCGGCGCTGACTGATCAAGCGTAACAACTTTCAACGCAATACTGACTAGAAACAATTGGTAAATTGTGGAAAAAAGTTGTCTGGTGCTATTTTTGAAAGCAGCAGTTAATCCCATGTGCTTCTTAAAAGCATGACCGATGGTGGAGCCTTCCGCCCCATGCTAGATAGTCCCTGCCGGCTGATGCCCTCCCGATGCACAACACACAGCGCTCTTATGACCCACATCAACCAATGCTTCTCCGACAGTGTCGCAGAAGCAGTATAAACCTAACCGGGTTGCTTTTCTGGTCTCATGAATTTAGGCAGCTCCTTTCGTGGGGGGGACCGCTGTCTGTAGCATTTGTCACAGCAGCACTGACTGGTGCAAGCCTGCTGGAGCTTTCCAAGGAGGAAAGGGGAGGTGAAAGAGAGTAGGTGGGGTTGGTGGGGATTAGAGGCGGAATAAGGTCTTCTGAGCCTTCAGCAAAAGCTGGCTTATTTTCTCTTTCCTTTCTGCTACGTAACAGAGCTACAGTTCACTGCATTTCCACATACCCCCCGTCAAAAAAAAGTAAGCTTGAGGGGTACTATACCTAAAACCAGTTTGAACTGGGTGAGCTGCATCAGTACATTTGATGAACCAGAGTTTCTCACTGCCCTCCTCACAAAGAGAAAAAAAACAAATACACTAAAAAAACAATATGTCTGCCTCCCCAGGGTCAAGCATTGATCCCTCTCCTGTGGCGGAATGCCCAATAGTAACAATCAACGAGCACAGATTGTGCAGCCTCCACATGCACAAATGAGGAGTGCTTGGAGCTCAACTTGGGGATGAGTATACTGTTCAGTGCAGGGGCGTGGCAACAATGGGACGGCTGGCCGAATCGGTCACCATCTTGGAAGGGAAAATCATTTTTACTTCGCAGCAATCGGGAACGTCCTGACTCCAAATTAAAAAATAGACAAACAACAGAGGAAGGGCCAGTCAACTCTCATCAAGAGGGAGAGATAGTGCATCAGCCGTCCTGCATAACTTAAACAAGCCTGTGAGTGGTGTGCGCACGCGCGCGCTGTGTGAAACTTGCACAAGAGCCCCTGTAAACGCAGGTCCCCGGAGGCTCAGTGGGCTATGCATATGGCGGCTCCAGGAAAACATGCCGGTGAGTGGTGCGCGTGCTGCAAGGAAAGTAAGGAATGCAGCTGCCACTCTGTGCACCGATGCTCGCTCCCGCAAGCAAAACACGGTGGGAGTGAACATTTGCAAAAGAGGTGAGACATGCGCCCACCTTTACCCATTTGCAGCCTCCCATTTCAAATTGACACAGCTAACAGCCAACCAAATGCGTGGGGGGAGTCAGACCCCCACAGAAAAGTTTACTTTAGAGTGCTGACATGAAGCCTCCCAAAGAGCAGCGCATGGGCGCTGCGCTAGGCTCAACCTAAAAAACATTCTTTATTGAACTAGAAATACAAGGGAGTATTTTTTCAAGTTTTACCAAAGAAAACGCATATATTGTAGAACGAATGCAGCCCAGGAAGCTAAACATTGCTTTAGTAGCACAAAGTCTTCATGCATTTGTTAATTTGTAGTTACGGGTCATATATATAAGGGTCAAGTTTTTATAGAACAACAAACCCCACCAGGAACCTTTGTTGTATCCAGCTCAGCCTGCAGGTCCTCCCTGACACTCTAGCAGACACCAGAGAAGGGTACACACATAATACACACATAATACTGCACTATCTGGCTCTTCGTTACCACAACATTGTTTTGAATTGACAAGTTATTGCTTGCACCAGCTGTTAACGTCATAGCTTATACTGCTATAGATTGGAGTCTAAAAGGAGTAACAGACGTTATGGTGGTTACAAGAAAGAGAAGGTGTTTAAGTAGAGTAAATAGATTCGGGTTAAATACTTATTTTGCCTAGAATAGATCAAGGTCATAGGAAAGGTGAAACATAAAGTGTACAGTGAGGGGGCCAACAGCAGTAGAGATTATGGAGGGTGCTCTGCACCCCTAAAGCAATACAAGTTTGTAAATGATGAAAGGAATTTAGCTGTGCATGAAAGCCTCTAGACCTTGCAGTCCTAGAAAAGTAAGGAGGTGTAAAGACACTAAATTATCATTGGAACATGATTAAATATTTCATTGAAAGGCACCAATATAGATTTTCCATATGAAGCTAAATGCCCCTTATGTGGCCAAACTTAGGAGTTTCTGCTTGGTGAAAAAAGAATGAATTAGTAATTAGGAATCCGACCCTGGAAGCAAGAACCTTGTGACTAAACATGGTTCACACTCAGTCTTGCTATCTGCAGCCCAATAGAAAAATGTTGGCCAGCACTTGAAAGCCACTATGGTGTGCTTGGCAATCTGAAGTCCTTGTTCAAAAACTTCAGTCCATTATCCTCATTTTGTGTAGAATTAGAAGGAGCTGTCAGCCAGACTGATCTGGTTCGTTCACAAAACATTAATCATAATGAAGCCACGTACCAAGATGAGACAATGGATCACCCAGTGTAAAATGCACAGCAGTCAACCGCACTTTTAAGCAGAGGCGACCTCACGGCAGTGGCAACATGGAAGGATCAAAACATGAGATCAAATCAGCAGATTAATGTAAGAGATGGACTCAGAGTGCACACTAAGTCATTCACAAAAATAGAAATATCTTTACTCCTAGGAGCATCACTGGGTCCTGTGCAAACTTCAAGCTAAAAGGTGTGTGTCATGCAGTACAAACTAGCAACCATTAATAGCTAAATAAACTACATTTTGGATTATGATGGGTCATTCTAAGCATTTCCAATGCACAGGTTAGCACTAAAAGGGTGTGATTGCCGTGCTGTGTTACCTTAAGACTTGTTAGTCCGGGAACTTACCCACACTTCAGCCCTGTCAACAACTCAAACAAGCTAGCCGTGCATGACCAGCCAGAAAATAGTAAAATCGATTACATCAAATATTACTAGATTGCACACACAAATGAACATGAAAGGATTTACAGTGTTCCAATACCACCATCAAAGGCTGGTGGTGAAAACTATGATCAAATTTGGTGCAACTAACTTACCCTAGGGATAGAACCTGTCTCAGAGAAAAGCAATATCCATTTCTTCGCATTTGTGATGATCTGGGAGTGCTCGGAGGGACAGAGACTGCTACTTAAATACGAATGTGTAAAATCCTGTCTATTGTTTTACATGGCAATTCTGTCGCTGTTGGCTTTAATAATCCTGTAGGAATAGTTTTGAAACTCTAATGAAGATTGGTTTTGTTATTTAGTTCAGTGTCTGACACTGACGCTCCATTGGTGTGTGTTGATTGTGTAAATCGCGTAAAAAGGAGAAAGAACCACAACCATGCCTAACAAGCATTTAAGTGTAACAAGTTGGAATGTATGTTCTGTAGATAAGGGTTTCCATTGCAGCCTGCGCCAAATACTGTACATGTACATAGCTGTCACTTCCATATTAGGTGCCCATTAACCAGGAATACAGAGAACACATCTTCTTTGTACAGCACAGACCGCACAGTGGAACTCAAGCCTTCTCATCATTTTGGCAGTCCTGTTTACGGAGGAAGCCTGGAGCAAGTGCTGTGAGGATTAGGGGGCTCTGTGGAAGCTGTATACATTTAAGCTACCACGACAAAGACGAGCAGAAAAGAAAGAAAAAATAATCTCAGACATGAACCGATAAGCACTAAAGTGGAACGATACCAGTAGTTCAGTTCTGCTCCGTGGGAGGAAACAAATGAACACAAGGAGGATCAAAGAGAAAAGATTACCCACTAGCAAGCAAGCTTTTTTAAGGACCAATCAAAGTAATGAATAAAAAGGCAACGGGTGGGCTGTAAGCCCATATAGTGAATACAGCATGCCTTGAAGAGAGCGCATGCGCTGCCTAGGCTCGACGTAAAATTATAGCTGGTATTGCGGGTCATATTAAATGTAAATCAAGCAGTGAAACGACCAGTTCTCATTCAAAGTCTGTCCATCAATTAATTCACAGCAACAATGCCATTTCTCAGTATCCTTTTTGTGTTGCCTTTAGCCTAGCAATGTGTATTAGTAGGTACAGTAAAAGGTTAATTTTTGACCCTTTCAGACTTTTTGCTTTTCCCGGACCAACTGCCCTTGCTCAAATCACCTGATGTGATGACATTTATTAAAGGGTTTGATATATGTGTTCCCTTTCAAGCAGTTTTTATTGCTGCTGTGGAACCTTAATTTGGTCTCGACATTCCTCATGTGTAGGTCGTGTTTGCCTTTCAAGTCTATGAATAGCTGTGTCTCCTGACCTTGAAGACTGTCTTCCTCATTGCGCTTATATCAGCTCTTCATGTGAGTGAATTGTAGGCACTGTCAGTACAGCCATCCTGCACCACTTTTTTTCTGTACAAATTGGTGTTGATGACTCTGGTTGCCTACTTACCAAGTCGTAACTGCTTTACACGTTGGGCAGTACATCATTGTACCAGCATTCTTTGATAGAGAAGGAGAGGCTTCATCCATTGAACCCCAAAAGGGCTTTGAGATTTTATATAGATCATACTAAGAAGCATTGAGTGGACGATCAACCTTTTATGGGATTTTCCAAAGAAAAGAAAAGGAAGGCTGTGCAGAAGAGGCCCCTATTGAAGGAATTAACCTGCATTAGGATCTGCTGTGCACTGGTCAAGAAACAGCCCACTGGGGAGGAGCCTAGCGCGCATCCAAGATGGTCGCGTGAGCACAGGGCTCCCCGGACCCTCGCTGCTCCTCGGAACTTATCCTGACTTTATCCTGACTTGGTTGACGGAATCTGGAAGATGAATGCTGGCTGAACATTGACCTCCTTTCAGAAACCAAATCGGACCTGGGAATCCTGATCTATTGTGGTTTGAACTTTTGAGGCCCAACCGATGGCTGTGCCCGGTGCGAGGGTGAACTGTGGAGCCGGGGCGTAATTGAACAACAACGGCAGCGGAGCTGTGCCAGTGGCCGCTCCATCACTTTCGGTTTCACTTTTGGATCTCTGAGGGGCTGGACAGTGGAATTGCTTGGTGCGGCTGGGTGTTTACTTGGCCTCTGCTTGATGCCTTTGTCTCCGCCTGCCACCAGTGTGCCCATTGACTTTGGTCCCCTCGCACCGCCACATTGCGGTCTCTGGTGCGGCTCCTGTCTGCTTTGCCTGTGCCCCTTCGACGCTTGATCGGTGGTCCCCTTTGGCGAGCGTGGTTCTCCTGGGTGGCAGGGGGGGCCCCGAGGGGCGTAAGACTAAGACATCCCTCCGTGGGGGACCGGTCCAGACGAACAACATGGACCGCTACACTCAAGGCAGAGGGTCCCCTGGAGCGGCCAGTGTCCCCCCGGACGATGCCGGTGGTGGCCCGTCCGTTTCTCCGGATCTGTCCCTGCAGGACATCATGGGCGCCATTAACGGCATCAAGGAGACCATCGCTACGCAGTACGAGGCCTTGGCCCGTAAAATCGACACGGTGGCCATTGATGTTGCACTGATTCGGGCGGATCTCTCTAAGACCAACGAGAGGGTTCAATCGCTGGATGTGCGGACGTCCACCCTTGGTGCGGATGTGTCGGACCTACAGACCACTCTCGGCGACCTCAAGTCGGCCAACGATCAGATGGCCCGGCGGCTGGAGGACTTTGAGGGACGGGCTCGACGCAATAACATCCGCGTCGTAGACGTTCCGGAGTCCTCCGACAACCACCCGGTTGATCTCATGGTGGAGGAGCTCATCCTCAAACAGCTTGCCCCCGCTGGCCTGAGTAAGTTCTTTGCCGTGGAGCGGGCCCATCGAGTTCCAGGCGGTCGGCCGCGACCGGGGGCCCCCCGAGGCCTATCGTTGCCAAACTTTTCTATTACAGAGACCGAGATGCGATTCTGCAGGCCTCACGGGTCCATGGCCCGGTCCGATATGAGAATTCGTCTAGTAACTTTTTCCCGGACTTCACCCAACTTGTCCAGAAACAGCGGATGGGTTTCCAGGGGGTGAAGCGTCGTCTCCGAGACCTGGGTCTTAAGTACTCTATGCTTTTTCCTGCTAGGCTCCGAGTGGAACACGAAGATCGGACTACCTTTTTTGACTCTCCCGCGACTGTGAGTGACTGGCTGGATTCGCTGCCGGACCGGGGTGACCGGCCTGGGCCCTTTGCCGGGACCGAGGGTGGCGGGTCTCCTTCGGAGTGACTTTTGGTCCTTGACTTTGCCATTTTGTATTGTTCAGCTGGGTTCTACTTCTTTTGTGCATTTTGTTTCATTATGATCTGTGTGGGGGGCGGTCGGGGACGGGTCCCTTTCCTCCTCCGGGGTCTTTTCGTAGAATGGGGTTTGTAGGGCGACAGGCACACTGCAAGTTGGGGTGGTTTTTTGGACCGCAGGGGTGCAGGGTGAGGGGAGTTGGATTTGGGGGGGGGGTTGGGGGGTGGGAGGGGTTGTTTTGATTTGTGTGTTTTGTTTTCAAGGCGAGGTATTGGTTCTGGTCCAGTTTCGGGTGTTGCGCTATCCGCTGGGGGACCCTTGATCTATTGGAGGGGATGGGGGGGGGGACGGGTTGAGATTGATGTCATGGAACGTCAACGGATTGGGGGACCATATCAAACGGGGTGTTGTGCTGCAGTATTTGCGTCGTTTGACTCCTGATGTGGTGTTTTTACAGGAGACGCATCTGGTTGGTAATGTTTGTCATGCCATGAACAGGGGGGGTTACCGACTCGTGGCCCATTCTGGTTTCACCACTGGCTCTAGAGGGGTAGGCATTCTCCTGCGATCTTCACTTCCGTTAGAGATCACCAGGGTAGTCCCGGACGATAGAGGGCGCTATGTGGCTTTGACTGGGAGGTGGGAGGGGCAGTCCCTTTCCTTGGTCTCTGTCTATGTTCCCCCGGGCCTCCAGAACTCCACCTTCTCAGACTTGGGTCGTATGCTGCTTGAGCTTCCTGACAGTCTTTTGCTTATGGGTGGGGACTTCAATTCGGTAGTCTCGGGTGACCGGGATCGCCACCCGCCCAGGGCCCTCCCTGCTGCCCAGGCGTGGCTTGGCGGACTCTTGGAGACCTTCGGTCTGGTAGATTGTTGGAGGTTAATGCATCCGACACAGTGTCAGTACACCTTTCACTCTGGGGCACATGGGAGTCTCTCCAGATTGGATTATTTTCTTATGCCCGCGGCCCAGACTGCCCGGATTCGAGAGGTTAAGCACCTGGCCCGGGGTATCTCTGATCATTCCCCACTGTGGTTGCTTTTTGACACTGGGATGCGGTCTGCTGGGCGGATCGCTCCTATTAACCCTTGGTACCTGCGAGACCCCACGATCCGCGATAGCCTGGTCAAGTCGATTGATCAATATTTCCTCGAGAATGAGGGGTCGGTGTTGTCCGCAGTGTCCCTGTGGGAAGCTTTTAAGGCAGTGCTCCCCGGTCATGCCCTATCCCAGATAGTGGTGGCTAAGAAGGTTAAGAATGAGGCAGTGGTGAAGCTGGAGACTGACATATCGGGCTGGAGGCAGCCTTGGAGGCGGGTGTCACTCCGGATGGGCTCCATGCCCTCAGCCTGAAGCAGTTTGAATACAAGTCTCTTGTTACTGACGCTGCCAAGACCATGTATAGGGAGCAGCAGGGTAGGTTGTATGATGCCGGGGACAAGGCGGATAGACTGATTGCTTGGCTGGATAAGAAGGAGAGAGTGAATCGTGTGGTCCCGGAGCTTCGGGTTTCGGATGGAGTGTGTGTGACTGAGCCTGGTGAGATTGTGGAGTGTTTTGCTGACCACCTCCGGGCGGTGTACACCCCGGTGTCTGATAGAGATGAGGACGACTCTCGTCTTCTGCTGCGGGATATTGCCCTGCCCGGCTTATCCGTCGAGGACCGTGAGCAGATGGATGCCCCCTTGTCTGTCGAAGAGATTGCTACTGCGATTCGCTCCCTTCGCTCGGGCAAGGCTATGGGCCCCAACGGCCTGCCTATTGAACTGTATAAATTACGCCCGGATAAAATCGCGCCTTTCCTCCGTCGTATGTTTCAGGAGTCGCTCGAGAGGGGTTCCCTTCCCACCGACCAGCGTCTGGCTACTATAGTCGTGATTCCCAAGGATGGTAAGCCACGAGACCGCTGTGCCTCATATAGCCCTATTTCCCTATTAAACGCAGAACCCAAAATCCTTGCTAAAGTCCTCGCCAATCGCTTGCTGAGCGTTGTCTGTGATTTGATACATCCGGAACAAAGCGGCTTCATCCCTCATCGTAATACCGCTCTCAACCTGCGGCGTCTGCACGGCGTCCTCGCTAGGGCGGAGTACTTCTCTGAACCAGCCGTACTGGTTTCTTTAGACGCCACGATGGCCTTTGATACCATCGAGTGGCCATTCCTCTGGGCTGTCTTGGTGAAGTTTGGCTTTGGGGAAGGATTTCTTAGCTGGGTGAAGCTTCTTTATGCTGGACCAATGGCTCAGGTTGTTGTCAATGGGCGGGTTTCTCAGCCTTTTGCTCTCGGGAGGGGTACTAGGCAGGGGTGCCCGTTGTCCCCTCTGCTCTTTGCTCTCGCCTTGGAACCGCTCGCTGCCTGGCTCCGCTGGGAGCCCTCGATCAGAGGGATCCGGTGGGCCCCGGGCTTCGAGGATCGGGTCTCGTTGTACGCGGATGATATTCTCTTGTACCTCACCTCGCCGCGGCAGTCGCTTAATGTTCTCTTTGATGTCCTTACTTCCTTTGGGAGAAATTCGGGTCTGATAATTAACTGGTCCAAATCTTGCCTGTATCCTATCTCTGGTGACCTTCCTCTCTTGCCGCCTCGGCTTCCGATCCAAACATCTCGATCCGGCTTTAAATACCTGCGGGTGTACGTTTCGTTGGATCCGGCGGTCCGCTATGAGCAGAACCTCCTGTCTCCACTCCGGCGTTTGAGGGTGGATACGGCTCGGTGGTGTAAGCTGCCCTTGTCTCCGCTTGGTCGCGCGGCACTGTTTAAAATGATGTCTCTTCCCAGATTTCTTTATGCACTTCAGAACTCCTTCGATGTCATTCCGGTGGCCTACTTTCGGGAAGTGGAGAGTCTGCAGAGGAGACTGGTTTGGGACGGGCGGGCGCGTATCGCTTTGGCAAAGCTTACTCTCCCCTGGTATGACGGGGGCATCGCGCTTCCTGACATTAGACGGTACTATTGGGCCTCCCAGCTGTCGGCCATTAACCATGCCACGTATGCTCCCGGTTTGAACCCGGCATATGAGATGGATAAATTCCTGCTTCCCGGCGGTAACTATAACAGAGCGCTTTACTCTCGATCGGCTGGTAGGACCCTTACGGGCCCTACTAGGATTGCGGTACGGGTGTGGAAGGCGGCGAATGTAGCGATGGGCTGGAGTGAGCGTTTAACGTGTGCTACTCCCTTATTCGCCTCAGACCGCTTGGGAAGCCTCTGGACAACGAAAGGCTTTGAGCACTGGGACACGATCGGCATTAGCAGAGTGGGGGACCTATGGGTTAAAGGCGCGGTTAAAACCTTCGCGGCGCTCCAGAGCGAGTACGAGCTTAGTGAAAGGGAGTTCTTCCGTTATGCCCAGGTTCGGCATGCCCTGCTCTCGGTCTTTGGGGAAGGGACCAAGGTCCCTGTTTCTTGGCCCCTCGAGGACCGCATACTTGACGGTCACGTTCCCGACAGTACTATCTCTCTGATTTATAAAAAACTGATAAACAATCGGGCTGACCTCTTGGTGCGTCTACGGGAGGCATGGACGGGAGATGGGGTTGAGTTGGACGACGAGGACTGGCAGTCTGCACTGTCATCCCCTAAGGAGGTTGCCATCCCGGCCCGTCTCCGTCTGGTCCAGCTTAAGATTCTCCATCGTGTTTACGTGACGGGTCCCCGTTTGGTCTCGATGGGGTTTTCTGAGGACGGGCTCTGTAAGCGTGGCTGCGGGCTCAGTACCACCTTTCTCCACATCCTATGGGAGTGCCGCGAGGTGGCGGAATATTGGCACCAGGTGCATGAGGTTATGAGACGAGTCACTGGGGTCACTCTGTTGCCGGAGGTGCGTCGCTGTGTTCTGAATGTGTGGGAGCCCAATGACTATAATGCGGCCCAGGCTCGGTGGGCGACCCTGGGGAACATGATCGCAAAGAGAGATATAGCACAGCTTTGGGGTTCCCAACGGCCTCCCACCGTGTCTGTCTGGAAGGAGAACATGGACTGGTGCATGTTCAGGGAGAAGACTATGTATGTGGCTCGTGGTAAACCGGGGGCATGGGGTAGAATTTGGGGGCAGTGGAATGTGTATCGTGGGACTATCTGTGCTCCCCCCCTGGTGGATACGTCTGAGGTTGCCTTGTCCCCCTGATCCTTGAGGGTTCCTTGCTTATCTGGCACATCTGAGTATAGATTTGGTTCTCCCGTGGCCCCCCCCTACCTCTCAGTCCTCCTTCTTATTGACCGCTATCGGGTGGTCGGGTGTGGAGTCCCCCTGCTGTGGTCCGACGCCCATTTCATGTCGTCTCGCCTCGCCTTTTGTTATTTATGTTAAAAGGGTGTATCCTGATTTCCCTTATGTGCAGTCTGATCTTCTGTAACGTGCGGAGCCCCTGTGGGCCAGTCATTGTTTTTGCACTGTTTGATCTTTTTTGACTAGTAGCGGCCGGCCCAGGCGGTTGTAGGCCCGTGCTTGTACCCTTTTCTCTGCACAATAAAACTTTTTAAAAAAAAAAAAAAAAAAAAAAAGTCCACTACCACTGCTTTGGCACGGGATAGCTGTCCTGGCTGTACCGTGTGTGTCCGTGCATATGTTCATGAAGAGCTACTGCCTTGACAGCCAGGTCTGGTGGAAAGGACACTTCCAGTTTGATTCTACAAGAGTTTTTGATGTGAGCCCCCTCCACCTTAGGGAGTTTCCACCTTGGAATCTATTCTGTTCTGCTTTCATAGGCGACATAATTTATTCACTAGCTAATCCAGGACTAGAGCTGTGTCCAGAGCCCTGATATCTAGATCTGTTGACCACATTTGAGACCTTAGATGTGGTGCAAATGTGGGTTATTCACTGCCCGCTAGCTACCATTGGTTTCCAAATCCTTTCAAAGCCTGCCTATTTCTACGTAGAAGTACAAATGAAATCCGTGAGGGTTTGCAATTTAACTAACTTTAGAGAGAAACAGGACTGTTCTAACAGTGCCCAGAGAAGTAAGTTGTAAAGTCTTAAAATGAAGTTTACAACTTCTCATTATTTAATGAGCAAATGAAGAAGACTTGACTTCTATTCTTTGGGATCATGGTCTACACTGTTCCTTTTCTGAAAGCTATACCCCATGTCAGACAACACTGTGAGTCCTCAGCCACAGATCCATGCTCTCTGTGTCTTTGTTCCATCCTCCGCACCCAGCCAGCCTCTGTAGGTATTTATGTGTTACTTGTATAGTGTGGACTATTTGAAATTGTGCCCCAGGAGGAGAATCTAGAATTTGCAGTGGAGAAGAAGTACAAGGCCTTTCACCACATCTGCTAGAGCAGTATCAGGTGAGCCTACAGATGTTTGCCAGTGGTACCCAGATCCACTTCCAGTTGGACAAAATGCTGGCAACCAGCCAGAATACTTGGGCAGTGCCTTCCTAGGAATGAAAGGGAGAGTATTTTGCTTGAAGGAGTCGAAACTGCGGTCAGAGTGGAGGGTACACAGCATCCCATTCACCACCGTTTGTTGGCCTCAAACATTCTGAAAGTAAGGAACCTGTGAATCCTATTTCACTCTGGGTGCTCCTTCGCTTCTCAAGTCAGTGAGGTAGTCAAAGGTGCCAACGTAAATCTATCATCTAAGCAGATTCTTCCCACTTTAAGGGCAAAGAGACTCCGGGACAGATTTACTAACATTTTGTGTTGTGGTTGTACCACTATTGTGGCGCAGCCACGATGCAAAATGCTAGTAGATATTTACAAAGCTATGCAAGTGTGATTTACGCTGCCTTGTGTGGATTTGTAAAGAAATGTAACCCAACCCAATGGGAGGCGTTCTATGGGTGGAACATGGCCGTTCCTGTGCATCCACCCATGGATCTCACGCAATCCCAGATTTACAAACGTTTGTAAACCTGGGATTGCATGAAATCACTACTGCTCCTAGAGGATGGCGTAATGGGGAAATCAATCTTTTTTTTTTCTTCTCGTTATTTCCTCTTTCTATTTGTGCCGAATTCTTCAGCACACATTGAAAGAGCAAAATGCCTCGACTGATTGTTTTTGTGCAGGAAGGCACAAAACAATTTCCCTTGTAGCGCAGGTATCCTTGCACGGTGGTGCGTTTGCGCTTAACTGCTTGAAGTGCGCCAGCACTACGAGAGAGCAGAAATGCGCCATATCTTAGTGTCTATAGCGCATTTCTGCTCTCGCTTTCACGCAGCGCAGCAAGTTGCCTTGCTGCACTGCGTCGCATGAAAGGTTCGTGAATCTTTCCCTCAATACTTCCAGAAAAGCGCACCCCGTGATCTACCCAACAGGAACCTGCCCTTGGAAACACTGATCATGGAGAGATGTCGGAGGTGTCACATTGCTTGTTCAAAACATCACGGTGTGCGCTGCACTGAATCCAAGCCAAGGGGCAAAGCCGCATACAGGTAGTTTAGAAAATCCTGTAAGCTGAGCGGTTCCAGCTACCCTTCACATGATCTCCAAGCAAACTGGCAGCGACTGAAGAATATCAGACTGGGGGCCTGTTTTTGCAATTTTAACTCTAGATTCTCCCTCTCACAAAGTGCAGATTTTGGCGCAGCTATAGTGTTCTGAACTGACGGAAGGTGCCATAGGTTGTTGCTATGTTAAACTTTCTAATAAATGAATGAATAACTACTTTACTGACCTAAATAATATAGTTCTAACATTGTCCCATGGTAGAGGTACCTGTAACAATGTCTGCATCAAACTCTGATGTCATTGTTGATCAACAAGTAGTTCAGTTCTACTAAGAGCAATGAATATGTAAAGGCTAAAATAATCCCTCCCATCACAGTCACTCACTCACTCATTTAAGGGTGCATCAAAATACTACAATAAAAGTATTGGAGACTCAATGCATTCCTGCCCTCTGGTAGTAGAGTGTTCCATAACTCTACTGACAGTGCTTCAAATGTCCATGGCATTTGTAAATAATTACCTACTAATCTGTCTTCCCAGTCCTTACCTCCTGAGGTGTGCCTTATCTTACAGACAGGATTTACCCCATACCCTAAACCATTATACCAGTTACACCTAGTGTCTATCTTAGACTCCTACCCCCATTCCCACAAGAGCTGCAAATAGGATTCGCCAGCGCATCACTTCCTGATGACTCTGTCTCTTGATAGTTGGAGGTGCTATTGGCAGGTCAGTTCTCTTTTTGTCATCTTTGGTAAGGGCAGGTGACTTTCCGCTGTGAGTGAACTGTTCGAATGGTGGCAGTGATTATACAATGATGTAGATCCACAAAAGTCCTAAAAAAGTAAAGAATGTAAATATCCATAAGGGAATAAATGGATGTTACGTCCATCATACGCCTGGCTGCCAATAGTACACAGTAGTGTTGTGTGTTAATGCAACAAACTCCATATCAATTCATCAATTCAAAATGGCAGCACACCATATGCATAAGTTTCAAAAGCGTTGAAAAGGATTACAGAATCCTCAAATCCTTTTAAAATCCTAAGATTTAATACTATTGCATGCACTGATTATAATGTCCATCGGTTTTAAAACTTAAACGGATTGTATTCTCAATGAATGTAGCATTGGTTGATCTTGCAGTAGAATTCTGACATGTTTCGCCCCCTTCTATGGGCTTTTTCTTCTTCAAGGAAATCAGAGTTACCAGGTTGAGTTAAGTCGAAACTTGATCACGCTGTAGACTGTATGGGTTGGAGAGTGTACTGTCAGAAAGGGCAATTAAATGGTGTGTATCTACAGGAACCTTCACTTCAAAGTTGAACTAGGATCAACTTAGTATCTGTGAAAACTGCTGGTGGAATTTTGTTGGTGTGATCTTGTTAAGCCCAAAGCTCATGTATGTTGACCAATCACGTTTGAGTTCAAATAATGTGGAAAAAATAGATAGTAACCTGTGTGGTGTATCAGCCGAGCACTATGTTGGTGTGTTTAAGTTACTGTTAAGACTGATCCTCAATATCATTAGTGAGTGAAACAGTATGACCCACTGATATTACACAATAAATGGAATATTTCTGGCCATCTACTAAGACCCTGAGTCATTGGATCAGGATTCCTTTTCTTTGGCCTGCCAGAATTCTGGGTCTGTTATCCTCAGTCAGAACCTGGATCGCTCCACTTTGTGTCGGTCTATCTCCTGGCTGGTCTTCAAAGGGGCTTCCCTAAAGGACATATCCAGTGCAGCAACCTGGACGTCTCCCCACTCCTTCATATCCCATTTCAGGATCAGGATGAGTGATTGTCTCGAGTCTCTTATCTGATTTTGATTCTCATACACTGGCCTCAGAGGTCAGAATGTTTTTTCTTTTGGTGTCTTACATTAAAGAGCCACGAGGTGCTGTGATTGTTTGTCTTTGTTTTTTTTGCCATCCTGCTCCTTGTCAGGGCTTTCTGCTTGGGAACATCTTCACAATGTGAGGACTGGGAAGCGGAAGATGAATAATGTGGAAATGGACTGATTATTCCAAGTCCTAGACATAATTTTATAGTCCAGGCTATGCTTTCCACCCTTGCCGCTTCTGAGGTGACCAGGGTGTTATGGTGGTAAATTCTATATGTGGGTCCCAGGCCAATGGAACCAGACATTTGGGACAACATTTAATGAAATGATTTTTATAAAGTTACGATTAAGCTGGAAAAATTGTGGCTTTCCTGCTTAAATTGTGTGATCTTAGACAAATATTTTATTTCACCAAACTCCTTTTTCTTCATTATAATTTATGAAAGCACTTTCAAATATGTGTGTTCTGAATACCAGTTGTACAAAAACCTATTGTGTTTGATTTAATAGAATATAATGTTGCTCTGTAATAATCCGGGCCAGGTGCAGGGTTTACATGACAAGTGTCTTGCCTCTTAGTTCACTGATAGTTCATGTTTAGAAACTATAACTTTTAATAAGTACTTCTCAGCAGTGGTGTAGCTAGACCTCCTGCCATCCGGGGCAGCCCCCTAGTTTGCTGGCCGGTGCAGGTAAGAACGGGGGAGGGGCGGATGATAGACGACTTGTTCAGGGCAGGGGGGGGGTTGACGGGCGACTTGTTCGGGGGGGAGGGCATACGACAGATGACTTGTTCTGGGGGGGATAGTGGTAGTCGACAGACATGACTTCCTCACCTTTGCCCATCCCCCTAGCTACGCCACTACTTCTCAGTGCAGTGGTATAATGTGACGCATCAATGGCAAAGCTTCCCCGCGTTAAAGAAACATTTTTTTTTAATTTTCAAGGGACTTTTTAATATTGTAGGTGATGTTTGTTTACATAGCAAACCATGGGGCATATTATCAAGCACGGCATTAAAATTATCGCCGCTTTAGCGCAGAAATGCCGCTATAGCGGTGATAAAGGGCTTAATAATATGCCCTTGAGAATTCCAATAGAAGCCCATGTTCTGGGGTGAACATGGGCTTCTATGGGAATTCACAAGGGTGTAATGGTTGACGGTCCAGTGTTCACGTAAGTTTGACCGCACGTCATCCGCAGGCCAGGTGTGGCCTTCGCGAACCAATAAAGGGAGCCGGCCCGCTCGGGGGCGATGTCTCTGGCTGCAGTGCGTGTCTGGTTGCCCGTCTGTCTGCGACTCCGCGCTGGCGGCGCTCCTAGCGTTCCCCCCCGCCCCCCGTTAGGCCCTGCGGCCTGGAACATAACACTGGCGACGAGGATGGGGGCGGACGGCCTCGCGTGCTCCCGCGGAACCACCCGGCGGTGCACTGCAGCCTGAATTCCCGGCATCGGGAAAGCGTCACGCGCACACGTGCGCGTCAACGGGGCTGAGGCCTGGGACCTCGTGGTAGAGCCTGCCTGCCGCCGGCTGAGTGAGGGGCCTCTGATCCATGCGGTTACGTCGGTAACCTCAGTAACACGGTGCCTTTCCATCAAGCATTGGCTGCTACAAGTAAGGAACCGCCTTTTATCCAACAATCATTGGCCAATCCAAGAGGGGAAATACAGATATCCCAGTGGCTGTTGTCCCGAGGAGTGGCTCATCCGCACACAAGGCACACAGGGGTCCTGCACGCTTCCCTTGGAAGCGCCCAGGGGAGACACGCTCATACGGCTGAGCGGACTCACGCGCTCCGGACCACGAGGGGAGAAAAGGAGGGAATTCACACGGGGACACACAGGAGTGACGCACCTCCTGCTACTCTGCGCTAACGCAGCCCCCACACGAGCGGGCACAATGAGCGGCGGTGGCCAGGCGGCCGCGCAAGGACCTGGAGCAGCACCCGGCCAAGTGGCGGCGCCAGCCCCTGTCCCTTTTCAGCATGCAGTGTCGGGGGTCCTACCCCCTTTTAGTGAGCTGGACAACCCGTCAACCGCGGCGCCTCGGTGGAAGATATGGATAGAGCGCCTCAACAACTACTTCATTGTCACAAGGGAGACCGACAATGCAATAAAAAGGTCTTTGCTGCTACACTATGCGGGGGATGAAATCTTCAAGTTGTTCAAGCACCTACCCAACACAGGTACAGCTGCGGATTATGACGCAGCGGTGGCCGCTCTTGATGCCCATTTCGACCCACAGCTCAACTCAGATTTCGAGCGTTTCAAGTTGTGCCAGGCCCGACAACGGGAGGGGAGTCGATGGATGTCTTTTATGCCCGGCTACGCGAGCTGGCAAGCACCTGCACGGAGGACGACCAGCCGAAAGAGATACGCGCCCAGCTCATACAAGGGTGCAGAGACAAAACACTAAGAGGCCTTATCCTTCGCCAGCCGAAGATCGCGCTGGAGGACATGCTGGTACTGGCAAGATCGCACGACTTGTCGGCAGCCCAGACCAACGAAATGGAACAAGCACTGGTCAAGGCCCCAGGGAAGACAGAAACTATCAAGACGGAGCGGGCGGATGCCCTCCACGCCAGACCGCGAGGAGACCCACAAAAGGCGGTACACCAAGAAGGCCCGAAGCAGAAGTGTGGATACTGCGGGTATGAACCGCACGCAGCAAAAGACTGTCCCGCACAGGGAAAGACGTGCACCAACTGTGGAGTCCCCAACCATTTTGCGTCCGTGTGCTGGAGACGCGCCAGAGGCCGGGAGTTCCGAAGCCGGAAACCGCCGACAAAAGCGGTACGACAACTGTCCGTAACCGAAAGAAGGCTACCAGTCGAGCAGACGAGAGGGAGGAGGTATCAAGACGTGAGTGAGGAGTCGTCAAGCGGTGACGAGGAAGAGGTACACCTGATCTCGTTTGCGAGGGAGCTCAAGCTACGCCGCAGGCCCCAACCGACGTGTGTGGTGCACGTGGCAGGGACGGAAGTGCAAGCCGTGATCGACACGGGAGCCACGGTGAATGTAATGGGCCTTCAGCAATACAGACGGCTGAAACCCCGCCCGCCGGTGCAGCCGTCCAAGACAAAGATCTACGCATACGGAGCCGACACCCCCCTGCCTCTCAAGGGGAAGATAATAGTCCCGGTCAAGGCCGATGAACACGAAGTGATGACGACGATCCATGTCATCAACAGGGAGGCGGACACCCTCATAAGCAACCACACGGCAGAAGATCTGGGACTAATATCCTTTGCAAGGAGGGTACAGGCCCACCAGGTAGAGGAGCTGCTCAATCAGTTCCCGGAGTTGTTTCGAGGCCTCGGGCGCATCAAGTGCGACCCAGTGAAATTGCATATCGACAAAACGGTCGTCCCTGTCACGTTGAGGCACAGAAGAGTCCCTTTCCATCTGCGGCCGCTAGTGGAGAAATAACTGGACAACCTGGAAAAGCTTGGCGTTATCGAGAAAGTATCGGGCCCGACGCCGTGGGTGTCCCCAATGGTCATAGCGGAAAAACCAAAGCAACCAGGAGCGATACGACTCTGTATAGACATGAGGCTTCCCAACAAAGCCATAAAAAGGGAGCAGCACATCACGCCAACAATGGACGATATCATAGCCAATGTAAATGGATCTGAGTGGTTCTCGAAGATCGACCTTAACGCGGGGTACCACCAGCTCCCGCTGGCCAAGGAGAGCCGCTACATCACGACCTTCAGCACCCATCTAGGGCTCCGGAGGTACAAAAGACTTAATTTTGGGATATCCTCGGCGGCAGAGGTGTTCCAAAACACCATACGGGAAATGCTGTCGGGACTCCCAGGAGTGTTGAACGTGAGCGATGACATCCTCATCCATTCGGCAACAGCGGCCGACCACTACAGACACCTCCGCAACACCCTGGCACGCCTCCAGGAGCATGGAGCCACACTCCATAAAGAAAAGTGCCAATTCTTCCAACCGTCCCTGGAATTCTTCGGATACATCTTCAATCAGGAGGGCATCCAGGTAGACCCACGGAAGTCTCAGCCGATCAAAGATGCTCCCACACCCACTTCGCCAACGGAGGTGCGCAGCTTTCTGGGCATGGCGACGTATTGTGGGAGGTTCATCCCTGGACTGGCTACGCGGGCAGAACCCCTCAGAGCCCTCACAAAGTCGGACGCCCAGTGGCAGTGGGGACCGAGGGAGGAAGAGGCGTTCCAAGGTATCAAAGACGCCCTCCTGGGAGAAGCCACGCTGGCATACTTCGACCCCGCGAAGCGGACAGAGGTGTTGGTCGACGCCAGTCCCGTAGGGCTCGGCGCCGTGCTGGCACAGGAACGAGAACCAGGCCGGTGGGCCGCCCGGTCCTTGTCAAGCAAGTCGCTCACGCCCACCGAGACACGGTATGCTCAGATAGAAAGAGAAGCACTCGCTATCAAGTGGGCCTGTCACCACTTCCACTTATATCTCAAAGGACAGCCGTTCACGCTGGTAACCGATCACCAACCACTCGTGCCACTCTTTAAAGGAACATCGCCGAATCCCCCACCTCGCATCGAGAGATGGGCGGTCCAGTTGCAACCATACAAGATGGAGGTGGTGTACCGACCCGGCGCCAAGAACCCGGCTGATTTTCTATCACGACATCCGGACAAGACAGCCACCTCGGAGGACGAAGACGATGCCGACCAGTACGTGCATCAGGTGTCGGGGGCAGCCTGCCCGCTGAACATGACCCTGGAGGACATAAAAGAAGCGGCCCTGACTGACGGGGTGTACACCCGGACGCTGAAGGCAGTGCAAGAAGGGTCATGGGCGCACTTCCTGAAGCAAGCCAACTCCTGGGGCCCGGGAGAACGGGAACAGACAGCGAAGATGTGGCAGATCAGGCACGAACTCAGTGCCACTCCTGATGGGATCCTGCTACGAGGGCCCCGGCTAGTAATACCCCAGGCGTTGCGACAGAAGGCCACGCAGTTAGCCCATGGAGGGCATCAAGGGGTCACGAAAATGAAATGCAGGATGAGAGAGAAGGTCTGGTTCCCGGAGCTGGAGAAGATGGTAGAGGAGTATGTGAGACGGTGCCCGCTGTGCCAACTGACTGGGGGCACAGAACGGCCTGCGCTGGTAATCACAGAAGACGCATGCACGGCCCCGTGGTCTCGGGTCAGCATAGATTTCGGGAGTTTCCCGGGGGGGAGACACACCCTTGTCCTCGTGGATGGATACTCGAAATACCCCATAGTGGAGGTGGTGTCGTCCACGGCATTCGCTCACGTGGCAGCCATTCTGGAGAACCACCCCATATCAGGGCGACTTTCCACCCCGTATCCAGTGGCACTGCCAGTACTGCGTTTAGCATTATCTTGTATATCAGTTCAAACCATGTTTACTCCTGTTTACTCCAAAAAACTCTTCATTCTTTGACTCTTGGAACTCATCAAACCGTCATGCAAGGAAAGCCATTTCCTTAAGTTTCTAATGTTCAAAATGGGCCATCCGAACCTCTAATTTAGAACACGTACAAGCGCTGTATTCATCAGAAGCAGTTTATTAACCCAATGCATTTCGGGCCTCGGTGGGCCCTTCGTCAGGGGAAACTGAAATTAACAATGAGACAGACATTACAAAATTATCCTCCATAATGTATTTAAGTTATCTCATTTGAAAACAATCTAAGTCTTTTAAAATTCATTTCTCCATGATTTCCACATGCAATTGTAACGAAAACCTCTTTCACAGTGTCATAATCCCCTGTAGTTCCGGGAAACACTCTTTCTCCTTTCACCCGTTTAAAATCACATGCATTAAATTAATGTGATTGCAGCACCCACCTCAACTCTTCTTTCTTTCCCTTCATTTTGCAACCTTTATACCTCGTATTCACCTCACTGCTCTCTATTCTCTTTCCTCCCCTATGTGAAAAGCATACTTTCATGTTCGTGGCTCTAAAGTCCAAACAACCCCTATGCACGAGACCGTGTCTATACTTCATTAACCTTCCTGTTACAATTCATTCCCCGTGCGTACCTGCTAGGAGTCACCCATCCTTTTCTCTCCATCTAAAAACGAGTTGTTCACTGTCTTCAGCCATTCTGGAGAAGACATTTGCCATGTTTGGATTCCCGGAAGAAATCCGCAGCGATAACGGACCGCCGTTTCAAGGAGCTGAATTCGCCACGTTCCTTGCACAGAGAGGAATACGCCATCGACGCATAACCCCCCAATGGCCGCAGGCCAATGGAGACGTAGAGCGTTTCATGCGCACACTGAACAAGGTGTTCCGAATCGCTGGGGTGGAACAGGCCGGCCCCGAGAAGCGCCTCCACGAATTCCTGCGGGAGTACAGAAGTTCGCCCCACTGCACCACCCAGAGGAGTCCTTGGGCCCTGATGCTCCAGGGCCCAGGAAGAGATCTACTCCCCATGTGTCCCGGCTGGGCGCCCCCCCCACCGAGGGAGGAGGAAACCCAAGACCGACGGACCCGCCGCAATAATCGCGTGAGTCACCGGCGGTGTGCCACCGAAAGAACAATTCGTACGGGGGCCAACCTACTCCTCCGAGACCGCCGCCCCGGAGGAAAATTCAGGACCAACTACGAACCCGGGAGCTGGACAGTCACCGCCAATCATGGGACCATGGTCACCGCCCAAAGGGGAGGCAAAGAAGTATCCCGCAACGTCTCGTGGTTCAAAGAAGTACCCCAGGACCACCCCGTGACCGCCACGGAAGGACTAGCAGCCACCCCACCCCCCACCACACCGGGTGGGGCGAGGACAGTACGGCCCCCACGGTCAGCCCTACCCTAGCCGGCGGACCCCTCGCCAGTCCATGCTTGCGAAGTTCTCCCAGAAGATTCCACCTGAGGCCCAAACCAGGGCCCAGTCAGAGACTGAGAGACTTTGCCTGCTGAGAGGTATCCAGAGGCGGCGGACGAGGAGCACGCAAGTAACGCCACCTGTATAACTGTGCAAGTTGGGGGTAACGATATTGTCCTGTAAATGGAGGGGAAAAATGTTTTGTTTTCGATAAAGTTGGATAGGGATGTAATGGTTGAAGGTCCAGTGTTCACGTAAGTTTGACCGCACGTCATCCACAGGCCAGGCGTGGCCTGCGAGAACCAATAAAGGGAGCCGGCCCGCTCGGGGGCGAGGTCTCCGACTGCAGTGCATGTGTGGTTGCCCGTCTGTCTGCGACTCCGCGCTGGCGGCGCTCCTAGCGTTCCCCCCCCCCCCCCATTAGGCCCTGCGGCCTGGAACATAACAAAGGGCATATTATCAAGCCCATTAGTTTTCTGGCGCTAAAGCGGCGATATTTTTAACGCCGTACTTGATAATATGCCCCAAAATCTTCAGGCTTCGGCTCGTTCACGGGCCCCAGGATCCGAGCTAGTTTCTTAGCTCGGCTCTGGCTCTCGTTAATTTGTTGGCTCGCCCGTCTCTACAGCGACAGACCCTTGTAAAGGCCAGTGCGGGTCGCATAAGGTGGCAGGGACGGGCGCTGCGAGGGCAGCATTGTTCATAATTTCTGCAACCGCGGGAACTTGACATGAAGGCGGTTTCCAAAGTCTGACCTCATTCAAAGGGAGGCTGAGACCGAGGACTCGAAATCCCAAGACAAACATATTGACAAAATGAACGTGTTTGTCACAAAGCGTGTTATGCCTGTGAACCTCAGTTTCAAAACCCCTAAACACGCTTTTTTTTGTAAAATGAATCCTGATTTGGTCAACGTTTTTAATTAGCATAATTGAGTGAGTTTAGCAGTCGGTGCAGATTAGTAATTCTCCACGATCATCACGGTGGGCACATTTGCGGCAGTTGCCTGTGCTCATCCAGCAGGTACTGCCGTCCTCATCAGCATTTTCCGGGCCAGCTCGCGAGCGCTGCTCTGTATCTCCCGCGTGCAGGCCTGACTGGCGAACAGGTGCGGCGCGCGCTGATGAATGGCGCGCGCAGACCCGCGCGCCTGTGCGGATCCACGCATTAATCACGCCTCCGCCAAGAAGCCCTCCAGCGGTGGTGGGAAATGCTCCCATCAGCACATGTCTGCCGCCTGTATCAGCTGTTCTGGCGCAACAGACGCCATTTTTTACAAGTTTTTAGAGCAGATACCTCTTGGTTCAATCCATCACAGCATTCTAATGGCCGTCAGCGCAAAGGCGCCGCGCAACAGACAAGGGAAGGTAATTGCAGGATATTCATCTGAGCATCGGGACTGGAACAAGAATGTGAATCTTTATCCCAGACACTGAACCTATACCAGTGATGTTGTTTCCCTGGGCTCCCTAGATCTGCATGCTTGTAGCAATGGTGAAATTAAAACTGCAAGCCCCTTCTCTCAAGCCAAGAACATGCTTTAAAGCGACCAGGTACTGAAAAGAATAGCACATAATTCTCTTTACCCATTCCTGTGTTATGAACAATCACCAACTCAGGATTTCAGAATGTTTGACACCTATTGTGACATTATTCGCTCGATATCCTCCTTAAACCCCTGCTCCCCCCTATCAAGAGTCGAATAAAAATACCTGTTCTGGAGTGTCCTAAGGCCTTTTGATGTTTGAGTGTGTTTTGAAGCCTTTTGTATCATCACTCACTGGATTGCTTTACTTTGTTGTCTAGTGCTACACACTGTCACTCTTGACAGGAGTGACAGGAGTCACTCTTAAGCCCAACAAACGGACCCTAGATAAATTATAAAACCAAAACACAGTGGTTTTATTAAATCGATTTTCACAGGTTTAATGTATATTTCCAACCTGTGTGGATTATTCCTTCAATTTAAATATACGCAAGATGATACAGCCAATTGCCTCTCTGTGTTAATGAAATGATTCTGTGCTGTCATAGTCACATGATACAATGATTAAGAGACAATAGTGCGTACAATGCCGTGCTCAAAAGTGGCGAATGTGTGACTTACGTACACTGATACATCAAGGGATGTAAAACAATAACCAACAGGCCAAGTCCAATATGACTGTAAGATCCTTGTTCCGAATATTCGAAGAAAGACCCTGAAATATTGTTGTTTCGACCCAACATTGTCAATTTGCGGGTCTCATCAGGACATAAGACATCAGTCTAATAACCTCCTTTGTGAATAAGATGATTAATTCCTCAAATGACACGGTTTCCTGGTTTCCCTTCCAGCTGGACAACATTATTAACAAAGAAAATAATTTTTGAACCCGCTGTAGCGTCTCTGTCAGCGTCTCTATCAGCGTCTCTATCAGTATATCACCACAGTTCCATAGCAAGGTGGTCCCTCACCCTCCCCTCCCCTCAGTGTACCACCACTGCACAATCTGGGGTCATGCCCACATTGTTTTCATATAATGCCCCCAACAAGTTATCTCCCTAACTGGAAAGAAGGTCTTTGGTTCAATAGGTGCTGAAATAACTGGCACTGTGCTTCCTGCCCATTTGCTAGCTTTGCCTCTGCGTTCCTTGTTTGATATGTTTGTGGTGCACAGTTTGAGGCCACGTGGGAACCGCTGAGTCAAGAAATCCGCCATTTTGATTCCCGCTACAGGCATCAAGGATACTGAACACCCACTCTTCTGTACTGGGTGGGCCGAGGCAAAGAGAGCATTATTTTTCAGGTATTTGATCACTTATATCGCGCGCGAATCATCCCCCAGGGTATCTTACAAGGAAACTGACTCATTCACAAAAGTGGAAGGCAGCCTGTGGAAGATAATGCTTATTGCCACTGAAGAATGTCGACTAAGAACGGTATATATTTCAGTATGTGAGATGCAATTCTGGTGAGACCATCAATACATTTGCCACTCTTCCCCTGATGGAGAGAGTTGCGAATTGTGAGTTGGAAAAGTACCTGGCTATGGCAGGTGCAGTCCATGTGCCCTTGTGCCCCTGTCATAAAGCACTTTATGCTCCATCTCTTACTTATATGAGCTCACATTTCCCATGGTATAAGCCAACTAGGACCCCCTTCTCAAGTTCTGTTCTCTACTTGTAAGTCTCTATGTTTAAGTGACCTCGGTTGAATGGCCGATCCTTCTCTGTCATCACTGCCCATGCCTGGAACATATTTATTTTCAGTCTTAGGGACAGAAGTTATCTTATCAAGGTCTGTAAATTGCTGAAAGTGCAACTCTTGACTTCCTGAATACAAATCACGTTTCGCTTCTTGCCACCCACCTCCAGGAAACCCTCTTCCTGGATGGTTGTGCGCTTTATAAATGCTTCAATTAATCAATCTGTCGTATTCTGGGTACAAAATCCAAGGTGGAGGCTCATCTGAGATGTTCTAGGAACACCCACCTTTTTTAAAAAAAATATTTTGAGAGTTTTATATAGCGCAAACTAGCCCCGAGACATCGGGTATCAGAGCGCTTTACATGAGCCCCAGTGTTTTTTTACAGATGAACACATTCATTTTTGCTAGGCACGGGGAGATTAAGTAATTTGCCCAGAATCACAGGATGTTGCATCGTTGCCGGTTCCCTAGGTCCGATGTCGGCCGCTCTAGCCGTAAGGCTACATCCTCTCCCCTAATGTTTGCAGAGTGAGAGTTACCTCCACATCACCTTTGGATGAGAGGGAATACCTTCTCCTCTGGACTTAGAATGGTTTTTAAGGAAAGTCGCAATGTATATCCAAGATTATATCCTAAAGGATGTCCTTAAGCTGAATTTATAGTCTGCTGGCAGTGTCTCGCATGCATCTTATTCTGAAAGGAGACTGTTGATTTCTATACTTGGTCCATGCCGCTGGAACTGAGGGCCACTGGATAGCCAAGAACAACCTACACTGCTTAACTTTAGAAAATGCCTAAATCAATATTGTGCTCAAACAAATGCTGTGGTCACTCCTTTCATTTTCTTGTTTTTTGTTAGGTTTATGCTGGTTTACCCTCCCCATTAACTAAAGTAATTTGAATTACAGTGCGCACCTTAAAAATAAATAAAAATATCAATGCGCTTATTGCGGTATTGACTCCCACATAGAGGTGGGTGCCCTGAACTCGACAATGAGTGTGATGCTTGTGCAATAAAAGGACATTTCAAACTCCTCGAACTATATTGACGGACGAGAAACATAGGGGCTTTAGTTGGGAACAAGCTCTCCAACTCAGGTCCACCATTGCCTCTTCCTCCTAATGTCAATGTGCCCTGCTGAGAAAAAGAAGAAATCTACTTGGTCCGCAATTGGGTGATCAACGAGAATGACAATTTCACTGAACTTGGTCCAGGTACTGATATCTGCGGCTCAGAGATTTTGTTCCTGCTTGACACTAGGACTTCCATTATTGTTAAGATTGCCCCCTTACACCTAACACCACCCTGTCAAGATAACGATTGTTAAATGTATCTTTTGAAGACCACTGAGAAGCAAAGATTATTTCTGTGCCAAACTTACTCCTGAATGCTGAAAAGGTATGTTCTACTTATAAATCATTGAGGCTTCCGCTGGTACAGAGTGCCTACTCAGTTTGACACTGCAAGGTTACTTACAAGTGCTTTTCCAGCTCATCGGGTCAAGGGTAGCGTGCTACTCTCTGAAAAAGTTCTTCAATGGCTCATCAGGTGTTGGAAGAGCTCTATAAATACATTTACAATTTGACAACCTCCCTCAGAAGAACATTATTGATCCTGCCACTGGTCTCGCACCATGGTTTCCCCCTATTGTTCCAGTGCCTAGATGACAGTCTGGGGAACAGATCTGCATGTGTCTGTACTTGCGACTGCCCAACTTACCATACAGAAAGAACGCCATCTAACGTCTCAAATCCAGGACATGATGCATCTGGTGAAGAGGGTGCATCAATACGCAAATCAGACCTCAACAAAGGCTGTGATCAGTCAGAGATCGATGGAAGATTCCTCATGCTATATCACCACTTTTGCCACTCACATGGGCCTAATCTGATACTACACACTCAGTTTCTGTGAATAGTCAGTAGCAGAAGTTGGTCATGAATAAATAAGCAAAGTGGTGCATCATGAAACTAACTCCCTGGACCAGGGTGCCAATGTACTAAAGTCTGTTGTAAAGTAAGTCCTTTTTTTACTGATGCCAATCTAACCCTCCTCAATGGTAAGTGTAATTTCTGCCATCCAGAGCTAATATCCTTGGTTACATACTCTCTCATCCCGGAGTGCGGACTGATCCTGAGATATTAAAAGAACTCACATCAGCAATTGTTCCTTCAAATGTGTCAGTGGAATGTTTATTTCTTGCCAATTGTTGTTCAACATACACGCGAGACTTTGCACCCATTAATGCATCATTGAGGGAACTGACGAAAAGGAGACATGAGTATCATTGCTCTTGCGATTGTCAAGCTACTTTTCCCATTCCATTTCAAAAGCCAAAAACATGGATTATTTTGTCCCTTTTCGTCACACTGAAATGATAGTTGATGTCAGACCCAAGGGCATGGATGCCATCCTTGATCAACACAAACATGTTCCTGAAGCTGCACATGCGAGTCGCTGTCTGAACAAGTCTGAAATGTCATGTTCTTAAGTAGAGGAGGAAAGCCAAACGTTTCATTGTGGGCATGTGAGCATTTTCATCTGCTGGTGTCCTGCAAGTCCTGACAGTGATAACCCATCACCAAACTCTTATTACCCTCATGGGAAAGCTGGAAGCAAACATGCCACACAAGATTCAAAGGTGTGGTCTGTGCATTCCAAAATACTGTTTCTATATATTACACCAACCAGGAAAGGATCAGAATCCTTCTGACCTTATATCAACTTTCCACTGGCCAACATGTCGTCAAGCGCCTTGATAGAAGAAGAACACCTTCAATACACTGTCAAGAAGATTAGACCTGAGATTATACTCAGAGATGACCTTATTCAGGTCACTCCTGAGGACATCATGCTCAAGGCAGTAACTGAGATGATTGAATCTCAGTGCTCGAGAGACCTAGAATGAGTCATTAAAGCTTATCGCCACTGGAACCCCAAAGAAATGTGAGCTTTGGGCAAGGTGAATTAGTATGTCATCAATGAACACATCCAATTATTATGAAGTCATTGAGGAACAAGGTTTGTGGGATTGCTCATGATGGGCACCTGTCATAAAGTGATATAATGCCAAGGAATCGATACAAATGCTATTCAATGAAGAGGTAGTTTAGTTATCTCTTCTTAACCGAAGTATTATGGTGAACAAATCTAAATTTTCAAATCCAAAGTCAAAAGGTAATGCAGCACAATAATATATACACTGACAAATAGGTATCAAAAAACAATTATCATTATTTATTTCTCATAATGTATATAAAAGAATTTTCTACATATATATACACACATTTATATTCAACACCTTTTCTCTTAGCCCTACTAATCAAATAAGAATGCTTTAAACAATTTATCAAACCAGCATTCCTTTGAAATGAAGATCACTCTCTTAAAGAGACTCAAAGGTTCATCCGTTCCACCATATATTTCTAGAGTACTCTTTGTATCTATTTAATCATATTTGACTTCATATGGGTGTCTTCAATTTGTATGTCGACGCGTTTCAGCCTTAATTATTTCAGGCCTCTTCAGGACTAGGGCAATTAAATGTGCAACTTCACGATTTCAACTCAATGGAGAGCGGTATGTTCGTGTTTAAACCCAATTTATAAGGGACTTCTCCTCGATCGTGTTTTCCTTGTTATATACCTTGTAAATATTGAGACGATCTCTACGGAGTATTTTCTTTTTATGAAAAATACCGAATTCTTACTGGTAACGTCACTTTTGTAGTCAAATGTTGAGCTCTTAATCCTCTCTATTTCACCGCGTACTCCACTCGTGCAACTGCCATGATGGGCACCTGGGCATTGTGGCCACAAAAAGGCTGTTTCTCCAATTCTTTGACTGGCTAATTGAAAAGATGCTTCACCGTTACCATAATAATAATCCACATTTGTAAAGCGCGAACAATCACCCGTAAGGGTCTCTAGGCGCTGGGGGCCGTCGGGAAGATTAAGCAAGCTATTGCCCAGAGTCACATGGCGCCGGGGATCGAACCGTGATCCCCAGATTCCAGCGTCAGTCACCCTGGCTGCACATATGTCAGAGTCTGAGCAAGGACAATGTACCAGAGCTTCATCGCTTGTCTAATTTACCAGAAGTGTATATGATAATGTAGCCGTGGATTTCTTTGGCTTATTCCCACCTGGTAAGCAGCTGCTCGCACTTATGGATACATATTCCTGCTTTCCAGTAATCCAGCCCTGCTCTCGGTCATCCCCGCCGTGCTGAATGGAATTTTCTTGACTTAAGATGTACCATGTGATGTTGAGTTGAACATTGTGCCTCTTTTTAATTAGAAGGACCTCAGTGATTTCTCTGACTCTGAGTTTTTTTGCGTCACAAAATCACACCGCCATAGCCACAGGTCAATGGAATGTTATGGCGTTTTGTGGCCACACTAAAAAAACTTTCAAATTGCCCAGATGAGCATAAAGCCTGTATCAAAAACATTATATCAACATTTGAGAGACTATTGAGACACTTCAAACAGCACAATGGACAAATCCCTTGTTGACCTGTTATTTGGGAGGATGATGTTGGCGGCAGCCATGTATACTTTGAGAAATATCTCAAGGCCCTCGCAGTCATAGTGAAGTGTGCCAATTGGACCTCCATAAGGGCCTGCTTGCTCTAAATAAACGGGCTGGCCAGGGCGGCCCAGAACAAGTCTTGAAGGCTACTACAAGACTGCTGGACTTTTAACACAGACCGCGGCCTACCATAGCCTGCAGCCTGCTTCCGCTGGCTGCTACCTGTCTCCTGCTGCAGAGGGCGCCACTCTCCACATCTCTACCTGCTAATCAAGTTAGGCGACTAGCACCCTGCACACCACTCAACTGCTCACACAGGCTGCACGATGAAAGACATGGGTGGAGTGACTGGAGACCTACTTTGCGGCCATGGCTATTGATGATGACTGGAAATGCCCCCTGCTTTTACACCCCAACGGGGAGGAAGTCTATAAACTGTTGAAGACAATCATGGAGACGGGGCCGCCACACACCGACAATATGCTCAAGACAGCTCTCATAGCCCATTTTGGACCACTCGTCAACCCCGACTACGAGAGGTTCCTCCTATGACAAACACCTCAAACCCCGACGTCTCAGTAGACTCATTCAATGCACACCTCTAAGAATGAGCCAACACGTGTATGGTTTCGGACTGGCAGGGGGAAATCAGGGCACAATTCATTCAAGGGTACACGTCAGTCAAATTGAGAGGACAAATCCTGCAAGATCGGGGAGGGGGGAGTCTATGATCGACATCCTCAAGCTAGGATGCTAGGATGTGGTCTCACGGCTAGACTGCCGACCTTGGAGCTGGGAAACCAAGGTTCGAGCCTCGGGATCAACTCCACATCCTGTGATTCTAGGCAAAATCACTTATTCTCCCTGTGCCTACCAAAAAAAATAATAATGTGTTCTTGTGTAACGTAACTGTTGCTCATGTAAAGTGCTCCAATACCTTTGGGTCAAGTTTGCGCTATATAAATCTGTAAAAAATAATAAACAGAGCAAAAAGCACGAGTGTCCCAGATGGAAATGGCCCTGTGGTGCCCGATCAAATCGGAGCCCGTCATCCTGGTGTCCTGAGTTCCCCTTATGGGAAAGAAAAATGTCAAAAGACGCAATCCAAGTCAAACCCCTGAAGGTGGTGCATTATTGCTGCGCACCCAGTGGTCGAAGTGGGCGGAATCGGAAGGGTACGGCGTGCCCCTACTTCTTTAATTCTAAAGATTCCGTTCCCCTACTTTTTTATTTTGATAATGCGTCCCAGGACGAAGAAATCGGCATCGCCTATAGATAAAGCTTGGCGTTCCTGGTGTTTGTGACGGGCGGGGCGGCAGAGAAGTAACAGGACTCTGTCTTTTCCTTCTTGCCCAGAAAAGACAGTGTCCACTTCTGCTCTGCCGCTTCAGCTGAACGCCCCCCACTCTTTCCTTCTTCCCTCTCTTTCTGTCTAGCAGCTCTTCTCTTACTGAAAACCGTGACTTCAAGACGGGGTTCTCACTCTCTTTCCTCTCCTTTCTTTTATTTGCTCCCCTGTGAAATGGATCCAAAATAGAAAAACACTTTGGTTGGAAATGTCGTATTTTTCTGACATTTTAATTCCATAGTGCAGCATCGGGAATAAAAGGTTAAAATATGAAAAATAGATAAATAACTGAATGAAGTAAGACAGAGTGGTAGCAAACTGGCCACATTGATTTTATTCACACCCAAACACATTAGCGCCACTTTTACAGAGTTTGCCAGTGAAGCGCTATTTTTGTTTTCTTGTCTTTGTTTTCGCTGGACTTGGAACTAGTGCACCAATCCTGGAGGTACTGCAATGTGTGGATTGGAAAACAAAATGTGTGCTGCGGCTCTGCATCCAGGGATGTGGTCTTTTTACCATACTGCTTACGTTTTGTAAGGATATAAGAAATGGACATTGAAATGGGTCCATTCAGGGCCCTGTAGTCATGTCCTTAACTTTTCAGGCAAAAGCACTCACTGATTTCTGAATAGTGAGTATAAAAGCGTTAAGGTAACCATGTTGTTCCTACTTACATTTCACATGGTTTGCTAAATTTAGCATTCCCTATGAGTGTTTGCTCTTTCCAGGATGTTGTTACTTTTTTTTTGTAGGCTGCATATTTCTCTTGTCTAGTGCGTAATTTAAATTGAGCCACATCCATGTGTTTATAGCCAGCAACAATTGGGTTGTAGTTGAAGGCAGTGTGAGTTTTTCTCAGTGGGGCAGTATGGTGTTCAGGGGGGGAGAGGATGTGGCACTATGGCCAGAGCTGCTCAATTTGGAACTGGGGAACCAGGCTCCGCCTTAATAACCAGTCCACCAGACCACTTTCCTGAGGGAGCACAATCCCTTGCTAGACCTTAGAAGGCGTTCCAAGACCTTAGAAGCCCTGGTGTCGTAGCACCAGCAGGTGGACCCTAGCATGACAAGTGTAGGTTAACCTTCAAGGCTTGTCCACCACTATCCATCCTGAAGTTCACCTCCAGTCTTGCGGACAGGCCTATGAAACAGCACACCCTAGAACAACAGTGACCCTGTCACTGAGGTCACAGGACCCTTGAGAAGGGCCAGCTCTAGGGCGGTGCAACCGGTGTGACCGCACCTGGTGCTGACTTTAGGTGGAGGCATCATGTTTGTAAGTATATTATGGTTTTAAAAGCGCCTGCTGCCTCCTTCCTGGCCTCCAGCAATTTTCGGCAGCAATAAAAATGTCATGATGACTGGTAATTTATGTTCTTCCTAGAGAGAGATCACAATTTTGTCTAGTGGAAGTTTTGACTTATGGAAAGGTAGCTTAGAGGGTTAATGTACCTGCTGCAAAGAACATGTACCATGCAGATCACAAAGTGCACATAATGTAAATAGGTCAGTGGGCTACTGCTTTTGTCAGATAGATCCTTTTGTTACTTGCAGTTTATATATTAAAATCCTACCATAGAACAGTGAGCTATTAACTGTCATCTAAGAGCTGCATACAAACTGGAAGGTATAAATGAGAGCGTTATGTTTTTCCCCCCAGTCTTTGATTATCCTAATGTTGCACAAAGTGTTCTTTTGGACAGAAATCAATTCTGATTATTAAAGAGAACCCCCAACCATGGTATGACGTTTTTAATTCCGGCTATTGTGTTTCACCACACCAATCACTATAAAACTATACGGCCTACTAGTATGGTTGTCATGTGACTCCTACACCTTGTAGTCCTTAGCCATATGTAACATATTCTATACGGTGATTTACACACACATTGATTGTCTCTATGTAATGTGTGTGATGTAAAGTGCTCTGACACCTACAATGGTATGAGTGGCACTGTAAATCAAATTAAATGCATCTGAGAGAGAGTGTGGTTATGGAGACTTGAGGGGCACAGTTATAGGGTGGTAGTGAGGGAATCCATGGCAGAGGTGGTCATTGGGGGGCACTAACAAACATTAATGCACAGGGCACCACCAGTGCTAAGGCCCTGCCCTTGAGGCCAGTCTGCCTCACCCATAGGTACCTCCATTGACCTTGTTTTAGCAGTAGTAGCTGCAACTCACCAGGGATTGGGAATGCAGGATTTGCACCACGTACACCAAACTATGTTCACAAACTTCACAGTCTCTCTGCTTCATTCACAAGCCCTTTTAACATGTGCTGCCTGCTGTGGGCCACTGGAATTAATTTTGCAGCAAAAGAGGACAAAAGTATGCCCCAGTGCTGACTAAATTATGCATTAAAAAAAAAGGCTGCAGCGTAATGCAGTATATTTTCTGAAATTTTATTATTTTGACAGGTGTACACATGCTAACAGTCTCTGGAAAGATTTTGCCTTATTAGTACCCGTGTAACATACAAATGCAGCAGTGAGAAAGGTGATCAGTCAACCTTTGCAATAAGCCATCTACTCTGCAGCAACACACATTTTTTATTGACGTGTGAGCTACAAACAATTTATTAGTTTAAATGATCAGATCATGCAGTAGATATTGCATTATGAGGCAAATATGGCAGAGCCATAATTATATGGAAAACATTTGCAAACTAGGATATTTTGCCATTCATGTTTAAACTGCTGTTGTGGAAGAAGGGAGAAGTACTGATGACAGAAACTCCATGGCTCGGAGGCAAATCTTGTGCTTCCACATTTTATCGTATTTGGGACATTCTGTGATTAGAAGTATATCCCACTTTGTGAATACATTTTAATGTCAATAAACTCATTATAACCCTAAATAATAAAGTGTATCCATTGGTTGATTAAACTGGGCAGTAAAATGCCAAACAGATACTAAAAATTGGGATGTTTGCGCATTCCGGCCACACCT
The DNA here is from genome assembly GCF_964204655.1 of Triturus cristatus. Classification (NCBI taxonomy): domain Eukaryota; kingdom Metazoa; phylum Chordata; class Amphibia; order Caudata; family Salamandridae; genus Triturus; species Triturus cristatus. The sequence goes on from NC_140592.1 coordinate 60,494,191, forward strand.
CTGGCTCCGCCCACTGATCCAATCCTTGGGTTATTCCCGCCCTCTGATTCTCTGCCCACAGTTCCCCTACTTTTTTCCCCCACTTAGACCACTGTGCGCACATCATTCTTCCATCCCACAACACCACAGGGTTCACTTATTTTGTGGGCTGTAACTTTGATTCTCTTTTGACTGACTCCCTTCCTCCATTGTTCTTCCTGTTCCACAGCCCTTTCAGTGCTTACCCATACTGGAGGCCCAGTGCCTGACTGCCCTCACCATTTCCTTATATCTCTAATCAATTTATCTTTTCTGCCATTTAGGAAAAGGGGCGATGTAATGTTGTTGTTGCAACTAGTCGGAGATGTGTTGGTGTTAGCACGTGCTATGATGCGCGCTTCTGTTGACCACCGACCGGAAGTAAGAAGATGGGTCAATTCTTACAGCAGAGGAAACCAGACATCTTGCTGAGGTGCTCTGTAGCAGCGGATAATAAGGAGATTAGAACCGCTAGAGTCCTACAACGACGGAATGTCAAATTATGTGGCGGGATAGACAAGATTAAGGCAAGAAAAATCCTAATGGAGAACATTCTGTAGCATTATCATTGGCTCATTTGAACACACGTTAAAATTGCATGGGAAGAAGTTTCACCTCATTAACATCAGCCTAACCCCTAAATACAGGAATCTCAAACTGAAAGGTTGCCAAATAATATTTTCAAACGGTGTGAAACTGCACAGAACCACATTTGCTTTTTTAAGATGATCCATTTGAGCGAGAATCATGCTTTTTGGTTAAAATCTGCAAATTATGCTGCAGATGGCAGATTATGTGGCAAATTCAGCAAATCCTCAATTATGAGGAAAATGCACCAGCTGCAGAATTGCATATTTCCAGCAGCTTTAAAATAAGGGACTTTCCTACGACAATGTTCGACAGGGCAATGTAAATAAATAATAAACCTGCTATAGTTTTGAGTGTCTATGTGGTGACGATTTACAGGAACTTAAATGGAGGCAAAGGCACCCATACAGTAAGATAATGGTTTTCCTTTTCAATATAGAAGAACATTTTACTATCTCAGTGATTTTCTGGCATATAAAGGAAGCCCTTTATCATAACTTTATATCGAAAAATTGACGGCGCCTACCCCTATAGGAGCCTGCACACATGGCAAGTTCTGTATGTATGCTCTGACCGGCAATATTTGATATTTCATTCTTTTTTTGTATTGTGCAATGCTTGTTCTTGGTGCTACACCACAGCAGTAATGTGCTGTTTTTAAGGTGATCCCACAGAGGGCCGGTCTGATATGCCAGGTTCTTGATAAATGGGCATGGATAATTAATTATCCTGGGTGTTGGAAATGGCCCTTTTAGCAGGGTTAACACTAAACTTTTTGTTTTTTCCTCCTATTTTTCCTTGACCTTTGTGTGTTGGTTTTAGGACTCTGGGCACTTCACCACTGCTGATCAGTGCTAAAGTGCATATGCTGTCTTTGTAAACTGTGTTTTGATTGGTGTTTCCATGATTGGCTATTTGATTTATGTGTCAGTCCCTAGTAAAGTGCACTGCGAGTGCCAGGGCCTATAAATCAAATGCTGTTGGTGGGCTGCAGCACTGGATTGTGCCACCCACGCAACCAGCCTGTAAAGTGTGTCTAAGGCCTGCCATTGCAGAGTCTGTGCGCAGCCTGGGGTTGCCATGTCGACTTGGCAAGTGCACACACTTGCAAGTCCCTAAACCTTCCCTTTCCTACATGTTAGTCACCCCTAAGGTAGGCCCAAGGTACCCCTGTGGGCAGGGTGCCTTGTATGGGAAAGGTAGGACATGCCCTGGTGTGTGTGGCATGTCCTAATAGTGAATTACAGCCATTTTCGTTTTTCACTATTGAAAGGCTACCTGTTCTCCATAGGCCAGAATGGGCAGTTTGATTATTGCATCTTATAATCCTAACTGACTCAGGGAACATGGTAGAAATTCGAATTTAGTATGCCTGAACTCAGAATGATAAAATACATCTTTTAGTAAAGTTGGTTTTAACATTCTGTGTTTGAAAATACCACTTTTAGAAAGTAGGTATTTTCTTGTATAACTATCCAAACCTGCCTCTGCTAGGTTGTGTATTCTCTGTCTGGAGTTTGAGTGACAGGGCTGGGGAATTCCAGGAGACAGGGTGAGTCCCCCCAGTGATGAATAGAGAGATCTGCATCTAGATGGGAGGGAGGAGTTGCACCTGGGACCTGAATAGGACTGTGCTTGCCCACCACAGTGCTGGCTCCACCCCCTGTGGTGCGTCTGATGTCTCTGCCCTGCACTGTGAAAGGAGAGAAGGAATCATGTCAGCTGAGTGCTCCAGGGCTGTGCCTTTCCTCCACAATGCTGGCTCCACCTCCTGTGGGGCGTCTGATGTCTCTGCCCTGCACTCTGAAAGGAAAGAAGGAGTCATGTAAACAAAGTGCTCCAGGACTTATCAGAACTGGTTTGGACTAGGCAAAGGCCCCTCTGCCCTCAGAGGACAAAGGATTTTGGGGTATAAGTATTGGGACCCTGAGCCCAAGAATTTAGATCTCGCTAGAATCAAGGAACCTGCCAAGACGAAGAGCTGGAAGAGCTGCCAGGAGGAGTACTGTCCCTTTGCTGTGTTGTTGCTTTGTTGGGTTGGCCTGCAGCTGCTGCTTCTGCCTTGAGCAGTGAAAAGACTGGACTAAACTTTCTCTACTTGTGCTGAGTATCTCCAAGGGCCTGAACCGAGCTGGCCTCCTGTTAAGAAGTCTCAGGGACTGCAAAGACTTCACCAACCTCTGGGTACCGCTCCTGGAACCGCTGTTTCAGTTGCCACAGAGAAGAGGGAACCGCGACCAACTCCGTCACCGACTCCGTCGCTGGCCTTGTGTCCTGAAGGCACCGCAGGCCGCACCGACTCGCCCTGCACCGCAAGCCTTGGTCTCACTGACTCCGTCACAGAGCCTGCAACCTGCATCGCCTCGCTTCACTTCGCTGGCCTGGGCTCACCGACACGGTCGCTGCTGGCTCGACACCCGTGACCGACTCGTCGCGCACAGCTGTCCGGCTCGGCCAGTGCCAATTCCCTCCAACTGCTCTGTCGCTCGCATCGCAACTTGCCAGCACCGCATCAAGCACCGTCTCGCCCTGCACCGTAAGCCTTGGTCTCACCGACGCCGTTTATTCGATCGTCACCGAGCCGCTGCTCGCACCGCATCGAGGGACACCGCACCTTGCACCGCTTCCACCTTGCACCGCGAGCGTGATGAACGCCACAACCGGCTCTGTCACCTGCACCGCAACCTGCCAGCACCGCATCGAGCACCAACTCGCCCTGCACCTCAAGCCTTTGGTCTCACCAACGCCGTCTGCACGATCGTCACTGAGCCGCTGCTCACACCGCATCGAGGGACACCGCACCTTGCACCGCTTCCATTTTGCATCGCAACCGCGACGGATGCCAAGACCGACTTAAACACCCGTGTGAGCCGCACTAAGAAAGGTACTGTGAACGAATCTGTCCCGCTGTTGCTGGCCCGTACCGACGCGGTCAGCGGGAACTGCGAGACTCTGTTGTTTTCAGCATCGTGGTAGGCTCGGACCGAGCTACCGACTCGTACGAACTGTGTTTTTCAACGTATTTTGCAACTAAAAGACATTTTGAGAAGTAACTATTTCTGAAGTACTGTATGGTGAATATTTATCGTATTTGGTCTTGTTTATATAAAAATATTGGATATTTTTATAAAACTGGTGTGGTGTCCGTTTGTAGTGCTTACATTGTATTCCTGTTGGTTTTGTGCAAATGCTTTACACACTGCCTCTAAGATAAGCCTGACTGCTCCGTGCCAAGCTACCAAGGGGGTGAGCAGGAGTTATTTTGGGAGTGTAACTCCCTTGTCCTGACGAGAGTGGTGGTTTCTGCCTGGCTTGGGTGCAAACCTTAGCCATCCAGAAATCCCATTTCTAACACTGGGGAAACTCAGTACCTCAGTCACAGACTAAAACTGCCATTACATTAACATCTTCAACATTGCTGGGGGCGGATGCTGCACCCGTAAACTCCTAATCCCAAGAACTCCATATTATGCTTTAGAATCTCACCCTTTGGCAATGGAGAATGAGTCCACTCTCTTTCAGCCTTGTTAGTACAGTTTGGAGATGGTATTTGAAAGTGCGTACACTTGGATGTCATCACTGATATTAGTGACCACAATCAAGACAGTGAGGATTAGCTTGATGCAGTTCTGCATTCATCTGGTGCCCTGGACATTCCAAAATTCACATGCTTGTATCTTCTGAAGCTGATATCTGAGGAGAAAGTAAGGATTTATCTTGATATAGATCCTAATAATGGAGATGGTGTTCTAAGTTGAGGTCAAGTTTTGAGAACCATTGGTGTCTATTCATTTTTGTTTCAAGAGATTTTCTCTCTTGATTGCACAGTTGGGTTGTATATCGACACCAAATGCACACTGAGTAATTCTGCTTTTACTTTCGTTTGATGACCCTACGGAAAAAATAAATGTTTGAAACCTTTCACCCTTTCTCAAATATATCATATTTTTCTTCCAACTTTTAGAAGATGTGGAACACTACCTGCTGTTACCTTCGGCTATGGGCTGTACTGTCTACATGGATGTCAGAAAGGGAGGGGCCGACAGATGGGGCACTATTTCCCAGGACCTAAGCTTTCTAGGGCCCTGTGCTCATGCTACAAAATCTATTTATAGAATTTGAAGTAAGAATGATGAGGAAGCTAACACAGATTTACTACTATGTGCCGCCTAATGCTGGAATGGCTGTATTTTCTCTTTCCCTGGAGGATATATATTTTTTTAACTTAGAAAGAGGTGCTTGTGCTGCTGTGTCCTGGTAGTTTTTACCTCACCCGCAAACACTTGTGACATGCCTAACTGAGTCATCAATGTGAAGCCTCACCATCTTATCTTTGGGGCGCTTAGTGTCATTGAACAGGCTATTATATTCTTCTAATCGTCCTTCGAGATTCTACACTCATAGACAACTGCGTTAACTACAGAAGCGGATTGATTGTTGCCTGTGAGTTCTTCAGTGACAAAGAAATAATTTTTCATGTGATGGTTAGTCTAGTAAACGTCAGTGGAACTTATATAGCAAATATTGACTGTGTTAGAGTGGTGCGAAAAGTGTTGGCTGGTAGGGAACTATGGTGGGGGAGGTGGGGGTTAGAAAAATAGAAAAAAAGAAGACTTACATGCTCGTCGCTGGTCACCAGCCACCGCCTCCCCTCCGTCCTTGCTGTTCTCCTGGCACTCAGCAGCACCCAAGCTCCCAGACTCCCCTAGCTAATCGCAATGCTGCTATCACCAACATGACAGCAGCATCGTGATTGATCTGAGCGCCATGGTTCGGCACTCAGACATGGAGGGGGAGCCTGTGCATATTCTCCACCCAGGCTGTGCAATACAGCCGGGTGGAGAACATGCTAAGTGCACATGATGGGTTGGCCAGTCCAAGACAACCGGCCAAACCATCATGCGCACTTAAGGTGCACAGTATACCACTCCTCCTCCCTCTGACGCGGCGAGCCCAGCCCTGCCCTATCCTGGCTCCAAGCTCAACTAAAAATAAAATGACAATAACATTTTGTTATTATCATTTTACTTTTTCTTTGTATTGTTCCGAGAGCAGAGGGGCGACGCTCCTCCAATTTAGCGGAAGAGCTGCCGCTGGGGGGCGAGGATTCATCAACTGGTCCAGTCACATCCCATTTAGTGTGGCTCTGGAGTCAATGAGGGGCATATCTATGAAGAAGTCACGCAGTGCACATAGTGACCTTGTTACGCTGCATGACAGGGAAAGGGTAGGAATGTGTCATATTTAACATAATACAGAGTATTCCTGCATTTTCCCAGCACTGGTGCACAATGTGCAGCCTAGCATCAACGCTGGCACTCTTGCACCATGGTGCAAGGGTGCCTAGGTTGCAGGCAGGATTGTTTTTGTGCAGGAGGGCACAGCTTCCTGTACAAAACAGATCCTTTGAGGCATTTTCCTCTTTCTATGTTTGCTGAAGAATGCAAAGAAGAGGAAAAGATTTGGAGAAATAAAGATATTTCTCCTTGTTATGCCTCCCCTGGAGATGCATAGCAGTTTTGGCACAATCCCAGGTCTACCACTGGAAATGTGTAAAAATGTATGGGAACACCCATGCACCACCCGTGAGACGCCCCTGGGCAGTGTAACACAAATCAGTGATGTGCGCAGCGTTGCATTACTCTGGGTTTATCAAGCCACTCAGGGCCATTTAAGGGGGCTTTGTGTGGCTTGATGAAACGCATCTTAACCTCTTCCCCGCTCATGACGGAACCGCTCCGTCATGAGCCACGGTTGCCGTGTGCTCATGACGGAGCGGTTCCGTCATGCCACGACCGTTGGCGGCCGCTCCGCCCACGCGGCGCTGTTTCCCCGCCAGTGCGGGGGGACAACGCAACTGGGCGGAGTCATGACGGAACCACTCCGTCATGAGCACAGCTCAACCGTGGCTCATGACGGAGTGGCTCCGTCATGAGCACAGCGCCACCGCGCTGCCCCCCCGCACCCCCCAGCGCTGCGGCGGAATTCCCGCCGCAGCGAAGGGGTTAAGGGTTGCTGTGCTTTTGCACCCTGTTCCACAGGTCTGAGTGGCGAGGCCCTGAGTGTCTTAACCACATATATGCATGCCAACACTCCCACTTTAGGTGGAAGATTCACAATTGTATTATAGAAAATTTACATCATGCATCCTTTCTCTCTCTTAAAACGTTCTTCACTTCAATTTGGGTAAATTATGTCTTTATCCTTGGTGTTCGCAAATGTTGGTACTTATGCACTGGGTCACGTGTTACAATTCAGTCCTGCCAAGTATCACGTATCAGGCGTTAGACTAACACATTTCAGTGTGGTGCTCCGCATCACCACACTGAAATGCATTGTAACGCATTTGATGCCACTCTCTCTGCTGTCACACTAAGTGCTAAACTAGTAAACTAGTGGCCACTCCAGGATGCTAGCTTGCGTGCATGCCTGTGTGGCCGGCCTGCGCCGGCAGACGTCACTTGCCGGCCCGGGCACGCGCTGCCAGTAGCACAGAGCACAGCAGTGAGGATGCAACAATGTATTATTTTTTTAAAGCCATAGTTCATTCCTGCCTGGCGCGGCGTCACTGTCACAGCCTGACGTCACGGACCGGCTGACTAGGGCAGTACGTACGCTACGTTCTGCTGCCACCTGTGGCGCAAGCGGGGGTGGCTGCATAGGCAGATGAGTGGAACTGTGGCAAATGGCAGAGCTGCTTGCACCGCCGCGGTGAAATTTTTAAAATGCATATGATTGTCTTGCGCAAATGGGAGCCAAACCACGGACCACGGCTGGTGCTTGTGCCCGGAGCAGCAGTCATAGCACTGACTGTGTGCAGATGCTGCTGTGTGTTGAGCCTGACTCTCTAGAATGAAGCCCGAGCACCGTGTTTGCAGTGGGATGATTTGTTGCGGCCACTCCACTCCAGGGCTGTAGGTGGCCCAAAAACCAAATTGTCTGGGCTGGCGCACCCTCCGCCTTGCGAATATAAGTGAATCTGCGAGTGTAAGAGAGCAGCCTAACCATGTCACTGATTGTTATTAAAATCTGCTTTATAAATTTAGCGCGCAGACTGCATCAGCTGCCTGCCCTGCTGTGATACACAGCTGAAGTTCTCTGCAGTCACACACAGTGAGACAGGGAGAGTCTCATTCTGTCTGGACTCAGGTCACACACTGTGTAGTTCAGGGACGAGCCACGCGAAGACGTACATTTTGATATTTCAGCACTTGCTGCGCTGTAGTGCCTTAGCCTGAGGCTTGCCCAATCAATGCAGCCCGGTGGTGCTGCTGTCGAGTCAGTTAGTGGGTAGTACTGACTCTGTGTGCTGACAACTAGACTCTTAAAACTTACTATATTTAGTCAGCTGACCCGAGAGCTCATCTGTGCTGCTGACTGCGGGGCTGGAGCCAGTAGTGGCACACCGACCGACGTAACCACTTCAAGTTAATAATTTAGTTGAGAGTACTACATCGCCCTGGCTGCCGACTGTGAGCTATGTGACATGACTGTGTGGCTTAGCCTGAGGTTTGTCCAATGTTCATTGTTCCCGACTAGTCAGCTGACTGTGTTGACTAACTTGTAATTTTAATAAGGCACTGCAGCTGAGAAGACAGAGAGATCCTTGTTGTTGAGGGCTCACATCCTGGGCTGCGTCCCACTTGGGACAGAGAGCGGCCTGGAGTCCACTGAGTGATGCTCTGCAGCATCTGATTTGATTGATTGCCAGGAGGAAGGTCCAGGGGCCCAGTAGGCAAAGGCTTGCTAAGGCAGGAATTCAACATTTGCGAACATTCGTGACAAGAATTTTCAATTCTATTAAGGACACGGAGGCGAGGATTATGCTTCTCAGTTTCTTTACTGAAAATTCTCAGCAGCAAATCAGAAAAGTAAAAACAAATACACACTACAATACCCATAATCCTTAGTGGGTATCACATGACAACCATAGAGTAGACCCCTATATAAGGAGCACAAGACAATACTACATCCTCTTTCTTTGTGAAATAACAGTTAAGTCCAAGAAAAAACACAGTCTGAGATCCGGCAACAGCGGAAAAGAAAAAAATCCATTCTTCATAAGGAAAATATCCCAGGCTAACGAACAGTAACCATAAATTTGAAGGCAGCTTCAACGAACAGCATCCTCTTGGAGAATTTGAATACTCTCTTCAAAGACAAAAGGCAGCAAACTTTACTTGAGATCAGAAACTGAAACGGAAAGATAAGCTGTAATACCATACTCCCAGGAAGAGATAAAGCATAAGGGGAGGGTCAAAACAATATAAACATACATTGCAGTATATAAACAATGCAAAGCAGATAATACAATACTGAAATACGGGTGGGATAATCCTCGCCTCCGTGTCCTTAATAGAATTGAAAATTCTTGTTATGAATGTTCGCAAATTTTGAATTCAATGTCAGGACTGGTGGCTCCGATTACGCTTGTTCAAAGCTGAGCCACCACAACAGATGCAACATTCACAATAGGTTTATAATAAAAAGTTTTAAAAGTAGAGTCCGAGGACCAATCAGCAGCATTCATAATGTCCAATAAACTGACTCCTACAGAAAAAGCCTTGGAGGCCATAGCCCCTCGAGCAGAATGAGCAGCAAATCTGGAAACATCAATACCAGCTTCGCCCATGAGCCAACGCACCCATCTTGCTAGTGTAGCCGGAGTCACTGGGCGAAAAGGTTTCTGTAGAGCAATCAATAATTGACCCCCCATATCTTGGCGAAGACCAGCAGTACTCACCTCGTAATCCCCGGATACACTGTACCACACACAATTTTGGATTATCAGGAAATGCAGGATAGGTGACAGTAGCAGTGTTACACTTAGTGCGTCTTGTGACCAAAAAAGTAACACCTTCTGGAGAGAATCTGCGACCCGCGAGATCTATGGCGCGAACATCCGAAACGCGTTTGCAGGATATTAAACAAAGCAACATAGTGAGTTTGGCGGAAAGCTGCTTACGAGATAAACAATGATTAACGGGACAGGAGTCCAAGAAACATAAGACAATTGTGACATCACAAAGCTCAGAATATTTAGGACAAGGAGGTTTTACCAGCTGGATGCCTCTAAGTAATTTACATAATAATGGATGTTCACCAAGAGGTTTGCCGTCAATGGCCACGTGTCCCGCCGAGACGGCCAATCGGAAATTTTTGACAGTGCGATAAGCAAGGCCTGCAGCGGCTAAGGACGCCAGAAAATTCACTACCAAGGAGACATCTGCTGTAACGGGATCCACCTCCCGTTGAGAGCGCCAATCACACCATCGTTTCCATGCTGTAGCATAACACGTGTGTGTCTGTTGGGCGACCAAGCCTCGCCGATGAATCTGGTAGCATCTCTCGAAAGGCCCGGGACTTTCCAGCGATCCCCGAAATTCGCCAAGCGACTAGACTGAGTTGACCTGATGTTATCAACGGATGCGGAGATTGGAGAGGGTCTAACAAGAGATTCCACTGCTGGGGAAGAAGGACCAGAACCACACATAACATTTCCAGAAGAACCGGGAACCACGGTTGAGCCCTCCATAGAAGAGTGATCAGAATCAACTCCCACTGATAACATTTGGCTCGGGCCAGGACCCACGGGATCATTACAAATGGAGGGAACGCATAACAAAGTGTTGGGGACCACACCTGCAGAAAAGCATCCGTGGCAAGAGCGTCCGGATCCAGACGCCAGCTGAAGAACACTGGAATCTGTTTGTTGAGTCTGGAGGCAAACAGATCGATCTGACAAGGGCCCCACATCTGGGTCAATAACCAGAACACCCAAGGGTGAAGCCTCCAGTCGCTGAAATCACGGAGATGTCTGGAATTCCAATCGGCAACTTGATTGCTGCACCCTGGCAGGTACTCCGCCACCACAAACAATTTGTTCTGAAGGCAAAAATGCCAAAAGTCCTTTGCAATCTCCGCTAGAAGGCGGGACCGGGTCCCGCCCAACTTGTTCACATAACGGACCGCCGACACATTGTCCATGCGGAGAAGAATGCAACAATTCGTCTGATGGGGCGAGAGGCATCGAATCGCAAAGGAGCCCGCCAGAAGTTCCAGGCAATTGATGTGGAGATTCAATTCCTTCGGAGACCAACGGCCGCCTGTGGACACTTGACCGCATTGGGCTCCCCAACCCCACCGACTGGCATCGGATTCGATCACTACTTCCGGAATGGTTTCGAATATGGCTCGACCGTTCCACGTCTCCATATGTTCCAACCACCACAACATCTACCACCTCGCCTCCTCCGAGAGGGGAATCTGATCTGAGTATTTGAGGCCTTTCTGGAGATGGCGTATCTTGAGCTGTTGAAGTGCTCGGTAATGAAGGGGACCCGGGAAGATTGCTTGTATAGAGGAAGCTAACAACCCGACGACCCGGGCTACAGACCTCAAGGACACAGTCTGCTTGTTCAAAATCAACTTCAACTCTCTCTTGATCGACCTGATCTTCTGATTGGGTAGGAGAAGTTGACAAGTAAGGGAATTGACTAGAAAGCCCAGAAACTCCACAGACTGAGAGGGAATCAATGCAGATTTTTGAGGGTTGACTAGGAATCCCAGATTCTGTAATAGATCTATGGTCCAGGCAAGATGCCGCAATACTAGACGAGGACAGTGACCCATGATGAGAATGTCGTCCAGATAAATGATGAGGCGAATGCCTCTGGCGCGAAGAAACTCGACCACAGGCCTCAGAAGTTTCGTGAAGCACCAAGGTGCTGACGAGAGGCCAAAAGGAAGGACTTTGCACTCGTACCACATTCCCTGCCATTGGAACTGAAAAAAGCGACGATGAGGCCCGTAAATGTCCACTGAGAGATAAGCGTCTTTCAGATCTAGTCGGACCATCCAGTCCCCTTCCTGAAGGAGATCGCGAAGAAGATGGATTCCTTCCATCTTGAAGTGACGATATATCACCCAGCCATTGAACTCCCTGAGATTTAAGACAAGCCTGGATCCACCCCCCCTTCTTCTGAACTAGGGAGACGTTGCTGACAAAGCCCTGGGGATGACGAACCGTCCGCACTATGGCCCCTTTCTGAAGCAGAGACTCGATCTCGCTGGAAATGAAAACCTGATCCAGATGGGAAAAAAACATCGGTCGCGGGGGAAGAGTCTGAGAGGTTGAATGAAAAAACTCTATTTTGTAACCCTGCACCGAATCCAGGATCCACGCATCCTGCGAGATCTCTTGCCATTTGTGGAGAAAATACTGGAGACGGCCCCCCAATTGAACCTCTGAAAAGGGAATTAAGCTCACCTGAAGCAGCGGCGTCACGTTGACCTCCTTGGTTACCCCCATAGCGTCCCTTTTTGTTGTAGTTGCGGGATCCACGTGTGGGATAGAAATTGGCGGAAGAAGTGGACTCTTGATACCTTCCACGTTGGGAAACATAGCCTCGCTGGGTGCCTCTTTGATAACCTCGGCCGAACGACCGCCCCCGATGTCGTCCGGCCCGTCCAAAAACCAGACGAAAAGTCCGCTTTAAGGAACCTTGTGCCTTGTCAAGGCCTCTGAAGGTTGCTACAAACTTAGTCAATTCCTTTAAAAAAGGTTGGAGACCCTGAGCCAAAGGGCCGGACTCAGATGAAGACAACTCTGCCAATTTAGGATCGAGTTTTAAAAGAATAGAGCGGCGGCGCTCACTGGACATGGCACAGTTTGCATTGCCTAATAAACATATGGCACGTTGAGCCCATCCAATTAAATCATCAGGATTGATAATCTAGGAAGAATTAGGGTGGACAATTGCAGAAGGCTTAAAGGTCAGTAAATTAGGATGAGAGGGAGCGTCCACGAACTGCTCTTTGCGTGGTTTCTTAGCCGGAGGAGGAGAAGCCTCCGACTCAGATGTCGTACCAGAGGAGGTATTACCATCATATCTGGGAGGCGAGCTAGAAGAAGTGTCTTTGGATGTAGAACCATAAGAATGGTCAGAGGCCAAGGTGTTTGCAAGCTTCGCAAAATCTGAAGAGTGTGAGTTTTTTGAACGCTTAACACCAGATGAAGAACGGGACGTTGAGCCAGGTATCCAGCCTTACTGTAAGGCATAATTACATAAATGGCGCTTCAAGGGTTCAATAGCCCTGACCATAGCCTTATTAACGGAGTGCTGGACTCCCACATCTAGAGCTTTGACGAGCTCATGCTCCAATGACCCAGAGGGTTCCTCCTCAAAATACTCTGCCTCATCATAATAATATTCAGACATTGTAGGCACTGATAAGTGACAAATATACCCACAGGAGGAAAAATGGAGCTAATATGCACTGTCAGAGGTGTAAACAACTTTAAGGGTAATGACAGTGACAATTAAAGGGGAGTGGCTAACCCCAGGCAAGCCAAGCAACACAGGAATGTAGAAATTCCAAAGTGCACAGATATTTAAATGTGGAGGGAGGGCTTGCCTAGCAATGCCACTCTAGGCAGAGCCTATGCCAATTATACAGACCAAGCCCTACAGAAGACAGAACGTCGCTGGGAGGCTGGCAAGGTTGTGGGTGTAGAGCAATGAAAAGCGCTGCTCCTGCGCTCCAGAAATACCGGTAAACGAGCTGAGGGAAACGCGGTATGCAAAAAATGGCCGCCGTGCATGCGCGGAACGGCCGAAACACAAGCCAGAGAGAGGACTGCGCAAGCAGAGCCCGCGCGTCCTCACTCCCCGTCTCCCACTCCACAATGGGGATCGCGGGCACAATGCGCCCGTAACCGGGAGGCAAGAAGTGCTCCCAACAAAGCGTGCCCTTGAAACGTAGCGGCACAGAAACTGATACAATGCGGCAAGCTCCGAAAACCCAAAGAAACAACGCGCGAGTGACCGCGAGGCTAACAAGAGACAGCGCATTGAGCGCTCACAGTTAGAACGGCAGCGCGAGCAGCGCACACAGCAGCACAATGAAAAGTACAGGTAAAATGCAATTACAGTCTAGCAAGCGAGCATACATAAGCAGAATGCATGTATAGACAAAGTAAAAGGTGAAAACACTTAACTGGCTGCGGAGCAGCAAAGAAAGAGGATGTAGTATTCTCTTGTGCTCCTTATATAGGGGTCTACTCTATGGTTGTCATGTGATACCGACTAAGGTTTATGGGTATTGTAGCGTGTATTTGTTTTTACTTTTCTGATTGGCTGCTGAGAATTTTCAGTAAAGAAAATGAGAAGCATAATCGGAGCCTCCGGTCCTGACATAGAATCAATGTTATTGTTTTTCTGCCAGTCTGCCCTGCAACACTACTAGGAGGCTGACAAAAGAATGTTGCTGGGGCCTCAAATACTTTTTGGGCTGGGTCCCACGTGGTACAGAAAGGCCCTTGAGTCTACACTTTCACTGTGATGCTCTGCAGTTTTAAGAACGTCTTAGAGTTTCTTGTTTCTCAAATGGGTGTAGTTTCTGATATTAGTATGTTTCCCTCGTCTTCAGTGCTTGATTTTGCTTGCGAGAAAGTGTCACTCATAGTTGTTGAACTGTCACTCATAATTACACTGAAGTTATGAGAATGTCACACATAGCAATCTGAAACCTTGGCAGCTATGACAATTTGCTGTTTTTAGGTCTCGCCTGACCCAGCGCATGCGCTGGTCTGGCGAGACTTTTTGAGAGGGCTCCAAAAAATGCTGCCAGCCTAGAGCTACAGTGCATGTGCGCGCGCGCCGCGCTTTTCCGCGATTACTTTCACTTTCGCGGCCGCACGGCCACTTTGATGTTTGATCGCGATCACTTTCACGGTCGCTTGGCATAGCCAATAGGTCTCGCTTTTGGGACCTTATAAGTATTTAGTTATGCAACAGTTGCATGGCTAAACACTTATAAGGTCGCAAAGGCGAGACCTATTGGCTATGCCAATGCTTGTTTAATTTGCGCACAGCACAAGGTTTCTGCAGGTGCTTTTGTAGGTGTACAACTTGAATAGCTCATGGATTTAAAAAAAACTCTCCTTGTAGTTTCATAATAAAGAGAAACACTTTAACATATTTAGAGCTTTGAGAAAAAGTTTGAATGTGAATGTTCCACCCTTAGAATGTTTGATATTTTTGGAATGCTCGTTGTAAACAGCCAGCACCTATCCGAGTACTTCCAGCTAAATTAACGGATCTCTTCGTTCCACTAATTCAAAATTGACCGCTTCAGAGCGCCAATCGTCTCGTGATTCCAGTAAACTGTCACTTTTTCCAGCGTAAAGGTAACACCAACCATAACACAAAGGAAGGACTACAGCAACGTGGAAACTCCGTCTGTGGATGCGCGCAAATAAAATCGCCATTTTGAAATGAACAGCTTTGTATTAAAACTATGAAACTGCAAGAAAGAAAACCTAACTATTAATGAAAATCGTGATAACGCTTGGAATCAAACTAGTACTTTATTTATCGATGATTTAGTTCTAAAATGGCTTATGTAGCGTTCACTTCATTAACGCATTAAGTGTTTGTAGTGAGTGAATCATGGAGGAAGAGACATTTTTATTTGGTGATAATAAAATGTTCCTATGTTGTGACCTTGTGAGTAATATGTTAATGAACCAGGTCATACTAGTTAGGCAACGACGCGCCTTAAAAGCCCAGGCGCGCATTATTTTCAATTTCTCTTGTATCGACAACTGGCAGTAACCCTGTATGAATCGCCTTGTTTGACACATTTGCCTTTTACTATAATCCCCAGTATGCCTTTCGCTTAAAGCAAAACGTTGATTGGCTTACTCTTATTAGTGTCCAATGGGATGAAGGTGTATTCTGACATGCGACCAAGGGGTTGTAGGCGGGAGCCTCATAAATTGATGTCTTCGCCTGACAGTCTGACCGCACATTGCTGGTAGCCGAAGAGGTGATGGGCGGCACAAGCAGCACCAGAAGGGTGTCCTTCGGGGTGGATGACCAGGACAGGGTGCGGGTGCTGCGAGGCATCAGGGTGAGGAGTGGGGTCAGGCTTCTGTCTGATCATCATCACGCACGTACACAGTTGAGATGGACCACTTTCACGCTTCATCATTTCACACTCTATTATGTTAACAGCACCAACTCACTATATACACTCACACAACAGTGCACTCATGGCATCTCTTCCCAGCCTCTACACTTCATTGCATCCTTACATCTTGTATCTCTTAGTATCACACACGTTGCAACTGTACATGGCAGTGCATCTTTAAACCTTGTTTGCTTACCATACGTTCTTGTCATTATCTCATACATTGTACACACTACACCCCATGTGCCAGCTTTATTCACCCACTCACTACATCCTAAATTTGCCTGAGTCACTCATATGGTGTTTCCCCTTCATAACCCACCTCATGCACTGCACACCATTTGTCATATTATCTCACAATAGCCCTCGAAGAATGTTACCAGACCTGCAGGTCTCGTTAGTTAAATAATCTACTTGACCTAATTGTATGCTCGTTACCCATAAACTGGTTTCAAATAATGTGAGCCTGGGCAAATATTTTAATTCACTGAGACGCCATTTCCTTCATTTCTGCTGTTCATAAATCTATTTTGGTTGATTTAATAGACTAAACTTTTGCTCCGTATATACTACAAATCAAGCCACACATACAATGCATATGACACTTGAATTGCCTCCTAGTTAATTAACAGCACTGTCATCAGGTTGAGGGGCAGGAATGCTTCTCAAATCAAGTTTAAAACTATCACTTGTAATACATACATAACTACTGCATGAAGTGGTAGCACACTGTCATTGGCAATCAGCAGATTTTTCATTGAAATGGCCACAAAATTTCAAACTAACATATGGCCCTATTGGAAAAAACAATCTAGTTTACAAGGAGTGTTTGGAAATCAAGTTTCTGCAAATATTTGTCATTTGCACATAACCTAGTAAAGTGTTCCTGTTTGTTTTGCTCCTATTTAAATCTTTATTTGCATCACACTTCTGACTTACAAAAAAAGTTCTTTCATAATTCCTGATATATTTTGAAATATTTGTACTATACCTTTACAAGCTACATCATACTTCCTTTTGTTTCAGAATGATTCTCAGACAGCTCACTTTACAAAACATCGTAACTATAGGAAGAGAAAAAAACGTAAACCCCATTGTCCAGGATAAGATAATCAGCAATTAGTAAAAAGATAAACTGCCATTTGACCTTTTGTTCTTGAACAGAGAGCAAATGTGTCAAGATAAAACAAGATTTAAAGGCCTCTTTATTACTCATTCACTTTCTGAATGAACAGAACACCTATTCTTTCCAGCTCAAGTTCAATCACCAGAACGGACCAGTAGGTCCTAAAGATAACTTGCCAGATAAAGTCTGACTCGTCATAGTGACTGGGCGAGTAGTTTTTTTGAGGCCTGCACACCAATAATTCACTCACCCTTAGACTCACCCTGCTGCACATTTCAATCAGTTCTACTCTGCCTTATTTTACATACTGACGCACCCTTCATACCACTTGACCCCCATCGTACTCTCAGTCTCCTAATATATACTCGACCTACCTCCAAAGCATCCCCTCAGACATGACACCAGTTCAGCCCTGCATCACCCACATGACATTCATCAAACATTACACCCACACTCGCCCGCTCACCCCTCATGAACTTACTTACTGTTTCTGCATTGCACTCACACTCATTGTACTCAGTTTTACGTTATGGAATGTACAGCTACCCCTCAGTCATCCGGGCACATTGCATTCTTCATAAAGTGCACGCCCTAGACCAACATTCCCATACTCATTTGACAAGCTATGCAGTTCACACAGTGCACCTCCCCAGACTCATTTTGATATTCCATCTGCATAGAAAAATTCCTTCCTGTAACTTACTAACCTGTTGTATTTATATTGGCAAAATGCCAGATTAGATGTAGATAAATGTTTGTTTTCCTTTTAACAACCACAAACCTATTTCTTATGACAAACGTGGAAAGGAATAAAATTGAACCACCTACCCCACTCAGAATTTTAGTTTCAAACGTAGGTACTTAGGAGTTAAATAAGTGTGACATTCTAACGTGGAAGGCATGGGAACTCTAGTAGCAACCAAAAAAGAAAAAAACATAAACTTACAAGAGTGTGGCTACAAGTTCTTATACATGTGCTAATTACCCATAACAATAAAGAAAACCACAGTGTTTTTAATAATAAAAATGTGACAATTATGTCTATAAAACGAAAATTCTCTTACCTACACTATCCATCACTCATCAGCAATTGTACCTTGTATACATTCATAGTGTGAGAAAAGAGCTACTTTTTGCAAGTGTTGCTCGGATATTAATTTACCTTAAATAAACGAAGACAAGAGGCGTTTGGCAAAACAGGAACAAGTTGGTTTAATTAAATGCTGCGGCTGGGATTGCCTCGACAGAGTGCATCTGTTAAAAGTCTCTTGGTGTACAAAGTTTTGGCCATTGTTATTTGCTGTTCAGGAGGTACAATAAAGCAATTTCTGCATTCCCAAAAACATTCTCAGTCGTAAATCAACAGGTGTGGCCATCTGATAAGGACACAGATGGCTCTCGACCTTGGGGAGAGCTTGTGTGGGCCAGTTTATATATGTCCAGATGTCTGACATGAGGAGCGCGTGATCACTATATGTGGTGTCCCTGTCGTGTCCTGATTGGTTGAGTGTTTCTATCTCCATGTGGTTTCTAGCTTAGTGGTATTTTTGGGGAACGTGAGCCTTTGGCCAAACGTGTTTTATTAGGGCCAATTTTCTTGGACCTCTTTGTGGTGCAACTGTCTATCTGTGGAATCAATCAAGGTTTTGCTTGGGTGCTCGTTTGTCTTTAAGTTAGGAGAGACCCCACCTGTGACTTGGTATTCGATAGGCATGGGTGTGGGTCGTAGGACTTGTCTAACCACATATCTCCGACTCTGGGTTGACGGGGAGTTCACCTTGGGGGTGAATCCGACAGCAGTGATGTGAGTTCATTAGAACTCCTGCAAATAATATGGCAGTTACTGGCATCATTTTTATCAACATCCTTAACATTGTGCATACAGTTGTCATAGCATACATTGACATTGCTATGTTGAGTATTCTTGTAGCGCGCTCAATTACCCAGAAGGAGTTTTACTGGTGTTGAGATCATTAAGTTTGCTTAGATTATAACATAGATCGACATTGTTCTTACTACTAACAGCATCGTCATTGTGCATGGATTATGGCATACATTGATATCGTTGTGTTGGCACTACTGTGCAGGTACAGGCTATGACATACATTGACATTGCATTGGTATGGTCATGCAGGCACAGATTATGGTATACATTGATATTGTATTTATTGGTATTGCCGTTGTCAGGCCTGCACATATCATTGAATTCATTAATATCGTATTCATCCATTCCAACATTTCCCCCCCGTTGTTGATTCTTCAACTACTCTAGCCTCCTCATATGTCAAGACAGTTATAATATTTGAAAGTGTGTGTGTGTGTAGTGTATGTTACCTTTTCTCTAGTTATGTGAGTACTACCTAATTTGAGGACAGCTTTTTTACAGCAGGAAACCCCTACTTGTAGGAAACCACATAACAGAAGTACAACAATGAGAATTTGCATTAGTGATGTGAATAGTTTGGATACCTAAAAGGGGAGCCAGGAAAAGATACTATGCAACCAGTCCTGCTCCGGGGCATCTCCCTCCTTCTTCATGTCGGCTTGTAGATGATGCAATTCATGGATAGCATGAACTAATGTCCCGTTGTCCATATCATTTCCTGGAATAAAATTACAACAGGAAGCACCAATCTTGGCACACACCCCACCCTCCATTGTGGTCATCAAGTCTAACACGTACCTATGTTGCATTACCATGAAGTAGATGGCTCTCAGTTCCTCTTTGGTAGCGTTTAGGCTGAGTTCAGTATTTGTCATTTTCATAATCTCCCATCTGGTTATTTGTAAACAGTGGGGTTTGCTTTTGTCTGCATGGTGAAAAAGGGTATTGACCCTTCGGCATTTACTTGAGTCTCTGTGAACAGTCTAAATTATTCTGGAATGTCCTTGTACTGAGCCCAGCCAAAATAATTAGCAGTTCTTCTCTTTTGAGCCTGATGCTACAGAGTTGTTTTCTTCTGTAACGGATGTTGAGACAACTCAGACAGATCTTCTCCAGGGATAGCCAGGGTTGGTGTGTATGGTCTTGAGGGTTCAGAGGCCCACCATCCTGGGACAAGTTGGGTGTAGGCAAGGTTCCAACACTTTCAACAGTAATCCATTAATGTGGAAGTGCCTCACTGCAGGTCCATTATGCACATTACCATGCTGCAATTCTCATTGTTGCCCAACGGTATGGTTCCTTTCCCTCTGAAACATAAAGAGTACAATGTAAATTCCTGTTCAATTAGGGGGGTACCCCTTCCCCTCCAACCATGTGTACCTATCAATCTTGCTAGCCCAGGTTTCCTGGCACGGCATGTCTATGCTGGTGTTTGACCCCCTTCCATGGGACTCACTTCCCCCTGCGTGATTGAGGTGAGCGGACCTGCACTGGAATTCCATGTCCGGGGTCCATTTGTTAAACAAGGTGGCCTCAAAGATGTTAAGGGCGGCCCTGGGACCATAGACTGAGGTGGGAGCAGATGTGTTTGTGCACTGGTGCGGTTGTCTTGCTACCTCCAGGAACCTTTATTTTGTTTTTTACTAAGTTCTGGTGCTAAACAGTGTCTTCCCCTATGGTGCCCTTCCTTCGCATCTTGTTTTCCTTGGATTGGGTATCGCTCGGTGAAGAGATGCAGTGCAGTGGGGTCTCATACCGGGTAATATTTATTAGTGTCCTACGGGGTTCTACTTTTTTGGGTTGGCTTTTTGCCCTGATTTTGCATAGCTTCAAATGGACAAGGCACTTTGCTTTTTCGGGGGCTATCTCCTGTGACCAGTAAAGCCTGTCTGTGCCTACAGTGTGAGGTATCAGTAAATAGATATAACATGATCTGTTTGTTGTTTTTGTGCCTATGTCGGTCATGTGTTGATGCCAGGTGTTGTGTAGAACTGAGCTGTGTAGTGCGTGGAGAATACTAGCTTTTGGTTCAGTGTAGGTGTATGTGATGTGAGAGAGGTCTCTGCTCATGCGTTGCAAGAATGTAGAAGTAGAGCTCATGAGATTAGGCATACTTTTGGCTCTGGAGGGGCTCGAGAGCAGCCCGGCTAGAGAGAGCGTGTACAAAAATTCAAAAACACATAACTTAGGAAGCATTTCGTAGGCTATCAGGTCATCTTCAAGGGAATGCCTGTCATCTGTTGTTGTTTGTTGCTGTTTGTTGTCTGGGCGCCCAGAGGTGTCTTGTCCTGGTGCAGTGCAGAAAAATGTCTTTTGAGAAGAGGCTACAAAATTACGTTCGGAATTTGTGTTGCTTGAGCGATTGGCCTTGTAAAAAGTCTTTGAAAGTTTTGGTCTAATGAATGGCGGATCGCGGCAGCAGATAAGAGCTGCGGGTTGTAGGTTAGGTTGGAAAAAACGCATTATTTTGCAGTTTTGTAACATTCCTTCATTTATATGTAAATGGTATGCGCTATGGTTTTAGTGGGGGAGGGGGGAATGTTTTCTCGCTGTACTGGACGGTGTTGATAGAATTTTAGTGGAATGGTGGGAGATTAACAAATTTTGGTAGGTGCTAGAATTTTGGGGAAAATGGCAGCTTTTAAACTTTTTAAGGCTATTCGTATTATGGATTTCCCCTCTCTTCTTGTCAGAGTGGGGATAGTACTCTTCCCTGCGGGCTGCTCTGCTTAAAGGTGTGGAGTGTCTTTTTGACCTGCATGGGCTGCGTGCACTTGTGGGAGAGAGGCGTATGTTTTATTTTCGGCTAATGTTTCCGTTGACATGTGTGCATCCCTTGGGTCTCTGCACATGGCGTGGATCAAGGTTTCTTTCTAATTGGGCTGAGCTACTAGGTTACGCCCTTCTTCTGGAAGGGTCGAGAATCTTTGGGCTGTTTTGTGCGGTTGCCCGGGGTGGTTATCTGTGGCTTTGGGCATTTCTAACATTAAATAGGGATCCTGGAGGTTGTGTGTGGACCCCCGTTGGAACCTGCTGTGGAAAATAGCTGGGACTATGTTGGTTTGCGGTGTTTCCATGGCGAGAGTCATAGGTCTTGGTGGATTTTTATGTGTTCGGCTTGATGGAGGTGGTGCTACTAAATTTAATGAATTTTCCCTATGGGATACTGCTGCCGTCGTGGCCATCGCAGGGATATGGTCTCTGTGATGTGGATGTAACAGTGGCTGGGGTCAGACGATCGTGAGGTACAGTGAATGTCATTCTGACTAGCTGGGCATGGTTGGTGAGCCTATCTCTGCACCCCGGGCGCGGGCTGCGGAAGTCATTTATGGAGACCCTTTCCCTCCCGTTGCTCTGCTCTTCCTCGGACCCACGATGTTCCAGTTTTGCAGAATTTGGCAGTAAACTTGGTCTATCCAATGGGCAGACATTGGATGATGTTTGGAAGCTTTTAGGGGAGAGGAGGAGGAGACTGAATGTTCTACTCACGATGGGAGTCAGGTGGGCAGTCAGGGCTTGTCGTGCTGTGTGTAAGTGAACCGAACCAGCTACTCGCCTGGGTGGATTTTTCTGCCACTGACTTGGTGGCAGATTTGTGCATGGCTGAAGGAGTTCTCTGGCCTTTTCAAAAACTCTTTCACCAAACATCCAGTGAGTTTTTCTGAGGCATGTGTGTAGTAGGTGCTGGTACTGAGGTTCTGGATTCACGGCTTTTTTAGGGTGTTCTGGGGTTTGTTCTGTGTGAACAGATTCTGTAGGGGTGACCCTGATAACAGCCTATTCTGTTCGTGGTATACTTTTAGGAGACAAGAAGCTGCCTTGTGCTTTCTTCAGAGACAGTAGTGGCATTCCATGAAAGTTGGAGGCCCCGCCTTTGGCTCTCTGGTGCAAGCACTCAGTTGGATTCTCCTGGGGTCCCTCGGCTGAGTCCTCTCCCCGTCAGGCACAACCTGTACGTTCATAGGCGCCGCCGCCCCTTTCGACAGTTTCTTGATCACTCCAACGGAACCCCTGTGTGGGGGATGTAGGAGGTAGCCTGTCCATTCTAGGCCCAGGGATTTCTCCCATGCAACTGGCAGGGACAATTCCTTGAGGCGTTGTCATGATGGTCGCATGTCGTCTTCCCTGCCACGATCATTTGTCTTGGCCCTGTATTGGGTAACAGGGAGGGGGCTCTGAGTGTGGGAAATGCACCTCTTGGCTGGGTGCCGATTTACCTGCGCCGCCTCTTTCTTCGAGGATGCCCACCTAGCCTTGGGATATGTGATGGTCCTGTACGCGTTGTGATCCGGTTCCCTGCATTCCCTACATGCTACTGCTTTGGCTGTTTCTACCAAGGGATGGTGAGCGTGGCCGGTCCACTGTCATGATAGGCTGTACAATTCAAAGAGGTTTCCCATATAATCGCGGACTGCTACTTTGAGTAGGGCTCGGCGGTCTGGGGTTACCCTGGCTAGCATCACCGAGGTGTGGGCAGATATTGGTCTGCACTCTATTGGGGAGATTCCAGGGGAGGAGCAGGCTAAAGTTCCATTCTCTGTGAACGGGATGGACAGCCTCAATTTGGACAATAGGTCCTAGCCCAATATATTGGTCGGAGAGGGTGGATAGTACAACAACTGATCCCTGATCTTGCTTCCTACTATTTCTAGCTTAAGGGGTTCTGTGAGAGGGACTTTGGCCTTGGATCCTGAGATACCCTGTGTCTTGGCAGTGGTCTTTGATATAGGGCCTGTAGGCATGACCTAGCCGTTCCTGTATCCACCAGGAAGTGGCACGTTGTTTTGCTTATGAGCGTTGTGACCACGGGGCCCTCCTCAGGGCTCTCAGGGGCTGCCAGGCAGTTGAGTGTGTTCTTGCATGCCTTGGTGGTCTTTGGCGAGCGCTCCCTATCTGCCCCCTTGATTTGAAGGCCCCATTCTAGGTATTCGCCTTCTCTGTCGGACTCGTAGGAAATGGAACCTTCTTCCCCACAGTTGCTAGCTCTGTGGTTGTGTATGTTGCGTGCTTATGCCACTCCGCGGTCGGCCCACATTCTTAACATGGTCATTTGCATGTTTCTCTCTTGGCTCTTAAGTCTAGTCTGAATGAAAGTTTTGGTGAGTTCTATGATGTCGGTATTAAATGTCCCCCCCCCCCCCCCCTCCAGACCAGGGGAATGCATGTGTCCTGGTATGGGCATGGTGTCTCTCTAGTCTCCAAGTGTGGGTGGGGAACTTCGCTTGCATGTGGTCTCATGATGGATTGGGAAGCTTGTTTGTTTTGAGGTCTTTGCAAAATTTCGATTGTGCCCAAGATTATTAAATGATCACATATACTATAATTCTGGGGATCTGTGTACACGGGGTGGTACTGGAAACCAATCTACTTGGTCATGAGCTCGAAAAAGATTGATTCATTAAAAAGAATCGATTAACATTAAATAGAGACAAAAATGCAAGGATATAATAACCTATAACCAAAGTGCAATTGTTAGTTCTGTGCAGTATGAGTTGATTTGTAGCAGCAGTCATGAACCCCTGATTTAAAAAAGGGGTTATTACCTAAAGCATAGACTTACTAACATGACAAAACATTTAAACAAGCAGCATGATTTGCAAAATTTCAACAGCACCACAACCTCAATAAATGCATAAAATGGAAAAAATCTAATAGTGACTAAAAAGGTTGACAGAAAAAATTGTTCTTTTGTCCCAAAAAACTGGGCCTTCTCCTTGTGCCTGTAGCCAGTGGAGAGGGATTGCCCTACGTAGTACGCAGAGCTATGTGAGCCTGATAGTCTGTCACTATCGGCTTGACAGACAAAAATTAGCAGCTATTTAAGCGGGGAAAAAGGAATAACCTGATAACTATCGGCCCCCTGTGGCCTGACACAAGCAACAGCTGATTCACCAAGCTCCTAATTTTCCATAGTTTCTGAATTACACCCTATATCACACCCAGGGGTTGTGCGTATCCTTGTCCAACGCCCAGCAATCTATGCGGAGATAAAATGGGGAACACCTCTCTTTAGATGCTACCAGTGTAGAATCAAAAGCACTAAGAAAACTTTTTTGACTAAAAAAATTAAGGTTGAAATGTTACCTCTATAGTACACCCAGAGCCTATGCGCACAGACTTGCCGGCATGCCCAGTGGTCCAAGCCATCCTTTACTGTCACCCAGGTATGAGGTGTATCCTCTGTTCCATACCCATTGGTACAAGCGATCTCTTACTATCACCCAGGAACGAGGCGTTCCCTGTGCTCCACGCCCAAGGTCAGGTACAAAAAACGTAGCTATCTAGCGTGCTGACTTGGGGCAAAACAAAAGTGATCTATGCGCTTGTCCTAGTTTGCCATATGTCACATGCTGGGACTAAGGATCGGATGTAGCATCTTACCCTATGACGACTGTCTATGGACTGACCTCCGCCTGTGGATTCAGCAGAACTTCGAATCAATCAATGAAACAATCAATATTCTTTATTCGGGTATAAAAATATCCATAAAAGAGCATGACCTAAACATTCAAAATTCCATAATAAGTTACATTTGATGTACACGTTGATACAAACAATATAATATACCCAATTGCTAAAAAAGGTAATAAAAATACAGGATATTATCAAGTAAAATACGGGACACTACGTGCTATCCCGCACAAATCCAGCAGCATAAAGTTTCATCATAAATATAATGACAAAGCCATTCCTCATACACGGATAACTCAGGAAAAAAAACTACAAATCTAGCCTTTACAATGTCCTTGGAACCGTCCGTGCCTTAAAGGGCCCAAGGGGCTAGTCCTCACCTCTAGTGTTCCTTAATTTTACAGCCAATCGTAAAAAATGTACAGTACTAAACAATGTAAAAGGATCAGAGGAGAGCTTCAAAAATAAGAGGGCCACATTAGCCTGGGTAATTTTTGAGCGTCTTAAAATGGTTTTTAAAAACAGAGACCTAGGGCGTGCGTAAAAAGGACAAAATAAAACAAAATGAAGAGTAACGTGCGGAGATCTAAGATCGCAGCCGCAATGTCCCTTTACATTTAAATCTCATACGAACCCCGCCGGAACAGATAAAATATGGTGCAGAAGATTTAACCTGAACCTAGTCATTAGAAATCTGTCCTGTCTATTATACATATTAGAGAGATAAAATTCCATTCCCGGGAGTGATTTTGTTAACAGGTGGGCTCTTGCAGTAACTTTCCGCCCTTCTCTATCCTCTCTTTCCCGGGCTATACTACGAGAAAATTCAGCCTCTATAACACCCTTGTCTCGTCGGGATAATGTATGTGGTTTGTCAAAAAAGTTAACATAACCCAACCGACTCAGGGTGTCCCTTACGTATTTAATCCAGGGTATCCGAAGACTCTTGTCCCCCTCAATACAATCCTCAAGAATATTTCTACTAAGACTTGCCTCTGGGTTCGTCAAAATTTTTATCCAACAGATAATGGGTTTTATACTTGCCCTTTCACTGTTGTAAGTAATACCAAGCTCCTCATGCACTATAAAGGAAGGCGTACTTTGAGGCACTTGCAAAAGCCTTCTCAGGAACTTGTTTTCTTCCAATTGGATTTTAGATAGATCTGTAAAACCCCAGACCTCGCTCCCATACAGTGTCTTGGCACAACATACCGAGCTATATAACTGCACAATTTCATTTGGTGACCAACGACCAAGTCTTGTGGCGTAGTTCATAATTGAGCCCACCGAGCTAGATTGTTGACTGCATTTGTCAATGACAAGTGGTTTCAAATTAAGATACTTATCAAATAAAATCCCCAGTTGGTTAAAAACTTTTACTTTTTCTAATTTATGTGCCCCAATTGTAAAAATAAATTTCTTAGAAGGGCTTTTACCTGCTTCCATAACATATGATTGAGAGAGGTTAGGCACCAGATCTAAGTCCGCCATAAAACTGACAAATCCATTAATAAGAGTCTGTAGCCCCCTTCCTGTACGTGCCAGGAGGACCGCGTCGTCTGCATATAGGAGGACAGGTAAACTTCTCCTCCCAATACAAGGGCAGTCTACCCCCAGGGCTCCGAGCGCCTTATCTAGACCATTTATATAAAGCGTGACTAGAAAAGGCGCCAGGATGCAACCTTGCCTCACCCCCCCGAGCACGGGAAGTCTTCCGATAGATCACCCTCGTCACTAAACCTAACCTGTGCCGTAGTGTTCTGATGCAGCATTCGTAAAATATATATCCGCCCTGGGTCAACGCCCATGAGCCCTAAAATTTCCCACAATTTCCATCTGTTTACACAGTCAAATGCTGCAGAGAGGTCCATGAAAGCCAAGTACACTGTACCCTCCCGCGCCTGGGTATACTTGGCCACCAAATGATAGAGATTAAGGCACTGGTCTGTCGTGGAACAGAACGACCAATACGAATCCCATACTGAACGTCTGTAATAATCTTGTTTTCATCTGCCCAGTCCATTAAACGGTTTAGGATAACCCTACCCAAAACTTTCGCCGTGACATCAATAAGAGATATCGGGCGGTAACACTGCGGGTCGTTCCTATTTCCCTTTTTAAACACCGGAACAATAGCAGCCGTGGACCATGAGCGGGGGATACCTACTTCTATAACTGTATTGAAAACCCTAGTAAGTATGGGAGCCCAGAGGTCTACCTGATTTTTTAATAGGTCTGGTGGAATCCCATCCGGCCCTGGAGCCTTATTAACTGCCAGGCCATCTATTCCTAACTTAATCTCGGCTACCGTAAAACCCGTCCATGAACTTGCTGGAAAACCTGTAGCTGGGGGTAGTTGATCCTCTGCGCCACCATGGTTATATTAACTTGTAAAATGAGACACCCAAGCTTCTGGCAAGATGTGACTAGGGGTGGGCGGAATTTGCGAAAGCGACTTTTGCAAATTATCGCAAAAATGTTTAAAATCTCCGCAAACACGCGGAAATATCGCGAAGATGCGGAAGTTTTTTTCCCGCCCGTTCGCGGTATTTTCTGCGTGTTCGCGGCTCGCCAACTTACCCATGCGGTTGCTTGCGGGCGCGGCCATCTTGTTTTCACTCTTCTCGCGGTGCATGATCGCGAGAAGAAAGACGTGATCGCGCGACGCATGACGTCACTGCGGGCGCGAACTGTCGCGAGACAGCGCAAATGGCTAAAACAATACAACATCTCATAGAGAACGCGACCGGATCGGGAAAACTTGTCGGCGAACGCGGGGATTCAGGTAAGGTGATCGCGCGGGCGCGAGAATGTATTATTTTACAGCGCGAGCAAGAACCAAATTATCGCAAAGCTGCGGAATGCGGAAATTTTGACATTTCCGCGCTCTCCGCGGAACGCGGAAATGCCAAATTATCGCAAATTCCGCGAACGGAACGGAAATTTTGCCCAGGCCTAGATGTGACACGCCACTTTCGCTTTGTTTGTTGACTGAAAGCAAGGATCATTAATTACACTCCAAAAGCTATTCATGTCCCTACGCTCTGCGGCCTCTCTCAGTGACTCCCAAGCCTGAATTTGTAGGGAAGTTTTCCGCTGTTTAGTGGCCCTTTTATAACGAGTCCTACAGGCAACAACCATGCCCCTGTCCTTCGGGACCGCTTTAAGTGCCAACTTCAAGTCCCTAAGAGCCCTTGAGCATTCTTGATCAAAGCATCTGGGGTGTATATCAACCTGCGTCTTCTTTTTACCCCTCAAGAGACTGTCTATATGCTGGGCAGTGCCCTCAAAGGCTCTAATCAAATCTCCCCCCTCCACTGTTAGATCTAGGCATCTCCATATCTGGCTATCAGTGTTGGCGAGAAGCGCTTTGTGAAATGCTTCCCCATCAATGTTACTCCATCTGATTCTCCTACCCTGGTCCGTGGCCTTAAATCGGCCCACGATGGTCCTATTGTCCGACTTGGCAGTTAAGTTGTCATCCCGCAGAAACCATACCAAGGGGTTATGGTCACTGAAGGCACTAACCCTTATGTTAAAATCTCCCACCCTACATTTAAGTGAATTTGTTATAAAGATATAATTAATAATCAAATCTCTTCCCCTACCCTTAAAGGAGGAGTTAATTATATTAGACGACCCACTATTGATCAGGTCCATCGTGTGGGTTAGGTCGTGCCTCCCCAGAATCCTACTTAGTTCCAAACCCTCTCTGGAGTGCTCTGGATGCCAATCGTTAGTAGAAGGGCAAGAATCCCATTTTCCTCTGCTCCATTTCAAATGAGGGCACTGGTGACAATTGAAATCCCCCCATTAAAATCAACTGTGTACTTGAGTCCCCTGATTCATGAAGACGATTCAATCTCGGCCAATCTCAGCATCGATTGTCCAGCGTTGTAGAAATTAATAAAAATAAGTATTGAACCCTTCTTGCAGTATTTAATGCCCTGAAGACAGTCCGAGCCCCACCCCAAATCCTGCCAGGTCCCTTGTATAGTCAGGGCCACATACATTATTAGACCTCACATGGCACGGCCCATATTTGTTTTCAAGGCCGGGACAAAAAACAATTTGTAGCCCTCTAAGTGTGGAGCACTACTGTTGGTTTTCCAGGTTTCCTGGAGACTAATAATATGAAATCGTCTAATAAAGTCTAGCCATTCCTTGTTTTGGATTTTGGGTGCAATTCCTGCAATGTTCCAGGAGGCCACCCTAAGCTCCTTGCCGGCTGGTTCTGGCCCACTGTTTTCTCCACTCCCCTTCCCTGGTAAGGAGCACATTTCTAGTCTACCTACTTCTGTCGTCGTACCGTCCCCACTCCCTCAAACCGCACTGGGGTGCGGGAGGCAGTGCCGAGAACGGATACCCCTGGCGGGCTTAAGACATCAAATTTAGGGTGCCGCTCCTGTTCTCTCTCGTTCTCCTTACTCCCAGCCCTATCCAGTCAGTCCAGTTCATCCAAAGCGGATGTGCAGAAGAGTGGAGCAAATCTATTTGTTACTAGGCCCAGCCTATCCTCCCTGCCTTTCTCAGTTGCCCGGCACCACTTGGTAACCTGTCCTGACTCCTTAGCTTTATCCCTATAAAAGAAATACAGGGGCAGCATTCTTATGCAAGACCCGCTTGCCCAATCCCCAGGGCGGGCATCAAGCAAAGCTCTTACCAGCTCTGGGTGCCTAAAATTTACAATAACCCAGTCGCCTGCAAACGTTCTCTTGCTATCACCAATCAAAGCCACCCTCCTTGCCATGAGAATATGCCTGTGCTGAAGACCCCTTACTTTCGTGTTGTTATATATCCAATGAAAGGCCTTGTTTATCAGGGTTCTAGATGATTCTTCCCTGTCATGGCTAAGTGCAGGAACACCCACTAGCACTACCGTGTACGGGCAAGATGCAGGCGGTAAGTCCAGTATCTGAAGGCCCGGTGTGCTCTGAACACAATCACTACTGGTATTATTTAATGCCTTCACAGGCTCATCACTTCCTACACCGTTGTCTGGGAGATTAGGGGAGGCCACCAATGTACCCGAACCCTTGCAACACGAGTTCCTATCAGTACTCCTTGGTGCCTCCACGGCTATATCTCTCCGATCTATAAGCCTGGAGTCTTTAACAGTTTCAGCCATTGACCCAATCTTGGCACCTACTATCCCCTCTTCCCTCCCTTGTTGGATATTCACGGGTAGCTGCCCCCTGTCATGATCTACGAGCCTGGCTATTCGCCCTTCCAATCTGGTGATTTCTTCCATTACCGGCCCCAAATATTTGAGTAGGAGCTGTTCCATTTTTGTCTCTAATACATTGGTAATTCCCTGAAGCCAGTCTTCCCCCAATCCCTTTTTGGCAGTTTTGACACACTAAAATCTCAGCTTTCTTCCTTGCACCTTTATAAGGTTTAGCAAGCCCTCTGCGATTAGAATTAGTAGCAGTGTTGATTAAATGCGACTCGCTAATATCTGGAAGCCCCCCATCCTTGGTGGAGTTAATTTCAGGCGGGGTGGCTATGGGGGGAGAAACCAACATCAATAATGACTTTTCAGAGCGTGTGACTGCTTCCCTGACCGTACTCCTTAGGGCGTCTGATTCGGGCTCAATTAGTTGATCACTAGACCCCACACCCGAACTATCCCTGTGCCTTGATGCGTACACATTAACCACCGGACCGTCTTTGCTACTAAAGGCTGGCTCATCCAAGTTCAAATTGGTACGCCCCAGCCTAGTTGGGTTAGCTGTCTCAGGGTCCCCCGAGGAGTAGTGCTAACATGTGCTAGTACATCAGCAGGGGCAGGCTGGATAGTATGTACTGAATTATCTTGGGCTGGTAAAGCCACTCCTCGAGGCATGGGGCATAACGCTATTTTGCGCAGGGATGAACGTTTTCTTGCTATGAGGGAATCAAGGGACAATCTCTCTTCAGTCAGCTGAATCTCATGCGTGAGCAAGGACTCTGCTCTAGTGATAAAGGCGTCCAGGGTTCCCTTTATCCCTCCCCCCGCCCTGGACTGTGAGTTCTTAGATTTAACCATGCTCACGACACAATACAGAAAGCTACACAGTACAAGTTGCCCTTGCTAAGGGCCCCACCAGCTCTAATGGCTTAGTGATTTGGGGATGGTAATCCCTGGCAGCGGGAACTGAATAGCGGGGAACGCTCTCAAATACAACAACAACAAGACTTATGCTAAAACTATGAATCTTCGCTATTACATCCACATTCTCATACAGGGGCCACGACACAGACTATGAAATACCCCAATGACTAGCACATACATCCTAAAGACCCCACTAGGCCCTAGGGCCTAACCGAAATACCAGAGGGGTGGCCCTGCCCGGCCTCCTTCGGCCTCTGACGGCCACAGACGGTCCCGCCCTTGTCCCGGGCTTCTACCGGCGCGCCCGCGCGCGTCCCGCGGGACGAGGTTCCGCCCCGATCTTTATGCGCCTCCTGACGCTCGTTAGCAGCGCCGTCGGCGTCCTCAATGCCAGCGGGGCTGCTGGGGGATGAAGTCCTGAGATCAGCGAGCAGCGGAGCACAGCCCGGCCCCACGGAGAAGCTCACAGGGAGGGACAGTGGAGCACAGCCCGGCCAAAACGAGATCCCACAAGGAGGGCGGCGGAGCAAAGCCCGGCCACAGGGAGAAGTTTCAAAAAAGGTTCCACAGGGGCCTCGGCCCCGCCCCGATCTTTATGCGCCTCCTGGCACTCGTTAGCAGCGTCGTCGGCGTCCTCAATGTCAGCGGGGCTGCTGGGGGATGAAGTCCTGAGATCAGCGAGCAGCGGATGTTAGAGGTCGTGCTTCCTGTACTCTTTTTATCTGCAAAACGCAGGAAAACTCCAAGTCCCATAATGCTTTGCCAGGGGGAGTACCTTGTATGCCTTCCCATGCTGCCTTATACTAGATCATGTGACTGCTGCCGGCATATAGGCTGCCTGATTACACCCACAAGTGCTTGGTCTCACTTCCTGTATTTGGACCACACCCCTGTTTCCTGTTTGGATCCTTCCTGGACCGGTTCCTCGTCTGCCTCCGTTTCGCACGAGTTTATGGAGTCAAAACCAACGGAATTTGCAGCGTAAGACTGTTCTAACCTTGTTTACAAACACGTGCTAGAAGCACGGACTTGTGGAGTTTCTTGCCCTCTAGCGCGAGGAAGCGCTGTTCTGCATATTGCCGTTTTCCTTGTTTCTGCCATTAGCGCTTGCATCGCGCGGATTTGCCCTTTGCCCTCTAGCGCGAGGAAGCGCTGTTCTGAATGTGGTCGTCTCATCCGCCTATGTCGTCAGCGCTTGCTTCGTGCTGATTGGCCCTTTCCCCTCCAGAGCCGGGAAGCGCTGTGGAACTCACGGGGGCCTAAAAACTGGTAGGCGTTGTTCTTGGCGGACCCGCTCGAACGCCCCAACTGGATAGACAGTCCTGTGTCTTTATTTAACCGCATAAGGTATCATCAAGGAGAAAGGACTATCAATAGACATAGAGGCTTCTCTTGGTGATGGACATTCAACACAGCGCATTGTAAGTCGCTGTATGTATACTTTATTATGTACACCTGAGACATCCAACGTCGCCCATACTGTTCACCGCCTGCCCTCGTTCTCCTGGTGCCACAGAGAGGAGCAGGTTCTTCTTGTTTTGAGTCCTCCTTCGTTGCCTTCTTTTCAAGAAGAGTCCTTCAGTCCACATTCCCCAGGTCTATTTGTGTGAGTATGAGAAGGCATATAACGTAAGGAATACAGCGTAAAAGGGGGGGGGGGTCACAAAGGATTAAGTCTTACACATTGCTTGTTGTTTTCTGTCTCCCTGTAGGAACCCTGACACCCTGACCTGCCATCCCCGCAGAAGACCTGGTGGTCCTTTATGGTCTCTTCGCCCTCTGGGGGGTCTAGGTCTTCCTGTAGTGTATCTATACCTATAGGGGACTGGACCCTGTGAGAGCGTAAAGACTTTCTCTTCGCTCCCGTGGATCTCGGACTCTCTGTCGTTGGACCTAGAACCGGACAGCGGAGCACAGCCCGGCCACATGGAGAAGCTCACAGGGAGGGACAGTGGAGCACAGCCCGGCCAAAACAAGATCCCACAAGGAGGGCGGCGGAGCAAAGCCTGGCCACAGGGAGAAGTTTCAAAAAAGGCTTCACAGGGGCCTCGGCCCCGCCCCGATCTTTATGCGCCTCCTGGCGCTAGTTAGCAGCATCGTCGGCGTCCTCAATGCCAGCGGGGCTGCTGGGGGATGAAGTCCTGAGATCAGCGAGCAGCGGAGCACAGCCCGGCCACACGGAGAAGCTCACAGGGAGGGACAGCGGAAGACAGTTCGGTCAAAACGAGATCCCACAAGGAGGGCGGCGGAGCAAAGCCCGGCCACAGGGAGAAGTTTCAAAAAAGGTTCCAGATTCAGCAGAACTTCGAATCAATTATGGTGTCTGCTCACCGATCTTTTTGCGCAGATGTCAATCTGTTCAGGCCGGCGTCCTTCCTTCGACAGCTGTCGGACTCGATGAACCAATCTCTCTCCTGGCTGGCTCGCCAAAATGTTGCTCGGATATTAATTTACCTTAAATAAATGAAAAAACAAGACATTTGGCAAAACAGGAACATATTGGTTTAATTACGCTGCAGCCGGGAGAGCCTGGACAGAGTGCGTCTGCTCAAAGTCTGTAGGTGTACAACATTTTGGCTGTTGTTATATACAGTTCATGTAGTACAATAAAGAAATTTCTACATTCCAAAAAAGCATTTCAGTCGTAAATTAACAAGTGCACTCATCTGATAAGTACACAAATGGCTCTGGACCTTGGGGAAAGCTAGTGTGGGCCAGTGTGTATGTGTCCAGATGTCTGGCATGAGGAACGTGTGATCACTATGTATGGTATGCCTGTCGGGTACTGATTGGTTGAATGCTTCTATCTACATGTGGTATCTAGCTATGTGGTATTTTTGGGGAACGCGAGCCTTTGGCCAAACGTGTTTTGTTGGGGCCAATTTCCTCGGACCTGTTTGTGGTGCAACAATCTATCTGTGGGATCGATCAGGGTTTTCCCTGGGCAAACATTTTTTATTTAAGTTGAGAGACCTCACCTGTGACCTGGTATTTGATAGGTGTGGGTGTGGGTCATAAGACTTGTCTAACCACGTATCTCTGACTCGTGATTGATTAGGGGGAGGTCACCATGGGTGAATCCAACAGCAATTATGTGTGTTCATTAGAACTCCTGAAAGTGATAAAGCAGTCACTGGTATTCTTTTTATATCGACATCCTTAATATTGTGCATACAGTAATCCTAGCATACATTGACACTGTTCTTACTGATATTGAGACAGTTAAGTTTGCTTAGGTCATAACGTACATCAACATTGTTCTTACCAGTAAAGGATCGTCATTTGTGCATGGATTATGACATACATTGATATTGTCATTGTCAACGCTACTGTTCGGGTACAGGTTATGACATACATTGACATTGCATTGATGGGTATTGGCATGGTTATGCAGGGACAGATTATGACCTACTTTGATATTGAATTTATTGGTATTGCCGTTGTCGGGCCTGCACATATCATTGTATTCATTGACATCGTATTCACCCATTCCAACACAAGTGTCTCTGTCTTTGAATGTCATAGAGTGAAAAGGTATTTTTGCAACCATTCTTTCACTCAGGCATGCTTTTCTGTTGCCTTTTGAATTTCATTCATAACTTACATCCGGCTATAGGAATTCCACATCCCTGCATAAATAGCGAAAGTGGAGATTGTGAAAGTGTGGAGTTTCCTCACGGGATTATTTGCTAAAAAAAACAATAGCAATGGATCCCTTTTTTAGGTCTCGGGACCATCCGGTCGGCAGACCGGAAGTCCGGAGATTTAATGTCTTTGAGAAGAGGGGCTTGCACCCGCCCCTCTTCTCTCCTGTTCTCCATTGGCTGGCCTCTTAAATGCTGGCCAGCCACTGGAGAAGAGGTCAGTCACTCCGTTGAAGGCCCGTCTTTTTCGGATCTGGGGGCGTGTTTTTTGCGAGAAGTCTCAGGGAGGAGACAACAGCAAAACACGCCCCCAAATCCGAAAATGAGGCTCCCTTTCTCCGAGGCATTTTTGCTGTGCCTCGGTGAAAGGCGGTGGTGTCTTCCGGTGCCCTCGGCTTGTTCTTTGCTTCCGTGTCTCGTCCTGTTGCTGTTTTCGGGTCCTTCTGTGCTCTCACGGATTGTCTTCCTCTGTGCTGGGAGGTCACTCATGCTTGCAGTCACGCTTCATTGCTGCCAGCTAACATCTCACCTTCCCGCCTGCTCGTGCCCTTAGGTCCATACACATTCTGCAGACGCTCGGCTCCAGTAAACATCCAGCAGTGCCCCAACCCTACTGACTCTCTACGTCTGCTGCCCCGGAGTTTAAAGGAGAAATAACGCTCCCCTGCTCTGTGTTGTGCGCGGATGGGCTGCATTACTGTGCAGTAATGCCCTGTGTGTGTCAACATGTCTGACACTGCTTACAAACACCACGTCATGCT
The DNA here is from genome assembly GCF_964204655.1 of Triturus cristatus. NCBI lineage: Eukaryota > Metazoa > Chordata > Amphibia > Caudata > Salamandridae > Triturus > Triturus cristatus. The sequence continues at coordinate 60,529,694 of NC_140592.1, forward strand.
ACTGCGCCGGAACAAATGCCCAATATGGGCCAGTATGGCTGACGCTGATTACAAGGCCCGACGGCTGCCTCCTTTAGGCATGGCGGGTTTTCAGACATTGGGCCAACTCTGAGAAAGGCAGCTACTCAAAGTTTGAAAGCTGCCTCACTGTCACGACGGAGCAAAGGACTTGTATCTAGAGCTCGTTGGTGCTGATGCTGAGGATTTACTTGTTCCTTTTCTGCCTGCTCCCTGCACCGGCCCACCTGACACCTCACAAGTTTCAGTAGCTGTTGCCCCTCCTGGGGCCCTTGCACGTAAGATCACGGGAACCAGACTGGGAGGGCACAGAAACTCGAGTGCCTCTTGGGGTGAACAGGTGCCCGCCTGGAACCCCGCTGCCATCATGCGTAGGGGCCACACTACGTGGCACCCAGGGAGGTCCGACTCTCGGGCTCGAGGCAGGAGGAAAGGTGCGTGCACAAACGGAAGCAGCAGTTGGCCGCGGAGCTGGTCCTCTGCAAAGTCCACGTTGTCAGTTCAGCAATGTCTATATCGTCCTGTCCAGCCTGCAGTTCCGGGGAGGAATGCCCAAGATTCAATTATCCCTCACCTCCCGCAGTGCCGGCCCAGTCCTGCTCTCCTGCCCTCATGGGGGCTCGTCAACCCTCTGGCAAGAGAGAAGAGCAGGGAGCAGAGGCCAAAGAGTCGCGTGAGTGGTGGAGGGTTAGGAATCCACAGGTACCCCCAGCCTATCACCACCACCCCCTAAACAAGGTGAGCCTTCTCAGTGTGTCTGGCCTGGTGCTTTGGTGTGCGTGCACCACTTTTGCCATAGCTTATTTACTTAAAAGTTAGAGAAATAGTTGGGCCTCCAGAGGTTTTCTTTGAGGAGCGCACAACATCTAAATATACATGGCACATGCTCCAGTAGCCGCGCTGAGACCACCAACCTGATTTCGAATATATTGTACCAAGGAATAATCTGGAGATCAAACACTGCCAAATTATGCTGAGCTACTAGGTGTGTCATTGTTTTAAGTATGAGCCCCATTCTTTTTCCCTCTAGGTCCCTCCTTATTACCGTACGAAACATTTGATTTGGAGCTCTGGTTATTTAGATTTGCAGTATTTCTGTGCTTTTTGGTGCTCCTTTTATTAGTGTTCCCTGAAAAGTGCCATTGTGCATTCTGTAGAATATGCAGGAAATCCGCAACAGTTGTGTTAGTCGTCTTTCTGCGTTTGGCATCTTCTAAAATTTGAACACAAACTTAGAAAAAAGACTGAAAATGTTCCTGGTTGTAAAGAAATATAAAGGGTTTGTTTCTGCTTTGAGGGCTATAACATTACATTTAAAAACGAAACTACATGTTATGCTTTTTGACTGCCCTTTTCCATTCTTTATTTGTAAACATGAGGTGTTCTCGCATAACCCTAGTGGACCGTTCAGTTGACAGTTTCAAATTATTTTTCCTGAATTTAATGGAAGCATAGAGGTGTTTGGCAATTTAACGAACTCCCGTGAAGAAAATTATATTAATACCAGTTTTAGTTTTTAATCGGTTACTGGTATTTGATTGTATTTTTGTATCCAATCGACATCCGTTTTTTTCTTCGGAGATAGTGTAACATCGAAAAATGCTGTTCTGCAGCAGTATACAGGGCAAACCCTTTGTTGCTGCTCAACGGGAATGGCCACAAATAAAACTTAGATTCGTTTTAGCAAAAAGTACATTATTCTTTGATCATGAACACTAATGTATACTGGACAATTAATTATTATTATTTTTTTGTTGTTGCTGTTTTACATCGCACCGACTTGGCCTAATGACATTAGAGCACTTTGCTTTACTAGAGAATCTGAGTAGTTTCACGTTTTTAAGGCATGCGGAGATAAAGTTCTCTGCCCAGAGTCCAATAATGATGAGCCAAAGCCGGGATTCGAAACTGGTTCCCCAGCTCTGAAGTCGGCAGCTATGTACTGTAGGCCACAATTCCTCCCTAGATACATATTTATGCTTTTGTTTCTGCTGTGGATGAGAAATTAAAATAAAAGTGCACAAAATCTCATCTAGCCCCTAAGACTGGCTTAATTGATTTGTCCATTTTAGTGCTTTGCTTTTAGCGCCTCTGATCCTAGCGTAATGCAAAATCCTTACTGTGGAAGAAATGGCTATTAAGACTTGCTTGTTTGCAAGGCAAATTAACTGGGAGACATCCGCAGTGCGCTTATTGGAAAGTGCCGATGAGGGGTGGGCAGACAGGAAATCTTGGGGTGAATACCTCTGCATGTGTATATTTTTGTGAAAATGGAACACATACATTTACTTGCAATGCCATACGCAACACGAGATCACCAATTTCAGGAGATATCAAGTCCAATTCTCTAAAGAAGTGCTGGGCCCATATTGCACAAAATGTGGATCCCCGTTCTCACAAAATGAGCCCATCTGTTGTGGGATGGGCAAGAGGGTGAATGCAGCAGCAGCACTACCAAGGTTCTCTGTGAATAACAGTGCCACCAAATGCTTAGTTCTTCTTTGGTTCCCATCGTCCATGTGAACGAAGGAACATGGATCTACGGACATTAGCAGGCTCCTGGCTCTCCACCAACATGAGGTCCCTTTCTCTAAATTCTTTCTTTTTCGTTTCCACCTCTAACAAATGGGTGAAATTTGAAATGTGCATAGCAACATTCAAGCACGGTAAGAGCAAAGGTATATTGGGTGCGCCTAGACTGGACGAGCAGAAACTGCCTTCTCTGGCTTACAATTTACTCCTTTCCTTGTGCCTTCTAAGATCATACGTTGAGGAAGGCCGTCTTGGAGTGGGCACACCTACGTGAACATGGATTACATGCATGAATGCTCTGGCAGTGCCGTACGTAGGCTGTTTGTGAACAGCCATTGAGCATATTGCTTATTGTTTGCGGAACCACAATGGATTGGCAGCTCATAAGACATTTTGTGGAAAGGCTTCAGGAGTGAAAGTAGTGATAGTGTGCCTTATTCCTCCAAAATAACTGAAGCAGCACAGGTTAGCACAACACGCCATCATTTTGTACCAGCCTCTTCTGGTTTTATTGGGAGCATTGTCCACCAGGAGCACATTTGGGTTAATCACTCAGTTATCTGTGAAGCATGTCTGTATCTAGCGCCAAGCACACTATGCATTTATAGGCTATTTGAACAGCCTTTAACAATAAAAAAACACCTCGACTAAAGTTTGCTAGTAAAAGAGTTGTGTAGAAATGCCTTTTGTAAAATCCTTCTATATTATTTTGCCCGCTTGCTTTACATTTAGAGTGTGAGCTTAATTTCAGTACCCTTTTGTAGGTCTTGCCTACCAGACAGCGCAAGATCTATTGCCAGCTTACATTGAGCCTAGAAGCCTGCCCACTTCTTACCATTGGTTGGACTTATTGTCCCTCTCACTCACTTGCTTTTTATTTGTTAACTTTTGTGGGCTTTCCTCCTCCTCCCTGTTGTGTTTATCCCACCCCTGGAGAAAGGGCACATTACTTGTGTCCTTCCACTGCTTACTTTCCAAGCGCTAGCGCTTTCTTTTTGGTTAAGCACTCCATGAGTGCATGTGCTTTTTCCAGCTCTCTCCCTCGTGTATTTCTCCCCCAGGACCCTTCTGCCCCACTCCATGTTTCTCTCTCTCTCGCCCATGTGCTTTTCTCCTCCCCTCCCCCTCTGGATACTTATTCCACCACACTCCTTGTTGCTTCCCCTGCCCTCTGTGTCGGTTCCCTACGCCCTCTGTATAGGTCCTCCCCACCCTCTTTGTCATTTCCTCCCACGCGCACCTTCCATGTTGCTTCCGCTCCAACAATCAACCCTCCGTGTGCTTCCCTCACTCACTTAAACAAGCATTTACAATGCAATGGTCTCGGCATTGGTAAAGTTAGAGCTATTGGCATTGCTCATGACATTATTTTTGTTTATGTTTTTGTTTTTAAAACATGTAGAGAAACGGCATTGTTGTTTACAATGTCAATAGCTTAATCAGTGTGTGTGTAGGTGGCTCTGTGTGTGGGTGCAAATGCAATAGGTCTTGCATTTGAGAGTGATTAAGCTATTGACATTGTAAATAACAATGCCATTTCTTTAAATGTTTTAAAAACAAAAACAATGTCATGAGCAATGCCAATAGCTCTCACTTTACCAATGCCGAGACCATTGCATTGTAAATGCTTGTTTTAGCAGCAGTCAACTTGGATCCTTTCTGTTGTGTATAAAAAAAGAGGACATAACATTCACAGGTTAAAATTCAGACCAAAAGTGCCCACAGAAGAAATTCCTCTCACAGCTTGGACAGGTACCTCCTATTCCCTTGATCCACCCCACACATAGGTAAGGACCTGATGTACAAAGCCTTTTTCAGAATCCAGTAGGTGATAGGTGCACACTGACTGGTTTGCAAACAGGCTTCATTTTTAATGCTGTTGTATCTCAAATTGGACATTTCCAGTAGGTTGAAAAACCTTCTGCCTTATGAGTAGTAAAGCGGCACAAAGCCTTTCGTAAACCCTTGAGAATACCCGCAAATGCTGGGATGGGGCTTGGAAAGGCTATCAATTCACCACCCATGCGTTCCCTCACCTTTCTTCCATATAAACATTAGTTAACAACAATCTGTGCCTGTTTAAGAGACCTCAGCAGGAGCATGCATATATCTCTGTCTGCTTCCCCTGGGGCTGCTTGCCATCCCCTAAAGCGATTTTGTTTTTATAATGATATTGAGGTTGCTATTGCACTTCAGGGGCATAGAGCAGAGCAGAGTGGAGTGGAGTAGTGTAGAGTGGAGGGGCATAGAGTGAAATAAAGTCTCGTAGAGTGGAGTGGCGTAGCATAGAGTAGACTAAAGTGTCATAGAGTGGCTTGGTCAAAAGTGAAGGGGCAAGACATAGAGTGGAGTAGCGTGTTGTAAAATGGAGTGGCGTACAGTGGAGGGGAGTGGTGTGGTAGTGCACTGCCATTACAGACAACACATTATCGTTTGTTCGCTGTATAGTTTTATCAGTAAAACTGTATGTTTTCATCACACTTCAGAATTACAAAAAAAGTGCTTTATTTGTGCGTTCCTAATTGTGATATATTCTGAAATAGCTGCACAGTTTATTCATAGACATTTAACTTTTGTTGTGTGCTAGAAAAAAAGCCTTTCCTCTCACAACTCTGGTAACTAGCAAGATTGTCACATAAACCCTCTCACTTTGAATTCAGAGAAGGGAAAGTAAACACCAAGCTCCCTTGGTAGACACAGACTGACATTTGATCTCTGTATTTGAATGCACAGCAAAGGTGAGAAAATAAGAACAAAATTTAAAGGCCTGTTTACAGAAAGCGAGTACTCATGGAAGGATACAAGGAGCAATGGTAAACAGGCTATCGTCCCTGGGAGGCACTAACTCAAGCTGGACAGCCTAAAACAAATAATACCAGCATATAGAAGGCAAGAAAATGTGAGTTACAAACCACAAAGCCAGTGGTAAACAATGGGTAGAATGTATTCCCAGGGAAGCTTTCAGAATGTCCCCAAAATGTCTGTAGCTAACCAGACAGCCTTGCTGTCTGATAGGCTGTAACCTAAATAGCTTGTAGTCTACTCTACACCTCTCTGAAGTCAGAAGAGCAGGAGTTTGTTGTTCGCATTTGTATCCCACACAATATGTCACGGGAACGGCATCACATTGCTTTTGGTATTCTGGTGGCTTTCCAAACAGTTCAGAGGTTCCCACCACAGACCAGAGTATAGTTCAGCCTCTGAAAGCAATGGACTTGCTCTGGGCCTACAATTTTCAGTGTAGGTTAAAATGCGTATGTATGGAAACTGTAAGTAAATGTTATTCCATATATATACTTTATTTAACTTTCAGGGGGAATCTCCACTCCAGTCCAAAGCTGTTAGAAGCCGGTGTATCTCAAAGTCTAGAAAGGGACTGGTTCCATTGATGTCCTCATGAAAAGAACTTGGAGGGGGCTGCCACATTGTATTCTGAACAGAAATAGGCTACCATCAGTACATGAAAACCTGAAAACTGAACTTTGCAAATATGTATTCAACCAAAATTTCCAATGTATACGTGATGGTGTCTGTAAAATGCCCGGTCTAGAGTCATCCTACACATACGCTGGAATTTTTCTGCTGCACTCAGAAATCTTTATTTTCACGTGGCTTAGGTGATGTGCATCATCATAGAACACTATTAAAAGAATACATTTTCACCTGCTAGTGTGTGTACAAAAAACTCTGAGAGTAGAGATGAATTCATTTTTTAGAGTAACAGGTTGTGCCCCTTTCCATCCACCCCACACCCCCCGTAGATAGTGAAAAGGTAAAAGTTGGAAAGGTGTGCACAGAACATAGGTTATAGTGCCATGATTGTAAATGGTAGCTGCCACAACCAGTCAGCCTTTTTAAGGAACTCCATTTGAGTTCTTCTAGCTGGTACTTGTTGAACTGTTACACAGTAAACAGCCTTCAAGGTTCATTTTATGATACAGGTTGCGTTGTGGTCCATTTAGTGTACACTAATGATCAGCAGTGACCTTGCACAGTATTTTAGATATAGAACCATCAGTTTACTTTTAGGATTCAGTGTAAGAAAGGACACTTCGCCAGCTCTGGCATGCTCCTGAAAAAACATTTTGTAGCCAATGTTAACATTTGCTGTGTGATTTAAAAAAAAACACACAATTTGAGGCCTCAGAGTAAATGTTGTTCCAAATACAGTTCTTTTGAATGCACAGGAAGTATTTGCCTGAACAAATTCTTATTTTTTTCAAAACTCTTTTTATTTATAGTTGGTACAAAACATCATCAGTTTTAGTAAACATAGAGACCATCAATCCTTATACATTGTAGCACCCTCTACTGTTCCACAATAGCTTGTACAATATATTATTAAATTTTTACAGTTAGGGTCATTCTGTAGTCCTTGATTCATTCACTGTTGTCCATTGATAAATCGTCGGTCGGCAGTGCACATATGTTGCCTCTGAAGGCATTCCACTTTCCCCACACATGTTCCCACTTCTTAGGGAACCCCCTATGTATGTACACCACTCTTTCGGCCACCATCGCCATATCCATATCCTTACTCCAGTCCCTTACGGTGGGAGTACTTCGTGCCCCCCACTGTTTTGCAATGTTCCTCTTAGCTATAGTTATACCTAGTGTCGCCCAAGTTTGTGCTGCATTGTTAAGTTCTGTGGCCTCCCAGATATTCAGAAGACATCTCCTAGGCTCCGGTGGTACCGGGGCCCCACTTGCGTTCGTTATTTTGGACATCACTGCCTCCCAATATCTCACTATTTCAGGACATTCTCACAATGTATTGTAAAATGTACCTGTTGCCCCAAACTGTCGTAGGCAGAGCTGACTGTCTGACCTTCCCATTTTATCTAACGTTACCCTATCATAATAAATACGGTGTAACACTTTCAGTTGGCTTAAACGTAGTTTTGACGAGATCGCCACCTCCCTCGGGGACACTAGCGCCTCTTGCCAATCCATCTCGTCCATTTCTCCCACCTCTCCCTGCCATTTTTCCTGTAGGGATTGTGTGGGGTTGGGGTGATTGTTAATGAGTTTCCGATATGTTAAGGATGTGGCTTTTTTGTGCATGTGTTCGGTCAGTATCCTGTCTTCCAAGGAGGAAGCCTCTGGAAGGACGGTGTCAGGCAGGATAGCTGCCTCTAATGCATTTCAAATTTGGTGATAGCCAAATATTTCTGTAGTTGCCATCTCGTATTGGTCTTGGAGTTGGGTGAATGGAATTACTTTTCCCTTGGCCCATAGATCGCCCACTTGCGAGATCTCTATGTCATCCCATTGCTTGAATACTTTATTGTTGCGTAGGGTACCCAGCATGGCAGTATCCCAGAGGGGTGTTGCTTGTGTGATCTTTTTGTTCCATCCGAGCTTCCTGTGTACTGTATGCCAGAGATGGACCGTTTGTTTAGTCGGTCCTAATAGGACCATCAGGCGGTTAGTGTTATACAGTGCTTGGTTATGTCCCCCTACCCCTTGTGCAAGTCTATCAAGGTGATAGGCCTGATCAGTGTGTGGGATATGTATCCATTGGTTTATCACAGTCAGTTGGGATGCCCAATAGTACGTTTGTATGTTTGGTAGTGCAATGCCCCCGTCATACCATGATCGAAATAGTTTGGTCATTGCTACCCGTGCAGGTTTTCCTTTCCATAAGAGTTTAGTCACCTCCGTCTCAAGGGCCCAGAAGTAGGCTGGAGGGACCAGGAATGGGGTGTTCTGTAGGGCATATAGAAATCGGGGAAGTGTTATCATTTAAAAAAGTGCTGCCCTTCCTAAAAGCGTCAATGGCAGGGCTTGCCAGTGTTTGGTGTCTCTAGGCAATCTCCTTAGGGGTTCCAGCAGATTTAAGGTCATAAAACCCTCCGAGTCAGAAGTGATGTGGATCCCCAGGTATTTGAAGCTATCTCCTACTATTTTCACCGCGCAGCCTTAAGGCAGTCTTGGGGGCGGACCGTGCAGGACGTACAGTATGGATTTGCTCCAATTGATGGTATATCCTGAGCATTTCCCAAAGGCATCGCAAATATGCAGGATTCTATGCAAGGAACGACTGGGGGAAGCCATATACAGTAGGATATCATCAGCATATAGGGATATGCGATCCTCGCAGCTCTCCATCCAGCGGAGCCCGCGAGTAACCGTATCTTGTCTTATCCATGCAGCGAGAAGCTCCAAGAGCAGTGCAAAAAGCAGTGGCATTAATGGGCATCCCTGTCTTGTGCCTCCACCTAACTGGAATTCCCTGGATATGTGCCCATTCGCCACTACATGCGCAAAGGGTTTCGTGTATAATAATCTTATCCATGAGCAGAATCTAGGTCCGGAACCAAACCGTGTGAGAACTGCAAATAGGAATGGCCACTCTACCGTATCAAAGGCCATACGGGCGTCAAGGGACAGTATTATGGCTTCTTCCTGTATCGTGTGTTTACGTCCTAGTACATTCCGGAGTCGCCTTAAATTTAAGGCTGTGTTCCTGCCCTGCATGAACCCTGACTGGTCAGGGTGGATCAAGTTAGTCAAGTGGGGTGTGAGTCTATTTGCTAATAATTTGGCCAAAATCTTGGCTTCGGCGTTGATAAGGGAGATGGGTCTGTAGGAAGCACTGTCCCGGGCTGGCTTCCCTGGTTTGTGTATGGCCACAACTGTTGCTGTTCTCTGATCTTAAGGGAGTTCACCTCTGTCTAAGCTGGCGTTGTACATTTTCAGTAGGTAGGGGGTGAGTGTAGTTTCGCTTTTTCAAAATAGTTCGATAGGAATGCCATTTGGTCCTGGGGCTTTCCCCAACTGTATGTTTCCTATTGCTAACGATAATTCCTCAGTAGTGAGCTCTGACTCCAGTATTCTTGTATCGTCTTCTGTGAGCCCAGGAAGACGGAAATCTCTGAGAAACATCTCTGCCTTTTCCTGCTGTATCGTGACTGCTGGAGTGTATACCTCTGAGTAGTGGCGCGCTAATGTGTCTACTATAATTTGGGGATCCGTTACCATTATGCCCAGTGCGTGTTGGAGCTCCGCCACCCAGCGACTCGCACGCTCCAGTTTGTCTAGACACGCCAGTAGCCTGCCGGCTTTATCTCCTACTTCATATATGGTATGGTGCGTGGCTGTCAGTCGGGTTTTAGCATCTTCCCACAAATATTCTTTTATTCCTGTTTTTTGAGCTGAAGTAGATGCGTGTTAATGTCGGAACGATCATGGGAGTGTGGCGCTTCTAGTGTTTGTAGCTCATGTTCGAGTGTCAGTACCGTGTTCGCCTTCTCTCTTTTATAGTCCGCGATTAAGGAGATAGCATGTCCCCGTAGGACCGTCTTGTATGCTTCCCAGACAGTAAGGGGCGAATAAACCAATGGTTCGTTTTCATCAAATTATTGTTTCGTAGCTGTGGTCAGACCTTTCCAAATTTTGGTTTTTTTAACCCCTTCAGTGCCACGCCCTTTCCCCCTCCTGTGCCGGGCGTTGCATTAGTGGGTGGGGGGCACAGCGCAACCGTGCTCCATGACGAGACTATCTCGTCATGGGCACTGAAGAGGTTAAGGTAGCCCGGGTAGATCGGGAATATACAACGTTGTGTGGAGGTGTTTCCTGTAAATTTGGCTGATATGGGGGAATGATCTGATATTCCCCGTGGTAAGTATGTTATCTCCACAAAACTCCCTACATTGTCTGCTGACGACAAGATGTGATCTATTCTAGAGAGACTATTATGGACTTCTGAGTGATATGTGAATTGTCATGCATGCGGAAAATGGGAACGCCAGATGTCCAAGAGGCCTATTGTCTCAAGGAAGTCCATGAGCATGGAGTGGGAGCGGTGTTGTTGTCGCGGCGGCGTGCGGTCTAGATTATCATTGAGAGTTGCATTAAAGTCTCCTCCCAATATCAGCTTTCCCTCTGGGATTCGGAGCAGAAATGCGCTGAGCACTGGGAATGCTACTGAATGAAGTGCAGGGGGGACATAGACTGTAACTATGTTGATCGATCGCCCCTCCCATTGGCAGGTAGCAGCTGCGAAGCGGCCTTGATCATCAGAGTATGTACGTTTGAGTGGGGACTGTTTCTTAACCAGAATCCCAACCCCTCGGGACCCATTGGGAATTCAGAGTGCACTATCAGTTTGAAGCCCCACCTGTCGAGGGCCTTACATGTGGTGCCTACTAGGTGGGTTTCCTGCTAGAGCACCACTGCTAGCGCTCTGAATTTAAGAAATTGTAACACTAAGCCTCTCTTCACTTTATCTCTGAGGCCATTCACATTCCAGGAAATTAGTGGCAGGTGCTGAGCATGTGTGGGCTGGCGAAAAGCTGGGTTAGGGTGTGTGGTTATGTGTGACATTGAGACTATAAGAGTCAGAGCATTGTATTTGTCGTATGAAGTGCAGTCTCACACGGATATTGAACTGTTGTACCATAATCCTGAACATCAAATGAAGAAGAAGAAACAAACAAAAACTAATAACTAAAAACAGTTGCCCCATCCCCCTCCTTGCCTCCCTGCATGACGGTTTACGAACTACCCGCCTCCCCAACCTTGCAGAGTGCCTAATACCCATTGTTCAATACCTTTGTGGGGGAAAGTCCACCCCTGTTTCCCCCCAGCCACCTTTATTTTCTGTTGCTTTGTATCTTGTGGTTGTACATGGGTTCACAGTGGTGATCAAGAGCCTCCCATTGTCTTGCTGTACTGTCTGAGGGCATTGCTGTAAGCGGCGTTGAAAGCTGTCCGTGTTCAAGGAAATGTTCATGCAGGTTGGCCCATTTGGTCATAAACTTCCAGGGCCATATGTGTCGAGTAGGTTATTGCCGCCTCCATACAGAAGTTGCCTTGGCATCTTGTCAGGAAGTGTCTGAGGCTCTCAGCCTCCTAGACGAACTCTTGTGCGTTGTAGGTTACTTGACTTTATTGGAGCCGTCGCGCATGGTCACCTCCTCTTGTTGCTGTAACTGTGTTGCACTTAATGCCACTCGATCGTTGTCTCTTCCAGGTCTTCCATGATTGGTGACCTGGCGCCACCCATCAAGCCAGTCTTGTGCTTCCTCTGGGGATGTCAAGAACCACACTTTCCCGTCTGCTACCACTCTTAATTTCGAGGAGAATACCATTGAGCATTTGAGCTCACGAGCTCGAAGTTCTTTCTTGATTGCCAGGAAGTTACGCCTCTGTTTGGCTACGGCAACTGTGTAGTCGGGAAAGAACGAGATTGTACTGTGCTCATATTGCACCGGAGGAGCTATTCTGGCAGTTTGCAAAATGAGATCACGATCTCTAAAGTTGAAAATGTGGGCAAGAATGGGTCTTGGCCACTGGCTGCGGTAACGGACAGGGAATTGCAATACAACAAGGCGGTCTGTGTCCTGCACTGGTTTCCTCACACGCCCAAGAACAAGACCACAAGTAAATTTATAGATATGGGCCTCCTCTTGGCAAAGAGGGAAGTGACGAGGCTCTGGAAGTCGAAGGTGGGCCCCACACATAGGAGGTGGATTAATGAACTACAGAAATGGGCGGCGAGTGAAAGTACACTTGGATACCAACTGGCGTGTCGTAGGTCAGATGATAGGGCACTACAGGCGGCCACAGAGTGGGAGATGTTGGTGCAGGGACGTTCTGGTCAGAAGCGTGTCACTCGAATTGCACTCCGAAGGAGAAATTAATCAAGCGAGGGTCGTTTTCTGTATTTCATTGATTTATTCAATTTATATATATTTAGTCGTTCCTTTGAAAAGGTATGCTTTTCACTGAAGATTAAACATCACAAACGATTATATTGAGATTCATAACTCGATGTAGCCCAATGCATTTCGGGCCAATGAGGCCCTTCGTCAGGGGCAGCACTATAAAGGGAGGATACAAGGAAACAGCTTTACTCAATACAATAGTATCATAAGTCAATCAATCTAGAGAGCAGTATACAGGAAACATAAATCAACTTTCAGAATTACTAAATTAAATATGAATGAAACAAACATGAGTGTAAGCGAGGTTGTGATGGTGTGGTTTCAACAAAACGGTAGTGCATGGACAAATGCATCAAGTAGTGACAAAGTTTAAAAAAGTGAACTGAAGTCACGAGCGTGGGTGGTAAATCCTGGAGAACGGATGAGGTATTTTGAAATTAAATACATGCGAGCGTGAAAGAAATAAGAAAAAAACCGTGTTGGTCGAAGTTAGGTGGCGTGAGGAAAGAACGTTACAAGTGTGCGTAGTCAAAATTGAGAAAAATGAAAAGACAGGCAAACTATACGTGAAATGTCAAAAGAGTCAAAAATAAAAGTAGTAAAAGAAGTTAAGTGCCTGGCGGAAAAAGGTCAGAGGTGTGTGAATTAACAAAGTAAGCGCAGGACAATACAGTAATTAAAAAGCGAGGCGGTGTGGGGGATGACGCAAAACACTTCCGTGATGCTAAGAGGTTTCAATCAATCAAGACTGAGCAGTCAAGAGTGCCGGCGTGTCAGCAAGTCGGTAGACTGTGAAACGCGCGAGGTTTTTAAAGGGTATCAGGTGATCGTTATCGCAAATCAGGTTAACTGAAGGCCTCGTAGCCAATCATGTGGATTAGTACTGGTCAATGTGTCGTCCAACGTGTGAAGAGCGGATAGGTTCGTCATAAGAATGTAGAATCCAATCAAAAAGGGAAAATATAAGTCTGTTACAAGGTGACGGCGGCTGTGTGACTGTGTACAAAAGGTTACGTGAACAGTAAGGAGAGTGTACGGGTTCAATACAAGGTATGCAAAAAGTCAGAGGGTGTATTCAAAACAAAGATGCGGAAGGACGCAAGTGAATAAACAAACGTGAGCTGGGAAAAGAAAGTAAAGCCGTCGTGGCGGAGTAAGTAATTGCGGTGTGTTGATGTGACTGAAAATGAAATAATGTGGAGTGAACATGTAAATGGTGTATGCGGGGTAAATGTGAGAGCAAGGCGAAAACCTTGTAACAGACTTATATTTTCCCTTTTTGACGCCGGCACTCTTGACTGCTCAGTCTTGATTGATTGAAACCTCTTAGCATCACGTAAGTGTTTTGCGTCATCCCCCACACCGCCTCGCTTTTTAATTACTGTATTGTCCTGCGCTTACTTTGTTAATTCACACACCTCTGACCTTTTTCCGCCTGGCACTTAACTTCTTTTACTACTTTTATTTTTGACTCTTTTGACATTTCACGTATAGTTTGCCTGTCTTTTCATTTTTCTCAATTTTGACTACGCACACTTGTAACGTTCTTTCCTCACGCCACCTAACTTCGACCAACACGGTTCTTTTCTTATTTCTTTCACGCTCGCATGTATTTAATTTCAAAACACCTCATCCGTTCTCCAGGATTTACCACCCACGCTCGTGACTTCAGTTCACTTTTTTAAACTTTGTCACTACTTGATGCATTTGTCCATGCACTACCGTTTTGTTGAAACCACACCATCACAACCTCGCTTACACTCATGTTTGTTTCATTCATATTTAATTTAGTAATTCTGAAAGTTGATTTATGTTTCCTGTATACTGCTCTCTAGATTGATTGACTTATGATACTATTGTATTGAGTAAAGCTGTTTCCTTGTATCCTCCCTTTATAGTGCTGCCCCTGACGAAGGGCCTCATTGGCCCGAAATGCATTGGGCTACATCGAGTTATGAATCTCAATATACTCGTTTGTGATGTTTAATCTTCAGTGAAAAGCATACCTTTTCAAAGGAACGACTAAATATATATAAATTGAATAAATCAATGAAATACAGAAAACGACCCTCGCTTGATTAATTTCTCCTTCGGAGTGCAATTCGAGTGACACGCTTCTGACCAGAACGTGCTTTCACAGAATTTTCATCCCTACTCAGGGGGATCTACTCGTCTGCACCCATACCTCGCTTTACTGGAATTACATTGCTTGAACACGAGTGCGCTTCCTCTCTCTTCATCAAATGTTGGTGCAGGCCCTGCGCAACAGCGAGATTGAGGAGGAGGAGGAGGAGCCCTCTGATACTGATGCTGATCCCCGGAACGTCCCAACCACATATACACAGTAGATAGTCATTTACTTCTGATAAGTACCCAAGAATACATATTAAGGCCGAGTCCAGTCGTTGGCGAGGGCACTGGAGGGTGGAGAGGGAGGGGGATAGGGGGATAGGGACTGGGGAGGGGGGAGTGACTGGGTGGGAGGGAAGGGGGGAGAAAGCTTAAAAGCAGGACCGCAGACATCCTATAATGATATAAACAAATGTACAGGTTGAAATATGGTTAAGTATAATGACCTACATGTTATCGCTGCCCGGTCTCTGGGATGTGGGCTCACAAGCTGTGTACAGAAGCCTCATGGCTAAGAAAGGAAAAGGCACTGGCATTTGCGGTGCAGGGTCATTATGTATGTAAGCTGCTTATCTTTTTGTTCTGCAATAAAAACGGTTTAAAAAAAAAAAAAAAAAGAATGGGTCTTGGTGGTGCACCTGGTTTGGGCCGGCCTACTGGGATCCGGTGGGCTCTCTCGACAGAGAAATACTGCTAAATACCCTGAGGTTGCAATTGTTTTTTGATTAGGTCTTCCACAAAAAGGTCAATTGCCGGTCCCCCTGCTCCTTCTGGCACGCCTATAATGCTCATATTATTGCGCCGGGAGCAGCCTTCAAAATCATCCAGCTTTGCCGCCAAGGTATTGTTTTCAGTTTCTCAGTGCGTTATTTGTCTTTTGAGGGCGGCTTTATCTACAGAGAGACTAGTTGTCGTTGTTTCTACTTCTGACACTCTTATGCTCAATTTACGGAAATCCGCTTGTATTAGCGTGAGTTCAGTGGCGACAGTGTCAATTCTGGACTCTAGGGATGAATGTACCTTGTTAGGCGTCGCCATTATGTCCTGCAACGTGACTTCTTCGTTCGCCTTCTCGGCATGATCCTCAGTGGGCGTCGCAGCATGCTCCGGCAGCTCTTGGCTTAATTTGGCACAAGTGTATTTGTCTAGCTTGGTTTGGTGCACGACACGCTGAACCCTGCCTCCCATGATTCCAATTAACAGCTGAGCGGTTATATTTGTGACGAGCTAGGTGGTAGTACTCACTGCTGCCTGCCAGTGTGTAGGGTAATCACACGCTGCCTCTCGTTTTTCCTATCCCTAGGGTAGCTCCTTGTTGCGCTCTCGTTAACAGGCTGTAGTGAGGGGTGGAGTTGTGTTGATGATTATTGTATTGCGTTTGTTCCATGTTCTGGACACATTATCACTCTTCCTTCTGTACTCGGGTGTCACGGAGCAAAGTGTGTCTTTGACGGAGTCTCTTGCCCCTATTACCTATGCACTTCCTATATATTTGCACCTCAGTGTTTTGATGTCCTGAAGATTATAGCTTGTGGCCTTTCACCCGGCCCGGGGTAGGTTGTGTTCACTAAGGTTCAATGGGCCTGCTGGGGCCCTCCCCAACAAGCAGGCCGCAGTGGTGCTGGTTTCGCTTTAAGTGTGTCTACTCCTCACATTGGAGCTTATGCGACACGAGTGAGTGGTGGGTCGTAAAGACCGCTGGGAGCGCCAAAGCCATCACTAGTGTGCATGCCGGACTGGGCCGCGCACGTCCTCCGGGCAGTCTGGTCGGGCGTTTTGCGCCAGGCTCTTCTTCCCCCTGCGTGGAACCGACGAGCGGCGAAAGATCGTCGCCACGGACGTTGTCCCCAGTGACTCCGGGAGCCGAGCGTGGTTACGTATGGCAAACAGTCCTGCCGGGGTCTGCGGTGGCACCAGCGGCGCCCAACAAGGTAGGAAACGCGGCTGCTCCCCTCGATGGCGCTGGGGCCAGTGTTGGGCCACAAAGGGTGTCTTGCACGCTGTAGCCTGTACTTGCGGGCATGTAGGAGTAGGCCTCGTACAACCTCTGGTCAATCAAGTCGAGGCCCCCGTCCCCACCTTCCCCTGCGGTGGACCGGCACTCGGCGATCGGACGCCGCCACTTACGTTGTTCCCGGCGACTCCGGCAGTCAGCCGCCCTGCTGTTCGGTACAGCGTCTACCCAGCACTCACTCTCTTCTAGGCTGTCGGTGCAGTCGCGCTGCGCTTGGGGAGGTATGAAAAAGTTCTTGATTGCCCGGGCCGGCAATTCACTCGAGGCCCCGGCTCCAAATTGGTGTGTAGGCCGTGAATGTTGCAGACGGTCAAACTTGTTTAATTTCCGGGCGGTGAATACTGCGACGGGCCGGATCGGTGCCCACTGCTCTCCGATCTCGTTACCTTGTATTTGTTGTCGCTTACAACTGCGGATGACTGAGCGGATGGTTGGGGAAGTCTGCGGAGGTCTGGAGCTTCACTAGGCGGCGGCCATTTCGTTTGGCTGTCGGCCATGCCCCCCTTGCCTGAATAAATTCTTGTTCTAGATTCATATTTGTATTTTAGTTTTGTACTTTCTTGTACTTTTGGGTTTGTAACCATCTATTTATGTTTTGTTAGTTTGCAACACATCTGTGTCTAAACTAAAGAAAATAAAGGTAAGGTGATGATAATCAAGTGGTGCTTGGCAAACTCTTGTCTATGATCACTGTGAGTACTAGGTGACTTGCTTTGAGGTTCATCATTTAGTCACCTAAACTATATCAATCTTTGTTGTCCATTTTTTAGGTCTGGTACGAAAATAATTACTCAATTGCTTGCTGTTTATTCTTTTACATGTGCAGTACATTGAATTGGTTGAATTGTTATTGGATTGAAATTGTCTTCCGGATTACCAAAACCTACGTGGTTGACTATTTCTAATGCAGGGTTGAAAAAGCATTTGTCACACATCTAATGTAATGCTATGTCTTCTTGAATTGGTCTAGCTTTCTGAAGATGTCGTCAGTCGAATGAAAGATTCACAGCGGCCTGCCAGAGAGCAGACCATGTCTGCCTCCTCGATGCCTGCATCTTCATCCTCCAGCAGTGAATCTATCACAGGCGTGCCAGAAGGGAAGCCCAGTGCCTCCACTACAGGTACTGATCAGAGATGAGAGAGAGCAAGCACTAGGCCTCTGTTTGGAGCATTGCAAAATGATGTTCTTTTCTAATGTTTTAAGAAATTCTACAATTTATTATTAGACCCAAAGGTAAAAATAATACATGACTTCTTTACTATGTCTCTACAACACAGAAAAAAACTATTTTGAAAGTACATTTCACATAAAACCATGATATGTAGTCCTGGACCGGTAAAACAAACACGTAATCTGATCACCAAATGTCCTAAGCCTGTCAATTTCTCTGTAGGATCCTCTTTCTTGAATGCCAAACCACAATTTGTCAATGACTTGTAAATCGGTAACTGAACTTTCACAGCAACATTCTCTCATTGAAACTAATTATTGTTGAGGAGTCTTTTAGGAACTATCCTTGCATGTAACCTAGACATTCAAGATGCAGGAAGTTAATATTTCAGCCCCTGATGCACAAAATACGCAGTCCTAACGACGTGTACCATACACCGCTCTCTAGGAGTCCAACATGCCTTGTATCACGATCACTTATCACATATTACGTGCAACATCAAAACGAACAAAATGGCCTTCTGAGTTTCACTGATTAATAGAATTTAAACCTTTGTTTTACAACTTTGGCAGAAAATAGCTATTATATGAAAGATACAAATAGATCATATTAAGGCAATTTAAAGTGTATCATTCTCCTTTCAGGCTCTCTGGTCAGGGGTTTTAAAATGAAAGTTTATGAAGACCATATTCCCAGCCTTGACAAAATCTTTCTGCCAAGCATCCTCTTCAAAACCTTTAATGCCATTACTGCTCTTGCTGAATGTTCCTTAGACTGTGACATGTTTGCTTCAGCCTCTTGCATCACTCTTTAGACCCTTAGATGCTATTGGCAAAGCCACAAAACCTTGTGGTTTCCTTATAAAAATCCATGGTTGACCCAGCAGACGCTACCTCAACCCACTGATCCGTTCTTCAAAAGCTTTGAGGCAACAGACTACAAAGCTTGGGTTGGGAAGGAAAGATTGGGCACAAAGCTATTTTAGGTCTCTTGCGCGTGAGAGATATCCTATACAACAGGGGCTTGCAGCCAGCCATTGCTAACCATTCGTTAGCTTCACTGATACTCTTAATTGCTTCCTTCTAATTGACCAAAACGTGTCCGCTTCTTTCTGCTGGAGCTTGGATCAAATATTGATAGCTTCAGCTTGATTGATGTCCTTCTACTGATTACGTTGTGATCGAGGTACGATTTTCATTGTTTTCGTCATGCACTGTTGTCCTTGTCTGTGTTGCTTTTGGCCCCACACCCGCCCATTGTCCACATCATAGAACTTTTTCAAATAACTTTAGCCATACTGCACAGCAGCCGCGCTGCTCTACAATATGGCTAAGAGAGCTCTTGAATATGCTAGACTTATTAGCATTGTCAATGCTTGTTCTATTTGTCTCTGTGAGTTTGGAAGTAAGGAATGTACCATACTGACATCCTCTTCCTCATTGGAGTAAAGTTTCTCTCCGACATCTGTTTCCAAGAATGAACCCTGATATCCCAAGAAGGTCGATTCTCTGGGGGTCAAGTTGGAGCACCAATGCATAGTTGCAGAAGACCTGGAAACTAGCCATATACCATCCCATATATCTTTGCCTTCTGTCCCCTCGCCTGGGGTAAAACGTGCTGAATTCAAATTTTGAAAGAACTTATTGGTCCCCTGAGCCTCTAAGGCTGAACACTAACTCTAGAACCGTGGAATCTGAGTGATTAGCTTCAAGACAAATATTGTCAGTTTGGTATGGGGCCATTATGGCTTGGTATATCGGTTGCAGCATTTTCAATATCTGCCTTATACCTGGTACCTGGAATTCCAGCTGGCCACTCTGTTGGATAGCCCTACAAGATACTATGCCTAGGTGGAACTCTAGATATTAAGGCTGAAGTGCTGGAAATCGTTTGTCAGAACGCTGAGCACCCAAGATTGTGTCCTATTCTAGAATTCAGCATATAGGACTGCTGCCATAATGTCAATCTGATGGACACTCAAAGAAGATCTGCAGGAGCTCTGTCCTTTTCGTGTGCAATTCCAGTTCTAAGAAGACACGTTTCCGGCAGTGGATGCAATTGTCTGGTTCTTGTCTGAGGTGGCATCATTGGCAAAAATATATTGGACCGTTATGCTGTCTCAAGTAATTACCCATCACTGAGATTAATTCAAGTATTCCACACATCAGGTTTTTGTTTTTCTCAGTATGACACCTTAAGTGCTCTGGGTATGCCCAGAATCTAAGGTGATTTGCATTTGGCTGGGTCCTGTCTGAAGTGGCAAGCTGGGTAAAAAAAGATGGAGTGCAAGTAATTACTTGTGGCTGAGATTTGTTCAACAATTCCACTCATCACCTTTTTGTTTAGCTCCGTGGGACCGGTGTGCCCATACGTGGGTCCCTTGCTCGCAGAGCCATAGGATTGAAACTGCGCTCTACCGATGAGGCCCAAGTGGGCCGAAACTGCTTTGTGGGTGCTTGTATTCCTGTTTCGAAGGGACTTGGCCTGGTGGTTCATGCTGGATCGTTCCTGTTGGAGCAGGACTGATTTGCATATGGCTGGTTCTTGTGTCAGTAGCATGGTGGGAAAATTAATGATGGACTAGAATGCAGCCTGACACCCTTACCAGAGGCTAAGATCAGTTGAAGCATTCACCCATACCTTATTGTTTCCATCATCACAATATTGGCTAATCCCCTGGGTGAGATGTGTCCCCCACTTAAGGTCGACCCTATCTTTCTTTTTATGGATCTGGTGTTCTACAGAGACTATAGATATGTCCGCACTGCACCCACTGAGAACGCCAGTAATTCTGACCGCTTTTTCAGAGGTAACCTTTCCAGGTATACTACCAACCCTAAGTCTGTGGAAGGTTATTTACAGTTAACGCCTGTTCACACCCTGAAAATAAAAATCCAGTCATATCATCCAGGTCAGGGGTCTCCAGCCTTTTCTGTAGTGAGAGCTACTTCTGATCAGTGAAAATCATTGTGAGCTGCTGAACGTTAAGCAACTCGCTCATTGTTACCAGACGCCACCACGCTCAACTTAACTGACTTTAAACTAATGTCCACAGAGCCAGGTGCTATGGTTTGAACAAAATACTTTGTTTAAATGACAGGGCTGCCATATGTGTCAGTGAGAGCATGGTCTTTGGGGATGTATTAACATGTGTGCGATGTTTCTCCCACTTAAAATAATGGCTGTATTTTCCACTTATAAATATGGCACTGTATTGTGAAAATTGAACTGAAGAGTCAACTTTGTTTATATAGAATCTATAATACTCATCATTTAGATTTTCTCCCATTTCAAAGTGTCACATTTACAAACGCCAAGCGTCTTGTTCCCAATGGCCTGTAGGCATGGTTCCATATTTATAACAGAAAAACACATTTGTTTAAATGGAAGCAATTTTAAGTGAATAAACTTGCTTCATAAAACGTATAACATAAGACGTATTTGGCTTAATTAAAAGTGGAGAAAGACCTTAATACTTAATGTTTCATAGAAAAGGTTTTCTTCACTTTAAATTCCTCCCATTTGAAAAAAAGACTATTTTTCAGTTATAAATGTGGCACAGTGTCTACTGGCCACTTGGAGCAAAAGGCCTGCTGCTTGTAAATGAGACACTTTGAAATGGGAGAAAATGTAAATGAAAAGTTAGCCATTAAGGTAACATTTCAATGTAACGTTCTCCTTTTTAAAAGCATTCATTAACATTTTGTCTTCACGCTCCAATATTGAGTAGACAAGGACTTTTATTTAGAGTTAAATACTCCAGTGCTTCAGTTCTTCATCTCTGTGACCCAGCCTCTCCCGTAAATCTGACTGAGCACTGCTCCTTATCTGGCTCTACTATCTGCAGCCTTATGATGATAATGTAAAATAAACAGTGCCTTCCTTTTAATGTTAAAAAAAATAATAATTACCGTGTGCTTATTTAAAAATGAACTCAAGGCTGTGAACTACTAGGTAGCTACTGGTAGCTCAGGATCGACTGGTTGGAGACACCTGATCTAGATATATCTTCATTATGACCACACTGACCCTCAGCCACAGTCACCGGCTTCAGAGTTTTGGTGAAGAACAAAGGAGTGTAAGAGAGGCCAAATGGAAGGATTGAGAACTTGCCACATCCAGATAAACTGCAGGTTCTTGTATTGTGGGGAAAACCTGGGATCTGAGAGGTTGTCATCATTTAAATCTACCTTTGTTAGTCAGTCTCCTTGCAGGAGGATGTGTCTTCCATCAGTTGTTCCATTGTGAAGTGTCAATAGATCAACTATGTATTGTGTACTTTCAGGTTTAAAATAAGTCTGATGTTCTCCGAGCCCTTTTTCTTTACAGAGAAGAAGTTCTGCTTTTAAAAAAGACATATTGCTGAAATAATTTGCACTTATCCTGGTTTGTTACAATACACATTTCTTGGGGGAAAAAAGATAAGGTATTAGGTTGTCCTTTCTAACAAGGCACTAAAAACACTACCAGTATGTAGAGCCCATACCTATCCTTTCTTATTGCTTGCCAGTTGTGTGCGAACAACCATATCTTCCACCCTAGTATCCCTCCCTAGGGAAGCTTCTCGAATCTTCAGCTCCCTCTATTCCTGCCTTTCCAGGCTTTGATTTGGTTGAATGTATTTTTTGGCTCCTACTTCGGACGTTGAGATTAGGGTCTGCTGTCCCCTTGCACACTGCCACAATCGCGTGAAATGACCGAATGAAAGATGTCTGCCTTGGTCAAATCCCCTAAAACCTTAGCTGAACCTAGGCCCTTATTGGTTTCTACTATATTTCTAGTGCTCTTCAAAAAGAAAATCCTGAATAGACTGGGCCTTCCACCATCAGTTGAGGCCTTCCTCAAATGTTTGTCCAGTTCACCTATTCTGAAATCTACATTAATCAGTAGATACCTATGTCTCAGTGGTTCCAATTTGTGTAAATATGTCTGCAAGATGTAATAATTTGGGACTATTTATAATGTTCCAGAATGCTTTTGATCGTATGCAGATACAGGAAAGCCAGATTGGTGATTGTTCAAAATAAAATGTACATGAAGAAATGGGCAACTTGTAAAAACGTTTTGCTAAACTATTATGCAAGTTTAAATATTCCACTAAGACACCATCTTAGGAAACGTGTTTGATCCATGGTAAAATCTAAACAAAATAGCGGTGTTCAAGAATCGGTGTGAAAGCATTGTGGCTCCATACAAATGCATTCTCAAAAATGTGCCCGCTAGTCCAGGACTTGGTACTGATGCAGATTTAAGATTTTCAGGAATTGCCAAGAGTTTACAAATGTAGGTCTGGAAACTGTACTCCTAGAAAACGTTTGTAAGTTCCATTTCCGCAGGAGCAAATAGCAGATGTTTGCATTAGGAAACATAAATGTGTGTCAGGGATTGCAAATTCAGCCCTAACCTATACCACAACCTTTATTTCCATCATGAAAAAAGTTGTACTTGTGCCTTTGTACATGTAAATGTCGATTTTTTTTTTTATAGTTTGGGAAGATTTTGTAAAGGAGCAGGCGAATATTCTTAGAGATGTAAGTTTATGGGTGTGCATGAACTCACAGGGCTTCCAGCCCCGGCCATACTTCATGGCCCTGTGTGCAGATGTGCAGAAAGGTGGCAAAAATCAGAGCCTCGCTAGAATCCAAACACTGGTTTAATGTGACCCCTGGCATAATCAAAGATCCTGCTATGAGGACTCTGACAAGTAGGTTTTGTCAGTATCTTGTCCTTTGGACTAGTAGATATTTTACAAAATTCCACACCCCATGTATGGGATCACAAACTTACTTACTGGATTAAAGAAACTAGGGAAATTCCCTCGTGAGAGTTACCATAGAGGTATCCTGTCACATAGATAAAGGTTGCAGACCTTGATGGGGATCCCATGATCATATTCATCTTGGATATGTATGGAGTTATGCCATGCTGCTGCAGTTTCTAAATGCTGTAAAGAACAGTTATTACTGTAGCCCAGTTGACTGACCTTCAATTTTATGACTGAGGAAGAATGGGAGATGAGTTGGCCTTGCTGGGATTCAAGCTTGTGACCTGCTGGTTAGCTCATCTCCAGTGGGTGTCCTGCTTATCAATGTAATGTTCCTAGCCATATGGCCCCTGACCCTAGGTTCTCCCTCAGCCAGTAGAGCACTTCAGAGGTAAATTAAATCAATTTTGCCTACACTTGTTAAAAACAGTATTTCTCTTATCCTTGAGGAGCGCCAGCTTTTCTTCATTTTTTAACACCTCTTTGATTTGCAGCTTGTGCTCACATGCTTTACTTTGCTTCATGAACCTTTGCTCGCTTTGTTTTTTGCAGCTATTTTAGCTGTAGGGCTTGGGCGAGTTGCTCAATTTGTCTGGCAATCTATGACTTACCGCTATGTCTCCCATTTTTTTTATTGACCTTGGAACAAGTCTGATAGACTCAGCGTGGATAGACCAAATTTTGAGTGGATCTTTTGCAGTGTAAGATTTTTCTGTGTACATCTTATTTTCAACCTTGAAATGAAAGCCGTTAGCACTAGGAACAAAGTTTGAATCACTTTCACTTCTCTTTCTGCACCCCCCGCCCCCCACAATTGTGTGCATTTTGTTATCCTGTTCGGATCCTCAAAGAATAAATAATTCACTTAAAAGATAGGTTAGACCTCTTAACCCTGGGGCTCTCCTTGCACTTAGTAACAATTTAAAGTGCCCCTGAATCTGTGTCTTACCTCCCTCATGCTAGCATCCTCCTTCTTTGGTATCATGCTCTAGCTAGCTTGGATTTGCTGCTGTCATGTTGGTCCAGGTGATACCTGGCTGTTTTACTCGTTTTCTCACTATTTTTCAGAATAGTTGAACATTGACTAGAGGTTGACCTCAGTTGAGCTCAATGACTGCTTCACCCCTTATCTGTTTAACATTCCATTTGCCTCCTATTTGGCTTATTCACTGTTTGGATGTCTCGTGCCGTCATTGCTTGCTTTCCCTATGAAGCTTTACCTGCACTGGGAAAAGGCCTAACTTCCACTTCATATGGAAAGTTGAATCTTTCATTGGTGAATGACTTTCCTTAAGACCATCTGCTAAGAAAAGGTAAAAGATAATTGGTTTACCGCTTATCTTAGCGGGCGGTGTACTCTTCCTAATATCTCAGGGACACCGTTCTGGCCCTTAGTTCTTTTGCTTATAGAATTGGTGTTTTCATTCAGTGCAAAGGCAGCAGCCGAAGAAATTGTTGGAGCCATTGTGCTTTATTCCTCTTATAGTTCAAATCTTTTTATTGAATTTTACAAAATCAAACAGACTTTGTCAATTACAGGCTTTGTTTTCTTGGGCTATACAAAGCTCATCATGCTATAACAGGCATGCAAATGTCAACTAATTAAACTAACCCCCATCCTTTTCCTCCCCCCCCCACCCTCCTTCCATTCGCTTATGTGATATCGGTTGGGATTCCGTGTTGGTGGTGTTTGCAAATTAATTCTGCTCCCTGCTTGGGTATGCAGAAGCCTCGGGCAGACGCAGCAGCCGTAAGTATTTGGGACAGGTAAGTTCTCTAAATTCTTGCGCGAGCAGACACAGGAAGGGCTGCCACAAGTCCCAGAACACGGAGCCATGCCCGGCCACCGCAAGTGTTATTTTAAGTTTTTTTTTTCTATTCCCAAAATGTGCCACAGTTGTTGGTGCCAGCCTGTGTGTGTGGGAATCTGTGGTGTCCCCCACTGGGTAAGTATGTTCTGCATGGCTGCACCTTAGGCCAGCCCAATCAAGTGCCCTCTTCTTGACTTCAAAGGGTATGTGAGTGGGTTTGGGACCCCCAGGAATACATACGCAGGAAATCTGGGTAGTTGGGTTATCAAGGTGCGCATCAATTTCATCTAGTATTTGTGTCCAGTAGTGCTTCAGGAGTCGACACTCATATAGGATGTGTACCAGCATTCCCAGATCCCCGCAACCCTACCAACACTCCGTGCTTTGTGTGGGACTAACCTTGTGTATGCGTGTTAAAGTGTAGCACCAGTGAGTGACTACCTTAGTTAATGTTTTTGCCTGGGCTTTGTTACTGGCTGTGTGTCTGGCTCTGCAGTATACTCCTTCCCATTCTTTGTCGCTCAGTGCCCTTCCTATGTCCTTTTCCCACCTTACTCGTCCCGTGTTATATGTGTGTTTGTTTCACGCGTTCAATAGGGAATATAGCTCTGAAATTATCTTCTTGTCTGAGGATTTTGATAGGAGCCATGTTTCATATTGGGTAAGATATCTTTGCGCGTTGAGCCTATTTTGCGGTTGAGAGTGCCCCTTCCTTATCAAAGAGATGATCAATTGCACTGCACTCTGAGTCGCACCACTGCATGAATCTGGCCTCGCCCATCCCTGGCTCAAACTCCGGGTCATCAAATAGAGGGGTTAAAGGGGAGGGAAAGGTAGTCCAATTATGTCTGACGTTGGTCTGATCTCACGCAACCATTGTGGACCGCGTTATGGGGGACAAGTACAAGTTCTGAAGCCTGTGTGTTTTCTTGAGGAAGGGGACCTTCTGTAGTGACGTTCCAGTCAATGCCCTATCTTGGCGCAGGCAGGCATGTAGGTGCTCAACCTATGGGCTAATATTCCGGTAAATAGTTTCAGGTTCACATTCAAGAGTGAGATGGGTCGGAATGATCCACAGTATTACTTGTCCTTCCCTGGCTTAGGGATGACTATAATTGCCACTTCTAGCATCGAGGCTGGGATTGCTTCCCTGCTCTGCA
Organism: Triturus cristatus; assembly: GCF_964204655.1. Taxonomy (NCBI): domain Eukaryota; kingdom Metazoa; phylum Chordata; class Amphibia; order Caudata; family Salamandridae; genus Triturus; species Triturus cristatus. The sequence goes on from NC_140592.1 coordinate 60,555,966, forward strand.
AATGTGTAAAACAGTTTGGTGAAGAGTGGTGCCATGATCGGGCAAAACGTTTTATAGAAGGCTGACATAAAGCTGTCTGGGCCTGGTAATTTTGCCTGTTTTAACTGGGAGATTGCCGCTACGACCTCCTCAGTCCGGATTTCTCTGTCTAGGTGTTCAGATTGCTCCAGGGTCAGGGTGGCGGGTTGCGCGTTTAACAAGTATCGTTCGCTCTCGGTGCTATCTAGTGTTTGGCCCGAGTATAGCTGTGCATAGAAATCGTGACAGGCTCCCACTATGTCAGTGTCTTCCGAAACTAAGGTCCCTTCTCGGTTGTGTATCGTCTCAATCTCCTGCCTCTGCCGACTTTTGTGTAGTTTATGTGCTAAAAGGCAGCCACACTTGTCTCCCCCCCCACATAAAAGGCGTGACGTAGCCGAAGGGCCGCGTACTCAGCCCGGTCTAAGTCGGTCACCCCTAATTGTGTTTGTAGCGCCAAAAGTTGGCGCCATATTCTAGTGGCCCACGTCCTCTTATGGATAAGTTCTAACTCCCGTATTCGCTGAGATAGACCCACCCATTTCTCTTTCCGAAGCGCGTTGTCTACAGCGGATATCGCAATGAATTTGCCCCTGACTACAGTTTTAAGCGCCTCCCACAGGGTTGCCGTGCATGTCTCTGTAGTGTCATTGTGCAAGAGATAGTCCTCTATAGCTCGCTGAATTTGTGTTGTTACTTCCGGGCGTTGTAGAAGTGTGTTTCTCAGACGCCACTGTCTAAAGGGGCACTTCATTGGTGGGAACGAGAAGGTGATTGCCACTGCTGCTTGGTCCGAGGGTGTTGCTGTGGGAATTTCTGTGTCCAATGTGAATAAATGCATGTCTTTAGTGCCAAGGAGATAGTCCAGTCTGGCGTATGTTTTGTGAGCATTCGAGAAAAAGGAGTATTCCCTGGTTGGGAATGGGCTGCCTTCCATAAGTCTGTCAGGCCCAACTCCCTCAATCGGACCTGGCCTTCTGCAGACAGGGCACCAGTTTGCCCATATCATAGGGCTAACCTGTCTAGAATGTTGTTAAATACCAAGTTAAGTGCCCCATGGAGGAATTTCTCTTGACCCTCGTTAGGCACGTATATCGAGCCTATGATCAAAGCATGGCTCCCTAGTGAGAATTTGTAAGCAAGGAGTCTCCCTTTGATTTCAGCCTCTTTCTGTATTACTTTGCCTCTAAATGTTTTGGACTCTAACATAGCCACCCCGAGGTTTTAGTAGAGCATGAAGAGAACTGTTGGATGGGGAATGCACAGGCTTTGAGACTATGGCAGTCTCTGGCTAGGAGATGGGTTTCCTGTAGGGGACCAATGTCTGCCTTCGTGCTTTCTAGATATGATATTATCGCTCTGTGCTTTATTAGGTTATTAAGTCCCCTCACATTGAGGGTGAGAATTCTAAGGTCAGTGGATTGTATTCTTTTGAGTAGTCAGTATACCTATGAAATGAGTCTCGGGATCTAACTGCTGTTCCCTACCTCTACGCAGGATGATCCCCTGCGCCCTCATGGTGTGCTACTGGGCGTAGTTGTGTGGTGAATGGGAGACCCCAACAATTACTTTATATAACCCTATAAAGAAATAAATCAGAATGACTAATAACGAGTTCAAGAACACTCCTTCAGCCATTTGTGGCCTCCAGGAAGTGAAATTGGGGTCCGTAGTGTGGCCAATTTTCAGATGCCCTCCCTACCTGCCGCCCGCCTTTTGTCTCTATGTGGGGTCACTACCCACTTAGTAAGCTCATACATCCTCCGTCTTTGCCAATGCCGCAGGAATAGACTCTAGTGATTCTTCCTGACCTTTCGCTATTTCCGCTTGATTTGGTTTTCTCGGGCTACGTTGGCGTCCTTGTCGCCGTGGTTTTGTCTGTTGCTGCCCCTGGGCCGAGGGCGAAGCTACAGGACTCCTCAGGCAATTCCAGACCCTGTTATCGGCAGACCTCGGATAGGGAGCTTAACTGCTGGAGTTTACCTCTCGGACGAGAAGTCTAAGGGGGTGACCCTATGAGTATGCGATTTCCGTAGGTGCGTGGTGACTGAGTGGAATTCTCTTCGTTTTTGTAATGTAAGTGAGGCAAGGTCCTGAAACATCGTAGGGGTTTGATCTCTGAATGTGACAGGCTGCATTGTCTGTGCCTTGTGCAATATTTCCTCTTAGATTTGAAAGTTATGTACAGAAGTTAAGATGTCAGCCGGGGGTGGGGGCTCCATCCGAGCGAGGCGGGCCCACTCTGTGTGCTCTGTCCAGCTTTAGCTCTGTACCTGGAGGGTTGCCAAGAATATGTGTAAAGAGGTCCCTTACAAATCTAAAGATGTCTCCTCCCTCCGCTTTAGTCGCCACTCCTCGTTCTTTGGAACTGGTTCTCTAGATCTTCTAGATGGGCTTGTAAGTCTATATGTTGGTCCCGGAGATGGAGCACTTCTTGCTGCAGTGCCTCCATCTCTGTATCCGGCCGTCTCCTTTAACTTCCAGTGCTGCAACTCGGTCCTGAGGGCGTCCACATCTCTTCTGGTCTCCTTGATTTCTTGTGTAAGATCCTTCTTAAGAGTCTGCAGGTCCTTTCGGATTGTTCTGAACAGAATGTGCGGGTCATCGGCTCTTCTGCCAGGTTTTCGGTCTGTGTGTTGAGTGTCTCCCCAATCTCCAGGCCCCCCCTTTCACCTCTAGCGGGGCACAGAGAACCCGTGTGGATCTGCTGTCAGCTATGTTTGTGAGGTCTGATGTGGGCCCCCCGCTCTCCAACAGACCTCGGTTGTTTGCCGACCCTTAACTGCGTGGAGGCCCCTCAGATTCGCTTCCACCGCGGCTGTGCAGGTAACTTCGCCCTGCGGAGGAGGCCACCTTTCACCGTGTCTGATCCGGGGGTTCAACATCTTTCCCCCGAGTTATGTGAACTTATCTCCTCCAGTAGGCTGTTCACTGAACTTCTGCTGAGCTGATTATGGGCAGGTGTGCAGTGCTGCTGTCTTTCTATATCTCCTCCATTTTGGTGCCACTTCTCACGTGAAGGCTCCAGCGTGGTGCTTCGCACCGTAATCTCTCTCCCTTGTCAGCCCCTACTGTCGCCGGGCCCGTAGCTCTTGGGCTCAGGAATCCTCCCACGCCCCCAGGGACGCTAGGCAGTCTCTCTCCTCACCTCTGGGCGTGTGTTGATCCATGGCCCTTGCAACTGCTTCTTGGACCGGTGTACTCATGGGGGATGGTCTCAGCGTCCAGGCTGGTCTGGGAGGTCTAGCGTAACTGGTGGTGGGATCTAAATCATCAGAATGTTTTCTAAAACTGAGTATTACTTCCCAAGTAAACGTCTCTACAAAATATAACTGCTCTAAATCTATCCACTGTTGAACCATTCCTATGAGTTCTGGGGCGGAGGCACTCTCACGAGCTGCTTTACGAGCAGAGTGGCCTTGCATTCAGTAGTCAAAGTAAAGCGAGTCTTCTGCCCATCCTGCTTATCTTCATCTTTTTCTTCTGAAGACAAATGCTCTTCATCAGAACCTTCATTCTCAGGGGCACTAGGGAATTTATACGGGGGTGAAGGTCGATCTACCAAAATAGAATCATCTTGAGGTCTATTAAGTATGGGATAAATGGGGCGCCTAATAGGATACTGGCCAGTTACCTCTAAACGACGCTCTCTATCTTCTTTTTCTTTTATTTACTTCATCTCCTTATTTTTCAATTCCAATGCGTTTTTGTATACTGTTTTTCGCTTTTCTTTTTCTGCTATAGCTTCTTCTTTCCTCGCTCTCTCACGCACTTCTTTCTCCCACATTCGTACACAATCAAACATGTCTTGTCGACTCTTTCTTTTAAACAGACACTGCTCAGCATACTGAATCTTTTTAAAATCAAATGACCCATTTACTGGCCATCGTAGATCAGGATCCTTTTTCGTATATTTGTTCCACAGTGTACTATACATTATCGAAGAAATATTGTATTTAATATACATGTACCTATTAGGTGTCCCCTCTAGGGGAGCCGGCTGACTACTTTCTAAATCCATTTTGTTACCACCAAGACAGCAACACAACCTACAAAGTGTGCTAGGAGCAGGCATGCTACCAAATTGTAGTAAAATATTACTTATCCCGGATACATCAAAGTAGAGAAAAATCTCCACATTACCTGCCTTTATTTATTGCAATAAACAAACAAACAAAACCAGAATCTTGGCCGAGCAAATCCAAAATCGAGAGTGTCGCTTCAGCGACCTTACCAAACAAGTCTCCAACCTCCAACTGCCAATCTCTTGGTTTACCTAATGGTTACTGCAAAACTTGCACCAAAGGTGATCTCAGTCGGGACCGGCCACCACCTGGAGGGTCAAATCGGGAAAACCGGAAAAGCACTTCGGTCTGCAAAGACAAAAGGTCTCCTCGTGCAGGACGTCTCCTCCGTAAGATTCCATTCCTCCGTCAAGACCACTCCTTTGGACGGCTGCGTCTCCGATGAGCCCCACGAGTCGGGCGCCAAACTGTGGAAATGTGCCTTTTCAGGGGCACACCTGTGCTGGGTTCTCCCTTAAGTTTGTCCACGGGTCCTTAGACTAACAAAGAAGAGATTGGCACTGAAGCTGGAATTCAAAATAACAAGTTTATTAATCACTCATGAGTGGAACTACATCAATACAACACCCTCAGGCACTGTAGGAGGTAGTACATGGAATACAGAAACCATGGGCCTTTTATACACAGTTTGTTGCAGAGTAAGCATGTAGTTACAAATGAAAGGTACATACCTACACAGGAATAGCTATCGACTAACATGGGTAGATGGATAGCACTTAGTCAGCAAAGTGGGAGGGGAAACAAAACTGCTTACATCAGTAGGATATGATAGACAGTTGCATTCTCAAACAGTGCATTCTAGCAGCTACAGGCCTTTCTGAGCTCATACATTGCTCTGGCTCAGTACAGGAGTTAACTAAGGTTGATGACTCAAGCAGAATAGAAAGGCAAGCAACAGTGAAGACAGCAGAATCACATGGCTAACAAAATGGATGCTGCAAACAAGATGGCTTCAGCTCATGCTAGCAGCAATTATTTTTGATTTCCACAAGACGACTTGCTTTTTTGCATTTTGCTTGAAAAAGAGTATAAACATTGTGGGCAAAATTAGTCCGATTGTGTTGCTGACAATGTTTATATTCTAATTGTTATTTGCAGGTTGACACGTGACCGTGACTTAGTTGGCTCCTCTAATGTATTTTTTATGAATAAATTTGATAATTTAAATGATGTACACCTTCCCAGAATATATATGATCCTGGATTTCTTATGATTACATTCTCCTCTTTTGCACAGGTGAAAGAGGGTCGGATTACCCTATTGCCTTATGAGATCCGGCCTACTTGCTTGGACATTAACATCCTTCCTGCACCCGTGGTGAAGGAGTCAGCAAACCCTAATGCCTCCAAAATGATGTTAGAAATCTATCATTGCCCTCAGACCCTTCACCCCCAAAATCATTAAAAATGTCACTGCTGATGCTCCTTTTCAGGAAAACGTCTCTTGACCATCTTGTTTTAAGTAACTATTGTCCAATCGCAGTTCTTCTATGGCTCTCAAAGATTTTGGGGAACATCATAGACAAACAACTGCAGATCATCCTGGTGGCCCTAACCCGTCTGTATGGAATCCAGTCTGGGACCTGTTCAGACGATGGCACTATATAAAACAAGTTATTATTTTAATGCAGGTGGAATAAAAAGCATCGTTAATCTTGAGGTGCATTAATGTTTGAGTGTGTGATCGAAAACCTTGTGCCCACTCTTAAATGAAGTTTTATATTTGTATCACTGTACACTGTTTTATAGATAGGATTGTAAGGTTCTGATGTTACCAAAATGAAGTACTCTCACCTTGCATACTAAGCTTTAAGTAGCAGTGTACATTGCTCAGATCTCCTGTAGATGTCTTATCAGGGGTAGTAAGCGCTATATAAATGTAGGTGTCTCGCGCGGTGCTGAACACCTGCGTATTACACCGCTACAAGAAGACTAGCCTGAAATACTCGCAAAAGACAACCTTTAAAGTGTTATGTGCCTTCAATTTGCATTTTTTACAAAATGAAGCTATAAAAATGCGACCTGAAATTTAAACGACTGTCTCCTTTTTTTAATGTTATTTAATTTTAACCAAATTACAGTTGCATCGGGTAATAAAAACACAAGACTTCATATCCAAAGGCAGGGGAAAGCACATAATTCCTCACAGTTGTACATTATTCAGCCCAGTGTGCAAGCAATCTGCTCCCTGCTGTTATCCCACATTTCAGACTAAGAGGCTATGAATTCTTCCTGTAATGCAGACTCGTCCTCTATGGGGGAAGGAGGGTGGGGGCGGCGTTCGGTCTCAATTACATGGCAATAAAATCGCAAAATAAAAAGCGACATAATTCAAAATCGCCATCAAAACTGTACCCTGTATTGTTTGTATTTTCAGTGTTGTATAGCTCCAACACGCCCTCTTAAAATACCTTCGAAGCACTCTTAGACAATAAGCATGCATCAGTATGAAGAATAAAAATACATCAAAGACCTGCCTATCTAAAGAACGACTGTATTTGGGATCTTTTCTTGGGGCGACCACATTTTGAAAAGCAAAGACTGTGACAGGCTAAACATAGAAGTAGGACTAAAAGGATGCATGTACATACATGTGCTCCATGAACATGACAGGATTTCCCCGGACAGCTCCGGTTTTCAGAGTGTGCCAGACTGATTTCAAAAGACTGTCGCCTATGGCAGGACTTCCTCTGCACCAATACCCTCCTGCCCTGTGCAGGGACCGTGACTGCGGGTCCAGCTGAGCTCTGGTTCTGCTGCTTAAAGAGGCTGATGCAGAGCAGAGTCTTGAGTAATGAACAGCATGCCACACGAACGAGGCACACGTGGAATATGTGCATGTGTGATATGAAATTATTCAAGTACTCCACCTGCTTCAAAAACCGGGCAATCTGTCTAAAATTGTCAAGAGTCGGGGCACCAGGACAGACCTCTGAAAACCGAGACTGTCCGGGGAAATCTGTGACGTCTGCTCAAGTTCATGGAGCACACTGCTGAAGATTGTGCTGTCCCTGGCTAGTGGCAGTATTGTATTGTATTGCAAGTGCATCTTTATAGCGCTTACAGCACCTAATGAGGCGTTGAAGTGCTTTACACTAGGGGTGGGCAGAACTCAAAGTTTCACTTCCTGTGAGATTGTGGAGTTCCGCGAGCAGGCGGAAATCAATACGCCGTGCTGATTTTTAGTGCTGGGAGCTTATTCCACGCTGCAAAATTGGTGCGAACTGCATCATGCGGCACACCAGAGGGCGCTGCTTCTTGCTGCAGCTCGAGTAGATTTTCTACTCGAGCAGCAGATTTCTCAGCGCGAACGGTTGCGACAACCCACAAACGCCTGCTTTGAGAAGAACTCGCCGGGTGCTGTTCTAGCATCTGAAAATCGCGATATGCATTAGTGCCACATTGGATGTAAGACTGTTGTCAAGAATGTGTCCAATGCGTTTTCACTGAGAGTGCTCGTGTTATTATATTGTGAACACTTTTAAAGCAAAAATGTTCCCCCTACTGTAAAGGAAACCCTGAGATGCGATTGTTATGGGGTTATGGATATCTTTCTTTTGAGTGTTGAAGCATTCAATAATGGTTTATAACATTCCAAAGGCCAGTAGTTAACACCTGAGCAAGCAGAATAGGAGTACTGTTTGAACAAGAAAAGTGGGCATTATGGAGCCTTAAAGCTAACCCGACAAATTGGTAAGATTGTGATAGGATACGCAACTCTTTGTGTTCAGTCAAAATGCAGCTAGTTTGTGTTGATCCTCGTGGGTGCCTTACTTTGCATGCCTATGGGCTTACTGTAGCTTGAACCAACCTCATTATGTGGTTAATGTCTTGCAGGGAACTATAAGTAAAGGCCTCTGTTGTTCTAAAGGGTCAAAGGAAGCCTGGATACCTTGAGAGATTGAAAGGATGCTGTGGATAGCTTGAGAGATTGAAAGGATGCTGTGGATACCTTGAGAAATTGAAAGGATGCTGTGATGTACAATGTTGTCTTCCAGCAACACTTCTGCATTCTAAGCAAACCCTATTATCACTGCTGTATTTCTCCTGAATTATTTTATGTTCTTGCACAGAGGAGATCTCTGATGCAGTCACACTTGGCCTATGATAGCAGGGAAGCAGAGGATTTTACTTGTGATGCAAAATAAATATACAGGGACACTTATTAGAATCCATCACTGGCTGTAATGATGACAATCAATCAATCAGGGAATTGTAAGTGCTCTACTCACACGTGAGGGTCTCAAGGCACTGAGTGGGGGAGGGGGGGTCCACAGATCTGTTTAGCCGAAGAGCTGACAATGGGTCGCTATTAGATGATTTGGTTGGAGGAACATGCAGCGAGCCGAGATTCTGGTGGGCAAGTGCCCAAAGATCTGGATGACCGCCATGAGCAAGGCTCACCATCCTTTTGCCTCTGCAGAATATGAAGCCCCTATGGAGTGCCACCTACCCTGAATAGTTGAATAGTTGGTGTAGGTACATCTGAAACTGCTGGAGCAACCAGAGGAGGGTAGCAGGCTGGAGTGACTCCATGTTTTAAATGAAACTGTGATTCTGTGTCTGCTGGGAGTCACTGCGGTTAAAGCTGCTGAAGACCTCTTCGCTCTCAGATGTTGGGACTGAATGAGTATAACCAGGGATGGAGATCCGTAGATCAGCAAGGCTTCAAGAGGAGGGACGTGAGAGGAAACCGCTCTGAGAGCTCTCTTGATGGTATTAAAATGTGCTAAAGATGGAGAACATACTGAAGCAGGACATATTCAAAGAGGAGAAGAAAGCGTTTTCTGATGTTACCCAGCCTGTGCAGTTAAACGAGGGATTAAAGAGGAGCTTGATGCTGCTAGTAGAGGCATGCATGATGTGGCCTGGATGCGGGTGCAGGCAGTTGTCTTTTACAGGCATATGTGTTTTTCTCTGTATGTAGGTGTGACCTTGGGGCTATTCCCCTCATTCAGACTCTACTGTTAGCCTTCACTATAATATAGTAATATGTTTAGAATCCCTATTGCGCGCTTGAATGTAGAACGTTGTGAAGAAAAGAGCCTAGCCCCACTCGCCGCTTTTGATAAAGGAGGAGTTCAACTCTTGTAGTTGGTGCCGCATTCAGCTTTCACAAAGCTTTCCTTCTCTCCACCTGTTCTTCTCTTTTAACTGCCTTTATGGTTAGCTTTACGTGAGCATTTGACATTCATTGACTCATGGGTTGAACAGCTGTACTGCATTAGAGCCTCTGCTAAGATATATTTGTTGGTGGAGAGATCATGATGGTGATATTGGCTATATTCTTATTCACAGTGGAAATCCATGAAAATATATTTTGAATCTAAAACTCCCATCCTGATGTTGCTTAGAGTCTTGATCGGAAGCTCTCTCGTCTCAATGACCATTCCCATCCTAAATGAGATTTGTGTTGAAATTCACAGGCTGGGAATGTCTGCACTGACATGGATAGCGTCAGCCAGCACTAGCTTTAATCTAGCCTTTTTTCAGGAGCACTAAATCCACCCTAAATGTTACTCATCCCCTTAGAAGTTATTTACTTTGCGGTGTGTGCTATACCTAAAAATCCACTCACCAATCATGAAATCTTTAAGCGCTATTATAGTAATCTAATATTTACTATACTTCAATAATGTGACTGAATGTTTGCTAGATAGCATTGAGCTACAGAGCTGCCGTTTTCCCAGATACATTTTACCTCTGTGTGGGTTACAAACCTGGGAGCTGTGGTGGTTTCCTGTGGCTAAAGTAATGTTTTTCTGTTTGGGCTCTTCTGAGGCGTGTACGTCGCATAGTTTCCTCAGGTGCTGCTGATGTGATGATATTCGATTATTATTTCACTGCGATTCATCATTTTCCTCCTTTCTTTATTCAAGGTTCTGATCACCAAAAGTCATCCAGCTCGTCCAAGAGGCCCAGCGAGGGTGAAGAGAATCTGTACAGGAGGTGAGTGATCACTGGGTATTTTTAGTAAGGAATAGCCATAGTCCTTCTCTGAAAGTGTTTGTAGGTAGGCAGGATAAGATGTCCATGGGTTTTGACATGACCATATTACCGTAATGGGGGACATCCATTAATACTGCAATGGAACTTTACAATCAAGTCTGTTGTATCGCTCCCTCTTGGCCTCTATACGAAAAGGTTCACCTTTCTGCATGACAAGCACATTCAAAATACACATTCAATATGACAATTTTCAGGGGCCCAAGAAATCAAAATAAAATCTCTTAGGAGACAAAATAAATTCTCTTAGGAGACCATGTGTGTGGGACAAATGAAAGTGACTCTAGCACTTTATGAATACACCCTTTAGAATTGTGTACATTGAAAAATCCTGTTTATTGGTGATCATCTTTGAGATAATTAACAGCATTGGGGGGGGATTTTGATTTTGGCATACGGATTGTACTCCTTCAGGGTGACAGAGTAAATTACTTCATCGTCCTGATGGACTACCCGCCGGCCAAATTTAGAGGTCAGTCAGCCCCACTGACTTTTCTGCCATTGACAGGAAACGCCGTCAAGGCGATTCCCGCCAATGTATTGGAACTTTGGCTTACGGCTCCTTCGAACATAACGGGGCTGTATGGCAAAGTTTCAAAGTTTTAAAAAAAATTTATAAACAAAACCCCAAAGTGTTTTTTTGTTTTTGAAAATTAAATAAAAAACAATTCCCCCTCGCCTTGGGGATCATCAACCATGGCTTGTCCGGCCTTTTTAGTTTTTTACAGCCCCTTACAGCCAGTGTTTTCCTAGCAGTGACGGGCAGTTTAAAAAACGCTATATGTCTGCCCATCTAAATGGGGAGAGGGCGGACATATAGCCATTTCTCCTATGGTCCTTACTCCGTCTGGCCGCTAGAGAAGTTTGGCCATGGCTGGGATGGAGTAGTAGCAGGCAAACCATTATGTTGGTGGTAAGGATACTCCTTCGCCGTTGCAATGGAGTATTAATACTGCCAACATATAAATCATGCCCCTATTGTAGGCACAGTGGAAGGCTTTAGACTGAGGAAGCCACTGAATAATTAGGCAGTAGAGTGAGCAGCTTCTACTTTTAGAGAGTAGTCTCCTAACTTCTGTCATCTCTTCCAGGTCCACCAACCCACTGCCTTTCTTTCTCTTACTCCCAACATTTGCACCCACTTTCATATCCGCTTTAGCATTCCTCCTGCTTCCACATAACCTGTGCCATCTTTTTCTGATCGCCTGCCAACTCTAGGTGTATTCCTCATCTATGCCATCTTTCAGATCGCCTCTGCGTTACTCGTGCATAGTCCTAACTATTGCTGTCTCTTTCAGATCACCTGTTCCACTCTACTCGCATGCTCCTAACCTATGCCACTTCTTTCAGATCGCCATCATGGACTCCTATAACTTTAACCTGTCCCATCTTTTTTAGCCGCTCCTTCTCTCTCCTCTTGTACTCTCATAGCATATTCCATCTCCTCCACACTCCCCTTCTTCCAGATATCTTTCCACACACCCTTTACATATGCCTATCCTATCTGTTTCAGAACTTCCATCCCACTTACTTACATTCTTCTAACCCATGGCATCTTTTTCTGATTCACCCTCCCACTTCCTTGTGCAAAGTAGAGTTGCACACACAACACACTACATACAGTCTTGTACCACTGCCAATGGTAATTAAAAAACAAATCTAAATCTTTAGCTTCCAACCCCCCTTTTTCTACACTGAAGTCCCTGTCTGAGTAATACTAATGTTAAGCTCCTGAGTAGCACAGGAATAAAGAGGCTTGATCAGTGGGACACAATGTGTGTCCAGGAAATTGGGGCTTAATCCAATTTATTTCAAAACATAACCAGAGGCCCTAACCTCTAAATAATGTTAGTAGGCCAATACAGTATGCATGTGGTTATTTTTGTGTTCTTAGGCAAGCTTTCCCACCCAGAAAGATCTTAAGGTAACTTGTGAGCCCCTATCCTTGCACAACTCATTAAGCAGTCATGTGTGATTGCTTTTTTAATTAAACCACTCAACTGCCCAGGCTCTCTATCCTCTCATACATTATCAATATTGAAATAAAAAAGAAATAGATTAGTAATTCATGAGTGCTTAAGCAATGTTGTGCACAATTATGAATGCTTAAGTGAGCTAAATACCGCTGAAGACTTAAAGTGGTTATTTGTGAGTATTTAGATGAATTCTACACACTCAAAGTAGTCACCTGTGACTATTTAGATGGGACCTAAAGTCATTATTTCAGAGTGTTCAGACAAGCCCTTAAGCACACCCAGACCTATAGTCGCCATTAACGTAGGTGTATGGAAGCTGAAACATGCACACAGTTTTCAGTGGTCTTTTGTGGGTATGCAATTAAACTTTAGCTTACTAGAAGCCTAGAGTGGTCAATGTTTAGGTCGAGCCTAGACAGCGCATGCACTGTCTGCAAGACATGCTGCATTCAGTCTATGGGCTTTCAACACGCCTAGCTCTTTTGGTTGTTTGTTTGGTCTGCCTTTCGAAATTCCTTTATTCTGGTCTGGTGAGTAGTGTACATCTGTCCCGCCTTTGGGTGCTTAGCTTCCTCCCAGCCGAATACTCTTGATTGTTCCTTTCTGTTGGCCATAAGTGGTCATCTGTTGCCTCCTTGCTCGCATCTCCTTCCTCCCATCATTGCTGTCGTTCTTCCTGCGCCCCTGGTTGTTTTATTTTCTTGTTCGTTTGTCGAGCTGGCCTTCATTTTAACATAGGTGTCTGCTAAATGGACCCACTTGGTATTTATGCCTTCTTTGGAATGCTGACTTAAGAGAAGACTATTTCCTCAAGGAACAGTTAGAACGTGACAGTGGAAAATGACTGAACAATTATTTCCTGACTAGAGGATAGACCAGGGCACTTTTATTTTGAAAACCATATAGTTACTAGACTTTAATGCTTTTTTATATAGATACGTGCGTGTTTGTGGCTGGTTGTCAATTGCGTTACAACAAACAAATGATGGACGGAATGCTGACAATGCAGACATTCTCCCCCAGTCAAGAGATCTGGGTTAAATCCATCGTTCTTTTGCCCACTACGCCACCCCAGTTCAGACATGGCCATATGCAAATCAGTCTTGACCCTGTGCCTCATGGGAACAGTCCAGCCCGAACTGCCAAGCCATGTCTTCCCTGGACCGGAATCAAGCATCCTAGGACCGGTTTCTGGCTATCAGCCGTCATCAGCCAGGATAGCTTGACTCCAGTGGCGTAGTGAGCACGGGTCCCACGTCTGGGAATACCCATCCCACTTAGGGCGAAAAGCGTTACAACAAACAAATGATGGACGGAATGCTGACAATGCAGACATTCTCCCCCAGTCAAGAGATCTGGGTTAAATCCATCGTTCTTTTGCCCACTACGCCACCCCAGTTCAGACATGGCCATATGCAAATCAGTCTTGACCCTGTGCCTCATGGGAACAGTCCAGCCCGAACTGCCAAGCCATGTCTTCCCTGGACCGGAATCAAGCATCCTAGGACCGGTTTCTGGCTATCAGCCGTCATCAGCCAGGATAGCTTGACTCCAGTGGCGTAGTGAGCACGGGTCCCACGTCTGGGAATACCCATCCCACTTAGGGCGAAAAGCGTTACAACAAACAAATGATGGACGGAATGCTGACAATGCAGACATTCTCCCCCAGTCAAGAGATCTGGGTTAAATCCATCGTTCTTTTACCCACTACGCCACCCCAGTTCAGACATGGCCATATGCAAATCAGTCTTGACCCTGTGCCTCATGGGAACAGTCCAGCCCGTACTGCCAAGCCATGTCTTCCCTGGACCGGAATCAAGCATCCTAGGACCGGTTTCTGGCTATCAGCCGTCATCAGCCAGGATAGCTTGACTCCAGTGGCGTAGTGAGCACGGGTCCCACGTCTGGGAATACCCATCCCACTTAGGGCGAAAAGCGTTACAACAAACAAATGATGGACGGAATGCTGACAATGCAGACATTCTCCCCCAGTCAAGAGATCTGGGTTAAATCCATCGTTCTTTTTCCCACTACGCCACCCCAGTTCAGACATGGCCATATGCAAATCAGTCTTGACCCTGTGCCTCATGGGAACAGTCCAGCCCGAACTGCCAAGCCATGTCTTCCCTGGACCGGAATCAAGCATCCTAGGACCGGTTTCTGGCTATCAGCCGTCATCAGCCAGGATAGCTTGACTCCAGTGGCGTAGTGAGCACGGGTCCCACGTCTGGGAATACCCATCCCACTTAGGGCGAAAAGCGTTACAACAAACAAATGATGGACGGAATGCTGACAATGCAGACATTCTCCCCCAGTAAAGAGATCTGGGTTAAATCCATCGTTCTTTTGCCCACTACGCCACCCCAGTTCAGACATGGCCATATGCAAATCAGTCTTGACCCTGTGCCTCATGGGAACAGTCCAGCCCGAACTGCCAAGCCATGTCTTCCCTGGACCGGAATCAAGCATCCTAGGACCGGTTTCTGGCTATCAGCCGTCATCAGCCAGGATTGCATTTGTTACCCCGAGTGGAAAGGGTATGCCCAGACGTGGGTCCCTTGCTCTCCATGCCACTGAAAATCAAGCAAGCCTGGCTGAAGACGGCTGAAATGCCAGAAACCGGTCCTAGGATGCTTGTTTCCAGTCCAAGGAGGACCTGGCTTGGCAGTTCGGTCTGGACTGTTCCCATGAGGCACAGGGTCAAGACTGATTTGCATATGGCTGGGTTCAAACTGGAATGGCATGGTGAGCAAAAAAACGATGGATTTAGGCCCAGATCTCTGTACTGGGGTGAATGTATGACATTGTTCTACATTCTGTCCATCAAGTGTTGTTTTTGGTTGTCAATTGGCCACACTTCTTTAAGGGCAACTATTCTGCCATCTTCTTTACAGTACTAGTAGCAGCAGGATGTAATGCGTTTTAATTGGTCTCTGCACATCATCTCAGTAGAAACAAAATACGCAGATGAGGATTGAGTGCTTGGCTTTCGGCAGATGGAAATTTCAGCTTTTATTCATGAGACGCTTTCTTTCCCTGCAGTAATTATATTTTTAGTGCTTAGTTGGTTGTAAAAACTTATGGCTCTGGTGTGCTTATATGAAGTCTTGAAATCTATATGCTGGGGTGGGGAGCTGTGTAGACTATGCAAGGGAGTTACCAGCTGAGATGTGAAATGCGTGCTTTTAAGGGCCAGTAATATAAAATTACATTATATTGCAAAACATATAGTCTGGGGATTACTAAAATCTATATATTGGAAGTACCATTTTGTCTTAAAACTTTGTGTGCATTTTAATGCAGCCTATCTTATACTGTCTGCAATGCAAGTTTAAAATAATGACTTGCATATTCACAGTGCTTTCTGTCACAGGCTTGGACCTCGAAGCACTAACAATACACCAATCACTATTCTCCACTGCACTAACCAAGCTTTAATTCTGTGGCTCTATGGTTGCACACAGACCTCTCCAGTGCATTAATTATTAGAGGTTTCATAATGTACCATAGTAAATTTCCCACTGATTAACAACTTTATTTTATTTTGTTCTCATTTAAACTTGAAGTTAGTTTAAATGTATCTACCTGAATGGAAAACACTAAAAAGACTTGCAGAATATTTCGTTTTTCAGCCATACCTTTGACCCCTGCCCCGTAGCATGCCGCACCACAGTTCCCATATATTTGTTAATGCCCTTCTACCGCTGCCCACATCTATCCACCCCTCTCCTCATGCCAGTGTTCTCTCTCTCCCTGACAAATGTTCAAGGTCTCGCTATCTCCGCATGCCTGGTGACCCCTTTGTTTTCTGGGCGTTCTCACTTCCAGGTGTGCTCTCGGCTTGTCAAGTGCCCAAAGTTTGCTGATCTATCGCCCCATTCCTGTGTTCTCTCTCTCTCTTTAGTTTAGGCGCTCGTGGTGTCTGTGATTCCCATATTCCTTTTCCACTGCACATCTTGCCACATAATTCCACTACACAAATCTACTCCACATCACACACAATTCCATAACTAACAATTCCAATCCAAACCACATAATTCCACTCCACACTACATAAATCCACTCCACACTACATAATTCTACTCCACACTACATACATCCACTCCACTCCAAACCAAAATGCATGGGTAAAAGACATTGTCATTTACAGCGTCAATAGCTCCAACTCTAAAAAATGCAAGACCTATGGCATTGAAAATGCTTGTTATTGTTGCAGAAAGTTTAAACTTTTGAGGGCAGCAAAAGACAATTTGTTAGAGTTTATTGATAAGTCATTCATAGGAGTTAGAGCTCTTGGAATAGAGCAGGGGATCAACCATTACATGTTTTAAGGGAATTGAAGTCTTTAATAAAATTACGAAAGCTTGATAATAGTGCACTGGAATTGCACAGTTACTGGAAAATATGACTTTGGACTTGGTGATGGAGTTCAAAACCTGGCACTGTTAAACCTCATAATATTTTTGTATTTGCAGTACTTTGAAAAGAAACGCTATACATTTATTCTTATAATTTAGTATGTCATTTTAATAGGTATCCTGGTTCTATGTAAGAAAAAAGTACAGATGCTAAAAAATCTACAGAAAAAGCCATGGTTCCTTCCTGATATGTCAGGAATGTCATTCCATTGCTGATCGCCTTTCAAATGAAAGTATTTGCCTCCCCAAGTTTTCAAAGGAAATTTCGAAACTGCAAATTGCACTTGATCTTTTGATCTGAAAGCTCTGCTAGGAACATATTTGACGAATATTTTACTCAAAAGAGTAGAACTAGCCAGATTCTCTATGACTGTCACATGATATTTCCAAATGAATTCTAGGAATTAACTTTCCTTGGATAGGAATCTACTCTGCATTCAGATTCAGGTCAGGCGGTACATTCTTCTTAATGCTGTGTTCACCAGTGTTACCACCAGGATCAATCAATCGAGACTGCCTGTTTGCATTTTAATCTTTGCGCAGGTATGAGAATGAACAGGCCATAATCCAGGAGGAACTAGCTCGGCTGGCCAAAAGAGAGCGGGAGACAGCCCGCGAGAATCTCGGCGTCCTGCGAGAGAAGAACATTGCCAATGAAGAGCGGAAGAAAGCAGCTCACATGGTGAGTCCTGTGTTTTTCGTTACTGTGCTTGTTAAATAAAAAGGATTAGAAGAAGGTTCTTGGAAAATAATCCGCGGATTAGAATTTAGAATATGACTCGGGCAAGCTGTGAAAATCGAGCCTTGGGTACTCTTTGGGAAAGAGTCACAGTAATTAAAAGGTCATCAGATTTCAGCTCAATTTAAACTATTAGTTGCAAATTACCCTTACCAAGACTACCTGTGCAGAAGTATGTTGAAGGCCAGCTTGCTATTGGAGACCCGGGATGTACCCTACCACTCACTACTCCCACCCATCACGTGATCTGCTAGTCTGGACATGAGTAAACAAATCAGAGTCCACGCATTCACTATATATCCTGTTGAATGTTGTGGTCGCATAATGATGCCACATACCTTAAACTGTCCCTTCCTGCCTGGCAGCGTAGAGGATGCACTTCTTATCTGTTCTCAGGTGGAAACCGGGGACTGGGGATTGAGGTGAGGAAGCAAACACCTACGAAAAATAAAGTCGTTCTCCTGTCCAGATCATCTGAAAACCTGCTGAATGTAGGCGATGCTTCCCTGGCCGGCCTTACTAGTCTTAGGAACTGGAGTCTACTGAGCAGGACCCAGGAGGCTGCTAAGGCCTACAAAGGGGTGATCTTTACACAGTTTATCATGCACATACATTGACAAGTCACTGACTTTTGTTGATCAGTTGTTATGTATGGATCAATAAACATGGTTTTATTTTTGAGAGACTGTTTGCTAGGTAATATGATCGATAGCTGATTAGTTAAATATATTCTCACATTTTTGCCCTCTTCTTGGATTGAGTGATTTGTAAGTGTGTTGACTGTGGTGAAGAAAGACTAGAAGCTTCTCATGTTACTTAGTTCCTGGCATCTCCAAGGGTATCTCGGTGCCAGATTTGTTAGGTTCCATTGAGTTGCCCACTGGGTCCTCCTTTGTTTGTTGTTATGCTTTGAGTCCGTGCCCATCAGTCTTTGGATTTGTGTTCTTCAGATTGCTATTGCTTTAATGGGCTGTCCATTAAGGTCATGCCATTTTGTGGATGGTTCCATTGTTCCATTTGTGACCCATTTGATTTTGGTGATGGCGTATGTGGTAGCTATTTTGTAGTTGCAACATGAGGTGTAGCATGTATTTGACAGACAGCGTGTGTTCTATAATGTATTTACTTTGCTACATGCCAACATTCTACTTGCTAATTTATGGCTTTTTTGTTTAGGAAGTGTGTGGCCTTTAGATCTCTTAGCTTTTTACAAAGCTTGTAAAACCTGGTATACCACCAGAATATTGTTTAAATATTGAAATATTGTACTACTAAAATGTCATAGCCAGAAAATCTAGTGGCACGTAAATGTAGCTATAGCTTGACTTTATATTATATAGACACACACATCCATAAAAATATTTCCCATTGCTGGTTGCCACTGGGTAGCTATAGTTTGGATTGCTTTTCCTTAGACAAGGTGTTTTATGGTGTGCTAATTACTTTGGCGCCATTTGGCGGATCTTAACATTAAAAAAAAAAAAGCACATTCCCCTCTGCTCTTTCCTGGAAAGTTTCGGGGTGATTAGTCAAGCTGGGGTCGAGAAAAAAGTGGATCTGAAAATCAAATTTCCACATTCATTTTCCGTAGACTTATTTAAGCAGCGCTACCGCAAAAACTGCTGAATGGATTTGCACCAAATTTGGCAGATAATTAGATCAGGGCCCGCAGATTGTGCTGTTTGAGATTTGGTGTAAATCGGGTTAGTAGTTTTTTTAGATATTAAGGTTAAAAAATAATTGTATATCTGAATGGTTGTGTCCGAGAGACTCTCGCGAGAGTCCCTAAAACCCAATAAATAAAAATAGTGTTCTGATTGGTCCAAGGAGCTTTTTTCCCCTTGAGCCAATTTGCTCCGCTGGAGTCAGGCTCCCACGGGAGCGAACGCTCTGATTGGCTGCCAGCAACATGAGAGAAAAGTTAGTGGCAACAATTACAGGACTTGGGTACTTAGTCCCCTCTCCTAAAAGAACGGAAAAAAAAAAATAGAAAATATATATAATGGAGCAGGATAGGAATACTGTGCCCCCCAGGCCCTGTGGGAGGCCAAAATAAAAAAAATTCTGATATTTTTGTCGTGATCCTCCAGGATTGCGCAAAATAATAACCCTAAAACAAATGTTGGACTGCCATTCAATTTATAATTTGGGAAGGGCAGCGTGAGTGTGTCCTCCTCCCCATCCCCTGGGGCCAAAATGTGGTAAAATGGGGAGGGGGCAATGCAACCCCTCCTTCCCGAGCCTTTAAAAGCCTCGGGGACCCCATCCCCCAGGGCTGGCTTATTTACTGTGTCTCACCCCAAGCAGAGTAGTTTCCCTGCCTGCACTAGCTTGGGCAGGGAATCGTGTTTGCTCCACCCCGCCCCCCCCCCCCCCCCCCGGCCCCCCTCCGGCAGGAGCATTCTTAAATCTCCCGCCAAATGGGAGCAAGCCCACCTCCCGTCTTCAATTACATTTGTCCACCAGGGGATGGGGGCCCTGGGGCCAAAGAAGGCTTGAACAAGGGGGCTGCATTCCAGGCTGTGCACAGCCAAAGGCCATGTGCAGCGTGGGGTTGGCTGCCTGGAGGGGCATGCAGCCAGCTCCTGTGGACAGCCCCACTAAAGTTAAAGTGACCTTATAGTTGATAATTGTTTATATTTTAATTTAAAATTTAAAAAAATAGAAATTCCCTGCTATAAACAAAGGTTAACAGCATAATGTTTTGAACTTCAAAAACAGCAGAAATTCACCAGTTATGGTTGGGAAAGCTAAGGCCTTGCAATGCACTCCTCGCGCCTTTGTTTTTTTCAGTGTATTTCTAGGGTGTTTTAAGGATGTCTGGCGGGTCCATGGGACGACCATTCGCCCCTTTGAGAAGCCTGCCTTCAGGAGGCGACTTGCAGTGCAGCACCTCTTTGTGGTGCGCTGTGAGTGCACCTCCTACTGGCCTGTTTGCATCTGCACCCGCGTCTATAATACAGCACGTGCACAGAGGCAAATTGATTCCATCATTTGTGTGGGGCCAAACCCTGTGGAAATGAGGGAATGCCCTCTGATGATAGTTCGGGCCCTGCATGTGCACAGGCGCTGTCAGTATTACAGAAGGGGACGCATACGCATCTGCTGCCCTTTATCTAATACCATTATGCCACTGGGAGCACACAAAGTGGGCTCACACGCCTGTTGTGCCTCCGGGGCAGAATGTATAATATGGTCCCAAGAAGCCTACAAGTCTAAGATGCTTTTAATGTAAAAATAGCCAATATGCAAGCAAAGCAATCGGGGACAGTTGTTGTTTCAACGGACCAGAGGACCCGCTCAAAATCCAGGTGGAGCATTTAATGCTAAAATCCATACTTTTTCCACACAATTTTATAACCTTTTCTCTGCATACAATTCCATGGAAATGAGAACATGTGAAAGAAATGTTACTTTAACAAAAATAACTAAAGAACCGGAGGCAGGATCTTTTCACGACAAGCAGTGCAAGAGGACCCTACAGGAGAGATACCTGCATAAACAAATACTGAATTTACTACTTTCTGAAATTCACGCTTTTTACTGCCAATCTTCCTAATGAGACGATCCTTACTACACGGTAATGAAAGAAACCATGTTGTACCCAGGTCCGTTGGAGATTATTGGGCTACCCCATTATTTTGTAATGGTAATCCTTACTACACAGTTTAGAAAATGTGCAATTGTACAATACAGGATGAAATGGCTTCTAGGCCTCCGAAATACATGAAACTTTGTAGACACATTAGGATTAATGTGTACTTCGGATTGATATTATTGAAATTCGGTCATATAACATATCACTTACTGCATGTTAAGGTACACATGTGCATTGGTGTGTTCCTAATAAGGCACTGGTATTAACGAGCGAAATACATGATTCTGCTTTCTCAGTTCCACTTTTTTACCAAGGGGACAAAATCCCCATAATAACTCCGTAGGATATAAGTAGATAATGTCGGTTTTTACGTCTTCATTATCACTATCGTCACCATCCTCAAGAGTAGCAAGCAAATAATTGTGGACGGTGCCTTTATTTGCACAAGTTCTTAGGATGATGAACAAGGTACTTACTGTCGGTAACCCTCTTTCTGCTGATATTCTATCCAACCGCCTATTCCTCGCCAATAAAACATCTGGTCGCCTGTACTCTCCGTCAGAGAAGTATGTCAGTGGCGGAGCCGAATTAGGTTCCATCGTCGACATACTTTTGGTTCACCCACGTCCAAATGAGGCAGGCAGACCGACAGTGTGGCTGAGACGGTACTCCATTGCGATGCCATAACCTCTCCGCAAAACTCTAGATCAGCCCCTATGCCTTCAGATTATAGTAATTCAAAGCAAATATTACATTTTCGCTGTGCTAATAAGAGCCGATGCTTACTGTGATGTGCATTAAAACTAAAAAGGGTTTCTGTCCTTGTTCCATGCTGGGAACCCCCGTATTTCTCTATTAAAATTATATGCTATTATTTTTTTTTTTCATTTGTTAGGTCAAACATGCC
The DNA here is from genome assembly GCF_964204655.1 of Triturus cristatus. Classification (NCBI taxonomy): domain Eukaryota; kingdom Metazoa; phylum Chordata; class Amphibia; order Caudata; family Salamandridae; genus Triturus; species Triturus cristatus. Next base: position 60,577,712 of record NC_140592.1, read on the forward strand.
CACCTTGTTTAGGCTTGAACGTTTTTCCTTCTCTTTCTTTTTCTTTGTGGCACATGCATTTACAGAAAATACAAAAGTAACCACCATACAAGTTTGCCAAGTTGAGACCTGTTGACTTTCCTAATCCTTACTGTAAAATGTTTCAGTCTGCAGTGCAATTCTGATTTTCACTCTGCCTTTGTTTTGGCGTGTGTAGGGGGTTATCAGTTGTTTGTGTGCCATAATTAGATATGCGAATATATCTTTTTTTATCGAAGCCAAAACTGCTGAATGTCTTCCATTTTCTGATCAGAGATGCCTTTTTATCTCTATTTAAACGTACCAGCTGTCATTTATTTCCATTTCCAAAGTAAGGTCTGTTTTTGGATAGTCTTACAAAAGAATCTATGCGCTGTGGAGTGGCTTTCAGAATAGGCATGCCTGCATAGAACAGTGACTAAAAAGGTGATTTTTGTGCACACGCTCTTTTGGAGTTCAAGGGGTCAGTCTATATGTTTAAAAACGTGTGTGTGATTGTGAGAATTGTCTATGTGTGGTCTGTGCTATACCTTTTCTATGTCAGTGAAGCTTATGCTGCATATACTGCACAAACTGTTTTCTTGTGCCTGCCATGGGCTCTTGTGTTGCTGCCTGTGCAGCATCTCTTCTTAGTGCCACAAAAGATTGCGCCACGTGCCTTTGCTGTTCCTCCTCTGTGCATTCGAGGGATACTTCCCAAGCTTCTTGTTGCTGCAACGGTGGGAAAGTGGTGAAGCGGTCACCTCAATGGAAAGGGCACGGTCTTGAAGTGTAACTAATTTTGTTTTGTTTTGAAAGAGCTATATGTGAGTGCTTTATTGGACCTTACATACGTCGAGGAATAATTTAGAGGCACTAGGAAGAGGGTGGTCCTAATGCTGACTTCATGGCTGTTGGCATGTGACTAAAAATGGATGGGTGCTTTGAGATATCCCCCCTTTTTAGGTCTTGCCTAGCAATGCAGCACATGCGCTCCTTGCCTTGCCGAGACTATTGTCGTCGGTTTTTCGGCGGAAGGGGGAAAGGAGATGTACACGCGCCCGGACAATACGGCTCCTGTCGCGCTTTCACTTTCCTAGTGCACGCGCCCGGACAAAACTGAGCGCGGCGCCCGCTTCAGGGACACCGCATTTAGTTTATTTGTTTATTTTTCATAAACTGTAACACTGAGTTTTTTTGTTGTTGCTTTTTTTCTAAGTTTAAGACTAAGCGCGGCGTAAGTAGACTCCGGCCGCTGGGTCATCTCTTTAACAGCATTTAATCTAGTCTCTGTGACCCAAGGCTGCAAATCACACTGACAAAGAACTGAAGCCTCTGCTCGTTGGTAACTCTCTTACCTGTGTGATATTGGGCTTCTGCCAGTAAGTAGCCGATTTCGAACATACAAATCCAGTAAACTAAATTTAACCCAGATGGATGTCGGACTCTTGAATCATTAACATAAACCATGATCCTGTCCCACCCCCCACACTAGGAGAGCGTGAATGTTTACAAACTTCCAGAGCCACTTTAGGCCTGTCCATTTCAGCTCACATTTCTGTTTGACCTGTGGAACCTAGGAATTATTTGCTAGAAGGTAAGGCTAGCGTCAGATATATCACTTCATAGGCTCCACCTTACTTACCACTAGAAATCTGGCGGTTAATCATTGAGTCCTTCTGTTTGTCAAACGTGACCACCCAGGTACTATCTTGAAGCTTTTTACGTTGGACTACCATGCGCCCCTTTTGATATTATTCTCCACATCTTTGCACCTCCACTGGTGGTGTTCAACTGATCTGACCACTATCAAACAGAATCGTACCACCACACAGCTAACTAATTACCTGCCAGTGTGATTGGGTGTAAATGCTTATTTCTTAAACGTTTCTTAACCCCACTATGCCCAAGCGCTGCATCAACATGTTGATGCGTCAGTCGGGGCCACTCTTGCACCTGAAAGCAGCCGTATAAAGCATCTCTATAGTAGCAGTATTCTAAAGACCCTATCTTTAGATACTGTAACTTCTTTGTATTGCACCTATACGCAGATAGCAGATGGTTCATGGCTCCTTCACAAAGAAACAAACTTACTGAGCATGTCCCTCTTCACTCTTCAGGGTCATGTCCTCCTATACGGTATGCACCTGGAAGAAGAGAATGTTCAGAACAGACTACATTAGCAGGTAGATAATGACAGCTTGAACTGGGTATGGAGAGACCCATAGTCCTTTGATTCTTGGTGTATTACTGAGACCACAATTCGAAATCTGGTTATACACTGCTACGATGTAGCAATGACGGGTGATAAAAGTTTCCCACTGTTGCTTTGTAAACAAGCATTTGCAATGCAATAGGTCTAGCGTTTGCGAGAATTTAAGCTATTAGCATTGTAAATGACAATGCCTTTTATCTATGTAAATAAAAGGCAATGACATTTACAATGCCAATAGCTCAAACTTGCGTAAATGCGAGACCTATTGCATTGCAAATGATTGTTGGATCTTGGCTTGGGGCATGGGCACATTTGCATACCTCCAAGCCAAGGTGCATCACCATTTCATCATTGTCATCCACACCATGACCTATATCCAGCTGCCACACCACCAATCATTCTTCAACACTTCAGCCCCATACAAACTTACTCCAACATTCTGAACTCGCTCCGTCACCTCCTACAAAGATGATGTGCTTCCCTTCTATAACATCAAGTCACTGCAAGAAGAAGAACCACACTCCTTCACATTCTCAACGCCTCACTAACCTGTGGCACCTTCCTGGGTAGCCTCAAGACAGGACAGATCTTTCCTCCCCTGATAAAGCTTGCACTGTACCCAACTGACCATGCCAGCTTCCATACTATAGCCGCATCTTCCATTTATTGAGTAAATCATTGAGAAAGCAATCACCACCCAGCTACAGGAGCAGAGCAGCAAGAATAACTTACTTCATGACAATCAATCGGGGTTCAGACCACACTGCAGTAATGAAAACCCCACAATAGTCGACAAAACCCTCTTTTCCAACAATAAAAACTACATTTGCGTCTTGGTTCTACTCGACCTCTCTTCATCTTTCAACAACATCAAAGATCAAGCATTGATCTACACTCTAAAAACTTGCATGGGCATCACTGCCATAATTCTACAATGGTTTACATCCTACTTCAGCAAACAGCAGCAACTCACTAGGATAGGAAGTAGCAGATCTCATACTCTCCCCATCGCCCAGGGATCCTTTCACCCATCGTTTTCAACCTATATGCGGAACTCTTGAGAGCCATCCTGGCAGAGAATAACATTAAAATCTACAAATTTGCTGACACCAAACTCTATCTAAAAATGTCCTCAATTAGTGACATACAGAGACTCAAAGCTTGCCTCGAATGCATCCAAACCTGGATGTCAACAAACTACCTGATGCTAAATCCCATGAAGAGCAACTTCCTCCTGATTGCCAACAACACCAAACACCCTCTGATTCAGTCATGGCTCTCCAGCTTGAACCTAACAGGCTTCACACTCCAACTGACAGAACAGGCCAAATACCTCGGATTCACCTTTGACTTGTACTTCTCACTCAAAGAACAAATAGTCAAGAAGACCACAACAGTCTGAAGAAGATTTCAAAATGACAATTGAAGCCCATTTCTCACCCACCTAGATGGAGGCAGCACTACTGCTCTATGTCATACCAGAGACCACTTTTACTCTCATGAAAGGCATCCTTCCATAGAAGCACGGTCATCATGGGGCTGAAGAAATCATACCATGTCACCGTTGCGCTAAAGGATCTTCAGTTGCTCCCCCTGCAAGCCTGATCCTTTTCAGGATCAGCTACTTCACTTACAAGACTGTTAAACCAAGACCCCTGTCTACCAAGCTAACAAACTAATATTATCTGGAGGTCAGAGCCAGGCAAGGAGATTCAATATCACTGAATTAGAGACTAAACACTGCAGGAAGGAAAAAACAAACCTTCTCAGCACCTCCCCCCCCCCTCCGGCTAGAACATCATCCCCTCAGACATCAGAACAGCACCAACCCACCTAGAATTCAGGACGAAAATGAAAAGACCCATCTTCAAGGAACCTACCTCATATGGGCAGACTTCTCAACCCTTCCACTAGCTCTTCCTCCTCCCTCTGCCCCCCATGCATCCCCACTTGGGGTTGCCCCCCTCTTTATTTCTCCATTTCTAGCCAGCTAGGTTCACTCCTTAAAAATACTAAAACATACATATAAGGGAGGCAAATAAAGGAAGTACTGTGTTGTGTGCCATAGACTGTTGTTTGGGCTGAGTATCCACTAATAAATGCTTCATTCAGTCCCCCGAAAAGGATTGTCTCAGCACTCCAGCCTGTGGGCAATTAGCATGTGAGAACCATTTACCGAACTGCTGTTGGTTAGTATGACCAATCACTGCTTAAAATACTTTCCTAATATTATTTGTAGAGAATTTGCACTGAGGACTAAATTGTTCTGGTCATCTGCATGATGGACACATCATTGGAGCCTGCTGTGTCAGCTTCTTCTAGCAGTGGTATCATGCCTGTCTGTGGTCCCTCCTCTGGCTTCAGCTCTCCATGTAGCTGGGGTTCAGTCAGTCTCTTGGGGCTGGGCTCCTGTGTAGTATGCTTCATGTTAATACTGTGGGGCTAGCATCTGATGGCAGCCTGGCTTCTTCCTTAAGACTGCTCTATCAGGCCTCATAAAGTTGTGTTAAGTTGGATTATTAGCGCGCTGCTAAGACTCTGAGATGCATTTTGGCTGGCCAGGGGTGTACATGATCAAGGAGCAATGCTCTTTGTTAAAAGCTAAAACATTTTAGGAACCAGAATACAAATGTTGGGGGCCTGTGAACAGATGAGAAAACGGTATTAACAGCAGACACAGCTGCTATTAGACATTGTTACAGTCAGAAGCTGGGGCCTTTTTGTTTTGCAGCCGGGCCTCATGTTTCGCTTTCGCCACTGGATGTCGCCATCTGGTGCTTTGATAATCATATACTGTAGTCCTCCAAAAGAGCGGGCTTCTGATACAAGAAGCAAATAGATGCTGGTGGCCTACCTACATGTGGCCTTCTGAACAGTGTGCCCCTTTCTTACGTGTGGCCCTCTGGTACATGTGCGTGTCTGGTACGTGCCACCCCAAGTAAATATGTACATCAAGTACAGGTGCTCATTGGATGCAAATGGCCATTGGATACATACAAACTGGAGATACATTTTGACCCTTTGTTGCACGCCACTCTTTGTTAAATTTAGCCCTTTGACAATGTGACCATTTGATGTAAGTGACCTTTTGATACCTGTCTCCCTTTGTAGCAAGTGACTGTTTGAAACATATGAACCTTAACTTCACATGCCCATCGGATGCCTTAAGCTGTTGGGTACATGTGGACTTTAGGATACATGCAGCCATTTAATAGGTCATCAAAATTCATGCGGTGTGCCCCAAGGTTTACCTTTACTCTTTGGCCTTATCACTGGCAGGTAACACATCAGATACCCCAAGTATAACAACACATTTTGTAGAGCGCATGTTCATGCTCAGTGGGGTCTCTTGGTTCTATTGACAAATAAATGGCTGATGCTGGACCGGTACAACTCAAGCTGGACCAGAGCCTTGTTGAGTGCAGGGAGTCGTAGACTACCTTCAGCACATACATAGCTGAATGAATGACTCCCTCTTTTAGCTCACCATTGCAAAGACCAATGATGGGGAACGGAAAGAGGCACTGAGGCAAATCAGGGTTCAGGTTAGTTCAGCTCAAGGTACTGAATCGCTCATACTACCCTAGAACGACCTTAAGGAAAAAGGGGAGATCCACATCCAGCCTGTGTCTGTGTGGATTTTGTCAGGAACATTTTTTTATATTCTGTGGGCCAGACTTTCTGGTTACAACTCACGAGATGCATGGAACATGCAGGGGGACAGTGGCATAGCAGGAGTGGGCCGTCGCGGGCGTCCGTCGAGGAAATCACCAGCACCACCCCCGCCCTGCTTTTACACATGACCGCGGGCAGCAAATGCAGGGGCCGCCATGGGCAGCTATAGGTCTAGCTACGCCACTGCAGGGGGGTGGGCTTTAACAAAGAGGCGAAACGATATGTCTTAAATGTTTGGGGAGACAGAGGCCAAGGATATCAGAAAATATGGACAATCTTAGGTCTCAGTGTCTCTAAGAGGAATATCGTCAGATTATGGGGGGCATGGACCACGACAGACGTTGAAACTTGGAAAAAAGATATGGATTGATGCATGCTCACAGAAAAATTGATATATGAAAGGTAGGAGCTTCCCCAAAACATGGGAGAAAATCTGGCGTGGATGGGGCGCCCTCTAAAATATAGCCATGGAGGGCACAGAGACAGGACAATATATTGGCACCCGAGAACGCACCACAGAGGTGTGGGACTATCTTTGGGAATGGGCAGATGTGAGGGGGAGGATTGGTGGGATGGGCATTAATACTCATTGACGCAACACTTGATTTCTGAGACTGCGAAGATTTTTTTCATTGTTGTATTGTCTTTAAAAAAAATATGTTTAAAAAAATTTTTTTTTAAAAAGCATTGCAAAGACCATGGCCCCACTCTTATGCTACCCTCTTCAGTTCCAGGCATGTCTTACTATTGACAGCCGACCTCCAACCGAAAAACATGTAACATACCGGTCACCACTGATGCCGACATGCATCTTCGTGCTTCGCAATACAGTTGGCAAGTTTGCCCTATTGTTCCTACTTGTTGATTCAGGGTCTATGAGCCTTGGGGGTTGGTCTCAGTATGGCGTGGGAGGGAAAAATGGGGGTGAGTGAAGATGGGCATCGCAGACCTCACTAATCACTGCGCGTTGCATCTTAATCTGATACAAATTTCTGACACTCCCCTATGAAAACCTGAAGTTAGCCTTGGACCTGTTTCCTGCTTACTATATTGAGGAGGTTTTTGCAGAAGCGGGGTCCTATGTCTTTCCTTGCTTTCGGGTGGAGTGTTTATTAAGGTCCCTATAGTTTCTGTCTGGAATGTCCTGCAAAACACAGAGCATCAAATATTGTTTAGTTTGCTAAAGAAACAATACAAATCTGTATGTTCCAAGATTGAGGGCAAAATTTAAATGGGATTTCTAGCTTGTTTATAAAAGATTGAGGGCTTGATTGATTGAGTTACATGTACATTTAGTTTAACTCATTTCCATTGTTGAAAATTGGTTTCTTCGCCCAAAATCATTGCTCAATGTCAGATGCTTATTGATTGTTAACAAAATCCAAGTTTGTCCCTTTCATGTTTTTTACATGGCCCATTATTGGTTGATTCACTCCTTCCTGTTTCTTTACATATCGTCACTTAGCACCATACTCTTAAAGTGAATTAGTCAATTATGTACAGAATGCAGAGACTTGGACGAAATGTTCAGGTTGTATGTCAGAATATTGTATACCCAATTGTCATCTGACATATATATTATGTCCCAAATATCATTTTCAAAAATATTTTCTCTATAGGTGTAGCTTTTCTTTTAAGTCCAGTGGACTTGGAACACAATATTCATGCCAGATGTTCTTTTTTCCAGAAGTATTTTTAATGTATTATTTTATATGGACAGACAATGCAACATTCAAATCGCATAGAAGGACCTTTGCATCGACCTCCCCTTATCTTGTAAAATCACATCAGACGATATTTTGACAGTGATAGTGTGCTACCACACAGAGTGTTGCTTATTACAGATCAGACAATACAGTGCATGTATCTGCTCATTGCACTTCCTCTGTCCAAATGGGCTTATGTAATGCGTATGCACCGCATAAAGTAAGTATTAATGGTACCATTGGTAGTGAGTGTTCTCTAAATCTGATGTCTGTTCCTTTTTTTCCGCACCTTCTGGCGTGGATTTGGAGCGCCATCCCCATTTTCTGTCAGGTTGACAGAGTCTTTTTCTGATATTTTACCAGTGTGCAACGGATATGTCCCCTCCAAAAATGACAGGGTTCAAGCTGGATAGGGATTACCATAGACAGGTGTCGGTGACAGATCCCACAATGTCTGTCTCTGGTGTCTGGGCTCCAAACATGATTCGATGTCTTATGACCAGTTCACAAAAATGACCGCGAAGTCCATTCAAGACCCCAAAGCCAAACTATATGTCGCAGAACATCATCGGAAAGCAAAACAGTCTCAGCAGAAGTCGATGGCGAGGACACCTTCTCACTCCTGAGGCCCTTCTTGCAACCTTTCTTCATCGAAGTCGAGGGCTTCACGTAAATTGAAGAAGTCTAAGAAACATGAAAGAAACGAGAAATCACAGCATGGCACTCCTTCGTCCTGCCACTCCCACTGCTCGAAGTTGTGCAACAGCCTGGGTACCTCCATGCCACGAACTCCGCCTCCAATTCCAGAACCGATTCCGACCCCCGGCCCCCCCCCCCCCCACACCCCCCCTACAAATTCATTAAAAATTCCCAGGTCCAGAAGCGACTTCACGACTAATTAGGGAATTCAAGGAGGCCATGAACAGAATTTTTGGTTCCTGACCAGGTCCCTCTGGAACACTTTTGTCATCTAATTCATCCTCAATGCCGACTGTGCCACTCAAGCTTGCCTCAAGTTCCGCCCCGACATCAGACCGAGCTTCTTGCCCAATGCCGCCCACAGCACCACAAGCTATGCCACAACCCCGTGTATTGACGCCAGCCTCGACGTTGCTACCGCGAGAACCGATATTCCTTTCGAACTATGAAAGTCACGCGCAACTACCCCGTAAATATTCTCATGCCGATCCTGAGGAGTTTCCAGAATATGATGATGATAGTTGGCAGTCCATTGTATGATGACAAGAATCTCTTTTTGGACTTACAGGACGCCAGTGGCCTGGACACTTCTCCTCACAATGGCGTCTTCTCACCAAATCCACCTACACTTACAGGGGCGTCTGACTCCTTTGCCACTGTCATTAGAAGAGCAGCTCAGGGTCTGGACCTCACTTTACCTACCACAGAGGCCAAAACTAACTTCCTTACAGAGGTCTTTCACCCAAGACAGACATGCCAGGAACTTCTTTTACCTTTAAATGAGGCCCTCGTGGACACACTTATGGGCACCTCGGCAAATTCAGGATTTTGCCATCCAGTAAACAGGCAGATCTCAAGATGCCAACGGTCTACTCTGGGGGACTCTGTCGTTCTCTTGCAATGCCCTACTCCAGAAAGCTTGGTGGTGCAGGCCTCAACAAGTCGATTAAACCCAAATATGTTTTAGACCACCTCACCAGGTAGAGTCGAAACGCATGTAGACTTTTGCCACAATACATTTTTCCTCAGCCAGACTTTCCCTCAGATCAGTCAATACCAGCTGCAGCCAAGGAAGATATTTGCAAGCATTATGGGGCATAGTGGCTGACATATTGCCAGCCGTCCCAAATGATATCTGTGCCAACCTCCAAAGCCTTCTCAACGATGGTCAAGACAAAGCTAAATACTCCATCCTCTTGGGCCTGGAAGCCACTGACTGCTTGGGTAAGGTATCAGCATGGTGCTCCAGCATCATACTTGGATTTTGCTCTGCTGGGTTCTCAATTCATGTTCAAGAGCTCGTCATGGCATGCCGTTTGATGGCACATATCTGTTTGGAGATAAAGTGGACTTTGCCTGCTTTATAGAAAGGAGGGCAAAAGTGCGCTTACCAAGATTGGCACCACCCCATGGCAGTTTCCCCAGCACTTTTGCCTCTTTTGAGGCTTCAGAAGGAGATACCAACAGAGTTAGTGCCACATCTTGCCACCACAATAACAGGCCTCCCATGCAAATCAAGCCAGAGAATGGGAGACCAGGCTTCCTGCGTCCAGGCCCCCAGGGTCAGCTCAGCACCAAGTCCCCCCTACCTGAAGCTGCTAAATATTCACATGTTGCCCTCGTAGGCGCATGATCGCCCGGTCGGTGACCACATCACCTTTTACCTACCGGGTGGAGGAGTATCACATATGACCAATAGGTGCTACAGATTGTGCAGAATGGTTGCTCTCTCTCTTTCCTGTCACCACCTCCTGACCTGCCTATTACACTTCAGCTCCTGGAGGACCACTTGTACTCCGAGGGGAAGTTCAGGCTCTCTCGATCAAGCGAGCCATAAAAAGGGTGCTGCCATTAGAGATCAGGACTGGTTGTTATTCCCTTTACTTTTTGGGCTGAAAAAAGATGGAGGCCTTCACCCTATCCTCAATCATCACCACTTGAACTTCTTCCTTTGGAAAAACAGGCGGCCCTAGTTTTGTCTGCCCTATCCCAGGAGACCTGATGGTGGCATTGGATCTGCAGGACACCTACTTCCATATCCCCATCCTGCAGTGCCACAGACGCAATCTGCGGTTGCAGGTAGGCTACGAGCACTTTCAGTTTTCAGGCGCTCCCTTTTGATCTTACCAGTAGACCTCAGGTGTTCACAAAAGTGATGGTTGTGGTCGCTGCTCATCTGCGGAGGTTGGGAATACCAGTCTTCCTGGACGGCTGGCTGCAGAAGACAGACGTGCCTCAAACAGTTAAAAACCACCTCCAGACGAGGGCCAACCTGATGACATGATTGTCTATCCATCTGGGTGCGAAAGTCACACCTGACTCCTTCACAACAGGGATTGCATGCCTGGCTTATTTGTTTAAATGTTTAATGCTGCTGGTAAAACGGTGGTGCACAGTGGGCTGTGGATTGCTCAACACACGAGCCAGTGGTTTTTAACAAAGTCGCTGTTGGAAGCACTGGAGAGGTGCATCTTACCTGGTCACCTTCTGGGCATGCACACCGCTGCCCTTCCCCTTAGAGAAGCCATTGTGTGCTGGTTCTGCTGATGAAACCTCTGAACAGAGGTTGTTCTGTCGTTTCAGAGCACCCCCCCCGCCCCCCTTCGTGGTTCATTGTTACACCATCTTGTTCTGCCTCTTTCCCCCTCCACCCAAACACATGTACCCCTTTTACACGCTCCAGGCAGCTGATGAGACCTCTGCTCGCCTATGCTAATGCACACTGGCATCATAGTTAGCACCAGCATGGTTCTGAGCTGATTGCTGGAAGATGCTGGTGCGGCTGCCTCTCATTAGCTGCCAGTGTGTCTTTGTGCTGGCATCTCAGGAGTGACGAGCCTGGCAGCTGGAGCCGGGGCTGAAAGGACATCTTAACAAAATATATGCGAGCTACGACACCCGCGCTCTTTCAGCAAGATAAGGTGCCGAGGCGTCCCCTCTGTGGCCAGAAACAAGCAGACAGGTGCGTGCCTGCTGTGCCCACCACCGCCTCTGGATGGCTGCTGCTGAGGGGGCTGGCATCCCTCGGCGCGGCTGCGAGTCATTTTACCTTCTCTGCGGGTGGGGGCGACAGATCTCTTCTTGCCGGAAGTAATTAAAGCGAGCGAGGACTTGCTGCAGGCATTATACCACTTTAAGGACTTGGCGGATGCAGTGTTCTGACTCTTCGAAAGAATTTGGGATTTTCAATGCATTGACTATCGCAGCCCAGGCAGTGCTGCTGTTTATATTACGTGGGTGATACTACCTGGAAGTCCAGCCGGTAGGATTATATCTGTCAGTTGAACTCTAGTGTCTGTCCACCATTGCACGAAAAAAACACCAACCCCAATAAAAGCACTAAATAGCAAGGTGACCCTGTTCCTATATTCAATTTCTAAAATGTCTTGACTCATTGATGTCCTAGATGGCAGTGTGTTGTGATAAATGAGATGTATGTGTGTGTATATATATATATATATTTCCCTGGGAAAAAAAAGTTAAGGTTCTGGCTCAAATGCAAGAAACCACTGGAATTTGCCAGTGTTTCTCAGCGCAAGCCATAACTTGTGCCACCTCCTTGAGCACCATGTGATATCACTGGGTATATAACAACTGATATCACTGATGACTTCACCTGCTTCTTTGTTTTCTGTTTTGATTTATAGTTTTTTTAAATTTTTTGACATGAAGTGGCGGCTGCCTGCAATGCTTATCCTTCAGCCTGGCCCTGTACGTAGCCTGCTGCGAGCAGGCAACCCGTGCTGCGCATGTCTGTGCATGATGGTGGTATGGCAAAAGCCCTCGCCTGTGGCCTCCCCATGCATCTGATCTGTTGCCAAAGGCCAATGTCTGCTACACATGGTCTTCAGGTGTACGCAGCGGGGTAGGTTTGGTTGGCCACAGTCTCTGCACATAGGCCATCCCCTGTGCCCAATCCACCATGGGCGCCTGACCTGCCCACGACCACTGGCCGTACAATGTGAGGATTGGCTGTGGGGACTGGTCTGCTGCCAACCCCTGCTGCGGAAAGCCAACCTGTGTGTACTCCATCCCTTGTGGCGTGCCCGCCTCCCCTCTGTACTTCCTTTAGTCACATGTGGTGGCGGTTTGCTGCACGGCCTGGCTTTCAGTCAGTCCTAGCACAGAACTGGTGCCTGGCGTACGAACCCCACAACTGCTGCTGTGCATGGCATACTGGTTCCGCAGGAGCATGTGCTGTTTGACCATCTCCATACGAGTGATGGCATGTCCAGCATGCTCACACGCGCAGTAACTTGGCCAAATTGGGTCTGGATTCTCGGTCATCCCTGACAACTGAACACTATGCATGTACTGGTCTCATAACAACAAAACAAGCTAACCGGATGGCTTAGTGAGTTAATGCTCGCCGTGATTTGCAGTGATTTGAATGTCACTAGTTGGGAAACCCGTCATGGCAGACTCAGTCTCTTGTCCATCTGGGGTTGGTCAATCATGTTCCCTGGAAATTTTGGTAATAATGACATCCATCAATTACAGCACTAAGAAATGGCAGAAGAAGTACTGTTTTAAGTACAATATAAACAACAAATTCTTATTAGAAATGCACAATGACACTTGTGTTGAGGGCAAGTCCAACCCAAAAAACAAGCATTAGCAAAATCAATAGGTCATGGGTTTAGCATACTGATGCAAGTTTCAATAGCTTTATTCGACAGCATGTCATAAAAGCAATTAACATCCTAACAATATCATAAATACTATCCTAAAATACAATAGTTAAAAATACATTAAATCATGATGCTGGCGAATCTTTTAAGAAAAAAAGCAACGTCAATAATTAAAATCTATTTAAGAAATAAAAAATGATTTTTAAAATTAATTGAACATCATTTGGTATCAAGTATTCAATTACCAGTTTCAAGGGATTTTAGGGTACGCAGGCGTAATATCCATGCCCACCCCAAACATTTTGCAACAGCAATAGCCAAACAAGGAGTGCAATCAGATTCAAGTATTCTTAAGGCTTCCTTGTAACTACGTGTTCCCAAGTTTGAACATACTGGTGTTAACCACCTATGGCGTGGAGCAATATACAACGGACACACAAACAGCAAGTGTCCTGGGTCCTCAATCAGATCTAGACAATAGGGACATTTATCATCCTTGGTAGATGACCATCTATGGGTAAAAGCTTTTACAGGGAGAGACCCAATTCTAAACTGGAAATACAATTTCCTGTCAATGGGCCTCTCTATAATATCCCAAAATGCCTCGCAAGATGGTAAAGATTGGCAAAACCCCATAGTTCCGAACCATACAAGGAGGCACTGATAACTTTCATATTATAAATTTCCAGGTCGGGAATAATGGGTTTGGTCAAAGAGGATTTATGTTTAGAAACAATTGCACCTGCTAAAAGATGAAATTTTAAAGCAGCCATATCAATATGGTTTGTCCATTTCATGTTATTCTGAAGGGATATTCCTAGGTATGTAAAAGCCTCGACCTGTTCCAGCGGGATGTCATTGAATTTAATAACTCCTCTAAAATTTTTCCGCCGATTTAAACACATAAACTTAGTTTTGGAGGTATTTATCTCAAGGCCACGTTCTTGACAAAAATCGGCAAATATATTTAATGCTTTCTGTAGCCCACTTGGTGTTCGCGAAACTATCAGCGTATCGTCCGCAAACATGAGAACAGGCACTCGGGACCCTGCCAATACAGGGGCGTCCGTGGGGGAACATCCAAGATGGTCAACTATGCCATTAATGTACAAGGAGAACAACGTAGGCGCCAAGACACATCCCTGTCGAACACCACGCTCAACAGGAAATGGGTCAGTCACCTCCCCCTGACTTCCCCATCTGATTCGTGCGTAATTATTCTCATGCAAGCGGACAAGTAGCGTTAATAGTTCTGGGGCCATTCCTGCGTCATCGAGAACCCTCCAAAGTTTAGAGCGAGGCACTAGGTCAAAAGCTGACTTCAGATCTATAAAGACCGCATAAAGGGTCCCATTAGTCAGCTTCACATTCCTCCAGTAAAGAGCTAAAAAATAGAAAACCTGGTCAACAGAGCTAGTGCAAGGTCTAAACCCAGCTTGGTACGGGGATAAAATATTATTTTCTTCAACCCAAGATTGTAACTTATTTTGCACTAGTCGACCTATCAGTTTTTGGGCTGAATCTATAAGACTAATAGGTCTATAGCTGCTTGGTAATGATTTATCCCCTTTTTTAAAAACCGGAATTATTTCCGCCCCTTTCCATGAAGGGGGAATTGGTGCACCCATGGCTACTGAATTAGCTAGCCATTGAAAATATTGACACCAAGATGATCTGTCGGTTAAAAACACATCCGCAGGTATCCCGTCCATTCCAGGAGCTCGGCCCCCAGTAACGCTATCTAGAGCTAGATTAACATCTTTGATCGAGAACACCTGCGTTTGAAAATAAATAGTAGGGGGGAGTGAATGCTCTCCTTCAGATAAGACAGAAGCGTACTGTGGTCTAAAAAAATCTACCCATTGATTTTTTGCCACGTTGTTTTGGGGTGATGGTGCAATCCCACCTCTATCCCACTTTACTACGGCCCAAAATTGTTTTTGGTCTTTAGCCAATCAGGCATGTTTCAAGTCTTGCCACCGCTCCTCATCCCACTCTTTCTTAGCCACTAGCTGCACTTGTCTATATAACTTCCTAGCTAATCTCACATCTTCCATGTTTCTTGATCTAAGGGCTACACTCAAATTCTGGCGAGCTATTTTACAAGTTTTATTAAACCATCCCACCTCAGGTGGACTTCTCTTGTTAGCTTTACCAGCCTTAGAGGACTTCATAAAAAACCCTTGGAGTTTTGAGAAGAAGATGGTGTGGGCCTCAAGCATGATTAATGAGAAATTTTTATTAGTCAATTGGGAACTTAGATTGGCCACTTCGTCAGTGATCACTTTTTTAAGGTCCTCTAAATTTTCCAACTTCTCTATAAATCTATCCCATTTGACATGTCGCATATTATTTGATACGACAATGTCCAGGGTAGTTTTCTCCCCACCGATTTTGGATTCTCTAAACCTATTAGGGGTTTGTAGTTCCAAACACAGGGGATTATGATCACTTTCATCCCGTGGAATAATGGTCATGTCGTTCAGTCTATACCAAACTCTAATATCCACCAGGAAGTAATCTATACGACTAGAGGACCTGCCATTGTCGAATGTACTTGCACCCTGGCGATCTGACCGAGTGCGCCCATTAGCGGCTCTAAGCCCTCTCTCCAGACAAAGTGCTTTGAGTTGAATGGCTGCGGCTGACCATCTCTTGACTGGGGGGAGATCCAGCTGGGGAATACCCCACCTATTATCCTCTTCAGCAGCAAGAAACTGGTCCTCAGGGCCAAGGGGCTCAAATGTCGTGTTAAAATCTCCTCCTACGATTATTAACATCTCCGATGGAAGTGCTAAGAGGTGGTAATCCAAAGCAGTTGTCACATCAGACAAGGTTCCTCCAACTATCCCTCTTGCATAAATGTTGTAAATGGCCATTCCCTGGCCATTAGGCCAGATGAGATTTAATGACAAAATATCATTAGATGGGAGGCTCTGTTGGTTAATTTTACAACATAATGATTGGCGTATCCAAATTATTAAACCACCTGATGGGCGACCTTTGGATTTTTTAGTAGCAGGTATATAAAAGTTAAGAAATCCAGGGAAGGAAGACCGGGACCAGAGACCACGATTCCTGGAATAGGATTATGTCGAATTGGTCAACAAAGCTGCACCAAGCTATAGAATGCAGCTTGTTGGCTATTCCTGCAAGATTCCAGGATAAAAAAGTCAATCCTGATTCAATTACAGGAAGACAAAGACGTTCTTTAGTCAATGGGCCTTGTATCTCGCCAACTGTCCTATTCACATGATCAACATTAATGCCTGGAAGGCCCAGTAAAGCATTTACTAATACACTGGATCCTAAACTTGCACTTTCAAGGGTATTGGGGAATGTTAGCCCATGTGATTCAATTACATCTGTCTGAATTTCTCTAAGGTTACCTACTACCCCGTTTTCTCGACTGCTAACGGGAGTTGTAAGAGCGGTCAGACTATCAGACAGTACTATGTTCTTACTCACTGGACTAGTTTCCCCATCAAGTCAATCACAGTCATTTAAGTCTGACAAAACCCCAAACCTGTTTTCTAGGCTAATGTTCCACTTACTAATGGAGTCACACCTACCCCCCATACTTGGGATCGGAATCCACCCTGGCCTCAATATAGCTCGATAGGCATCTCTACTTATCTTATGGTTAAAATATTTTAGTGTTAATGGGATGATAGCACCTTGCCTTCGTTGGGGGGGAAATATGTTACCCAGAACATTGGGGAGGACTTCTGGGTTAGAAAAGTTAAGAACCACACAGTCTCCTTTAAATTTTTTTGGGTAGTGCCCTAACCATGTGACTCTTCTTGCCATAATTATTTCCCCTGCTAGTTTTTGCTCGCCCCAAGGGGACATCTTCATATTATTTACCATCCAGTGCAAAGATTTGCTAATCAAAGAAGATGTAGACTCTGCTTTGTCAGCCGACAGGGTCGGAACATTAGCAAGAACCAATGTAAGGGGATGAGCCTCAATGATACATTGAAATTGATCGCTTACTGGAAGTAGGGCATTATGGCTAGCTTTGGTTACCTTCTGAAAAATTTTGTGAGATGTAGGTTGGTGGGGGTACTACTAATAGCCTGTGAGGGAGAATCCAACAGTGAATCAGACAGGGGAATCGACAATGGGGAATTGGACGAACAGTTTAACCCCAGTGACGCCCTCCTATCATTATTGATTTTGCTAACAATCTGTACCAGGTAATTGTCCATGGTATTCGACGTCGAAGAGTTTTTTTGTTTGGACATGATACTACTGTACTATAACGCAGCCTGGATTTAAGTCAAACGTTAGTTGCACAAATTGTCAATAATCTCAAACAACAGCAATACCTGTAAGGTCTCAGTCCCAATGGTAGTGACACTAGAACGCAGATAACAATAATGTGGCCCGTCCCGACCTCAATCGCCCTCGGACGGCCTCAGACGGCCCGCCCTTTGCCCGGGCGATGCGGGGAAAGAGTCCGTTTATCAAGCGCCACCAGGCGCGAAAGTTACTAAATCGTCTTCCGGTGTGGGTGCGCTGGGGGATGTAGTTTTCTCCCTCCTCACTGCGGCCGCTAAGGACACCAACGCGGCGGTGGGAGGGAGAAGCACCAGGACAGAGGCACCAATCCGGCAGGTATGGAGGATGAATAGGTCCAATTAGGGCGCTATCGCTGCTTAGATGGCAGTGTGTTGTGATAAATGAGATGTATGTGTGTGTATATATATATATATATATTTCCCTGGAAAAAAAAAAGTTAAGGTTCTGGCTCAAATGCAAGAAACCACTGGAATTTGCCAGTGTTTCTCAGCGCAAGCCATAAGTTGTGCCACCTCCTTGAGCACCATGTGATATCACTGGGTATATAACAACTGATATCACTGATGACTTCACCTGCTTCTTTGTTTTCTGTTTTGATTTATAGTTTTTTAAAATTTTTTTACATGAAGTGGCGGCTGCCTGCAATGCTTATCCTTCAGCCTGGCCCTGTACGTAGCCTGCTGCGAGCAGGCAACCCGTGCTGCGCATGTCTGTGCATGATGGTGGTAGGGCACAAGCCCTCGCCTGTGGCCTCCCCATGCATCTGATCTGTTGCCAAAGGCCAATGTCTGCTACACATGGTCTTCAGGTGTACGCAGCGGGGTAGGTTTGGTTGGCCACAGTCTCTGCACATAGGCCATCCCCTGTGCCCAATCCACCATGGGCGCCTGACCTGCCCACGACCACTGGCCGTACAATGTGAGGATTGGCTGTGGGGACTGGTCTGCTGCCAACCCCTGCTGCGGGAAGCCAACCTGTGTGTACTCCATCCCTTGTGGCGTGCCCGCCTCCCCTCTGTACTTCCTTTAGTCACATGTGGTGGAGGTTTGCTGCACGGCCTGGCTTTCAGTCAGTCCTAGCACAGAACTGGTGCCTGGCGTACGAACCCCACAACTGCTGCTGTGCATGGCATACTGGTTCCGCAGGAGCATGTGCTGTTTGACCATCTCCATACGAGTGATGGCATGTCCAGCATGCTCACACGCGCAGTAACTTGGCCAAATTGGGTCTGGATTCTCGGTCATCCCGGACAACTAAACACTATGCATGTACTGGTCTCATAACAACAAAACAAGCTAACCGGATGGCTTAGTGAGATAATGCTCGCCGTGATTTGCAGTGATTTGAATGTCACTAGTTGGGAAACCCGTCATGGCAGACTCAGTCTCTTGTCCATCTGGGGTTGGTCAATCATGTTCCCTGGAAATTTTGGTAATAATGACATCCATCAATTACAGCACTAAGAAATGGCAGAAGAAGTACTGTTTTAAGTACAATATAAACAACAAATTCTTATTAGAAATGCACAATGACACTTGTGTTGAGGGCAAGTCCAACCCAAAAAACAAGCATTAGCAAAATCAATAGGTCATGGGTTTAGCATACTGATGCACACCTTGAAGGCTCTGTTGTATTTGATTGGGGAAGGTGCATTATGTAGTAGATAGCCCTCCGCAGTTAGATTTCTTAACAAGAGAAAATGGAAACGGGCAACCTGTGGCAAGTGGTTGCCTCAAAGCGCTGTACTGGATTGCCCCTGACTGTGAAAGACGAGTAACAATTGAGGGCACAAATAAATTAAGCCATCTATGGAGAATGTGGCCACTTGAAATGAGCTAAGCAAAGATTGCTCCAACCACAACGATCGCTTCACTGCAGAGTCTATGATTTCAAGTGAGTGAAGCGAAGTCTGACTCCTGCGCTGCGGGACCACACAATGTAGATTGGGCTCTACTCCCAGCCACTCCATGAGCCTTCCCATGCGCCATTATCCCTCCGAAGCATCCGATGCGTCAGTAGCGCTTTGAAATATCGCTGCATTCATCCTATACATTGGGCAGGTACTTCCCAAACCTACATCATGATGAGGACTCTGTCTAAATTCAATGCTTAGGGTCACAACGTTGACATGACACAATAATAGTGCACTGTTTTTATTTGACTCTGGAGCATTTCACTCTGCGTCAGAGTGTGTACCACCCACTTGTGCATTCTGGATTAGACACTATTTTATGTACATAGATTGAATAGCACAAACGCACTTTATGCTCACTTATTTCGCTTGCCTGTGTCGTTGCGACGTTTGGGATCACCTTCTTACTTGCAAATTGATTTAAATATACAATTGCAATAATTTTTTTCTATTTAAGAAATTGAAATAAAACTGTTTTATTGAGAAATAGAACCAATGGTCAAAATCACTCTGTCCTAGGAAGTAGAGGCTCACACTTCCCTCTTGAGGGACCCCTGGTTTTCTTTATTACTTGATTACACAGGACCCAGGGTCACTTGGTTGCCTCTTTTCTTATACGTCCAATGGTAGGCCCAGAGCCCAGTATAGGTCTATTGTAAGCAGAAAGGTAGCGTTTGACGTGCACAGTCAAGCCAGGCTTGCATACATAAAGCAAGAGGTCTGTTCGACAGCTGCGCTTTCAAACCAGACATAGACATGTTTTCAGAGGTTTCCATTTAATGCCTCGTTCTTAATACTGACGTATGCCTGCTTGCTCTTGAAAAACCACACATTAGTTCAAATCTTAATGCTTCATCGAATAAAACTTAGTTCTGTAGCCACGTTTTCTGTGTTCGCTCATTTTTGCAGTTTAACCAAAAAACAATTAAGAAACTGTCGGTTTCAGCGAAAAGGTTGTGTAGCAATCATAACGCTAAGAAGTTGTAGACCTGAGATCGTGCACATCAGCCTTCTCTGGTGTCTTCTGATGAGCGGCATTTATTGCAAGATGGGCAGGTTTTGTTGATTTCATTCCCCAGCAGCCTCCCCCGAGGCTCGTCGACTCATCTTTAATTCCGTTTTGAGGACGGCGTGATGTGCACTTGCCAGCAAGAGTTGCGTCTCCTGGTGATGGTAATTTGTATTAATCCCTCACACCCTGTTAGGGCTGAGGAGTTGGTCTGTGATGAGCAGCGCCTGGATACCCTCACGGGTGACAAGTAGCGCTCTACAAATCTACTGATTGAGTGAAGTTGCCAGTTCAAGATTAACTAGGGGTGTGCGCCGGCATTTACTGGTGAAACGATGTTGTTTCCTGTAATGCATATAACTTTTAAAAGTTACTCAAGCTACTAGATTACAGCGAGTTAATGATTACTGTTAGCACACCCAGACGATTCCTTGCTTTTTTAAAAGGTAATGTTCCGACGTGTGCATATTAATAAGGTGAATTTGCACCTTCTCCGAACTCTTGCTACGATATACGTCCTTTTCACGAGCAGATGTGATTATTGACAAAATGGAAGGAACTCGATGAGCCCCAGAAGGATAAAAACAGAGTCCACGGTGCTTTGATTTCAGTCTGGGACCTGGAGGCTTCCCACAAATCACAGTAAAAAGTGCTTGACTCACTCAGCTATCTCTCTAGCTCTTAAGCCAGGCTTACCATTTTTAAAGGATATATATGGAAAAAGGTACTATAATGGTGAAAGAAGGGCGCAGTGGTATGGCTAGTGAGCGAACACTCACAATCAGTGATACCGTAGAAAAGGGTACATTTAGCCAGACAGATTTTACTTCCCCCTGCACATACAATGAAGGCCAGTATGAGGCCAAGCGGCACCATTCTTTCTACTCGTTGTAGCACAAGGGATCAGTTTGGACGGCTGCTGTGCTGGGTGGCCTCCACCAAATGTGTTGTAACTATTTGCCATTTGACAATTCCCTCTGGAGCCCTTTCAGTGTATTTATGTATGTATCCATTCACTTTGGAGTTACATAAACCACTTTATGTTGCCCTTTGGTGGTTCCAGAGTGCAGCAAATGAGTAAGAATATGAAATTTCCCAGCTACCCTGAAGGAAAGTTTTAATTCTATTAAAGACGCGGAGGCGAGGATTATGCTCCACTCTTTCATTTTATTACTGAGCAACCTTAACCAAACATTGTACTCAAACACTGCAAATCCCATGAGTCTTTGCAACAATCAACAGAACAACCAAACAGAATGTCCCATATAAACAGCATCAAGGAACAGCACTTCCTCTTTCTTTGTGCGAAACATCCTGATCCAGGCATTTCTTTTAGAAGTCTTACTTTTGCTGTGATCCTGTGAAAAACATGGAAAATAAGCTCTTCTAATACGATAACGGAATCCAAAGCATGGCATAAATATTATACTAGTCCCCAAGACATCTATCAAATGTAGCAAAACATCCATAGGCCAACATTAACCATAATTATTCAACCATACTTCGTCCATTTGGATCACATTTGTACTCATCCCAAAGTCTGTAATCTTCATCTGACAAAGGGAGGGTCATAGTACAACTCTGATCGGGTGGGATAGTCCTCGCCTCCACGTCCTTCATAGAATTTAAACTTTCGTTTGCGGTAGCTAGGAAATTTTTTATTCCATGTCAGGACCGGAGGCTTAGATTATGCTAGTTTAAAGCTGATTGACAACCAGTGCAGCCATGCCTGCAATTGATTTAAAGTTGAAGGTCTTAAACGTGGAGTCTGATGACCAATCATCTTTATGGGGAATGTCTTCCAGATGACCCCCAGGGAGAAGGCCTTGAAAGTCATTGCTCCCCTGGTGTAGTGAGCCCCAAAGGTTGACGTGTCCACCGCAGCTTCCTGTAACATCCATCTTGCTGAATGGGCGATGGTGGTTGCTGAAACTGCTTTCAAAGGTTACTTGAATGATTTATAAAGTTGGGCCGTTTCCTGAGGATGGTATTCTTTAGTTATGGTCTCATATGCTCTCAAGCGCCTCAAGACACAATTTGGGGTGACCAGGGAAAGCCGGGTAGTGATCCACTCTGGTATTGGACTTAGTACATCAAGAAACGGTGAAAGATACCCCATCCGTAGTAAGCATACGCACTGTAATATCTAATGCGCGAACATTTGATACCCTCTTGCAAGAGATGAGGCATAGCAGCATTGCCAACTTACTTGTTAATTCCTTACACGACAGACATTGGTTAATCTGCCAAGATCGAAGCAGTCGTAGTACTATGTTATCATCCCGTAGGTAAGAGTACTTTGGAACTGGAGGAACTGACAGACAAATGCCCCTCAAAAGGCGGCAGACATGGCGATATTCTCCCACTGGAATGTCATGGAGAGGTACCTGTCCCGCTGAAATAGCTGAGCTACATGCATTGATGGTGCGATATGCCAACCCTTTACCTGCCAGTTCTAACAAGAAGTTAACAATATGCACTAAATCTGTCTCCACTGGATCAAGGTCCCTTCTCAGACACCATTAAGACCCTCGACAACAAACAGAGCCATATCTCTTGACCGTAGTGGTGGCCCATGCTTGTCTGCTGAAAGCAAAAGTGGAAGCCTTTGTCGAAAGGCCTAGGACTTCCCAATGTCCCCTGTAATCCTCCAACCTTTTAGTCTGAGACCTCCGTCCTGCACCAGTTTGGGCTAGTTGCTAGGGGGGTCCGTCAGCAAATGAGGAGTCTGGGGAAGTGAGATTGGAAAAGCCATGGAAAGTTCCAGAAGAACTGGATAACATACTTGCCTGGTGTCACCAGGATCACCTCCGCCTTCTGGCATCGGACCAATGCCATGAGACCGGTGATCATAGAGAAAGGAGGGAACGCATACTCCCGGATCCGATTCCAGTCTTGCAGGAACGCATCAGTGGCTGCTACCATCAGATCCGGGCACCAATTGGAGAAACACAGGAGTTGATGATTCAGTCTCGACGCAAATAGGTCAACTTGACATGGGCCCACCATTCCATAATCTTCCAAAACAGCGCAGGTTCAAGGTTCTATACGATGTAATCTTTCAGGAGTCTGGATTCTGTGGTTTGATTGAGTTTCTCTGGTATGTTCTCAGCTGTCACCAACAAAGTGTTCTCCAAGTAGTGATTCCAACAGTCCCTGGCCAAATCCACCAGGACCTTAGATCGAGTCCCACCCCAGACAGTTGATATGTCTCACCGCCGACACATTGTGCATCTTTAATAGAATGGAGCAGGACACTTTGTTGGCCTCTAGGCTGTGCACTGCGAAGGGCCCTGCGAGGAGTTCCAGGCAATTGATGTGGAGAGCCTCCTTGTGTTCTGACCATTGTCCTCCTGTGTCAATATCCCCACAGCACACGCCCCATCCTTTTCGACTAGCACCTGATTCTATTACTAGATCCGGCGCTGATCTGAAAATGGCCCTGCGATTACAGGCATGCATATGGTCGAGCCACCATTGTAGTTGCGTACGGGCCTCCGGAGTGAGGGAGATTCCCTGTGCTTATGTCAGGCCCCTCCTGAGATGCTGTGCCTTCAAACGTTGAAGGGCTCAGTAGAGTAAGGGGCCCGGAAAAATTGTTTGGATGGATAAGGACAGCAGTCAAGTCAAGTCAAAATACTTTATTCGGTTAAAAGAAAATAACCATAAAAGCAGCAAAAATACAAATACAGTTAAAAATAATACAATATATAGTTATTGTTACAGGGGAGAAGTGCAAACGAATTTCCATATGGGCAGTTTAACCAATTAACTGTCCATTGATTTACGTAACTTAAAAACATTTTTAAAAAATTCTGCCAGCGAGGCAACAATAAATACAGTGTCCATTCTTTGCAATTGTAAAAACGCTGGGCGGCATCTATTTACCTTCAACTCTTTAAGGATTGGGACAATACATTTTTTACGGGGCAAGGTATAAAATCTACAGAAGAACAGCACATGGATATCAGATTGCGAGGATAATTCATCACATGGACATAAGCAAAGTTCATTAGACCAAGAATTCATTTCTGGGAAGGTTAATAATCTAAAAACAATATTAAATCTAAAACGTGTAAGACGAAATCTATCGTGGGTTGCCATAGAAAGACATAAGTATGGTTGTAAATTTGCACCACTCAATATCAGCTGGTGGGAACACACTGTCTTTTTCTTTTTTTCCTCACACAGTCTTTTTTCCCTGAGATGTTCCATACAGGATTTTTTCAGTAATTTTCTGGAGATGTGTACCATTGACAGTGGATCCTCAAAATATTGTTCACAATATATTTCTGTCAAGAAGGTCTTCACATAATTTAACCATTTGAAAACATTTACATTTTCAAGTTGTAACACATCCTGAATTATGGCACGATTTACAACACACTCATTTACAGTCCAGACCCTGTGCCATAATAAAATGGGCTGAATTCTTATTATATCTGAAATATATGGCTGCCCCAGCTCCTCATGACAATTTAGGGTTGCAGTACTATCGGGCACGGACAGCATGTACCACATAAACTTATTTGGATAGCATCTATGTTGGCGTACCCCCAGAGTCCTGCTCCTTAGACAGCCACCGATATACACGTTGCATTATAAACAGTTAAAATTTCTCTGAAGGGCTTCTTTCCCAGTTTCTGTATAAAACTCTTTAGGGCCATTATTGTCTTTGAGAACAAAAGAGTTCTTGCCCTGATCGCGTTTGTCCACGAGCCAGTCTCATGAAATAAGATGCCTAAATAAGAAAAGGCGGGCGTGTTTTCTAGACTAGCATTATTTATTGAGATAGTTTTCATCCTCTTCTTAGTTCGCGTCCACAGTTCATGGTCAAAGTTTTGCTACAGTTAATTTTTAAGTCCAGACTGTACATGAACTTATTGAAGGATGTTATTAAATTTTGTAGGGCGTTTGGTGTTCGTGCCATTAAAACGGCATCGTCCGCATACAGGAGTGCAGGAATACGCCTATTGCCAACAACAGGCATATCCCTGCCCTCCTGCAGAAGGCGATCTTTCAACCCATTTATGTAGATCAAAAACAGGAAAGGCGCCAGGACACATCCTTGGCGTACTCCACGCCCTATCCCAAAAGATTTACTACATTCCCCCCCTTTTCCATAACGAACAGTTGCTGTAGCCCCAGAATACATCTCCCTCAAAAAGGAGAGGATTGAATCATCCACGCCCATCCTTTGCATCACTTTCCATAATTTATTGTGGGACACGCAATCAAAAGCAGAAGTAAGATCGACAAAAACAAGATATAAGCGCTCTTTTTTATCGATGTATACTTCTGCTGAAGAAAAAATAGATTTAAACATTGCTCTATAGTTCCTATGCCCCTTTGAAAACCAAACTGAAGGTCACTTATTATCCCATTATCCTCCGCCCAGTTTTGTAATTTAGCTAAAATAACTCTACCCAAGATTTTTATGGACGAGTCGAGTAGGGATATTGGCCTATAACAAGCGCAGTTTTGTCTGTCTCCCTTTTTAAAAATGGGAACAATGATGGATGTAAACCATGACGGACTTAGGCCCTTCGCCAATGCTGCGTTAAAAAGCTGTACCAGAATGGGACCCCAGATCTCGCTGTTGGCTTTATACAGATCGGCTGGGATCCCATCTGGGCCTGATGCCTTTCCACCCTTTGTATCTTTTAAGCTCAATAAAACCTCAGGCAATGTTACCACTATTTTTTCAGGAACCCCCCGTTTCTCCCATGGAACCTCCAGTGGTGGAACTGGTACTTTTTGTGCCTCCATCTCTTTCTCACACAAAGAGGCAGAGACCTTTTGTGGGGACTGTTCTAAACACATATAGAGGGTTGAAAAATGTGTGACCCAGTCATCCTCATTGATTGCAATTTCTATGCGTGCCTTAGTATTATCAAAAAGGAGGGGCGCATTTACCACCCCCCAAAATGCCGATGTATCTTTAGCCTGTGAGGCGTCGCATAGTTGTTCCCAAGCCATCCTCTTTATGTTTTTCTTTCTTTCTTGCAATGCAAGATTGTAACGGTTCCTTAAATCTCTTATTTGGATGGGGTTCCGTGGTTCCCGGTGAATAGCATGTTT
This sequence comes from Triturus cristatus, assembly GCF_964204655.1. Lineage (NCBI taxonomy): Eukaryota > Metazoa > Chordata > Amphibia > Caudata > Salamandridae > Triturus > Triturus cristatus. Next base: position 60,603,942 of record NC_140592.1, read on the forward strand.
GAGCTCAGTCAGGGCTCTAGTACATGCCTTATCAAACCATCTTCTGCCATTTTTAGTCCTATTTCTAGAAACCACCCTCAAACTCTCTTTAATGGTTGCTGCTATGATATTAAAATGTTCGATTATATTTTCGCTCTTTGAATTTTCATCTAAACAAACTCTAAAGCTATCTGAGCAGATATTAACTAGTTTAGCTAAGAATTCGTTCGGGACCACCTTACTCCACTTGAGAGAATACCCATTTTGTCTCCCCATCAGCACATCCGGGGCTGCCTGTGTCTGTGAACTATCATATTGGCATGCTGAAAATGGGCTATCGATTTCAAGTACTTGTGAGTAATGATCACTCAGTGGTAATTCGTGAATCTTATAGTTAGAGGCCCTAAATCCAGAAGTATTTGAGCAAATAATAAAATCAATGGTGGTCGATGCACCCCTTCCAATAAAGGTCGGGGCAAAAGATGTTGGGCTCACGGTTAATTCATTTGCATATCCCAAATCACAATGAAATAATATCTCGTTCAACAAATCCCCGGTTAGAGTATGGTCAAAATGTGTGAGATTAATGTCTTGCTCTAACATTAAACCACAGGTTCCTTTTTGACCCATTTTGCAAAGATGACAATTAAACCCCCCCCCCCCCCCCTAAAACCATCACTTCCCTCGTCTTGCTAACTATCTCCCCTTGTAGATCCTCATTTAGCCTTTTCATAATGTTCTGAATTGCGGTACATGGGATATTGTTATAAAAATTAACTATGACAAGGCTGATCCCAGTTTTAGTATCTATCACTAATGTATGATAGTAACTACAATTGTGGTAGAAATGGACCCTCTCATATAATAAGGAGTTTGAGAGGTACGTAATTATACCACCTTTGGGTCTCCCATATGGCCCTCCTACTGCAGGAGTGCAATAAGTTTTGTAGCCAATTAAACGTATAGGATCTATTGTCCAAGTTTCTTGCAGGGCCATAATATCCACGCTATCCGTGGCCGTTTTCCATGAAGGATTAGAGATTTTATGATTTAAACCTGCCACGTTCCAAAACATCACCTTACAATTTTCATTTTGGCTGGGTATTATTATCTCGTCTGTAACGACATGACCTCTGTCAATCTTATCTATTTCAACTATAAGTTCACTCATGATTCCTTTTGACTTGGAGACGAAGTTTAGACTGCTATAAAGGGGTAATTCCTTTTTACCTTTTACACACTCTTGTCCCGACAATTTGGCCAGATTATTCAATTCTTGGGTTACTGGTGCGATCTTATTGCACAAACTACTATTAGTCATATCAAAATTTTCGTTGAGGGACTAAGGGCTGATGGATTTAGGGTAGTATTTACAGATGGCAACAGGTCAGAAAATTTCTCACACCCTATACGTCAATCGACCATATCCAGTGGACTGAATCTATTATAGCAAGGGATGGCAAATGGAACAGACTGTGTACCTGCCCAATCTCCCCAATGTTGCAGGCCTCCCTTTTGATTTCTCTCAGACCTTCGCTGTATTAAAGTCCAGTGGTCATCTTCCCTCCATCCCTGCCTATTAAAATTTAAATCCCCATGCAAATTATTTCTCCTCCCTTCCCTAGTACAATTTTCATTTCTAATCCAGCTCCATCTATCATCTAGTTGTTCATTTGGAGTATAGAAGTAGAATAAGGGTCTAACTGTAATCAACAGATCCTGATTCCTGGGGTTCCCCTGGCAAATATAATCTACCGTTTGCGGGTTTTCAAAAGTTATAACCACGCAGTCACCCTGTAGTTTCTTTCTATTGAAGCCCACCCATGGTGCCCTTTGGACCATTAAGATTCTACTGGCCAAAACTGAGGGTATAGGATAATTGGAGTTTAGCCAATGAATCACCTTGTTTGTAAGTGCTTCAAAGGGCTCCATAGTATGAGGTGCCAATTCAGGGACCCCAGTTAATACTACCACGTAAGGGCAAGCATCCGGGGGCAAATTTATACTTCTGCGCTTTTCAGTTTTCTCCTGTTGTGCTTTGTCTGGGTTAGGAGTAGGTGCAGAAGGCAAAAGTATAGTGGGTACAGTCACTTCAGGGGCCCGTCAATAGCCCGGGAGTCTTTATACTCACTGCTGAGCTATTTGTATTTCGCATGGATTCAGGCAGAGGAATTGTAGAAGTTATTTTCTTCCCTTTCGGCCAATTGTCTTTTAAGACCGGCGGTTTATCCACCGATATAATCTCATTATTTGGCGCTTTTTCCTGGGTACACGACTGTATCTTTATATCCTTCTGCAGTATTTGGAGTAGCTTCTCTATACCATGGAGCCTTTCTTGTATAGGGACAAGTAAGGATTTAATTAGTGTTGACAGGGTATATATCATAGAATTCTCCCTATCTTCATAACCGTCTGGACCACTCACTATATTACTCTCATCAAGAATATTAACTAAAGACTCATCTGGTAGAGTAACATCTATCATGGGTAGGGACAGTTTCTTGTGACTGACAACTTCAATTTCAGGTTCAGATTCAGTCCCAACTTCGTTTACCACAGAGTCTTTAATATCACCCTTCTTAACCACTTTTGCCTTTACCTTCTTGCAGGTTAACTTTTTATTCTTAGCGCACTCTTTTGGAATTGCCCCCTGCCTTTTTCCTTTTAATTTTCGATTTACAATCTCATCCTGAGTATCTAAATGTGCCCCCATCATAGTTTCTTCCACAGGATTTGATGATTCCAATCCCATAATAATTGGGTTTTGCGATACCGAGTCAGTAGCAGCACTATTATGTATCTGCGCATGTGCTTGTAGTAAGGGAAATTCAGGCAGAATATTTTCAGGGCTACGTGCCACAGCTATGTTACCTATCGATGATCTCTTTGCAAAAGCTAGGTCTTGAGATACCCTTCTCTCCATTAGTACTATCCCTTGATCTATCAGGCTATTAGTACGTACAATGAAATCATCTAGTGTTCCCGTCAGCTTATTCCCTCCAGTGACGATCTTACTTCTAGTTTCCCGCATATTCATGTTAAAACAAACAGTATATAGAACAGGATTATCCTGACTAATGATAAATAGAATAATCAGGATTTTCCAATAACATTAAATCAGGATCACATTAACATGTATATAACTTGTATATTAAAAGTGACAAAATGTCAAAAGAGCAATGTTATCATAAAACCCTACCAATACAGCCCGCACAATATATAAAGTACTGTATTTCAAATACAGGCCTTACTCTCTCGGCCGTCCCGTGCCTCTTTGTGCCTCTGAGGGCCTCAGAGGGCCCGCCCTTTGCCCGGCGCAGTCCCGCGTGCGGTCCCCGCGTGGCGTTGGATAGGCTTGATTTTAAGCGCCTCCAGGTGCGAGAGCACAGTAGGCGGGTTCCGGTTCCTGTCCGGCGCTAGGGATGTCGGGAAAGGTAGTCCCCCTCCGCACAGCGGCCGCGTATTGAATGGCGGCGGCGGGAGGGAGACAGCGCTCGTTTCGCTGCACCAGGAGGATGGCCAGGTAAGGTGAAGCGTCAGGGATCAATCTCAGCCCTCCAGGACACAAGCGCAGAAGTCACCCGCTTTGTCAGTGAATAGGCCTGATTTTAAGCGCCTCCAGGCGCGAGAGCACAGTAGGCGGGTTCCGGTTCCTGTCCGGCGCTAGGGATGTCGGGAAAGGTAGTCCCCCTCCGCACAGCGGCCGCGTATTGAATGGCGGCGGCGGGAGGGAGACAGCGCTCGTTTCGCTGCACCAGGAGGATGGCCAGGTAAGGTGAAGCGTCCGGGATCAATCTCAGCCCTCCAGGACACAAGCGCAGAAGTCACCCGCTTTGTCAGTGAATAGGCCTGATTTTAAGCACCTCCAGGCACGAGAGCACAGTAGGCGGGTTCCGGTTCCTGTCCGGCGCTAGGGATGTCGGGAAAGGTAGTCCCCCTCCGCACAGCGGCCGCGTATTGAATGGCGGCGGCGGGAGGGAGACAGCGCTCGTTTCGCTGCACCAGGAGGATGGCCAGGTAAGGTGAAGCGTCAGGGATCAATGTCAGGCCTCCAGGACACAAGCGCACGCTTTGTCATTTAATGACACAAGACACTTGCGGTGTCCCTGTCAGATTTTCCAAACAGAATGGATGAACCTCGCATGACACGGATTCGCGCGTGTCGCATGTACTCTTCCTGCTCCCCGGTATGTTTCTAGCTCGAGAAGCACTGAGCCGGGCGCAGCGGGCCCGCCTCTCTGGTTTTGCCCCGCCTTCTCCACAGCCCGCCCCTTGTGCTGGCGGAAGGGAAGCAAAGAGACTGTCCCACTCCCGTTGTACTGTACCCAGGATTGTTGAGGCAGCGCGCCACGACAGCAGTCCTACAATTCTGGCTAGATGTCGAAGTGAGAATATCTCCTTCCACAACATTTTGTGCAGTTCTCAACGAATGAGAAGCATCTTTTGGGGTAATCAGAGTGATTGTGTCACTGTATCGATCTCGAAACCCAGAAAGGGCATCTGTTGGGTCGGGACAAACTCTGATTTTTGAATGTTCACAATGAATCCCAAGTCGTGAAGAAGGGACCGAGTCATCTGGAGTTGAGCCACAAGTGTGGCCCTGTCCTGGTGCCTCAGCAGACTGTAGTCCAGATAGACTATCAGTCGAACTCCCCATTCCCGTAACCATTCCGTGACCGGCTGAAGCACCTTAGTGAAACACCATGGTGTGGAGGGCAGACCGAACGGAAGGAACATGAATTCGAATATCTGTCCGCCCCACGGGAATTGTAGAAAATGTCAGTGGGGTGGGAAAATGGGGACACTAAGGTATGCGTTCTTCAAGTCGAGTCGCACTAGCCAATCGTTGAATAAGAGAATGTCTCTGAGGAGGTGGATCACCTTCATTCTGAAGTGGCAATACACCATCCATTGGTTGAAATGTTTTAGATTTATCACCCGTCGGAAGCCCTTGTCTTTTTGTGCTACAACGAAGATGTTGCTCTGGAACCCCTGGGGTGCAGGAAGGAATGGGTAATTACCCATTCCTCTAAGAGTTCGGACACCTCTTTGTTGACTACTTGTCTGGCTTCTTGAGAGAAGACCAGAGACCTGGGGTAGATGCGCTGATGAGTGAAATAGTAGAACTCTATGTGGAACCCTGCCACCATCTGCAGTACCCACGTGATTGACTCCCAATTTTTCCTGAACCATTGCAGCCTGACTCGCACCCAATGTAGGGAAGAAGGGAAATTGCTTACCGGTGATACCTCTAGTGCGTTGCTTGCTCCGCTGAAGGTTCCATTACCTCCCCAGCCTCTGCTGCGGCCTCTGGAGGGGTAGAACCCTCCAAACTTCTTCTGATCCTGCCACTGGATGGATCGATGCGTTTGGAGCTTGTGGGGGTTGGAAGGATATGCCCAGTCAGAGTAGCTCTCCCTACATCTTCCTACCCCTCCAAAATCCTGCTGGTTAAACACCTTGTGGATGGACTGCTGTGCTTTGTCCAGTGATGAGAATGTGTTCACAAGGCGTGACAGCTCCTTAATGAAGGGTTCCCCAAAGAGACCCCCATTTGCCACCGGCCAAGCATCTGTGGTGGCCAATTCCCCCAGTCTGGGTTCTATTTTAATCAATAAGGAACGCCGCTGCTCAGTTCACAGGGCACAATTAGCATTGCCCAGGAAATATAGGATCCATTGTGCCGAGCCGGAAAGAATTGTGGGGTCAATCATGTGGCTGGAATCTTTGGCGTCTTTGGCCATATCCAAGATTTTGTAAGTGGGCCCAGGACGTCCAATACCTTATCCTGACAAGATCGCCAGGATCGGCCAGAGCTCTTCTTCAGGTCTTTGATGAACTTTGTGATAAATGTCGCCATTTCTTGGCCCACCTTACTGGCCAAGAAGGGTCTTGGGCTTTCCGTTCGTAGACGTTCCCTCACCTCCATGGGCTTCCTTATGCGGCTGGCCACCTAGCGTGCTACCTTAGTGGCCATATCCCAATCTACAGATCGGGGTGGTATATGTCTTCTTGGTTCAGCATACCCGATACCCCTGTGAGTCTTGGTCGCCCTTGTCCTCCAACCTGGGTCTCTTGGGGCCGCATTCTGGTCGTCAGGGTGTGCTCAGGCCTGGTTCGTCGCAGGAATCCGTGTCAGGGTTATCAGAATCGTCCCTGGCATTGTCATCTGATCATGGATGGGAACAGGAATCGTCTTTGAGGGTATACCCAGGCTGGGAATCTTGCTGCGTACCCAGGGTGTCCAGATGCCACTTTACAAAGGCTTGGCTAAGCCTCTCAAAGGCGTTCGAGGAGGGAGAGGTTGCTCTGATCTTGGGGGCAGACCTGGTCTTGCCTTTGCCCCTGGGGGCTTCCTGAGTGTTGCTAGAAGACACAAGCCTCAGTCCTTCCCCATAAGGGGGGGTTACAGACTGCGTTGGACAGTCAATTATATGATTCTCTGACTCGGAAGCTAGAGCTGATGATACTGTCCTCTCCAATGATGCATCAGTGGTATCCACCAACTCCTTATGGATGGGGAGAAGCATCTGCTCCTCCTCCACCAATTCCCACATCTCGTCAAACGCACCTGCCAAGGATGCTCAAGTGATTATTATTATTATTATGGGATTTTGTAAAGCGCATGGTTACGCACCCCGGCGTGTCCCCGCGCTGAGAGGAGAGATAAGGCAATTCAAGCAGGAAGTCATAACAGTGCAGAGCGGTAGAGGTGAGTTTTTAGTGCTTTGCGAAATTTAGTCTCTGAGGGTTCGAGGCGCAGCTCTATCGGGAGTAAATTCCAGTTTTTGGCCGCAAGAAATCTAAAAGATCTCCCTCCCATTCGAGCTTTCCGAATTTTGGGGATGACAACTAGTCCAGTGCCCGAGGATCTGAGCGACCGCTCCGGTCTATAGGGGGTAATAAGATTGCAGAGAGGTGTAGGCGCCCTGCTCATCATGATGCGATGGCACAGGCAGAGTGCCTTGAAGATAATCCTCTCCCTAACGGGCAGCCAGTGTAGGGTCCTCAAGGTGGCTTTAGATGACGTACGTCTAGGAAGCCTCAATACCAATCGAGCTGTGGCGTTTTGAAGAACCTGGAGACGGTTAAGGCACTTTGCTGTCACGCCCAGATACAGAAGATTGGAATAATCGAGTCTGGATGTAACCAAGGCATGAACAAGAGTCTTCCTAGCACTGACTGGAAGTAGATCGAGAGTCTTCCTTAGACTTTTAAGCATGCCAAAGCAAGTTCCAACCACCCGATTAATCTGGGCAGTAAAGGAGAGATCAGTATCACACAGCACTCCCAGATTTTTTGCCTGCTGACAAGGCACAGGGGTGGGTCCCAGGCAGTCTGGCCACCATGCCGATGACCACACATTCGGTGCACCTCCCACCACGAGCACTTCAGTTTTAGACCCATTCAGCTTCAGGCAGTTATTAGACATCCAGGAAGCAAGCTCCTGCATACAAGCACTGAAGCTGGATGCTGCAACATCAGGTGCTCGTGACAGCAAGATGATTAGCTGTGTGTCATCGGCGTAAGACACTAGTTGGAGGTCGTGGGTTTCCGCCATGGTGGCAATCGGGGAGACATAAAGGTTAAACAGGGTGGGGCTCAGGGCAGAGCCCTGTGGAACCCCTTGATTAAGAGGGAACATACGAGAGTAATGTTCTCCCTGTCTAACCTGAAAGCTCCTGTCAGTGAGAAAAGATTGAATCCACCTGAGTGCAGAGCCCGTGACTCCTCCTTTATTGAGACACTGTAGCAAGATGAAATGTGCTACAGTGTCGAAGGCTGCACTAAGGTCCAATAAAATGAGGGCCATAGTATGCCCCTCATCAACCCCTTTCCTAACGGTCTCAGTGGCCAAGAGTAGCGCAAGTTCCGTAGAGTGGTGGGCCCGGAAACCAAACTGAGTAGTATGAAGCAGATTGGCTTTCTCCACAAAGGCCATCAATTGAAGATTAGCTACCTTTTCTGCCACTTTAGCCATATAGGGGAGAAGTGAGATGGGTCGGAGATTATCCATCCTGTCCCAACTGAGGTTAGGCTTCTTTTGGAGCGGCAGTACTACAGCCTGTTTCCAGCTCTGAGGTACACTACCGGACCTAAAAGAGAGATCCAAAACATCTCTAATATAAGATTCAAGAGTCTCTATACTCTCTGCTAGAAGCTTAGGAGATGCAGGGTCTCGTGGGGATCCTGACGTAATCGAACGGCAGATCCGCTGGAGCTCGTTCGAGGAAGGAACAAGGAAATTGGTCAAGCTGTTCGTACCTATATCTGCTGATTTGCTCTCATTGAAAGCAGTTCCCTTTTCCTTCCCTCCCGAGAACGTGGAGTAGATGGTATCCACTTTATCCGAAAAAAAGGCAGCGATACGATTGCAGGAATCTTCTGAGACCAAGGACGGGTCAACCGAGGCACCACAAACGGCGATTTCCTTATAGATTTTAAAAAGCTCCTTGGTAGAATTATTAGCTTCATCTATCCTACCGGAAAAGTACTTAGTTTTGGCACGCCTAATTTGGGTATGATATTCTCTGCGTTTATCTATGTATCTTTGTTTTTCTTGATCGAGATAGGCCAGTCTCCACTGTCTTTCAAATTGTTTGCATTCTGCTTTCATTAAGCGTAGTTCTTTACTGTACCAAGGGGCGGATTTCTGATGCCTTCTGTGCGGATTATTATGGCAAAGAGGGGCAGTGTCATCCAGAGCCTTATTTACACGAGCTTCTAATCTCTCAGATGCAGATGTCGCATCCTCACCTCCTGGTTTGCCACCTATGGTCAGAGCAGTATCAAACTTAGATTTAGAAAAATCGGTCCATTTGCGACTCATAAATTTAGAGTTGGTCCTCTTATGACTATTACTAAGAGGGATGATTAATGTAAACGGCACAAGAAAGTGGTCAGACCAAGAAACAGGAACGGGGACCTTAATTTCAATATCTTCCCAATTCGCAAAGATAGGATCCAATAAGTGTCCCTTTTGATGGGTGGGGGCTTTGGATTTAATCTCTAGTTGGAGGGAATTCAATTGCTGACAGAGATCGGTAGCTCCTTTGTCCAGCAGGTCATCCCAATGGATGTTAAGATCGCTTAGGAGCATGAATTTATCTCTGCGTAGAGCGGTCTCAGTCAGGACATCAATGAGGCTATTGGAGAAATGAGTAAAAGGACCCGGGGCACGATAGATCAGAAAGCCCTTCAGTGTGTTTCCCTCATTGACCTTAATGGAGAAGGCACCCGTCTCACTATCAGCAATTGCAAGAGGTTCGAGCTGGCAGTATAGTGGCTGTTTGTAAGCTATGGCTATTCCACCACCTCTGCCCACAGTCCTATCTGAGCGTGCCAGTGCGTATCCAGTGGGGAGAGAGGCTATTATATCAGGCTCAGAGTCAGGGTCAAGCCAGGTCTCCGTAAGAAATAATAAGTCCAGTTTCAAATCTATAAGCAACTCGTAAATGTCAAGACTACGCTTCTGCATTGACCTAGTATTGAGCAATCCGCATAAGAGCCTGCTATTCTTGGCCTTATACGTGGGTTCAATGCGCCAGTTGTATTGACATTCTTTACAATTAACAGTCTCTTCTGCCTTAAGACTGTGAAGACATGCTTTAGAGAGAGGCGGGCAAAAGGCTCGAAGTTGCCGAGCACTCCAGCGGATTGCTAGCCCTTTTTGGGCAGGGGTTGTAGCCCCTGTCCCCGGCCGGCTGCGGACGGGCGCAGACGGGCTTGCGCAAAGCATCATCCTAAATAGGGGCCAATGAGGAAGCCTAGAGCGCTAACCTCAAGGCTCCTAAGATGGCGGCTCCGTTTTAGACAGCTAAAATTATCGAACTGTGCAAAAAGGCTTAAACAATACTCATGTGCAAATAGCAATGAACAGTTTCGTAGCAGCAGGTAAAATAATACAGTTTTTAAACAATTCTGTGTCTCGCTCATACGTCGCGCGCTCTCGCTGTGCACCCGGCTCAAGCCTCAGGTGTCCCCTTCGCGGTCGCGAAGGCAGCGTCCTAAATAGGGGCCAATGAGGAAGCCTAGAGCGCCAACCTCAAGGCTCCTAAGATGGCGGCTCCGTTTTAGACAGCTAAAATTATCGAACTGTGCAAAAAGGCTTAAACAATACTCATGTGCAAATAGCAATGAACAGTTTCGTAGCAGCAGGTAAAATAATACCGTTTTTAAACAATTCTGTGTCTCGCTCATACGTCGCGCGCTCTCGCTGTGCACCCGGCTCAAGCCTCAGGTGTCCTCTTCGCGGTCGCGAAGGCAGCGTCCTAAATAGGGGCCAATGAGGAAGCCTAGAGCGCTAACCTCAAGGCTCCTAAGATGGCGGCTCCGTTTTAGACAGCTAAAATTATCGAACTGTGCAAAAAGGCTTAAACAATACTCATGTGCAAATAGCAATGAACAGTTTCGTAGCAGCAGGTAAAATAATACAGTTTTTAAACAATTCTGTGTCTCGCTCATACGTCGCGCGTTCTCGCTGTGCACCCGGCTCAAGCCTCAGGTGTCCTCCTGTGATGCAATTAGGAAACTATAAGGAACAGCATGTAGCCGTATAGGGGTTATGTCTCAGCCATGTTTTGCTGGGAAATGTATGCGTGGGCCAATGTTTTTTGATGGACTGCCTACTTGCACTTCCATATCAACTGCAAAAGAACAATTGATGGACAGAATGCAGCACAATGTCATACATTCACCCCAGTACAGAGATCTGGGCCGAAATCCATTGTTTTTTTGCTCACCATGCCATTCCAGTTTGGACCCAGCCATATGCAAATCAGTCTTGACCCGGCGCCCAATGGGAACAGTCCAGCCCAAATTGTGTGTCTTTTGCTTTCTCGCTCTAAGTGCGCCAGGTATGCCCAGACGTGGGTCCTGGACTCACTGTGCCACTGGAATCAAGCTATCCTGGCTGAAGAGGGGTGAAACCCCGAAACCGGTCCTAGGATGCTTGTCTCCGGTCCAGGGAGGACCTGGCTTGGCAGTTCGGGCTGGACTGTTCCCATGAGGCACAGGGTCAAGACTGATTTGCGTATGGCCAGGTCTAAACTGGGGTGGCATGGTGAGCAAAAGAATGATGGATTTAACCCAGATCTCTTGACTGGGGGTGAATGTTTCGATTTGTTTTGCATTCTGTCCATCAATTGTGTGTCTTTTGCTTTCTCGCCCTAAGTGCGCCAGGTATGCCCAGACGTGGGTCCTGGGCTCACTGTGCCACTGGAATCAAGCTATCCTGGCTGAAGAGGGGTGAAACCCCGAAACCGATCCTAGGATGCTTGTTTCTGGTCCAGGGAGGACCTGGCTTGGCAGTTCGGGCTGGACTGTTCCCATGAGGCACAGGGTCAAGACTGATTTACATATGGCCAGGCCTAACCTGGGGTGGCACAGGTGAGCAAAAGAATGATGGATTTAACCCACATGTCTTGACTGGGGGTGAATGTTTTGATTTGTTCTGCATTCCGTCCATCAATTGTGTGTCTTTTGCTTTCATATCAACGAGCTGATTTATGCACACAGATTGGTTCTGAGTGAACCGCTTAGCTGGAGCAGAGATCGGGACAGCTTCTTCTCCTGCGCCCTGAGGAATGTCTTTACTTTCGTTTACAAACGGAAGGGGAAAGATCATCAGCTCTTCGCGTGCCGAGAAGCTCTAGGAATTTTAAGAATCCAGAGGGCGGGCTCCTTCAACATAGCCCTCCTAGGAGGGCCACGTGTAGAAGGACTGTTCAGTGTAGTTCCCTGAGAGGATCTCGGCTATTGGGGCAATGAAAAAACCACAGTTATTAGGGCAATAACACCATGAGAAATACAGTCCGACATGAAGCATTCAATAAGGCATCTGGCTGATTAGCAGCGAAGAAAGAGGAAGTGCTGTTCCTTAATGCCATTTATATGGGACATTACCTATGGTTGTTCTGTTGATTGTTGGAAAGACTCATGGGATTTGTAGTCTGAGTACAATGTTTGGTTAAGGCTGCTGAGTAATAAAATGAAATAGTTGAACATAATCTGAGCCTTCCGTCCTGAAATAGAATCCTCATTTTTAGGTGAAAGGGGAGTTAAGAGTCTAGTCTGCATCTGTAGGCGCCCAATCCAATTTTCTTCTATTGTTTTCCTCAATTACAATTTTGCGTAATTGCTTGTAATTTTGCTCACCCCTTGTACTCTGACTGAATGCCTTCCACGGGCAGGGGATCCTAGACCTCTAGAGAGCTCTCACATGTTTCATCCTTTTGAACAATTGTTGGGTCATGAGCTTTGATGTTAATGGACTCCGATTAGCTGTTGGGGCCGTAATGTGGTTCAAGTTATTGAAGCTATCCTGGTCCTTTGGACTAGTTGATCTTGTGGATGGAACAGAAGGTTCTGAGCAGGTCTAGCACTTTCAAAGATGGTATGCTGTGGTCACCTAAGATTCAGGGCATAATCTAGCCACTTGATATTGGAGTCTTTGCAGCCTGTGGATGAGCATCTTGGCGATCCCGTGTAGATTATTTTGCAATAATCGAAGGATCACTTGTTAAATCCCACAGATATACTAAGCCTAAAAATGTTACTGGAAAAATACACACATTGGAAGTGCGCATTTTTCTTTGAAATTAAACGCAACAAAAACAGAATTCCTCCTTGTCCACTCCAAAAATGTCTCGCGCCTTGTTTAAAATTTGCTAGAAACACGCAAACAACTTCATATTTCAAAGAACTTGTTTTTTTTTCTACAAATCACTTGGTTGTATCATTTGCCAGAAATTAACCATGACTTTTCTTTTATCTGCAATCAACAAAACCACCTGATACCGACTCTTTCTACTAAGAAAGCTGAAACTATTCCATGCCACCGTTGAAAAGGGACAAAAACTGAAAATGATATTAATCAACTTAACAACTTCACTCTTGGGTGCTTGCACACTTGGGGACTTCCTCAAGCAAGTTGACCTCTTTGTGCTGCGACGGTGGTGGTCGTCAGACCTTCAAATTAATGTTGCAGTTCTTCTCTTTTGAAAGTACCATTAACAGGAATTAATTCTTGGGAATTTATATACATGTTTTATACCTAAATCTGTACACGATTTTCAGTTTTGCTTATATTTTTGTAAAGTGCTGCACACCACTGAGCAGTGACCTCCAAGCACGTTGAACGAGAGATTGTAGTGGGGAGCAAAGTCTTGTCCCAATGTTGCAACAGAGAAGGACCTAATCGGGCAACTTGCCGCGAAGAATCATACTGGAGCAGCACACTGAAAAATCCAAGCGTCAGTAGGTGTTAAAACCTTGTAGTTGAAGAGTCCATGGGCCTGGGTAGGACTGGCAAGCCAGTCTTGGATATCTGACCACAAGACTTGGGAAGACCCGGCAGGTGTCATGTGTGGTGATGAGCAACGAAAAGCCGAGGAGAGATGAGTTGTAAGTATTTTCTGAATTTTAGGTAAAAGGGCAGAGAGTTCAAGATAGAAGAACCCTGGAAGTGGAAGGGCTGGCCACATCTTTCAGTGTCATTGCCGTTTGTTCTTTACTTTATTTCTATCTGGCTTTTTAATCAATATTAGTATAGTTACTCAAATATAGGACTTGATTGCCTCATCCTTGTTTCACATAGCGCCAAGACTCCTCCTGACATCGTTGCACGTTATAAGACTACTCATTCATTCATTCTTTTTCTATTGGCTTTAAAATATTTGTTTTCGTGTCACATTGAGACAAATTAGCTGACGTTCTAAAATCTACAATTGAGTAGATTTCAGGCCATCCCCTTGAAGAGGCCACTCTGCATTCGAGCTGAATGACCTGCTTCCTGCACCCTTGACCCCTTGAAAAAGGTAACATTCAGTCAGATGTTACTGCTCTCTGTACAGCTAAAGAGGTGAAACTGTAGGAAACGAGAAACAGTTTCTGGAGAAACCCTCATGTGGCAAACAATGAGCAAGGGGGCACAAAGGAGGTAAACAGGACAGAAGAGCAGGAAGGAGTCGCAGAATGCAAGAACCAGCTAAGAACCCAGAGATCGGTGACAAGCTTGAAACCGGAGACTGAAGCAAAGGTGTACAAGAGTCGTTCTTCCAGAGTATAGCCGAAAACAAAGGACAGGGCTTTAAGTGGGATGAAAAAAACTGGGGGGTGTCTCTCAAGGGGCGAGACCGGTGTAATTAAGGGCGTGGCTTTAAAACACTTAAGATAAAAATCTGTGCTTAGCATAGTGTGCCACCCGACTGGAATTTTTCTGATATATAATACAACAAGTAATATTACACCTACAACAAACAAGGACTGTTAGCTTTGCCAATGGTTGTCAGTTGCATAAGGTAAATAGGCAACAACTACAGCTTTGTTGTATATAACATTGAACTGCTTCCGTTCTGAAATGAGAAGACTGTGAAAGAACTACAGCGAGTCGCTTTGAAGTTACATCAAAGGCAGTAAAGGGTGGGACTGTTGCAGAGTTAAGGTTTTTAGGTCTCGCCTAGGTAGCGCACATGTGCTGCTCTAGGAGGGCCTTTAGCCATCGGTCTTCACTCTTCAAGCACTGCACTCGTGCTTGTGGCGGCATCCACCTTGCGGGAGCGAGCAGCGGCGTGCCACAAGCACGAGTGCGGTGCTTGAAAAGTGAAGACTGCTCTCCCAAGCGTGCGTGCGCAGCACTCGTGGGCTCATATTACCGCTGTCCATACGGATTCCGTATAGGCACTGTCATGTTTTGGTTATACCATTTGAATTAGGACATATGTAAAAGATTCTTTTTTTGCTTTCTCACAGTCTATATTTTACTCTACATTTTGACACTCATTATTGCAAAAATCCACGCGATTTCCGTTCGGCTTCAGCATCTACCGTATAGTACATAGGAACAAAGGTCCCAGTGGATAGTTGAATATACATAAAAAGAAACAATACTTATCAATAGAACGAATAGAAAGATGTCTTGTATTTAGTGTGCAGTGTTATTTAATCACACAGGACTCCTGATAATTCATACATTTTTTAACACAGTGTTAAAAAACAGTGCCCCAGGAGGGGAGAGGGAAGGTAGGAGTGTAGGTGATTGGTGTGAGGATAAGGAAGTGAATACACGTAAGTGTGACTCGTACAGTATAATATTTACACAAAAGGAAGACTCACAAATCCAAGTTATTCACACAATATTCATAATTCCGAAGGCCATGATCAAATAACAAAGAACACAGTGATTCATCGCTGTTGTAATAACTGGCTCATGTGTCTATAGAATTGTAGGTAAGTGAGCCCCTTATGCCGGGGTATTCCTCAGGACAGTGGTTGTGAGAAAGGGGGGGGCAGGGGTTGGTACCTGGGGAAAAGGATGAGACAATCATTTAGACCCAAGTTTTCCCAACGGGAAGATATAACAAGCATTGGTATAGCCAACAGGTCTCACCTTTGGGACCTTATAAGTGTTTAGCCATGCAACAGTTGCATAACTAAATACTTATAAGGTCCCAAAAGCTCGACCTATTGGCTATGCCAAGCGGCCGTGCGGCCGCGAAAGTGAAAGTAATCGCGGTAAAGCGCCCGCGCACATGCACTGTAGCTCTAGGCTGGCCTTGTAGCACTTTTTGGAGCCCTCTTAATAAGTCTCGCCAGACCAGCGCATGCGCTGGGTCAGGTGAGACCTAAAAATATATAAGGGTCAGGGACCACTACTTAACCCTGAGAAGGCCTTTGTTTCTATGTACTATTTGATACAACTATTCACTGGGGCCTTTGTTCCTATGTACTATTTGATACCCAGCTCCCAGTGACTATTTTTGGCTTTACCCTTCTATGTAACTTCAGCGTCTACCGAGCAGTTACATGTTTAATGCATTCTTGCTGCATGAAGATCCCAGAATAATGCAGAAAGTCTGTTAAAAGCATGTTTTCATTTAGCACTGTTCTGATACAGGACGTTTTTGGTGGCATCGGGTTGTTTACAGGAGCTCCAGGTGGAAAAGTCAATAATTGACTTTTGTTGGAACTCCTTCAGGTAAACGGGGCAATTGGTGCCGGGGCTCCCAATACCTGCCTCTCTTTTGTGTGCGGACATCAACGGGCTCGTTTTCTGCCCTGCCCTTTTGAGATGATGTGTACCCGGTGCCCAATTAGCTGGCTTTGGGAGCAATCCTTCCAGGGAAGTGTAAGCAGCTGGCTGGTATTGTGCATTTGCCGCTACTCCAAGAAAAACCTCTTGGCGAATGATTTCTAGGCTTGGAGCGAGCAGCGAAGCTAATAATACTGACTTTGTGGTTAGGGCGTACCTAGCTAAATTGTCTCATGGGGTTTAGAATAGATGTTGTTCGGAGCGTGTCAGCACTGGAGCGACGGGGAGTATTTAAATTCCTGAATGGCTGAGCGCAGTAAACGAGGTAAGTACGCATTTACAGCAGGGGCATACTTCAGTACTATATGATATGCGCGTGTTTCATTTGTCAGTAACACTTTGCTTAGCGCACTGTGCCATTGCTACTCTCTAGGTGCTGTGTGTTTGGGTTCCCGGCAGCCTTCAAACAAGGCACATGGAACATCCCCATCTAACAAATTGGCAACCTTATAAGCACAGTGCGTGGATTGAAACGTTTCCTGAGTACAGTCCTGGCAACACTGCTCTGTGGATGCCGTATTGGGGGGCGAGAGGGGCACACGTGCGGTGTTTATTCCTCCGCCGCCCACGTCCTGTTAAGGCTGTTGAGGTGGGGAAGTGGATCCGGTTTTCTGCAAAATGTGCATTTTGCCTCTAGGCAAACTGACACCACAGAAAGCTTCATTTGCATGCTGCCACTCGTTTATTTATTTTCTTGAGGAATAATGGGGGTTTCGAACTGTTTTGCCTAAGTGTTTGCATACAGCAGGGTTGCATTTTTATTACAACACAAATATTGGTTTCAGTCAAGTGCGAATGAGTGTGCTTCCAAACTTCTTTGCACCTGTATCCTTTAAATTCACGGCCATGAAATGTCCAACCGGTTCAACTAAACCTCTTCATTTCAATCAATGGCACTTGTATGACGGGCGGGTGCATCCGGCCTGTCCCTCGCCCTGTTCATCCGGTGCGCGCCACCGACTGTTGAGGCCTTGGCTGGTATTGGATGCTGCCGAGCCCTTGAAATGGCATATCATGCAGATCACATCAAGGTCTGTGGCAAGAAAACTCGAGATGTGACTTCCTTCCATGGCTGCAAGTGACCTTCTTCATTAGCACTCTAACCCTGAAAGCATTATTGCTATCCATTATTTGCAGCGGTGCCTGACAATTCTGGGCCTAATTATTGAAATCAGTTTAACTCTTGATGGCTGACCCTGCGAGGTCAAATCTGGCTACCATCTCTTTTACCAGAAGAGCCTGCCACCTGTCACTGACGAAACACTCTAGCTGCACTGAGAACTCCAATTAAATCTCTTTTGTTGTGAATTTTACTGCACAGCGTTAATAGAAGCAGTGCTTTTCCTGCAAACCATTTAAGGATATTTTTCGGTTTATCACTATCCCTGGCACGTTTTACAATAAGACACTGTTTTGCTTGTTTTTAGGTCTCGCATAGGCAGCGCGCATGCGCTGCTCTAGGAGGGCCTTTAGCCATCAGTCTTCACTTTTCAAGCACTGCACTCGTGCTTGTAGCGGCATCCAGCTTGCGGGAGCAAGCAGCGGCACGCCACAAGCATGAGTGCAGTGCTTGAAAAGTGAAGACTGCTCACCCAAGCGCGCGCGTGCACCACTCGCAGGCTCCATTTCCATTAAATACCCCGATTTTTATTAGCTTATTTTTCAGTGTTGCTAGAATCAACGTGTTTGAGGTTCAGAATGTGTTCTTCTCCACTTCGTCCATATTTGCACTTAGTCGTTTTCGAGTGAAATCTCTCCACAGAACCCTGACAGACGCCTGCTCTGACACCGCGTGAGAGTGACGGCTTCTCCTCCCCCCCCCTCCAACCTCTTCGGCTGGAAACTATCTAGCATTACACCGTGCCTTGCAAACTCGAGCACGGGGTGCGTTTTCATACCAGACAATGCACATGGAGCTGTTCTTCCCTGCTTCGCCGTTACCCTCTGGCTGCCCTTCACTCCATCCCCATTACTGCAGACCAACCACCAGAATAATGCGGGCATTGCCGTGGGCCCACAAACAGCCTGCCCTCTGGCACTACCTTGCCCACAGTCGTCTACCGCCCCACTGAAAGGGGACTAGCTCATTTCGCTTTAAAGGGGCCACAGAAGAAAGACTTCTTGCAGCTAACTCTCATACCCAGAGCATCAACACGGACGGGGACTCCCGACGACCCCTTGTTATAATGTCTCCTTAGTTATTGAGCCATCACCCACTTGCTGGCTGGCTGGCCTCTTTCAAGAAGTTTTTCGGTCTGGCTTTTAAAAACACTGCACAGACAACCGTTGGTAGTCGGATAGAGACCATTTGAATAAACATTGGCGGCGTGGACTATCAATAGAAAGCTAATGACTTTACGTGCAGCCGAGCAGTGAGATGTGCTGCGCAGTCTCCGTCTCGCGCGTCTCTAACTGACCCCCTGCCCCAAAATGTCTTTTAATTCACCCTTCATTGCCCACCTCTCGTTCCTTCCTGGCCCCACCTCCTGAGTCCTATCTTCCTCAACCCGCCTGTTCCTTATCCAGCCCCATATATTTCCTCTCTCTCCCCATGCTCTCTTCATGCTTTATATTAATTCCCTTCCCACCAGTGGCACTCTCCCCCATACTCTTTTCCTCTCATTCACAGCATATCTCCCTCTTCAACCCGCCCTCCTTCCCGTCAGTGGCATCCTGTCCCCTCCTTACCACATATCCATCCCTTCACCTCTCTTTCGCCTTAGCCCGCTCCCTGCCCTCAGTAGAATCCTTTCTTCCTCCTCATGACAACTTCTTTCCTCCTACTCTTCATCTCTCTCCCTCTTCATCCCGCCCCTTCCCTACAGTTACTCCTCTCTCCCTCTCTGTCACATCTTCCCTCCCAGACCAGTCTGCCTCTCTCCCTCCTGATCTCACACCCCTTCACTCCCTGTCTCCGTGCACTACGATAAAAAACAAGCATTGGCATAGCCAATAGGTCTCGCTTTTGGGACCTTATAAGTATTTAGTTATGCAGCACAATATCCTTGGTGCAACAACATTAACTGTTGCATGCTTAAACACTTATAAGGTACCAAAGGCGAGACCTATGCCAATGCTTGTTTTTCAACTTGATGGTGAGTGCAAAAATGGAGAGCCCTATAGGGACCCGTCGCAGCACCTGCTTTTTAGAACTGCTGGTGCTCAGCACCGGCAGGACCCGGACCACTTACAGCCCTGGAGCAGGATATGTGGAAACCTGCTCACATGTTCTCATGTCCAGTGCTTTCCTGCTTGTGATGCCCTGCTATATCGCCCCAGTATGTTGTGATACAGAAACTGTGCCATAGCGACCACATTATGGCTATTCAGCATCCTGGCGTGGAGTTACTTTGATATACTGAGTCTGCAACTCATCTGCAATGAAGCTCCGAGAACAGAAACCCATTACACAGTAAGACCATTAAGAAGCAGTGTGCTCAAGGGACAGGTATATACTAAGTGAATCATGAAAAAACATTTTTAGTTAATATTTAAGTCTCTCATGCATGCTGGTTGTACCCAACTGACACTAGACCATATCAACTCATTTATGTTGTTTGCATGCGTGTCCCTGTTTATTACATGATGCACTCACCTCCCACCTTGATATGTAACCACGCACTTATTGCTACTATACTGATTATAAATGTATAAATGGATAAATAAAGTTAAAAAAAGCAGCAGTGTGCTCCGTACCTCAGTACACCAGGCAGGGCCATAAGCACCGATGGTTGTGATGAACTCTAGGGCTCGATAGTGGCACATGTACGAAGAGGCTGTATCAGTTGTCGAAGCAAGGCTAAAGAATCATTGTAGTATTCAGATCTGGCCTCCTGTAAAAGGAGCGAGCTCTCTTTCTCAGTTCTAAATGGAAATTCGCGGTTGAAATGACCAGGTTTGTGCTGGTCCAGGGCCGGACCGGCAAACCAAAAGCAGCCCTGGCAAAAATGCTGAATCCAACCCACTCCCTTTGCCTCCTCGCTCTGTCGCTCTCTTTTCATCCATCCATCCAGGGCTGGACTGGGAAACAAAACCGGCCCTGGCAAAGTGCTCGGCTGGCCCCCCGGGGGGTTGGGAGTGCGGCTGAGCCGTTTGCCAGGGCCGGTTTGGGCCGATATTGCTACAGGGACCGATATTGCAGCTGTGCTGCAAAAACGGCCCCCGCCCTGGCAGCCCACCGGGGAAATGCCCGGCGCCCGCTAGGGCCAGTCCGGCCCTGCATCCATTCAGTCTCTCTCTCCTTTCATCCTTTGCCTCTCTCCCTCTCTACCAAGCCTCCACGTGCACAGTGCAGTTAACCTCAGGGAGCTGGACAAAGTGACAGACCAACACAAAAAGATGATGGACGGAATGCTGAACATTGTCAAACATTCACCCCCAGTCGCAGATCTGGGTTTCATTCACAATTTTTTTGCTCACCACACCAGGCCAGTTTAGGCTAAGCCATATGCAAATCAGTCTTGACCCTGCTCCTCATGGAAACAGTCCAGCCCAAACTGCCAGGCCAGGTCCTCCCTGGACCAGAAACAAGCATCCTGGAACAGGTTTCGGGGTATCACACCTCATTAGCCAGGCTAGCTTGAATACAATGGCACAGTGAGCACGGGACCCATGTCTGGGCATACCCTTCCCACTTGGGGCGACTCTAGCAGCATAGCTTGAACCCAAAGTAACAAAGGCAACTCGAGCGGCTTCAAGGTTTCAAAACCGGCCTCCCATGGCTCTAGCCCACTGGGGAAATGCCCAGTGGAATAAAAGGCCTGTCGGACCCTGTGCTTGGAGTTCCTGGAGTGAAACATGGGAGAGGAGAGGATGTGGCTATGCCAGAGCTGCCGGTTTTTGGAACTGGGGAACCTGGTTCAAGTCTAGCTGTGTACTCAACATCCTGTGATTCTGGGCAAATCACCTGTGCCTACAAAAAATATATATATGGGTGGAGTTCGAGCTATATAAAAACTGCAACAAAAAAGATCACATTCTCATAAAACATCACCAGTGATTGGCTGTAGTATTTCTGGAAGCAGAGGTAAAGACAAAGAACCCACAAACAGGGGCTAACACAGACACCTGAGGTGCATGGGCCCCAACTCTAAAGGGGCCCACCTTCCCTTGAGGGGTTGTGAGCTATGGGAGACTAAAGGCGCTCTCTTCCCGTTTTGCATGGGGTCCCCATCATTTTGCGTTAGGCCACTGCTCAGGGGAAACATTCCTGCGCACAAAGAAGTCGGGCTGTGTGTGGGGGCCGGCGGGGGAGGTGGTGGGTGGGGAAGGGTGATAATCTGCCAGGGGATAACAGGGGACGGGCTGCCAGTTTGCCCTCTGCTTTCTGAGCCCCGGACTGCCTCAATTTGTTGCCGGCATTGGCCGCAATCCTGGCTCTTTTCTTCGCCTGTTATCGGCGGCTCTGAAGGTTAATTTGCGTTTGGAGGTCCGTGTGCAGATCACAGCCGCTGATGTTCCGCCATCTCCAATATGGTTTTTTCTCTCCTCTTCTTACAGCTGACTGAGCCGGGGACCTTATCGCTCGCGTTTGGCCTTTTTTAATCACAGCGAGGAAAACAAATTAAAGTCACTCTCGCCGGCTATTCTGCTCTGTTCGGTGTCAAAATGCGCGCGCTTCTCGTGTCGCAAGATGGAACTACAATGGACTTTGTCTTCTTTATCAGCATACTACATGCACCACCCGTGGGCGCAGATCTGTGGGCCTCGGTGCCCCTAGGATTGCAGACAGTGGCACGGTAAGACGCCAGGGGCCCCGATGTGTGCCAGAGGAACTGTCACCGTGCCATGGCATAGGGTGACCACTTCTCCATTCCCAAACTGCTTTTACGCATTATGAGCCAAGACTGCAACTCCCAGAATGCAATAAAAGGAAAGTCCGGGACTGGAAAAGGGGTTGTCCTGGTGACATGAACCCACAGGTCACCCCATCCTGCACTGCATCAATAATTGGGCAGCAGTGGGCTTCTCACCTCTCAAACCCTGGGCCATGGTACCACTTCTGCATAGCTGATCTTGTACCCTGCAGCAGACTAGGACAGCCTTATTACAGACCCCTATATCAATTACTCATGTTCAATTTGACACACTTTGATTTTTGTTTAACGTACTCCACGATGGTGCAAAACAGTTGTATGCGTTTCTGTTTTACGCGAGAGCCATTACATATCGACCAAAATACCGCCCGTCAGTCCGGTCTGCACCCTCGCTGTAGCACCGATCATGCACACTTTCAAGTCGCTGATAACATTCTACAAAACACGGACAAAGGCCGCCGCTGCCTTCAAATCCATATTCATCTCTTGTAGGCCCTTTACGCCGCCAACCACCAAGTAAATAGACCCTTTACGCCGCCAACCACCAAGTAACACCTGATATTATCTGTGCCGGTGTTAGGCAAGTCGAGGCAATGCGCTTTCTGATGAAAATATCATTTATTTTAAACGAAAACGTAGAAAAGCAGACATTTTAATTCACGTGAAAGGCAGCTGATTGCCGTCAGCACAAGCCTGTGAAGGGAACACTTGTGACATGACAGGCCCTCCAGTGTGTATTGTCACTAGGGCCAGGGCACGTGCAGAAGGGGCGTCCGTCGCAACAGAGAGAAAAGGAGCGACCACTGCTGGTGAGCAATGTCGGGTAAAGTGGGATATACTTTCTGGTTAATCGCAGGGTCATTTGTGAGATTAAATAGCCGGGTTTCCTCAAGAAATTGGATTAAACCTGTGTCTTTTCCGCTGTCCCCTGTTAAACTGAATCACATGGCATCACCCATAGAAAGGTCTCGATTGTGACGTGTCCATGGTATAAAAGGCTGGTAACCAGGCAGCTGTAGCATTCTCCCCACGGACACTGGACGGGGAGGACCGCTGCTACCTGGCACTAGGAGCAGGGGACAGTGAAGCCTGGGACAGTGAGGATAATGCTGCAGGGGCTGAGCAGGCTCGATAAAGGAAGGGGGCAGGGGTGGGTCAAAGGGGACAAGGTGAGTAAATAAAGAAAACGAAAAGTGAACTGAAAACTGTACTTGAAACCAAACTGAACACTTGAAATTCCAATTCCATTCCCTCATCATCTATTCTCTTCTATTCCTATCCCTTGCTTCCCCTTCTATCCTTTTCAATCAACTTCCTTGCCCTTTACCTTCCCGCCCCACCTCCCTTTCCTTGGGAACCACCTTCACTTCCCTTTACTTTCTCCAGCTCTCCTTTTCTTTTCCCTTTTTTTCGTCCTTCCTTATCTCTACACTCACCCCTCCCCTCCTCTCCCATCTCTTCTTCTGCTTCCTTTCCTTTCCCTTCTCTCTCCTCTTCCTTTCATAACCTCCTCTCTTCCTGTCTTTCTTCCTTTCCTTTCCCTTTCTTTTCTCTTCCTTTCTTCTCTACATCTTCTTCGCCCCTTCTCATTTCACTTCTCTGTTTCCCTCCATTCATCTCTTCCATACCTCTTCTGTCCCCTTTCCATTTCCTTTCTCTTCCTTCACTTTCTTTCTTTCATATCTCTCTTCTTCCTCCCCTTTCTCTTTCACTCTATTCCTTACTTCCCTACCTCGTCTATCCTCTCCCCTTCACCCCCTTCCTTTGCTTATCCTACCCCCTTTATTGCTCTTCCCTTTCCCTTCTCTTGTTTCTCTTCCCTCCTATTTCCCTTCCCACATCTTCCCTATCTCACCAGCCCTCTCCTCTACTCTTCATTCCTCTTCTCTCGCACCTTCCCTATTTCTCCCACCCATGCTTCCTTTCTTTCCATTTATTTCTTCCCTACCTCTTCTATCCTCTGTCCTCCTCTCCCCTCCCCTCCTCATTTCCAGTTTCCTTTCCCTTCCCTTTCGTTTCTTATCTTTTCCTTTCCTTCCCTTTCCGTTCCCTTCCCGTCCATTCCCTTCCTCTCTTCCATGTCTCTCTTCTCCCCTCCTTTCCCATTCCTTATCCCATCCCTCCCTCCCTTTCTTCTCTTCCCTTCACTCCCCCTTTCTTTCCTATGCCACATGCCCTCTCCTTTACCCTTCATTCCATCCCCTCTGCCCTTTCCTTCCCTATCTCACCAGCCCTCTCGTATACTCTTCATTCCCCAACTCTTGCCCTTTCCTTCCCATCTCTCCCATCCCCTTCCTTCCCTCTGTTCATTTCTTCCCTTTCTTTTCCTTTCCTTTCCTTTACCTTCCATTCCATTCCATTTCCTTTCTCTTCCACTCCCTTACCTTTCCTTTTTTATTCCCTTCCCCTCTTCCCAAACTCTCATCTCCCCCATTAGTTTTCACTAATTCCTTTCTTCCCAACCTTGTCTAGCCGCTCACCTTCATCCCTCCTCATCCGCTCCGTAACCCATCTCATCTCATCCCTATTTCTCCCTTTTCTCCCTTTTCCATTCGATTCCCTCCCCTTCCTTCCCTATCACCTGTACCCTTCATTCCCCTTCCATCTCTTCCTCTTTCATTCCCTATTTTCATTTTCCTCTCTCTTTTCCTTTCCCATTTACTTCCCTTCCTTTTCTGTTCCCTTCCTTTTCTGCCCCTTCCCTTCATTTTCTATTCCCTTCCTTTCCCTTCACGCCCTTGCTTCCCTATCTCTCCTCTCCTCTCCCCTTCCCTCAATTCCTTTCTTCCCTACCTCTTGTATCCTCTCCTATCTTTCCTCTTCCCATCTCTTTCAACTTCTCTTTTCCCCTTCTCTCCCTGCCCTGTCTTTTCTTTCCCCCACTTCTCTATCTCTCCCCTTTCCCCTTCCTTCTGTATTCCTCCCATTCCTTTAATTTATTTTCCTTCTCTCCACTTCCTCCCATTCCTTTCCCTGCACTTCCCCCTTCCTTTATATCACTTCCCTTTTCCCTCCCCTTTCCCTTCTACTTCTCTCCCCATCTTTCCCTATTTCACATGCCCTGTTCTCTAACCTACATACCCCTTCACTCCCTCCACCTTCCTTCCTTATTTCACCTGCCCTTTCCTCTCCTCTCCCGTTCCTTTCTCTTTACCTCTACTCCTTCCCGTATCTTCCTTTTCTGTTCCCTTCATGTTCTCTTTCCTTCCTTTTCCCTTCTGTTTCCATTCCCTTTCCCCTTCTTATTCCCCATTCCCTTTCCTTTTCCCATTCCATTCTCTTACCTCTTCGATTCCATTCTCTTTCCTTTCATGCCCTTCCATATCTCTCCTCTCCCCTTCTCCTTTCCTTTTCCCTCCATTCCTTTTTTCCTACCTCTTGTATCTTCTCCAATTAATTCCCCTGCCCCTACCCATTCACTCATCTATTCTTTCTCTCCCTTCACTTCTTTTTTTAACTTCTCTATCTCTCCCCTTCTTCTCCTTCCTATCTGTATCCCTCCACTTCTTCCCATTACTTTCCTTTTCTCTCCACTTCCTCCCCTTCAGTTCCTCATCTCTCCCTTTCCTTCCCTTCCGTTTCCTTCCTGTCCCACTCTCATCCCTTTCCATTTCCTTCCCTTCACATTTCAACTTGATTATCTTTCCTCTTCTCTCCTTTCCCCTTCTCTCCCGTTCTTTCCCTCCATTCCTTTCTGCCTTACTTCTTGTATCCTATCCTGCCATTCTAATCCTTTCCCCTTCACTCTCCTCTCTTCCCGTTCTCTCCCTTCCCTTTTTCCTTACTCCCCTCTCTCTCTTCCCCCTCTTATGTGAATCTGGCCACTTCCCCCCTCTCCTTTCCTCTCCACTTCATCCCCTTTCTTTCCTTATCCCTCTACTTCTTCTACTTTCTTTTCTTTTGCCTCCATGTCCTCCCCTTCCTCTTCTTATCTCTCCAATTCCCTTTCAACACCTTATTTCCTTTCCCCTCTTCCTTTCCTTTCCCTTCCCCTTGTCCTTTCCTTTCCGTTCCCTTCCCCTTTCCATTCTCTTCTCGCTCCCTTTTCATTTCTTTATCTCTTCCTTTCTATTCCAGTCATTCCACCTTTCCATTCCATTCCCACCTTTCCATTCCATTTCTGCTTAATTTCTATTCACTCTTTCCATTCCCTCCCTCTTCTCTAGCTTTCCAACTCCTTCCCTTCCCTCCCATCCCTCCCCTTCTTATCCTACCTTTCCCTTTCTCTTCTCTATTACTTTCCTATCTGTCCTCTTCTGTGCTCTCACCATACTCCCTTTCCCCTTCCTCTTCCCTTTCCCTCAATTCCTTTCTCCCCTACACCTTGTATGCCCATCCATTGCCTGCCCTTTATTTCCCTTCTTTTCCCTTTGTTTTCCTTTGTATCCCTTACCTTCATTTCCTGTTCCCTTCCTCTTTTCCTCTCCCCTTCATTTCCCTTTGTTTCCCCTCCTCTTCCTTTCCCTTAGTTTAATCTCCCCTTTCATTTGTTTTCCCTTCCCTTCCTCTTGTCTCTTTTCTCCTTCCTTTCCCTTCGTCTCCTCTCCCCTTAACTCCCTCCTCACACATTCCTTTCCCTTCGTCTCTCTCCCCTTACCTCCTCTTCTCACACATTCCTTTCTCTTCCTTGCCCTATCCTTTCCACGTCGTCTCCTCTCCCCTTACCTACTCCCTACACTTTCCTTCCTCTTACCCTACCCTTCCCCTATCCCTTTCCTTCCCCCTCCCCTTTCCCCCTTCCTTCTCCCTCCTACCCTGTGTTCTACTTTTTATTTCCCTTTCCTTCTTTTTCCTTCCCTATATCTCCACTCCCCTCCCCTCCCATTCCATTTCCTCTTCCCTTTCTCCTTCCTCCTTCCCTTTTCCCTCCCCTTCCTTCCCTTCCCCTCTAACTTCCCCTCACTTCCCTTCCCCTCCCTTCTAACTTTCCATCCCCTCCCCTTCGCTTACAGTTCTATCCTCTTCCCCACTTCCCTATCTCTACTTTTCTCTGCTCTCCCCTTTCCCCTTCCTTTCCCTTTGTTGTTTCTCATTTCTCCCTTCCCCCTAGCTTCCTTAATTCCCTATATCTCCTTTTCCCTTCTCCTCCCTTGTTTCCTCTCCCCTTTCCTTCCCTCCCCTTTGTCTCCTCTCCTCTTCCCCTCTCTCACTCCTTTCCCCTCTCTCACTCCTTTCCCCTCCCCTTCACATTCCTGTCCCTTCACATTCCTGTCCCCCATATCCTCTAACTTTCCAACCCCTTCCATCCCGCCCTTCCCTCTCCTCCCCAGCCCTCTCCTCCCCTTTCTCTTCCGTACTTCCCTTTCTCTCCTCTTCCGTACTTCGCTATCTCTCCTCTTCTCTGCTCTCCCCTTCTCCCCTTCCCTTTCCTTCATCCTTTTGCATCTTTTCCCTTCCCCCTCTCTTCCTTGCTTCCCTATCTCTCCTATTCTCCTCTCCCCTTCTCTTCTTCCCCTTGTTTCCTCTCCTTTCCCTCATCCTTTCAATTCCCTTTCCTCTTCCTTTCCAATCCCTTCTCTCTTCCATTCTATTCCATCCTTCTTTCCATTCTATTCCATCCTTCTCTTCTAACTTTCCAATCCCTTCCCTCCCACTTCCTCTCCTCTCCTCCTCTCCTCTCCCATTCACCCCCTTACCTGGTTCTTTTCCTTTTGTATCCCTCCTGCCCTATACCATTTCCCTTTCCTTCCCTTTTCTTCCTTTCATTTCTCTTCCTTCCCTACCTCTTCCCTTCCTTCCCTTCCTTCCACGTCCTCTTATTCCTTTCCATATCTCTGCACTTCCTTTACTTTCTTCCCTTATCTCTTCACTTCCCTTCCACCCCTCCTCTCACTCCCTTTCTCTCCACTCCTCTTTTTCCCTGCCCCTCCTTCCTTTCCATTCCATTCTCCCTTCCATTTCAATTCCCTTCGCTCCTCCTATCCATTCCCTCTTCCTTTCCATTCCATACCTCCCACTCTAACTTTCCAACCTCTCCCCTCACCACCCTTCCCTACCCTGATTCTTCTCTTTTTTTACTTCTCCATATCTCTTCTCTCCCCTTCCTTTCCCTTCGTCCTTTCTTGTCACTCCCTTCCTTTCTCTTCCTTACTTCCTTGTCTCGCCTCTCCCCTACGTTCCCCTCCTCCCCCTCCCTACTCTCCATTTTCTGCCCTTTCATAATTCATTCCATCCTCTTCCCTATCTCTCCGCTCCCCCTTCTCTTTCCCTTCCCCATAGCTCCTCTCCACTCCCATCCCTTTCTTCCCCTTCGACTCTACTCTTCTCCCTTTCCATTTCCCTCTATTCCTTTCTTCCCTATCGCTTGTATCCTCTTCCATTCAATCCCTTCCTTCCTTTTCATCCCCCTTCTCTCCATCTCCTCTACCATCCTCTTGCCTTCCTTCCCTTACCCTGTACTCCCATCTCTTCTACCTTTCTAAACCTTTCCATTCTCTTCCGTCTTCCTTTCCATCCCCTTTCCTCGTCCTTTCCATTCCCTTCCGTCTTCCTTTCCATCCCCTTTCCTCTTCCTTTCCCTTCCGTCATCCTTTACATTCCTTTCCTGTCCTTTGCATTCCTTTCCTCGTCCTTTCCAGTCCCTTTCCTCGTCCTTTACATTCCCTTCCGTCTTCCTTTCCATTCATTTCCATCTGTCTTTACATTCCCTTTTGTCTTCTTTTCCCTTACTTTTCCTTCTCCTTACCTTCCTCTTGCCTCTTCTCCTCTTCTCCTCTTCACCTCATCTCTTCTCCCCTTCCCTTCATCTCTTCTCCCCTTCCCTCTCCTCCCACATTTCCTCCCGTTCCTCTCCTCTCATACCTTTCCACTCCTCGATCCTTTTTCTTCCCTTCCCCGCCTCGCCCTTCCTCTCTCTCCTTTCCCTTCCCTCCGATTACCCTCTCATTTCCTCCCTTTTTTCCCTAGCTCTTCTGCACGCTCTTCTACTCTATATTTCTCATCCCTCCCTTTTCCTCTTCCTTCCACCTCTTGTCTCTCCCCTTTCACTTCTCCCCTTCTGTCCCTTTCCCTTTACCCTTCCCTAGCTCTCCTCGTGTCTTATCCTGTCCTCTCCTCTCCTCTCCTCTCCTCTCACACCCTCCAGGTTTGTATTTCAGATTCAACCCCAGAGGGAATAACCCCAAGCCTAGGGGATAGGGCCCTTATTGTAGAAGTGTTCGATATTTTTTCGGAGTGTTAGGAAATTGGGTTTCTTGGTTTTTTTTTTTTTACTAACTTTAGTGCACCCCACTTTTTTCAATTTCCATTCTTTATCTCCTGTTTGTATGTGGTAACCTTGCTGCTCAAATTCAGAGCATTTACTCAGAGGGTAACCTCAATGTTGAGTGCTACATAGAAATGGGCACTAGGCACATTTACTCGGTTGGCCTACGCGTGTATTCTTGTCGGTGTGTCTCTCTTGCCCATTGCCCCCTCACGCCCCCACACACAATCCCACCCTTCCAGGATAGTCGAGAGTGTCCACATTCTTACTGTGTGTCTGCAGGGATGTCCTGGGTTTGTAGAAAGCCCCCCTTTCCCCTACGTGAGTGTCCTTCCCTTTAATCATATAAAGACTGGCAGAACAGAAGACACCCCATCCCCGCCGGAAGAATAAGACCGAATACGTGCTGGTACCTTGAAGTGATGGCAGTTAATTTATTTTAATTTATTTATACAGAGTTTTATATAGCGGGAACACGACCCAAGGGTGTCAGAGTGCTATACAATACAAGAGAAACATCATTGTACAAAATTGTTAACACAGATTCTGTTATACATATTTCTCTACAATTTTCACATTTGTCAAGTTCATATGCGTTGAGTCAAATTGTGGTACCTCCCATTCCTCAAACCCAAATCCTGGCATCCGAATCCTGGAACCCTGCACCTCTGGACCACCACCACCTCTCTCCTAGAATTCCGGAAGGCATTCAAGACCTGGCTGTTCAACTAATTCCACCTGCCTCAGCAAGACCCTCAGCACCTGGATACCCTTGCGGGTGATTAGCCGCGCTTTACAAATCCTACTTGACTTTGTGAATTGTGAATACTTACGTCCACTTGGATTTATAGTACCTACCTATCTGAAGAAATCTTATTCACCAGATACCTTTTTTCAGCCCTGATCGAGTAATTGGGATCCATCCATTTGTCGAAACTTGTCTTGGCTAGAACAAGATAACTTGAAATCACTGAAATAATGAAGAGGTCTAAATTTGATGAACTAAGAAAAATATTTGGATCCTTATTAGGTGTGCTTGTGAGGAGTATTTACAAGCGCTGTTATGTGGTTCAGAATTTTAACTTGGAGCATCGGGTCTGTAAAGATCAAATCGACACCCAAGTACAACCTCCTGTGTGTATGGTTTAGCGAGTCCTCTAGACCATCAGCCCACCTAGCCGTCCTGAAAAAGCGGGCAGGAGCTATAACCTACAGCCTGACCCATCTCAATCAGACCATGAGCAGCCCCCTCAGCCGAGCCCATATTAAAGGTGATAAAAGCCACCCTTCTTCCGCCCTAAGCTACGGGCACCAGGCCTTCCACGAGGCGTGTGCGGCTAGTCTAGACACCGCCCAAAGCATGATTTACAAACACATTTTTTGACTCTCCAAATATACACGCAGGGCAAGATTACGACTTGAGCTGGGCCACTCACGACACTCTCTTTGATGTGAGGCAGATGCCCTGAAATACTACATTAGGGTACTAAAAGCCCCAGACAACACCCTCAAAGCTCGCCTAAAAGAAACCTTTGTGAGTCCCGGGAACTCATGGAACCGACAAATCAAAAAGGCTATAAGATCTCTACAAATTGACTAATCCGGGCTAAAATCGGACTCCTTTCCTTATGCAGTCTGGAAAAGGGCCATAAACAAGCAGATGAGGCAAATTTCGTACCAGCTGGACTTCTGGACATTAAAATCGTCAATTATTCTGCTTGTTCTGAATGACTCTTATCTCCCAGGGTTACCGCAACCATACTTCTCAGACAGCTTAAACCCACTGGCTCACAGGAATATTATGTTTGTGCGACTCCTAGGCCTGCGAACCATCGATTTTAACCAGTGGGCCCCACGTGGAGAGGAGGGAGCCTGCATAATATGCAACTATATGTCCAAATCATGGCTCCACCATTTGTACTGCTGTCCTCCTTCTGACGCCCCCACGAGATCTCTTCTGAAGTCATTATACCTAAAAGATGGCATCTACATTTGCTTGGAGACATCAGCACTTTGTTTTACACGAACAGACACTCAAACGCTTGCAAGGTGCGCCAAATATGTGAGAATCCTGGAAGACTTACTTTTCCCTCATCCAGTTCTTCCGAAATTGGGTTCCGTTCCTCAAAAACATATAATTGATTACTTTATGGAATGCCCCAGAGTTTTATCATCTCGCGAAGTCACTTTGCACGACTTGACTCCAATTTTAATGTTTTTATTCTTAGCAGGGCCACTGTGCAAGAATGCCTTTTATGAAAAATTATTTTACCTAAAATGTAATGTCTTGTATGACTACTGCTCCCAAGGATGTATTGAAAGGCACTACCATTGCAATGGTTTTTAATTAACTGTGCATACAATTTAATTAATAAATAAAAATAAATATGGTTCAGACAAGCTGGTTTCCTGTTTTTTAACGGTGAAAAATGAGAAAGGGAACAGTGCAATCAGCATGCATACTATGCAATTGAATAGTTTTTCCTAACAGTGGGTGAAAACTTGATGATAACTTCCAGAGTTCAGCTATCTGCTCTGCTTTTTAGGTCTCTCCTGACCCAGCGCATGCGCTGGTCTGGCGAGACTTATTGAGAGGGCTCCAACAAGTGCTACCAGGCCAGCCTGGAGCTACAGTGCATGTGCGCGGGCGCGCGCGCGCCGCGCTTTACCGCGATTACTTTCACTTTAGCTGCCGCTTTGATGTTTGATCGCGATCACTTTTACTTTCGCGGCCACACGGCCGCTTTGCATAGCCAATAGGTCTCGCTTTTGGGACCTTATAAGTATTTAGTTATGCAACTGTTGCATGGCTAAACACTTATAAGGTCCCAAAGGCGAGACCTATTGGCTATGCCACTGCTTGTTTTCTAAAGGGATAAGAAAATCATCTGCGGCAAATACGAGCTCCTTGAACAACACAGCATGACTACTTCTTTCTCATATGTTGGTGTCACTCTAAGGACAATTAATATGATGTAAGGCACAGAGGTTAACCATCGATGTATGATTGCCATGCGTTGTTTTGTAAAATAATAAAAACAGATTAAAAAAAAAAATGTTGGTGTCACTCTACTCTGTACTGAATGTTCTGCTTAACATATATTGTTAACAAAAAATGGTACCTTCACCGAAGATTACTTACACGTGGAATTTTCCTTCACGTTCCAACCGTCACATAGAAAGCTATTTGTGCACATACTTCAATACACAGAACATTGCATGCTCAACATGAAAGATGAGTTCCAAACGGGTACCTGTGTGTTTTTTTCCCTTAAATATTACTTGTACTGAAAGTTCAATTGCTTCTGTGAACCCAAAAACCCCACGAACTCCAGAGAAGTGCGCTCCGGATAATGCAGAAGCTTAGGAAATGCTGTGCAGGTGGAAGACTATGGTTTTAAATACTCAGAAATAGATGAGGTGGCATACTAGGTCCCACATGGCTGCCCCACTCATAGTAGTTTCATTTACATGTCCTGCAACCGCATCTTTATCAAGATGGCCTCTCTTTAGTGCTCCTTCCTTGGACTGGCAAAGGGGGACGTTGAGGTGTGCACACAGATACCAATTTGGAGTCACAATAAGTAACTTCACAGGCTCTACTCAATTACGTGTGTGCAGTATACTGTTCATGTTTCTACTGTGCTATTTGTGAGGGATAAAGCGTCCAGCAGATTTCTCACCATATAGATGATCTCTCCCAGCTTCGTGCTGGTGGCTGTCCAGCTTCGCCAGGTGACTTCTTGCAACTCCAGCTGTGACGCCGCCTCCAGATGTAAGGACACTGGAGTATATTGGGTGCAAACCAGCAAGCTGTATCAGTTCCTGTTTTAAGAAGCCTTATCAACGCGGGCCTGAAGCTCTTTGTGCATCACTGAAAGAAATCCTCAGCATTTCCACAGCGACAAAGCCACATTTCTGCTCCAAAGTCTTCAAGTTTCAAACCTTATTGAGGATGACACAATAAGATGTACCTTTCAGATCCACATGACTAGTTTATGTGGTGTCTTGCGTTGAAAAATGACACGGTCTGCAGTTCTTGTGTCTCGATATACTGGAAGGTGAACAGAGCGATGAAGACCAAAATGTTTCTGGCTGTGGACCTCAGGAAGATGTATGTGTTCTTCTTCATGCTGGTAAATCACATTTAAATTAACAGTTTCTCACCAAGATCTTCAAGGGGAAAACAAAAAATTTTTTGCAGGAAGAAGTCCTCTTCTTCCTCAAACAAACTATGCAGCTCCAGGCACCGTCCGGAGTCTTGAAGCAGTTCCCATCACACAACTTGTCCTCCTCGTACGAGATTCTGAGACTAACTGAGATGAGGCTGACCCCACACAGGTTGATGCCTTCCGGCTTGCTAAGCTAGATCTGTTTAGTATGGTTTCTGGTCCTGTGGCTTGGCGTCTTCGACTGCTCCAACCTCAAAGACTCCTGATAGCAAGCATCGACAGACTCCAGCCCTGAAAATAAATGCAGCCTGCCAAGGTGCTGTCCCCCATTTGGTTGGAGTCTTCATCGGGGCAGACAGAGCACACTACACTGCTGCTCTTGAAGATGTTAAAGTGGGTGTGGCAAGTGAAACAAGGTATATCTTAATGATCTTCTCTTAGCAGAGCGCCTCCCAAAGGCTTGGAGATTTGCCCAAAAGTAGGCAGATTTTCAGCTCTGACGCCAACTCTCTTGCAATGCTTCTTAAAGATTATGATGGCCTGATTTAGAGCTTGGCGGGCGGGTTACTCCGTCACAAATGTGATGCACATTCTGACTGCCGCATTACAAGTGCATTATATCCTGTGGCACTTGTAATAAAGCGGACTTGACATCTATCACATTTATGATGGAGTACCAGTTCGCAGACTCTAAATCAAGTCCTATGATTGTATCGAATGATGATTTGATATCAGGTAATTTAATTATGTTGTCTTACATCTGGACTTAAAAAATGCAAGTGCTCTGGAATTTTCACCAGAAGGGGGCATACTGTATCTTTCTTGCCCCGCTTAAAAGGGAGTGTTCTCATTTACAACTGTGATGTGTGTAAAGCAGCCGAAGCCTTGGAACTGACTTTGTCCTCTGCGGAGAAAAGGTCTAACATTTTGACTGAGGTCCTGCAACACTCCTCTTTAGTGGAGGAGCCCTTGCTTCCATTCGCTGAAGCCCAGTTAAATTCTATCATGGCTGAATGTGAGAAACACTTGTGGCCCAGCAGTTCACTGACCGATAGCAAGACACTATAGGCCTGCTATGGGTGACCCCCTATTTTTGTTCCCTCGTCCTTCACAAGAAAGTTTGGTTGTCAAGACATCTTCCTTGAAGCACAAACCGAATGTCTTTCCTACAACGCTTCGTGGACCAGTCTGTTTACGTTTTGGTGAAACATAGTGGTCGGCTTGTCTGAAAAATCAATTTTCTGACCTGTTCAATGGCAGCTTGGATGCAGCCAAACCGAACCTGAAGTGTAGTCTTCATTTTGCAGACACCATCGGTTGATACTTGGGCATGGCCACCAAGCTGCATGACAAGCTCACATGCATGCCACTGGCTTCTCCAGAGATGTCTAAGCTACGCTAATGGATATGCCTTTAGATAGAGATCAGTTGTTCATTGAGAAAGCTGACTTCCTTTTTGACGATGGAGCATTTAAAAAACAGAAGTGTTACAGCTTGCACACTGATCCTGGCTTCCCGAGCGTGGCACATCCATCAACAATATAGAATATGTTATGGCTACTCTAGAACAGTAAAGTCCTGACAGAGACAAACTTCTTAGCCTTTTCAGACACCCCAACAGTTATGCAACTTCTTTTGCGGCAGAGGTGGATCTGGGTTATGAAGCTAACTGCAGCAGGACTCCGCCATCCTCTACTGGCTCCGTTGCCGCAGAGATACTCTTGCTTGCCCCTCCGCCCACCATTATCTTCTGTGGGGGAGGAGAGTTTAATATTTTTTCCATCGATTGGGCGGAAATCATGATGGGTCGCTGGGTTATCTAGCTGGTCCACAAACTCTGTGCCCTACCCTTCCTGTCTGCCCCTCCAGGACATCCTCTTTCCACAAGGACATGCTCTCTGGCACACAACTCAATTTTAAAGATATATGTGCTTGCCCTGTTGAAAAGAGGGACCATAGAGATGTTGCCTCTGCAAGAAAGGGGCACCAAATACTATTTTACTTCTTGATCCCAAGAAAGAGGGGTCTAAGGCTCTTCTGGAGCTCCACATTATGAGTTTGTTCATTTGACAGGACACGCTGAAGAGGCTGTCACCGATTCAAGTCTTTTTGGCTCTGAATGGTGGAGATTGTGTGGTGTTCCTGGATCTCTAGGACGCCTGTTTCCATCTTTTAATTCTTTCCACCCATAGACATTACTCGAGGTTCATGGTGGGACCCCAGCACTATCAGTTCATGGGCCAACAGTTTAGACTGACGATTGCACTATGCATCTTTATGATAGTTCTGGTGATTGTGGTGGCTTTATTGCGACGGTCCGGCATCCACGTATTTCCATACTTGGATGAGTGGCAGAGACCCTGGAGTTGGCCAAATACCAACTCCAGCAGTCAGTAACTCTTCTGCATTACTTGAGAGTTTTCATAAGTACCCAAAGGTCTTACTTCTATTCAGTTCAGAAGCGAACTTTCATTGGGCAGTCCTAGACACGACCGTAATGAAGTAATTTTGTCCTCCTTAGAGGACTGTGGATATTCAGCAGATGATTCCTGGGTTTCTGACTTGGATCCTGGTTCTGTAGGTCTTGCATCTGTTTGGCCTCAAGGTCACATACATCGTGTTGATGCCACACTCCAGATGGCAGATGAGGGACCCTTAGTGGTCCCTGAGGTTAAAGTAGCTTCAGCATCTTTGTATCCTCAATGCTCTGGTGGCGATCTTCCACTATGTCAATTCGGATCTGCACTGGTGGATAGACACCTTCCGCCCTTTGCAGGCGTAAGGTATTGTGGTCATCACTGAAGCTTCTTCATAGGGCTAGGGTGCTCTTCTGGGCGAGATAATGGTGCAGGCCTTTGGTACATGTTGAAGCAGCATCTCCACATAAATGTGCTTGTGCTTTCTGCATTTTACCTTCCTATGAAGCAATTTCTCCCTTCCATCTCAAAGAGCAACATATTCTATTAGACAACATCGCAACCACCCATTACATCTAACACAGTCTGGTTTGACCCTAAGCTGAGAGGCGATTCACCTGTTGCAGTCTACGCAGCTGTGGAGAATTCTCCTGTTAGCAGCTCATCCTACAGGTTGCCTCAAAGTGAGATGATACAAAATACAGTGGTTCTCTCGGGTATGTTCAAGCAATTGCTTTGTTTTGCGATTGGATCAAAGAGAAACTCAGTACATCAATCAATTCAAGTTCTATATGAAACCGAGTCTTGAACTGGTCCTAGGTATGGTTTCTCCACATTAACGAAAGGTGGCACAGAAGCGTGAATCAATACCGCTTTGAAGCAATTTGTTGCTTTTACTGAAAACGCAGTTCGATTTTTCTAATAACTCCTGCTCCAAATTGGATTTAACGGCTACTATTCAACCTACTAAGCCTTGTGGCTTACAAGTCGATTTTGAGAAACTCCGCTGGATGAGTGCATCGGCTCTACTATGTGTGAATATTAGGCCATCCTAGACCAACGGCTAGGTTGCCATTGTCAATTCTAAGTCCTGATGAAGACCCGCATGACGATTTAGGATCGCACATATAGGGTTGAAACGTCGACAGTACCTAGGACCAGTTCAAGACTCGGTTTCATATAGAACTTAATTATCCGTGGAAACTGGGTCATTGTGCTCTTTCCAATACTGGCCCTTTTTTATTCTGTATATAAAAACTTTTGTATTCACTTTGTATATATTATGCACTAACTGTGTCACTTATGTCACTATGTCACTGATTCACGAATTCACTTTAATCTTTATAACTTTGGTAGCCTTGCTTAGTTAAAAAGAATTATATGGGTGTCGATATAAATGATGCAATTTATATATAAAGAATATTCTGCCACCCAACAAATCTGATTTTATCGTGATCTGTACATTGCCATTTTTTCATGTGGTCCTCTTAAATACAATTTTTCTCATGATTAGTTATTTTTCCCTTTTTGATTGATGTACTGAGTTGCTCTTTGATCCAATCGCAAAACAAAGCAATTGCTTGAACATACCCGACAGAACCACTGTATTTTGTATCATTTATACCCAGGTTCTGAGGGACACAGGGTCACCCCATTGTTTACGTAATATATGCCTCAAAGTGAGGGCAAATCTTCTTAGTCGTCTCTCACTAGAGCACCATGAGTAGGAAATGCATCCCGAATGACGGAGATGATCTTCTGCAGATTTGGGTTTCCATTCACAGATCTCTTCGCTATGGTCCGAAACAGGACGTTTCCTTAGTTCTGTGCGTCCCTCTTAATGGTTCCCTGTGGGATGCCTTAAGATATGATCGGTCTTGGGGCACGCTGAATTCATTTCCATTGATTTCTGTTTCTTTTAAAAGTACTGTGGAAAGAGAGGGAGGGTTGAGCACAGCTGATCCTGATCCTCCTACACTGGGCATAAAGTATCTGGTTTACCTGTTACTACTCAGCAGTCTCTTCCTCTCTCTTGCAAAGGGGACCTGCTTTTGCAACAGGATGGTCAGGTCCTCCACACTAATCCACCAAAGTTGTGACTGTAACTGTGGAGATTGAGTGGTACCAGTTAGAGTCACTTTGTCTTACTTACAAAGAAACGGAGGTCATCTTGTTGGCTTGGAAGCCTACGCTGAGTCTATGTACCCTAGTCACTGGGCTAAGTTTGTCCAGTGGTGCGAGTGGAATGGCTTAAATCCCTTCAAGACTCACCTTCCCAAAGTTTTGTGGTTTGCATTGATCCTTGCACAGCAGGGGCTTCCAGTGGCAGCAGTAAAAGCTATCTGGTGGCCCTGCCTACCTTCATGTTTTTGCTAGACCTACCATCCTTCCTTAGTTCACCACTGCTGGTGCATATTCTTAAAGATTTTCTCTATATATCGTTTCCCACTCCATTTATAGTTCTTCACTTAGATTTGAACCTTCTTTTTGACTTGATAGTATCCCCCTTTGAGATGATGCACTTTTACCCAGTTTGAGTTCTTAACTTGAAGGCACTTCTGTTGGTAGCAATAAGTTGGTCGCTTAGGATTGAAGATCTTCAGGTTTTAAAAGTTTGCCCATCTTTCACAGTTTTATAAGTGGATAAGTGAGTTATTCACACCCGTCTAATATTCTTACTCCAAGTTTCTGCAATTCATATGGCTCAGTTAATATCATTGCATCTTTCTTCCGTTCTCTGCATCCAACCGAGGAGGAGCAACTGCATAGACTGGAACCTAAATGTGCAGTGTTCAACTACATCGACTACTTTTGTCTAGACAGAGGCCATGATCAACTTTTTATGGGCTTTGTCACAGAAAAATAGTGTAATACAACGACAAAACCTACCATTTTGTGATGGGATATCCTTAATATCAAGATCTACTATACCCTTGCCAAGACAGATGCTCCAGAAGGCATCCATGCCAACTCCACTAGAGCCATGGCTGCCTGCCTCCACAGCCCACTCCAGAGGCCTACCAGTTGCGTACATCAACCAAGCAGCTACATGGTCATCCTTGCTTATTATTGCCAAGCATTCCTGCCTTATGTCTCAGGGACTTTGTCTAATGTCGCATGATTTCCTTGGTTAACCCTCATTAGTCCATCCCACCTCCCGGGGAGATATTGCTTTGTGACTCATTCATAGGGTTAGGATTCTGCATGGAGATGTATCTGTTAGAAGAAAATGTTATTTACCTTTGGTAACTATATTTTTGACCGATGATTCATATTCCTGCAGATTTGCCTATCCTCCTCTCCTGGGAGTTTCTGCTATGACTAATAGGATCGCATGATATGTATGTATCATGCTGTGTTGTCACTGTCATTGTTGTCTTGGTTCCTCTCAGGACACCTCTGTGGGGAATGGAAAAAGTTCTAGCGTGCAAATTGGTGGCTGATACACTTTGGTGAATCATCTGTGGATGGATGCCTGTTCATGGATTGTTTTTTAAGCTTGTTACTTGTGTTCGTGAATAGTGTGGTTGTTTGATGGAATCTCAGCTCTAAGAAACTCCTTGGGGCATTTAGGCAATCTGTAATAAATGTAATAAAACTCTTGGAATTTGCTTCAATGTACAAACCTGCTCACCCCACTGTTCCTGAATTAAACCCACATTTAAGAAAACTACAAAAATGCATTTCTATGCATTTTAAATCTCAGCAAGCCCATTACTGTAATGTTCTGACCATGCTGCACCAAAAATAAACTTATCCAATAAGCTAAAATTTACAAATAAAATTGCATTTCCACGTTTTCGTCCATTGGCCCTGGAAATGACTATCGCTCACGGACAGGTGTGATTCCTATGCTGCAAGGGCCAAATGGATCTTTTTTTACCCATGCTTCGCCCTCCCGCCCCTCTCCCATGTCTATTGTTGTCCAGCTGAGCCCTCCCGTGCTGGTGTTATCTGGTAGGTGCGCACTGCCTGCATATCGGCCCCGGACCCCCCCCCCCCCCCCCCCCTCTGCTTCTCTGGACTCGAGTGTCAGGTAATGTTTTACACGGAATCCTTTTCTATAGCTGGCTGGTTGCACAGGATGTTGGCGCCTTATCTGCGCGCCGACACGCGGTGGAC
This sequence comes from Triturus cristatus, assembly GCF_964204655.1. NCBI lineage: Eukaryota > Metazoa > Chordata > Amphibia > Caudata > Salamandridae > Triturus > Triturus cristatus. Next base: position 60,643,742 of record NC_140592.1, read on the forward strand.
ATTAATGGAAAGACGTCGCGCGGGCGCACGTGCTGAATTTCAATCAGGCGCACGTGCGCGCCCGCCCTTTCCTGGGAAGTCTATTGTGTGCGTAACCTCGGAGGAGCGGGCGCGCCCGCCATGTTTGAGGTGTTTGCAGTGTGCTCATGCCGGGCCTGCCTTATCAATATTTACTGTTCCAAGCAAAGGCGGCCTGGCCAGTGTAACTCAGCCAGCAAGAGAACGGTGTGACTTCGAAAAGTTATAGGATGTACCATCTCGGCGTTTCGTTCTTTCTACGAACGATATCGAGTGTATTAAGAGAGAAGGCACGGACTTCTTGTTGCATAGGGGAACTGCAGTACTCCAGTTTCTTTAAAGAGTGAGGTGAATTCTGGGAGATGTGCACCTCTAGGCACACAGGCCTATTGGGCTAAAAGGTGCAGTGGTTGGAATACGCCAAGAAAATGTGATGGATAAACCGTCCGCCATGTTGCAGGTGCAATATGCTATAATGTACATGTAAAACAGTTCATAGGACACCCACCATATTTGCGATGGAGTATCCCATCCGCCAAACTCCCGGGCCTCATTTACTGTATACTTTTTGCGCTATCCTGCGCTTTTTCCGCACGTTATGCGAACATGAGGTCATGGCTACTTGGCATGAGTGAATAATGAAAACTGTTTATGAAAAAACGCATCTTTTTCTAAAGATGCAGTTTTCTTGCGTTTCAGATGGCTACACCTGAATGCACTCAATAGGTGGGCTGTTTCAGCAAAGCCTCTGAACACAGGAGGCGTGCATTGCAAGTGCGCAATCTCCCGGTTTTTCTGTGTACTCTCGAGGTAGGAAACCAAGCTTCACTATCTCCGTTCATGGTGTGTACAGAAACAATAAACCCACTTGTGCAAACTTGGGTTTCTTCTTAAATACAGAAACGCCAATTATTAAAACATAATTACAGAATCATACATAATTATAGCAAGGCCAAGCAAGCCTGCCAGATATGTTTTGCTTCCCCTTTGTACCACAGGGATAGCTCAAGATGTAAAATGGGCCTCACAAGATGAATGTGCCATTGAGCTGGTCACGGGTTAGTTTCCTGTTGATGACTTTTTGAAGTGTGTAACCCCTACCTTTGGCACAGGAGGAATTCCTGGGACTTTCTTGACAGTCCTCGGACTCTCAATCGATGTAAATACACAATATAAAGCACTGTTTCCACTCCCAACTTCCGGAATTTGCATGTAAAAAGGCCGCATTTATATATTGTTTTCATCGCCCTTTAACCCCGATTGCAGTCAAGGAATCAAATCCATCTAAACTCTTTTTCCTTCGTTTACTGCCTAAAAAAGCATTTTCACCAACTGTCGGTGATAAAAGAGGCTGTTGGTTTTTAAGATAAAACAGGTGTATTACATGTGTTTTTTTTTTTTTAGTAATAAGCAATACGTTTCCATCAGAAGGATGCTCACCGGGACTCAGCTTTTATCACCCTTAAATTACTAACAGAATGCATCTTGGAATCCCTGAAACCTCTAATGACTGCTTCAGTTAAACCACATACCAGCCTCCTTTAGATTTGCTGATTCACCAGTTTGTGCAAATGTATATTTCTTTCAGGTAGCAGGTACTGTGGCAAGATGGACTGTTTCTCCTTTTAGCCTCTGCCTCTCGCTTGGCTTCACAGAACTGGAGACCTCCTCCCTTCCCATTCAGTCAGAGGCACCTGAAGGTTGGCATTATATTCTGTACTATTAAAGGTTAGGAATATTGTTCCCAATATAAATTCTCCCACTTCATCCACTGAGGTCACCTGAAAGCCATTTACGGATAGCGGAGGCCCTGTTTTTTCATTGCTGCTCGCGCCTCATGGTGTTGTGTTGTCTCTGCCCATTCATCCCACTTGCAAGGTGCCCATAAAAGAGATGGGCCCTATTGGGTGTTATGCGGATTGGAATTCCGCACAATTATAAGGGATCCGGTGTTTCTGACTGCAAATGTACTGGGTGCGGCAACAACTAACCTGATTTTACCGACTGAAAAATTCAGCAGCTAAAATCATTGTGGGAAAAGTATATATTTTAGCCCGGACCCCTTCCATAACGTCTTGCAACGGGGACTTGCTCAGAGCACGTGGTGAATGTGTGCATTGAAGCCCATGGAAACTCGAATAACATGAGGAATACCCTGCTAAATCAGGGTGGGCACAGTAATTCCCCATTCCTTTGGGTTTAACTCATAATTGCATGTTATTGGTGGGATGGTACCGCACAGTACTAGTAATTACTGAGATGAAGTTCGCTCCAGCCACTATTGTGCAACTTGTAATAAGGCGAGCTACTAAAAGTACTTCGGGATGGAACAACTGGAATGAAAGGCCCAGTTATCAGACCCCACACGTCTACACAGTACATAATGTTTACTTTACCTCATTTTAACTTCAATAAAAGGTAAAGAGTTTAAGATTCTGTCAGAATGGAATACTGAAAGGCAGTGGTATTGTATTACATCGTCACTTGTGTAGCACTTTCCTAACCCGTGAGAGGTACAAAGCACAGATATGGCAGAAACCTGTTTTTTAAAATGTTTTGCACCCATTTATAACTAGTTAAACAAAAACTAAATGTGATATTCTGTCATCAGGTTTTAGCAGTTCGTTAATTAATACCCTAATCTTCCAACGCCTATAGAGTCTCCTGATCTCAAGTAATTGTTGCCTTCAGCAAAGTGTAATTAAGGTGTTACAGTCCCCGTTTATACGTATGAAGTTCATATTGCTTTTTCCTTCTACACTGCGGTTTTGGGGTTGATTGCATGTACTCTCATGCCTTGTAACTCCCTGAATCTCTGAGTTTGCTCCTTCCTAGGGTAGTTTCCTCCTTCTATGTGCACTTTCTTAGCATCATATTCTATGCAGTCCAAACTGTATTTATACAGGACACTTCTTAGATGATTACTGTTGGCTTGTGTTTTGTATTGAAATCTGTAGAAGCTGCTTTTTAGTTGTCAAATCCCTTAATCCCCTTTTTTAAAGATCTCTCAGTAACCTATAAACATTGTCAAACTACTAAAGCATGCTTGTTATTGCATGGAGTTTGCCGAGTATGTTAAAAATGCACAGTTTACCACTCTGTTTCCTTGTATTGGCTTCAAGGATAGCTCAGCCCCACTGTTTGAAACATTAGCCTCGCTTCCATTGATAGTCCTGCTAGCCCGCTCTCAGAAGTTTGCTTCTAGTTGTGCTCCTGCGCTCTTCCTTGATTTCATTTGACCCATTTACAGTTAAGTAGTAGATTATAAAGGAGAAAAGTGTAAGACTGAAGCCATGCTGTGCAGGCTAAAGGGGGGGGGGGGATTCATTTAAAATTACTTTTTCCTTTGATTAAGAAACCCAAACTTTGTATCACTTAAGTACTCTTGATGCTCAAGTACATGCCCTTCAATCTGAGTTTGTACTGTGTGAAGCGCTGTGAATCCAGCTTCACAACCAGGGCAGGTAGCAACTTTACACCCGTATTGACTGCCTTCTCTGCTCAGGGGCCTAGAACTATCTCTGTAAAGCAAGACCGCTTCATTCGCTCCCGGGGTTTCTGTGCATTCCTATGCATGCTATAACATATTTAGACGTCACAAAGGCAGTGATAGGGCCGTACCAGTTCCTCATCCTTTACCAGCCTAATGTCCCTGTACTGTGTTTGGGACAGCGGGCACCATTCGAACATAGCTTCTTTGATTACCTACTTACTGACTTTGTCCGATCTCTGGGTCAACAACCAAACAAGAGTGCCCAGCATCAGCTGCTTAAACAACCCCAAAGCAGAGTTTATTACATTATCTGCATGGCTGCCCACATTATCTCTGTGGCAAGAACATAATCCAGAGCTTGTCCCGTTATCTCCATGGTGGACCATATTGTCTCTTAGGCAACTAAACACCTATTTTTGTATCTGTTTATTAGATTTTCACATATACAATATACTTGACAGGTGTATACATTTACAGAAGAACCAGTAGACATCCATCAAAACAGACACTACAACACAATAAATCAATATATCAACTCTGGAGTACTAACGATCTGTCTCGGTAATCAAGGTTATCCATACCTTTGCTCTAACATATAGTCATTCCAAACTTGGTGCGCCTACTAATAATAGCTCAATGTAAATGTATTATGGATGTACATATTATTTTCATATGTGTAGTATGGAGATTATCTCACTACCAAGTCCAAATGGCAAGATTTCAACCAAACGTACATTACATAACATAGGAACAATAAAACAACCAAATGGAGGGACAGAGGGAAAATGCAGGAACGCGTGCATGATTGGGGGGAAAATGCGGGCAATATCCATTGCAGTTTTATCAACTTATGCATACATACACCTATATATATTATCTGCATACAGAAAACAGTTTGGTTGAGATGTATGGTTTATCTTTCACATTCCAGACCACATGTGAGACACATTACATCACTTGCTTAGAGTAGTTTTTAGTCAACATGAGAAATGTCAGATAAGTCCTCCTGAGTACCCAACCCTTGGAGTGTGCACAGCATCACATCACATACCTCGGAATTTGGGTATTTACGAAGCCCTAATGTGTCTTCTCTCACTTGGCAACTAAAAACCCATAATCCTGAACTTGTTCCATTACATGCATAGTGACCACGTGCTAACTTCTGGGGAAATGAATTTCATAAAACCTGAGCTTATCCCAGTATCTGTATAGCGACCACATCATATCTCTGTGGCAATTAAACACCCTTAAAGAAAAACTGTGGGCAGAAACCTCACAGTGACCACATGCTAACACTAAGCAATTAAACCCAGCTTAATTCAGAATCTGCATAGAGACCCATGCTCTAGTGCAGCAGACAACCCCAAAGCAGAGCCCACCCTCATTGCCTTTGTGGTGACCCTGTGCGTTCTTGAGGGCAGTACATCTTGTTAAACCAGAGCTCGCATCTTTACCTGCATAGTACTTCTATGATTTCTGTGGGAGTAAGAAACCCCTATAAAGCAAAGTTCACACCATTGTCTGCACATACATCTTATGATGTCTCCGGGCGAGAAACAACCACCCTAAAAACAGAGATGGCACTAAGTTGACTTAGTGACCTAAGACTAAGTTATGATCTCCACCACCAAGCTTTCCTTGGGTTTCTGCATGTTCTCCAGAAACCATCATCTTTTTAAAGCAGTGCTTATCCCATTTTGTTTATAGATTTATTTTGAGTTTTGTGTAGTGCTATGTCTTGACTCTTGGCTATTTCAGAGTGTTCGGGCATGGTCTTGTCCTCTTATATGGAGCTTACATTTTACACTTCCTGGAAAATGTGTGAGAAATCCTGTTACATATGTTTTATTGATATATTTTGGGGGTTTTACCACTAACTTCTAATTTCAGAGTATCTTTTCCTATATGTTCCACCTATTTTATTGGAATATTGCAACATAGATAACGATTTTCCACCCAGATAACCTTGCAAGAGCAGTTTGATCCAACCATTTTCCATGAAGATTAAAAAAAAAAATAGAAGTTAAGGATATGCGTGTTCTGCTAGGGTGAGCACCTACAACAAGTGAATCAAACAGCAACAGAGGCGACAGGAGAGGTTGTGTATGGATGGCTCCATTGCTGCAGTACAACTCTGGCGGGGGGAAGCTGCACAGTTGCTGCAAACCCTGTCACAGCTGCCAGACAAGGGGCCGCTCCATATTTACAATAACCCTATCCCCCTCCTGCTCACCACTATGTCTGTAGCTTGGAGGCCCATGTGAGATGGATGGAGACCCAGTGAAAATCATTGAACCATCATGCAGGCTCTGCTTTCTTGTGCTTTTCCCTAAATGTGGATTAAAATGAAGAGTGCCCGACGTTTTGCCAGGAGGGCCAAATCTGCAGGATAACTCTTACTGTATATCGGATTCGTATTGAGTTTATTGTATCTACATTTATTCCATATGGGTCTCCTAAAAACTTGATGTTGATCTGACTTTGTCTGTGTGCCCACTGTCTCAAATTTTATTTGTTTTATCATGTCTGATCTCAAAGCTCATTCCCCAAAACGCAAGCATAACTCCCCGCCACCCCCACCCCGACCCGCCCCTGCGACGACTAGCCTTACCGCTGTTATAAAGCTTTGAGAGATGGCCCCCTGCTGGCATAGGCCCGCCTCATTGCATGTGATCACATCCCTTGTTTCTCTCCAAGCTTTAGGCTTCCTAGACAGAGACACTCCATCTGTGCTTTAATGACATGACTGTAGATAGAGTGTGACTAATGCTAGGTGATGCATGGATCTTCTGTGCTCCTCCAGCACCTCCTTTTCACAGCCATTTGATGATGCACACAGTTCAAGGCGCAGAGCAGCGTAATCCTGTTAATGAGAATCTGAGATCTATCAGTGCATGTGAACCTAATCAGTCTATGCTGAAAAGTCTAAAATGTGGAGATAAATCACTCATCTGTACAAGCCCATGCTCTTGGTGTACCCTATCACCGCCACTCAAGCCAGGAATGCCACCACCATCCAGATCAGAAAAGACAAGAAAACCATCCGTTCCATAAATGCGCCCGACTCACCATAAGACTTTTAGGCCATCATATAAAGACTTTCAGCGATTCCTTGTTTTAGATGTTTTGATACAGCATACTTGAATTATATAAGCCCCCTTTCTTTATTTTTTAAAATCTATTTTAATGAATGCTCTTCCATGGCACTTTCTTCCTCTGCTCTTCAATGCCTACTATTCTAACAGTGCTCTGGAGTGGCCAGTTTGGCAATATGTAAGTGCTTGATAAGACTCTTTTTTTAAATAAATAAATGAGCAGATTGTGTCCACAAGGACAGCCAAGATCATGATATAAGCGGAGGCAAAGAGAGTTCCCCTGCATAAAGGGAGGCCATAATGCAGAGGGTCTGGAAAGAAATAGGGAGGAAGAGAGTGGAGAGCATAATGCCCATCTTTTTTTTGATTGCTCTATGTTGTGTTTATTCATATACATCGAGGTAATCCGTAATACAACTGTTCAATTTACAACACTCATTAAATGTAAAGATAGTCTTGCAGACTGCAAAGGCAGACCAGGCAGAAGCAACATCATAAAAACAAACCAAAAACATGGCAGAATTCAGACAGAATCGAGTTTCGTTGTTGAGCAGCCACAGCCGTTGTTATGACCAATGAGGTCTTCTACAGTGCGTACCAGTGAACAGTTCGTGAGCAGGGTTTGCTGAATAGCAATTTATGATGTCCTGCAGTGTGCATAAATATGTAGTTGTGTTCTGTTTGACATGGTGGGCTATCATTGGACTTTGGCGCCAGTGCCAGCAGGGTGGTGTCACACCCAATTGTTGCGCCGGGTCTCCTGGCATATGTGTCAAGCATCTAATTGGCATTGTCATCACCCTGTGCCCACTTATGTAACTCCACTTTTCGAGCTTTGATGGACGAGGGGAGTGCGGTCCTCCATTTGACAGAGATGGCTCTTTTCACAAGGGCCATGACTAAGCCAATGAGTTTGCTATTGGCTGTACCTGTATTGGTTCTAGTAATAGGCCTTTAAATGCAGGTTTATGGCCTCTGGATGTATCCTTTATGGGCCAGTGTCATCACCTGTTCTCAAAAAGTCTTGATCTCAGTGCATGCCCATGTCAAATGGTAGAAATCTGCATCATCCGTGCCACATCTAGGGCAGCTGTCCGACACATGAGGAACTTCTGGTGTAGTGTAAGAGGCGTGAGATACTCGCAGTGTACAGAACTGAACTGCAGCATCTTAAGTAGCTCATTTCTGGATAACTTAGCGACGTAACACATGATTGCCAGCAAGTCGCCATCAGCCAATCCCTTTTCTAGATCTGTTCCCCATTTAGCTCTGAGGGCAGCAGTAGCTGCGGCCTTACACATAGCTGCATGTGTTAGTAACTGCCCAGTAACCAGACCACATTCTTCTCTGATCTCTGCAAAATGTCATGAGTATCCCAGAATCATATACTTTCCCCGTGTGGGTGATGACTGTCCTAGACCATGCACCCTGTTTGCTGTGAGCCCTGCCTTCTTAAACTTGGGCAAACACCACAGCAGTAAATATGGCGAATATGCCACCCTCTGTGCCGTCCTCTGTAGGTACCTGACCCAGCAAAATTGTGCCATCTAGAGGTGAACAGGGGACTGGTTTGACACTGGGGCAATTCCCGAGCAATCGCTAAAGAGTGGCTTAGATATCAAATTTCTGAGGACGCCGTTAGCTCACCAAATAAAAGGTCTCAAATTCGACCACCTCTATCTATAGGGAGAAACAATTTGTCAAGAGCTACCCTGCACCTGTTCCAAACAAGTTCTGTTAGAAGACCGTTGGGATCATGAAAGAAATGGTCTACTTAGACTAAACTGTATACTGGAGAAGAGGTTTATCAGTTGTGGTAGGATCACCAATTTAGAGAGCGCAATACGCCTTAGCGATAATTTCCTGGTTGAGTCCAGAGCCCTATCCAGAGTCCCATCTTTGACTTCAAGAGAGAAGAGCGAGAGAGAAAAAAATACACATTGACTCAGATTGTTCTGTGGGCAGGTCTGTGATGTTCAATTCGAAGTGTCGAGGATCTGTGCTGATCCCATAATATCAGGAAGATTATAATTAGATCAAGTGTTTTTACACTAATATTTCCAGGCAGGGTTTCCCCCATGTGGTGGACCCAGCTTGCCAATGGCTCTATGGCAATGGCAAAGATAAGTGGGAGAGGGGATAGTAATTTCTGGTGCCTCTCTAGTTTGCCCACGATTCAGAGATCTTTCAACCTGTTTTGACCTGGGCTGCAGTATAAGACATGGTCCATGACTGGATAATACAAGAAAAAGGTCCGGGCAACAATACCCTGCACTAGTCGTTATAGCATATGGCGGCTAAGATGTTCTAATTAGAACTAGGTGCAATGAACCCAGGACGTGACCTTCATGCGTCCTCAAAGCGATGGTGTACAACCTCCCTACAGAAATTTTAACAAAAATGGTCCTGCACTCAAAAGAGCAAATAGTCAATTTGTAAAAGGAATGTTAATAGCCATAGTCCATGAAAAGAACAGTATAGAAGTATCTTCCCAAATGAAAGACGGTAGTCAACGTTTATGCTGTCAAACGGTTCCTTTATTCTTTTAATCCATAGAAACTCTTTAAAATCACGCATTTGTCAAGACAGCCAACGTGTTTCTTCCCTCTTGGGACTTCTTCAGGGCTAAAACATATACAAAAGAAGAGCTATTTACAATCTATTTACATATAAAAACATTATATTACAATACCAAATGAACCAGACAAAATGTAAATTCTTTAGTAGAAAATGGATTAGCATGGCTATTTCCTATCGAGACTGACGTGCATCAAGACATTCAGGCTTGCGGGAAGATAATCTATCTGTAACAATATGCATACATTTTTTTTTTTTTTTGTTGCTGTACACAACAAATTATATATTTGTGTATTAAGCATTCTGGGAGGGAAAGGATGACCAAACTAATTATTGTATAAACAAATTATAAAACAGCCAGTCAGAAAAGTAGGACACATTAATTGTATAACAGTTAATTGATAACTGGAGACAGGAGTGTATAGTAATAACACAACGATTGTATGACAGTTAAATGATAATGAATCCAAAGCAGAAAAATAATGTATAAAACACTATGTAATTGGTCCAACACACCTTGATAGGTATAAAACATAAACCAAATGTTGCTTTTGATGTTAGTCCTTAAGTGAACAAGCGAAAACAGTAAATCTGTAAAGAAATTGGACACAAAAATCACTTCAATACCACTAATCTAGGATACGATTCAAACAGATTAAAAAAAAATATTGGGTTAAAGAAAAATATGATCCTATTAAGTTGTGTTATTATTTCCATTATGTTGCTAAAACCCACAGTTGCCTGTTATTTTAAAAGGGATGTTCACTAATACTCAGTAGTCCAAACATTGTATCTGTGTGCCCACAATAAAGAAAATAAGTCTATAAGCAAATGATATGACAAATGTGGAACTAAAGACATGTCGTAGCATCGGTGCATCTGAAATCATGCTAGAACCCGTCTTTTAATATTTATTAACTAACAAACTGATTTAATACGACTAAGTGTTCACTCTATTCGCTATTGCCTGAGTGCAAAAAACTGGAAATGCTGGGTGCAAGATGACAAGATTGTAACTTTATGCATGGTTAATATCCATCATGTCTAATACAAAAAAGTAATGTAGCTGTCACATGTCGTCTCAAATTGTTAAGGGCAGTTATACGCAATGTAAGGCAAAAGGGAGAACAGTCCATCTCGGCATGATGAAGTAAGATTATGCACAATACCGGACAGGAAAGAGAGGGAGAGAAATATCCCATTCGGAGTATACGTTTCAACTATATTTGATGTTGACTAAGTGTTCATACGTAGACGTGCATGGTGTAGAGACAGCTTTGAAATAAAATGACCATACTGGACACAGACATACTAGGTTTATGTACTAGCAGTGTCTTTCATATAAGATGGGAAAAAGCTGAAGTAACTAAGATGTGCCATCTTGAAATATTAGATTTGAGTTGTAGACGGCAATAGGTAACACCAGATAGCCAGTTTCGAGCTTATAATAAGATCATGAGCGTTATGCTGTAAATAATACATGCTCAGTCAAGCAAAGGAAACGATTCTAATGAGTTGTTAGGCAACGTACAGTGCTACTAAAACCTAAATTGCAGGACTTATATTGGCAATTTGATACACAGTCGCTGGCCCGCACTTGCGGGATATGTATCTTCCAAGGTGTTCCATGACTGGATAGTTTCTCCAAATCCTATGCAGCGCAGAGCTCTTAACAAATATGTCCAGGGCAAGCCATCAAATGCTTTTTACTTGTTGATTGAAAGCACAAGAGCATTGGCCTATTCTCTGGGTATCTCATATTGTAAATGGAAAAGTCTATGAATGTTGGGGAAAGCACGCCTTGCCGGGAAAAATCCACTTGATCTGGGTGGATTAAGTGTATCAGTTGACTGGGGGTGAGTGCTTGCATTGTTCAACACTCCGTCCATCATTCCCTTTGGTTTTGCTTTGTTCGCCCTAAGTTGGCAGGGTATGCCCAGACGTGGGTCCCTTGCTCACTTTGCCACTGGATTCAAGCTAGCCTGGCTGATGACGGCTGATTAGCCAGAAACCGGTCCCAGGATGTTTTTTTACGGTCCAGGGAAGACATGGCTTGGCAGTTCGGGCTGGAATGTTCCCATGAGGCTCAGGGTCAGACTGATTTGCATATGGCCATGTCTGAACTGGGGTGGCGGAGTGAGCTAAAGAATGATGATGTTTTAAACCCAGATCAGTTGATTGGGGGTGAGTGCTTGCATTGTTCAACACTCTGTCCATCATCCCCTTTGATTTTGCCCTGGATTCAGTGTATTAGCATGCCCTATATCCTCTTCGACCACATTTTCCTTGTCAGTATGTAACACAGTTGAGAGAATCATGGGTGGGTTTTGTCAACATGATGATAGTCACCTCAGTGGACATTGTTGGCAGCATTTCTTTGTTTCTTGAGACTTCATATACCCCAAGTGGTGCTTTTTCAGCAAACACTGATATGTGTTAAACAACTTAAGCAGAAAGGCATCACTGCCTGCATCTTCCCCATCACAATCTCGTCTTCTGAGATCAGTCCCTTGATCTCCAGCTCCTCTAGGGAAAGCCTCTGCAAACTGGTGCTGATAAACAGGCTTCACCCATCTGCATATACAGCTGTTTAGAATATGCAACACAGGTGTATTTATATTAGCCAGTTTGTGTAAGTGATGGCCATCTGGGAGACGGAAGACTGTTATGGCCATTCAGCGTGTCTCTGATTGGATCAGTCTGGACAACAAATGTCTAGATTTATCTCCTTCCTTATGCTGCTGAGTGAGGTATTCCCTGTAGTTGTGCTTCTCCAGTAGGTTGCTCAGGTCAGCATAGGCACTGTCTTTCCTGCACCAGTTCATTCCTTATATGCTTTGATCCTACTGTATCCTGTTTGAGCTGGTGCAGGTCTATCTCCGGTCTAGTCAGCTGGTTGCAGAGAACCACCGTACCTGTGTGGACGTTTTGTTGCAAACACCTCTTCCATAAACTTTAAGTGCTTTCCATTTTATTAATGGGTCAACTGTGGACCCTACGTTTGCATCACAATAATGCTGGATTTCCTCCGCGATCGTGCCCTTATATTCAGCGTCCTCTAAGACTGACACCCGTAGGTACCATGTGGGAATTCTGGCCAGGATGGGGTTCCACTGAAGTGACAGCAGGTATGGGTTATTATCAGATGACAGTATAGCTAAGTACACCGCCGCCTGTAGGTATTCCTTGAAGAAGTGTGGCAGCATAACAATCCTATCAAGGCATGTGTCCAGCGAGTGCATAGGAGAGTAGTGTGAATATTCCCTATCCGTTAAGATCTGTCTTTATGTGTGTTAAGCACACAGTTAATAAACCACCTATCAGAAATGTTTCATGTGGAGCCTTTGAGATAAATGAGAGGGTCATGTGTAGAAGTATGACCAGGGCAATGTTGGGGAAGTGAAGATTCAAGATATATATTCTCTTTCCGTTTAATAATCCTTTCAAATAGATCTCGCCACTCTCCTACTCCTAAGAGAAAACGTAGATCTCCAACAACAACTACGTCAATAAGATCTTCTATTAGAGATTATTCTCCTACTCTGTCCACTACACCCCTATCTAGGGTGTCCCCGATAGACAATCTTGGAACTTTTAATGAAGTCCTTTGTAGGGGTGCCAACAAGCTCAATATCGCTATGTATACTCCACCAGTTTCCACATCAGTGATCTTTGAAACTTTTCATCACAGGTCTTCTGCAAAGCCACTGCTTCCTTTAGTTCCAGGTCTGCTAGAACCTGCAATGCAGACCTTCCTTACCCCGGCCACAGTGGGTTCAGTTCCCACCAGGATTTCCAAGACATATAAGGCCCGAGAGCAGGACCAGTTTTTTCTTCGTGCAGTCCCACCTCCAGACTCAGTGATAGTGGCTGCAGCCAGGAAGGCACATTCGGCTACATCTTCTTCTACCGCCCCACCAGAGAAGGACAGCAAGAATATGGATTCTCTGGGCAATCGAATGTGCAATACTTCAGCTTTGATTATGAAGGTGGCTAGTGCTTCTGCCCTGCTGGGTCGGTACGATAGGTCTCTCTGGGATTCCTTGGCGAGATTCTCAGACAAACTCCCGAAGGAAGATCAACAGGACTTCCAATAAATATTACAAGAAGGCGGACTGGTAGCTAATCAGGTTATAAGTGCAGCCGCAGATGCATCTGACTTGGCGCCCATGGATACTCGCATGGCATCTGCTCGAGAAGATCGGCATGGCTTTGTCTTACGGGGCTAAAACCTGATGCACAAAAAAGGATCACGAACCTCCCATTCAACGGATCCTCTCTGTTCGGTGCCCATGCGGACGACGAAATGTCCAAGATGAAGAACGACTTGGACACTCTGAAAGCTGTTGGCTTAGAAAAGAGGAAAGAGTTTAGGCGTAGATTCCGTCCCTATGATCGACGCTCCTCTCAAAAGAGGATTCAAACCCCTCATTGGAACACGCAAAATCAGGGTCAAGGTCAATCCAGGACCAATTACCAACAAAGAAGACCTGGACGAGGGAGAGGATCTACGAAACAACAACCTAACGTTCCTAAACCATCAGCAAAACAATGAGGGATGGCTTCCTCCATGCCAGTTGACCACTCCGGTGGGAGGAAGTGTTACGTTACACCTGGAGGAGTGGAAGAAGTTAACAAAGGACAAGTTGGTTTTGAATATTGTGCAGAATGGCTATCTGCTCAGGTTCAAATCCCCACCACCATCAGTTCCTCCACAGCGAAAGCCTCTTCAAAGACACCACTTGTTACATGCAGAAGTAAACATGCTCCTACAAAAGCATGCCACAGAAAGGGTCCCTATTCCACAACGAAAACAAGGGATTAATTCTCGCTATTTTCTGGTTCAGAAAAGAGGTCCTACCAGAGAATACAGACCAATACTCTACTTAAGACTGCTGAGCAAGTACATACGCAAAGAGAAATTTCGAATGTTGGCTTTACATCAAATATTCGCTCAGCTTCATCAGGGAGATTGGATGTGTGCAATAGGCCTACAAGGCGCATACTTTCATATTCCAGTGACATTGCAAATTTCTACGATTACAAGTGTCTGCCCAACATTTTCAGTTCAAAGTTCTCCCGTTCGGGCTCAAATCAGCCCCCGAACGTTTTCCAAGTGCATGGCAGTGGTGGCAGCTTTTCTTCGCAAGCAAAGGATATTCATATACCCCTATCTGGACAACTGGCTTCTGAAGAGCTCATCACCTGTTCTGCTTCAGGGTATTCTCTCGTACTGTCTGCAGTTGCTAAACAGGTTGGGCCTTCATGTAAACTACAAGAAATCAATATTCAACCCGTCTCCGAAGATCCACTGTCTGGGTGCCTTACTGGATACCGTAGAAGCAAGCGTGTGTCCTTCGGAGGAGAGGTTGTCCTCAATTCAGGAGAAATGCCGCAACCTTCTTCTCACACAGTATCCCACAGTCAGGCAGGTGTCATCATTGCTGGGACCGATGGCATCATGCATCTTCATCGTACCAAATGCCAGGCTGAACATGCGTCCGTTGCAGCAATCTCTGGAAGACCAATGGATGCAAGTGTCAGGGCTCTGGGAGGATCAGCTGCTTCTCTCCCAATCGACCAAACATTCCATCAAATGGTGGATGAAGAGATCCAATCTCATGAAAGGAGTTCTCTTTCACCTGGACCCTCCTGCACCAACAATAGTCACGGATGCTTCAGTGCAGGGATGGGGTGCTCACATGGGGGTTCTTCAAGTTCAAGGCCTGTGGTCGGAGATGGGAACAAACATACCATATCAATCTCTTGGAGTTGAGAGCAGTGCACTTAGCTCTCAAATCATTATACCCGTCACTTCCATCTCAGTACCTTCTGATTGTTTGCAGACGCGGTAAATGCAAAATCCCCCCGTCTTCGCATCCAGGTTTCCCCAACCTGGATATCGGGGCAATGCCCTTTTGATAAATTGGTCTCAGTCATTACTGTACGCCTTTCCACCAATTCTGTTGATTCCCACAGTGATCAACAAGTTTTACAGGACCAATTCCAGGATGATTTTGATAACTCCGGAATGGCCGCGTCAGTGGTGGTATCCCGATCTCCTTCAGCTATCAGAAGTCCCACACAGGAGGTTAGCATGCCGACCAGATCTACTATCCAAAAACGAAGGGAAGGTATTCTACCTCAATCCATCATCCCTGCGGTTGACAGCATGGCTCCTGATGTCCTTCAATATGGACATCTAGACTTACCTCCAGAATGTATGAACATTCTTAAAAGGCTAAAACGCCTTCCACAAGACAATCCTATGCTTTTAAGTGGAACAGATTTTACTTATGGTGCACGAACAATGGACATGATCCCGTCCGGGGTCAGGAACTGGTGCTTTTACCATGTTTACTGTATTTGGCCAAATCTTGTTTGAAATTTGTCTCTATTAAGGGGATTAAAAAAAGGTTTACCCTCCAGTTAAAGCTCCTTCACCACCTTGGGAGCTCAACATTGTATTAACAAAACTGATGAGTGCTCGTTTCAAGCCTATTCATAGAGCTTCTTTACAACATTTGACATGGAAAGCTGCTTTTTTAGTGGCTATCACCTCTGCTCGCAGAGTAAGTGAAATCCAAGCATTATGCTGTAAAGAGCCCCATACTGTTTTTCATGCAAACAGAGTGGTTTTAAGAACGCATCCGAGTTTTCTACCCAAAGTAGTCTCGGATTTCCATATTAACCAGACAATCATTCTCCCCACTTTATCTGCGAATCCTTCAAACCCTCAGGAAAGGGCCCACCACTCCTTGGATCTTAAGAGGGTTTTTAAATTTTACTTCGACAAAACAAAAATCTTGAGGAAAACGGGTTGACTGTTTTATAAACTATGGGTCCATAAATACTGGTTCTGCCGCTTTGAAACGGTCTATCTCTAGTTGTATAATGTCTTGTATATCCTTGTCCTATCGATTGGCCATCGAGTCCTTCCTGGCAAGCCTAAGGCCCATTCCACCAGGGGAAAGGCTTCTACCACAGCTCGTCTTAGAAACATTCCTATGGCAGAGATTTGTAAAGCAGCCACATGGCGCTCAGTGCATACTTTCACACACTATTACTGTTTGGACTCTGATACACAGGCGGATGCCCAATTCGGGCAAGCCACACTCATAAAATCTGTTTGGATAATTACTTGTTAGATGCCATCTTGAAAATTATTGTGGCTGTTTGCTCATCCGCGAGTTAGTGGGTATGGGCTTGCTACTCTATTCAGTGCTTATGACTATTGATGAGTATCCCCTGGAAGAGAAGGATAAGTTACTTACCTGTAATCCTAGTTCTCTTCCAGGGGTATACTCATCAAAGTCATAAGCAACCCTCCCGCCTCCCCGGATGTGCATCAACAGTATGATAATGTGTTATTTGCATCTGAGATCCTGGTTACCACATGTTAGTACGCCGTACAAAAAGAACTGACCTAACTGTCACCTGTGGTGCATGATGGGAGCAGGGGGCTCTTGGAGATCTTAAAGGCATGGTGTCCAGGTTCTCTGAAGCCTTAAAAACAAGGTGCCAGTTTTTTTGTTATACGGTGATGATTATTCATCTATGCAGCCTAAGAACAAATTGCCTGCAAATACCTGTTTTTCTTCATGAAAATAAAGGGTTGTTGTTGAACACTACTGCAGTATATGTTCTATGTTACATTATTTACATGTGATATTATTTTCTTACAGTAAAAATCCATGTAATTTTGTCTTTTCAGTCTATTGGACATATTATAGGCTGCATATGTATATGTGTATACATGTATATATGTATGTTTTTGGAAGTACTATGTACTTGTGGTTCTAAACATACACATATATATGTATTTTTGTATATGCTCTGGGGTCCCGCACATGGGTGGGGATTATTCATGTGATTATGACTTTGATGAGTATACCCCTGGAAGAGAACTAGGATTACAGGTAAGTAACTTATCCTTCTCGTATAATTGCCAACAATCTGTGACATACTATCTGCGTTTGGTGTTGGTGGGTGAGGATCTAACTTGTGCAAAAGTGTATCCAGAGGGAGAGTGTCTTACTTCCCCAATACTAAATCAAGTTGTCAGCAGTTTGACTGTAGGTCGTGCTCCTTCTTCGTCGCTGGGGAAGGCCAAGGTCCTATTCCCCAGTTGTCATCAAAGGAGTTTGAGGCAAAATGTGTCTTATCTGTATGTCATGGAGCGCACAGCCTTGGTTTGTTCATAATTCGGGGCCGAGACACACCACTGACTTGCTGGGTCTGCTTTCACTGCCTCTGGTGTGCTCCATGCAGGCTGCCTTCCAATTGTTGTGGGTCACCAGCCTTGGACGAAGAACCCCGGTGCTCTGCCAAATCCCATGCCTCCTCCAGATTCTGAAATTAACAAATGTTTTGGGCTCAGTCAAGATTTTGGGTTTGGCTGGGAAGAGCAAGGCAAATTGAAGAACCATTTTTCTGAATTGCCGTTTCACTCCTGTAAAGGAGGCTCTGTGGTGTTGCACTGTAGAGGGGTAGTTGGGGAATATCTGTACTTCATTGCTGTATATTGTGAAGTGACAAGATTTCCTGGCTGCTTGCAGGACAAAGTTGCTATCTTAAAAGTGCAGTAACTTGGCTACAATGGGTCTAGGCTGCGTACCCAGAGTCAGTTGACCAATTGGTACACAATGTGCCCTCTCAATAGAGAAGGTGGACGGGCCGTGGGATGCCACGGTTGTGGTGATTCAGTTTTCCAAGTATTTGACTGTATCACAGATTTCACTCCCTCAGGATCTCCCAACAGGCGGCTCTTACTGCACCTAGTGCGCCCTCCATGACCTCCACTGTACCTTCTAGTAAACAAATGCGATATTTGAGGTCATGCATTCTCTGCTGAATGTGAGTTGGTTGAGGCTGGAGCTTCTTTAACAAAGTTTCTATTTGTGCAACTTTCTGTGAGTTTTTCCCAGTCCTTGAGTAACAATCCTAGGTCTATTGCAACCCCCTCTGGTTTAGCTTTTAGGAAGACCCTGGTAGTGCTGATTGCCTCTAAAATCATGTCCAGTTTACCTTAGTGGGTGTGATGTTTTATAGTTGAGCCCGTGCGTTTCAGTGATAGGTTTTTGCCGGATCCAGGTCTGTGCCATTGTGAAGATGCGGGGCTGCATAGTCGGTAGTGTAGCAGTTCTAAGTTTCCCCTTCTTTGGAGAACAATGTGTTTGCCTTCTACGATGCTTAAAGACACTAGGGAGGTAAGCAGGGCACCGGCACTATTTGTGGGTTGGCCAGCTTACGACTTGTCCAGCACAGTGATCCTTACAGTCTGTGGCAGCATGAGCAAAAAAATCAAAGGCCTCCAGGCCCATGCTGCAAAGCGTTGGCCATAGCCCACACAACACAGTGTGCGGGCCCACCAGAAAGCAACTCACTCCAGCAGTACCTCAGAGCACCCCGCAAAGTAGTCTCTGCTGCCCTAGTGTTGTGGCACTGTTGATCATAAAAGCAACAGGGCTCGCTGGACTGCCTGGAATGCTGAGCACTGCATGCACTCACACCCCAGAGCATGGCTCCACTTCAGCAGACTTCGCTGCAACTGCAGAGCAATCACCAGGGGAACACGGGGTGCCTCTAACTTTAACAGTAGACAGTCTGCAACACTGTGCCGGCCCACACAAATCCACTTGTTGGTGCCTGCTTGGAGAGTGCATGGTGTTGGATTTCAGTGGTGCCATCAGGTGCTCGGCTAACCTGTGGCCACCATCTTGACATGTTTGGCCATGCTCCCAGCGCACTGTCCATCTTGAGGTCAAACTATGTCCTGAGTTCTGAGAGGAAAACAAGCAAGGAGAGCTATCTCTGCTGCATCCAGGATCTCCTTTGGAATCCCAACTTGGGCTAGGTGGCAGACAATGGCTGTGTCTCCACTTCAGTCTACCTCTTACGCTTCCACTTAGGTAAAAATTAAACACGGCCTCTTGAACTCACACTGGCTGTATCCCCAGAACTCTTCCAACTTTGGGGAGGCTGCCCCATGCTTCCACAACATGCAGTCTCCATCATCTTAGCCTTCTTTATAGTGGAGTAGGAAGGATACTGTTTGCCCTAATGCAAACAAGGGAGATGTGACCCACTTTCCACCATTTAGAAACTGCAGTCTTCAGGTGCTACTTCAAAACCAACAGGTCTTTCACCATAAGGCTCATGTTGTCTAGATGATAAATGATGAGTCTTAGGTCTTTAACCTAGAGAAGCTCTGCGACTGCCGTCAAGAACTTGGTGATACACCATGGGGTAGATGACAAATGATACTGTAGTAATGTCAATTCAGATGTCTGTCCTTGCCATTTGAACTGAAGCAACCTGCCATGTGGTCCGAAAATCTGAACCGAAAGGGAAGTGCCGTCCAGGTATAGCTGCTCAGTTTTGTCACCTTCCTTTGAGGTTCCAAGTATTTAAAAGCCTTCCTTACTGAAGTGGTGTAGCACCAGTCCTGAGTTGAATTCTCAGAGGTTGATGAATAGTCTGAAGCATTCATCTTTTTTCTCCACAAAAAATACTTTTTGGGATGCAGCACTGTTATTTAATTGGAAACCTTGTCTTCCATGTCCCTGGAAATTAGTGACCGCTTCTTCTCTGAAAGCGGAATTGATTTTGGAAATAACCGCAGTACCTGGCAACTGGCAAACTCTTACTGAAAATATTTTACTGACTGCAGCACACATATATCCCTAATCAGATGCCTCCATCGGTCCAGATGAAACCTGCCCAGCAGAAGGACTTGGGAGTAATAAATTAGGATAGCCTGCATTTCCGCTGCCCTTTGCATTTGGACAGACACCCTGTTCAAAAACACATGGGCTCTTTGAAAAGTCTGTAACTGCTCTCCTCGCACCACCTCCCTAAGAAGCCTGTGGCTGCTCTCCTCGCACTACCTCCCTGAGAAGCCTATGGCTGCTTTCCATACACCACCTCCCTAAGAAGCCTGTGACTGCTCTCCCCGCACTACCTCCTTGAGAAGCCTGTTACTACTCTCCCTGCACCACCTCCCTGAGAAGCCTGTGAAGGCCCTCTCCACACCACCTCCCTGAGAAGCCTATGGCTGCTTTCCATGCACCACCTCACTGAGAAGTCTATGGCTGCTCACCCCGCACCACCTCCATGAGAAGCCTGTGACTGCCCTCCCCACACTACCTCCCTGAGAAGCCTGTGACTGACCTCCATGCACCACCTCCTTGAGAAGCCTGTGACTGCTCTCCCCGCACCATCTCCCTGAGAAGCCTGTGACTGCTCTCTCCGCACCACCTCCCTGAGAAGCCTGTGACTGCTCTCTCCGCACCACCTCCCTGAGAAGCCTGTGACTGCTCTCTCCGCACCACCTCCCTGAGAAGCCTGTGACTGCTCTCTCCGCACCATCTCCCCGAGAAACCTGTGACTGCTCTCTCCGCACCACCTCCCTGAGAAGCCTGTGACTGCCCTCCCCACACTACCTCCCTGAGAAGCCTGTGACTGCCCTCCATGCACCACCTCCCTGAGAAGCCTGTGACTGCTCTCCCCACACTACCTCCCTGAGAAGCCTCTGACTGCCCTCCATGCACCACCTCCCTGAGAAGCCTGTGACTGCCCTCCATGCACCACCTCCCTGAGAAGCCTATGGCTGCTCTCCCCACACTACCTCCCTGAGAAGCCTGTGACTGCCCTCCATGCACCACCTCCCTGAGAAGCCTGTGACTGCTCTCTCCGCACCACCTCCCTGAGAAGCCTATGGCTGCTCTCCCCACACTACCTCCCTGAGAAGCCTGTGACTGCCCTCCATGCACACCTCTCTGAAAGGCCTGTGACTGCCCTCCCCACACTACCTCCCTGAGAAGCCTGTGACTGCCCTCCATGCACCACCTCCCTGAGAAGCCTGTGACTGCTCTCCCCGCACTACCTCCCAGAGAAGCCTGTGACTGCTCTCCCCGCACCATCTCCCTGAAAAGCCTGTGGCTGCTCTCTCCGCACCACCTCCCTGAGAAGCCTGTGACTGCTCTCTCCGCACCACCTCCCTGAGAAGCCTATGACTGCTCTCCCTGCACCATCTCCCTGAGAAGCCTGTGACTGCTGTCTCCGCACCACCTCCCTGAGAAGCCTGTGACTGCTCTCTCCGCACCACCTCCCTGACAAGCCTATGACTGCTCTCCCCGCACCATCTCCCTGAGAAGCCTGTGGCTGCTCTCTCCGCACCACCTCCCTGAGAAGCCTGTGACTGCTCTCTCCGCACCACCTCCCTGAGAAGCCTATGACTGCTCTCCCCGCACCATCTCCCTGAGAAGCCTGTGACTGCTGTCTCCGCACCACCTCCCTGAGAAGCCTGTGACTGCTCTCTCCGCACCACCTCCCTGAGAAGCCTGTGACTGCTCTCTCCGCACCACCTCCCTGAGAAGCCTGTGACTGCTCTCCCCACACTACCTCCCAGAGAAGCCTGTGACTGCTCTCCCAGCACCATCTCCCTGAGAAGCCTGTGACTGCTCTCCCACACCACCTCCCTGAGAAGCCTGTGACTGCTCTCCCCACACTACCTCCCTGAGAAGCCTGTGACTGCCCTCCATGCACCACCTCCCTGAGAAGCCTGTGACCGCTCTCTCCGCACCACCTCCCTGAGAAGCCCATGGCTGCCCCTCCCCACACTACCTCCCTGAGAAGCCTGTGACTGCCCTCCATGCACCACCTCCCTGAGAAGCCTGTGACTGCCCTCCATGCACCACCTCTCTGAGAAGCCTGTGACTGCTCTCCCCGCACTACCTCCCAGAGAAGCCTGTGACTGCCCTCCATGCACCACCTCCCTGAGAAGCCTGTGACTGCCCTCCATGCACCACCTCCCTGAGAAGCCTATGACTGCTCTCCCCGCACCATCTCCCTGAAAAGCCTGTGGCTGCTCTCTCCGCACCACCTCCCTGAGAAGCCTGTGACTGCTCTCTCCGCACCACCTCCCTGAGAAGCCTATGACTGCTCTCCCCGCACCATCTCCCTGAGAAGCCTGTGACTGCTGTCTCCGCACCACCTCCCTGAGAAGCCTGTGACTGCTCTCTCCGCACCACCTCCCTGAGAAGCCTATGACTGCTCTCCCCGCACCATCTCCCTGAGAAGCCTGTGGCTGCTCTCCCACACCACCTCCCTGAGAAGCCTGTGACTGCTCTCTCCGCACCACCTCCCTGAGAAGCCTATGGCTGCTCTCCCCACACTACCTCCCTGAGAAGCCTGTGACTGCCCTCCATGCACCACCTCCCTGAGAAGCCTGTGACTGCCCTCCATGCACCACCTCCCTGAGAAGCCTGTGACTGCCCTCCATGCACCACCTCTCTGAGAAGCCTGTGACTGCCCTCCATGCACCACCTCCCTGAGAAGCCTGTGACTGCTCTCCCCGCACTACCTTCCTGAGAAGCCTATGACTGCTCTCCCCGCACCACCTCCCTGAGAAGCCTGTGACTGCTCTCCCACACCACCTCCCTGAGAAGCCTGTGACTGCTCTCTCCGCACCACCTCCCTGAGAAGCCTATGACTGCTCTCCACACACTACCTCCCTGAGAAGCCTGTGACTGCCCTCCCAGCACCACCTCTTTGAAAAGCCTGTGACTGCTCTCCCCGCACTACCTTCCTGAGAAGCCTGTGACTTCCCTCCATGCACCACCTCCCTGAGAAGCCTGTGACTGCTCTCTCCGCACCACCTCCCTGAGAAGCCTGTGACTGCCCTCCATGCACCACCTCTTTGAAAAGCTTGTGACTGCTCTCCCCGCACTACCTTCCTGAGAAGCCTGTGACTGTTCTCCCACACCACCTCCCCGATAAGCCTGTGACTGCTCTCCCCGCACCACCTCCCCGAGAAGCCTGTGACTGCTCTCCCCGCACCACCTCCCTGAGAAGCCTGTGACTGCTCTCTCCGCACTAACTCTTTGAAGAGCCTGTGACTGCTCTCCCCGCACCACCTCCCTGAGAAGCCTGTGACTGCTCTCCCACACCTCTTCCCTGAGAAGCCTGTGACTGCCCTCCATGCACCACCTCCCTGAGAAGCCTGTGACTGTTCTTCCCGCACTACCTCCCTGAGAAGCCTGTGACTGCTCTCCCACACCACCTCCCTGAGAAGCCTGTGACTGCTCTCTCCGCACCACCTCCCTGAGAAGCCTATGACTGCTCTCCCCACACTACCTCCCTGAGAAGCCTGTGCCTGCCCTCCATGCACCACCTCCCTGAGAAGCCTGTGACTGCTCTCCCAGCACCACCTCTTTGAAAAGCCTGTGACTGCTCTCCCCGCACTACCTTCCTGAGAAGCCTGTGACTGCTCTCCCCACACTACCTCCCTGAGAAGCCTGTGACTGCCCTCCCAGCACCACCTCTTTGAAAAGCCTGTGACTGCTCTCCCCGCACTACCTTCCTGAGAAGCCTGTGACTTCCCTCCATGCACCACCTCCCTGAGAAGCCTGTGACTGCTCTCTCCGCACCACCTCCCTGAGAAGCCTGTGACTGCCCTCCATGCACCACCTCTTTGAAAAGCTTGTGACTGCTCTCCCCGCACTATCTTCCTGAGAAGCCTGTGACTGTTCTCCCACACCACCTCCCCGAGAAGCCTGTGACTGCTCTCCCCGCACCACCTCCCCGAGAAGCCTGTGACTGCTCTCCCCGCACCACCTCCCTGAGAAGCCTGTGACTGCTCTCTCCGCACTAACTCTTTGAAAAGCCTGTGACTGCTCTCCCCGCACCACCTCCCTGAGAAGCCTGTGACTGCTCTCCCACACCTCCTCCCTGAGAAGCCTGTGCCTGCCCTCCATGCACCACCTCCCTGAGAAGCCTGTGCCTGCCCTCCATGCACCACCTCCCTGAGAAGCCTGTGACTGCTCTCTCCCCACACTACCTCCCAGAGAAGCCTGTGACTGCCCTCCCAGCACCACCTCTTTGAAAAGCCTGTGACTGCTCTCCCCGCACTACCTTCCTGAGAAGCCTGTGACTGCCCTCCATGCACCACCTCCCTGAGAAGCCTGTGACTGCTCTCTCCGCACCACCTCCCTGAGAAGCCTGTGACTGCCCTCCATGCACCACCTCTTTGAAAAGCCCGTGACTGCCCTCCCAGCACCACCTCCCCGATAAGCCTGTGACTGCTCTCCCCGCACCACCTCCCTGAGAAGCCTGTGACTGCTCTCCCCGCACCACCTCCCTGAGAAGCCTGTGATTGCCCTCCCCTCTGACCTTAGACTCAGGTGCAGAAGGGGTATTAATTAGCACTGTTTGCAGGACTATAGTAGGGTGGGCCCCCGTAGCCCCTGCGTGCCCGGTGTCCCCCAAACACGATCTGACACCAGTGCATAAGCCACAGCAAAGATCTGAAATATCAACAAGCACAGTACAGGGGAATAAAGGCACACAGTACTTCACTAAGCTGCAGAGAAGGGGGTGGATTTAGGGTGATGGACTTTGCTATGGGCTTCTGTTTTGATTTTCTGCTGCTCCTGGGATTTGTAGTCTAGCTATTGAAAGAAAGCTACGCAGATTAAAACCCAAGAAAGTTTAAACCATAATTCTCAGCTCCGGTCCTCCCATGGAATCACTAATGTGCCAGTTGAAACATTTATTCTGGGCAAGTGTTTGGCTTGCTGTTTACCGGCCAGCTCCTCCTAGGGCAGTGGGAGTTCAGTCGCCTCTAGGGAACCGAATGAGTTCGGCAGTCACTCGCATGGAATCAATATCTGCTCTTTTCTGAGCTGCTGCAGAACAGATTAAAACTGCATACGACAGGGAATGCAATCTTGCTGTTTTTTTAAATTGCTCTCTATGGGGCATTATTTGTCGATGGAGCTGTTAAGTGGCCCTCGGCCTCGTTAGAGCCCGTGGCCTCAGGCCTCTAAACCATATTTATTTGAGTGTTCGATTGGGCCCATTTCTTACCCTCGGTGTTAATTGAATCCACGCTGCAGATCCCAAACATGCGAGCCCCCACTACTGTTAAAAAGAAGTTCTGGGCGCCTAAAAAGCACATCGTATTCCAATGTTCTCTTTCAGGAAGATTCAGTGTCTATGTACATCTATATTTAAGTCAATTGAAGCCCAGAATGTATGCGGTATTTGCTTTCTGCGCTAGGTCAGTTTATGGTTTTAATTGCTTTACACTTTTGAATAGTGTTTTTGTAAGATCTTGACGCTCACCTGCCCTTTGTCTGGACCTGCCACCGGTCTGCTGCTGCTTCCTTTTTCACCCTCTGCCCTTTGGAAAACCCACAGCAACTCGCCGGACCCGCTCCGCGGGTCCCGCAGCGCGTGTGACATCAGCGGGAGCTGCTGTTGGGAGAGGGGCGGTCTCCTGTGCTAGGACTTGGGGCGTGTTGCTTCTGGCAGGGCTGCGAGCACGTTAGCAGGGACTCCATCACCCAGGAGTCCCTGCGAGCCCAATTTGCTTCACCTGGGCTGCTCTCCCTGTTGGCCCCGCCCCCCCGCCCACGGAGTAAAAACAGGTTCCAGGACTTTGTTCGTGGGACGCTCACCTGCCCTTTGTCTGGACCTGCCACCGGTCTGCTGCTGCTTCCTTTTTCACCCTCTGCCCTTTGGAAAACCCACAGCAACTCGCCGGACCCGCTCCGCGGGTCCCGCAGCGCGTGTGACATCAGCGGGAGCTGCTGTTGGGAGAGGGGCGGTCTCCTGTGCTAGAACTTTGGGCGTGTTGCTGCTGGCAGGGCTGCGAGCACGTTAGCAGGGACTCCATCACCCAGGAGTCCCTGCGAGCCCAATTTGCTTCACCTGGGCTGCTCTCCCTGCTGGCCCCGCCCATACCTCCTTCCTTTCGCTATTTTAGAAGGCCGGCCGCCGCGCGGGAGCGCCCGGGCAAAGGGTGGGCCGTCTAAGGCCGTCTAAGGCCGTCTAAGGCCGTCTAAGGCCGTCTAAGGCCGTCTAAGGCCGTCTAAGGCCGTCTAAGGCCGTCCAAGGACGAATAAGGACGGGCCGGGCTTGTCCTCTTTCATCACAGACTTGAAGTATTTGTTTTATACTTTTAAGTGTTATTTTCTTTTAATTGTCTGATTTATAGGTTGTTTCCTTCAGTTGGGATTTTGTCTTGTATTACTCCTTTTAAAAGATTTTCCCCATGATGGCCTTACGTTCCGGAAAGGGTAGGCAGGTTACACTGAAAACGAGTAGTGTTAAAGCAACTGGAACTTTGGATGATTTTATAATTAGGGCAACAGGGATATTGGAAAAAGAAATTGCTCTTACAGAAAAGCGTCTCTCACTAGATCTGGTATCAGGGAAACACTCTTCATTAGGACGTATTGGTTCTATAATTACCCCTGAAAAAAGCTTAGTAAATGATCTGGTAGATAGCCCAATTCCTGTAATGAATTCTAATTCTCACTTAATTTCTTCGATTGACCTGGTGGACTGCCCAAATGAAGACTGTATATCATCAAGCACTGCTAGTGGGGATAGCATCCAAAACTGTAATTTGAGCCTCATAGTGCCCACATTAACACAACCACAGGTTTTAGAACCCGAGCCAGTAGGAATTGAAATTATAAAAACTAGTAAACGGAAAAGAGGAGGGGGTCACTATAAGGGTAGTAGAGCCAAAACAGTAAAAATAAATACTTTAAGAGTAACATCGAAATCAGCAAAACAAAGTGGAAATTCATCTGGGGATTATGTACATACAAATCATTCCTGCCCAAATAATGATGAATTATTGCTTAATATTGAAAAGCTGGTTAAAGGGCTTCTGACGCCTCTTGTAGAAAGAACGCAAATAGTAAATTTGAAACTGGACCAATTAGAACATCTTATATCGGTCAATACTCGTTGTCTTGAGAAATTGGCTAAGAACAGTAAACCTATTGAAACCATGGGGGGTAACCCCAATGCTATAAAGAAAGTGGGACCAAAAAATCAAGTTGCAGTGTCGCAAATGGCCGCAACTGCTAAAGTACCCTCACAAACTGCCTCAAATAACTCTACTTTGGTGGTTGCTATGGGTTGTCACCAAAAGCCCGCAGTGGCCGCTGCATCTACATCAAAGTTATCCGCACCCAAGCAGGCAGTAACTTCTGGGCCAAGAGTAATACCACAACAGGGTCCTATAAATCATAGAGAAAAAGCTCCACTAAAGAAGCCGGTTTGTGTAGATCTACCCCCCTGACTGTGCTCCTTTTATCGCAATTTTGACAGGAGTCCCAGGAGTCAGGCCAAATCAATTGGAATCAAACAGGGATCTCAGAAATAAAGTAACCTTTTGGCTCAATAAAAATAGGGCGCTTCCCCCTGCCTCTAGAACAGAAATACTAAGTGTCCGAAGGGTTCCTTGGGTGGGGCCAAGTGAGAAAGATTTGGAGGGGGATTGTATTCTCATAAACTTTAGGGACAATTGGGTTAAAGATTTTATTTGTTGTAAACCAAGGTTTGGTAGATTCGGGGAAATACAATGTATAGGCTTAGAATACTTTCACCCCAATCTAAAGCATGTTGCTTTTTAACGATCCCAAAATTATCCTAGGATGAGACCCTTGGGTGAGAAATATCTCGGGTGGACACCAAGTAATATTCCTCTACAACCACCACGAAATCATCACGGAATGAGATTCCAGGGTGAGGAATACCTTGGGTGGATGTCAAATAATATTCCCCTAAGTAATCGTTTTGACCCACTCATGGGGATGGAGGGGATAGACTGACTACCAACCAGTCAAAAGTCCATTGAATCATTCAGTGAAAAGGCTAGTTCTTTAGTGGAACATAGTTATGATGGATCGAGGGATAATACTAATGAGGTGGTATTAACTTGTAATGTACAACGGGATAATCTCTTGGAATCAGAGGTTTGTGATATTGTAGACTGTGAGCTGACCTTGCCTGCCCCTAGGTTGGTTGTGGCCACCCGTATTGAACATCCAGGTAATCCGTTAGGGGAAACAAGGCTCCGCCTGATTTCGTGGAATATTGCAGGCCTTTCTGGGAGACTACAAGATGAGGCATGGCTGGATTATGCGGGTAGCCATGATATCTTGTGTCTTCAGGAGACATGGAGTAGAACTGATCAGGATATTGACGGTTTTCAGTCCTTTAGTGTACTAGCTGTGCCATCACAGGCAGGCAGGGCAAAGGGTGGGATACTGACGGCACTTTCCCTAAAATTGAATAATTTAACAACAACCAAAATAGTGGATACTCCCTGGTACCAATTACTTTTGCTACAATCTCTGTTTCCTGTGCCCTTATTGTTGATTAATTGGTATCATAATGTCTTTGATAAAAATGAAATATCTGTAATTGTGAGCTTGCAGGAAACTATTTCCAAGGTGCGTAGCGATTTACCCCTACTTTTTATTATTTGGGTTGGTGATTTCAACTGTTCATTGTGTAAATTTGGTGGGTCAAATGTATGTGGCTTGGAAGATCTAAATGAACACCCTGTGCAACATTTTAAGCACACACCCCTTGGTGATGCGTTAAATAACATTGTAATTAATGATTTATGCATAATGGAACCATGGGTTGCCCCAAATTCCCTCCCAATACCAACTTTTCAGGGAATTAGAGGCTCGATGAGTGTTATTGACTTTGCCATTGTGTCCAGTGGTTACTCTCAATATATTGACAAACTTGAGACGCTTGCAAATTTGGCAAGCGATCACAACCCTTTGATTCTATTATGCCCCCCTGTTAGCACAAGGCACCCAATCTGGGACCAACCTATAAAATATAATAGGAACCAAGGTGTTATCTTGAAGGGGAAAGTAGACGCAACTGGGTTAGAGGCGGAGGTTTTAAGTGCCAATAGCTCCGAAATTGAGTACTGTTTATTATCAACGACTGACCCTGAAATTGTTATTACGAACTTTGAAATTCTATGTGGAAATGTGGCAGAGTATCTTAAAAAAACAATTGGTAATGACAAGATCAAGGGTTTTAAATGGTTTGATGCTGTATGTTCTGCCTCCTTAAAATCATTAAAAATGGCTTTGCAACAAAAACCAAGGAACAAGGAGCTGGTAAAAACGGCTAGAGGCGCCTATAAAGAGGCAATTAGAAAACGGAAGTTCGACTTAAAAAACCTCGCTTGGGATGATTTAGAGAAGGCCTCAGAATTAAAAGACAGCAAGCTTTTTTGGGAAGTGGTAAATCGCCCCCTATTTTCTAGTAATGATAAGGATAATATGGTGATGCAGATAACGGGTGAGACATGGGAGACACATTTTGGGGCAATTTTTAATCCCAATTCAGTAGTGCTTTCAGGACTGCAGGATGAAACAAAGGGTATGGAGTTCTCGCTGACAGCTTCTTTGCTTAGTTCTTCGCTTACATTGCAGGAAGTTGAAGAGGCCTTGAGGAAAGGTGTTCCATTAAAAGCCCCTGGCCCAGATGCAGTGCCATTGGACTTTTTTAAACATAACATTGTTGTATGGGCCCCATTGCTGTTAAATGTATTTAAAGCGGTTATTGTTGGTCGTATTCCCCTATCCTGGAAGGAGGCAGTGGTGGTGCCGATTTTCAAGAAGGGTGATAAGAGCGATCCTCGTTGTTATCGCCCAATATCATTAATTGACGCATCATGTAAATTACTGGGAAGGATAATTCTTGCTAGATTGGAGACGTGGGCAGACTCTGTGGGCCTAATTGTAGATTCCCAATATGGATTCAGAAGAGGAAAGGGAACAATCGAACAGTGTCTAAATTTGGCACTGTTAATGAGTAAGTACACGAAGGCCAGGAATTCTTCTGTTCATCTGGCCTTCATGGACTTATCCAGTGCCTTTGAAACTGTTTGCAGAAATAAATTATGGCGAATGATGGAGGATATGGGTTTTGAGGAACCCTTGGTTACCCTGCTCCGCAGATTACATGCAGCTACAACCGTGGCAATAAGGTTTGGGCCAGGGGGGGAAAAAACAAAATCTATCCCCTCAACTGAGGGTGTGCGACAAGGTTGCATTTTAGCGCCTTTTTTGTTCCTAGTCTATAGAAATGGCTTGGAAAAGTACTTGTTGGATCATTGCTCTGATTTCCCAAAGGTAAACGGCAAGAAGATACCTATGTTATCTTATGCCGATGATACGGTATTAATGACCCTCACAGCAAATAGCATGCAGACTTGTCTGGATGCATTTAATAACTTCATGCTGGACCTGGACCTAAAGGTAAACTTTGCAAAATCTTTGCAATGGTCTGTGGTCCAAAAGGGACAAAAACCCGTAAGTTTATGGTAACCAACAACACCATTGAAAAAGTAGATAATTTTAATTACTTGGGAAATCTTTTTAACAGCAAATTGAGTTGGGTCCCCTTGATGAAGGTGCGAGTACAAAGTACTAGTTGATCCATAGAGGGTCTTTTTCGCTTTTGTAGTAAACTAGGGCAAAAACCGGTCGCACAATTAAAAAGCTTGTATATAGCAAAATGTTTATCTGTGGCCACTTATGGGGCAGGGGTCTGGGGCACAGAAAGCCCAGCCATGATCCAGGTCATGGAAAACAAATTTATAAAGCGTTTGTTGTCAATCCCATCAGGTTCATCTAACAGTTTCTGTCACACTGAGATGGGAATGGAATATGTGACTGACATCATTCGCATTTCGCCCTTATTATTATGGGGTAAAATATGGCTATCAGAAGACCTTCAGCTCTCTAAAGATATCCTCCAAGACTGCAAAAATCTTGATCAAGCAATGCAGATCCCATGGCTTTCATACGTCAGCGATACTTTGCACAGAAAAGGCCTGGGCCACTTTTATGATCACCCCGAAAAAATACAGGGAGACATAAAAACTCTAATTAAAACAAGTTATCGTAAAAGTTTAAGCATGTCATGTCTAGACCAGTCAATAAACTGCTTGGGCAAACTACAGCACCAATTTTATCTAACATTTACCACTCACGTGCAATGGCGTTTTTACTTGACAAGGTTTAGACTAAACACACTTCATTTTCTTTTTGCCTTTCCAAAACAAGGGGGTTGGCGTGAGAGGCTGCCCCCTTGTCCTTGCATTAACAAAGTTAGTCAAAGTACTATCCATATTGTTCTTTTTTGTTCTTTATATAAGGAACCAAGGAGTAGGTTTATTAAGCCTATTTTAAAAGAACTGCAACCATGTAATTATAAAGAAGGTTATGACTACTTGTTATCATTATCATCCCCTGGAGTATGTTGTGCTATGTTAAGTTTTATAAGATTGTCACTCCAGATCAGGAAACGGTATAGCTAGTTTGGTCTAAAAACCTTTTATGGTTCCCATTGCTCTCTGACAAATGATGTAAAATTGTACACATTTTTCTTTTTATTCTTTTAATGTATAAATTGTAGAATGATTTTTTAGTGGTGTTATTATGTTTTATTTTTTTAAATTAAGTTCTGTATACTTTTATGATTCTTTCTTTTTGAATCGAATAAAGTTTATGAATCGACAAATAAGTAATAATGTTGTTTTATTGACAATTACTGTCACGTTTGTATTCACTCATGTCTGTGTATTCTTGCAGTGTGGTGTCTGTGAGAGAGAGTGACTGTGTGTGTCTGTGTGTGTGTCTCCGCCCACGCCAAACTCGTAATCCGGCCCTAAGTGTCCATGCCACGAGTGTGCAGCACCTTTCAGGCCTCCCTGCTGTTCTCAGTCCTGTGCCAGTTCCCTGTTTGTGTGGGAAAAATGCTTCAGCTGCCCCCTCCGCCTATGCCATACCTGTTCTTTATTTTGGTCTTTGTGTCTGTGCCCATGCACTGCTGCTGTCTGGACTGTAGCTGTCATGGCCACTGGAATTACGCTATTCTGCAGCCACGGTCTTTTCTCAATGATTATGGATTTGTTGCATTTGCCACATAATCCACAATCTGCTGTATAATTTTCAGATTTCACAACAAAAATGCTTCTAGTGCAAACGGTTGAAAAGTTAGGGATTTAGCACATCAGCAGACCCCTTGCCAAAGGTCACTGGACACCTTTTGGTTGCTGATGGCTCTTCTCAGATGTTAAATTTGCGCTAATGAGGTGCAGATTTGTCCAGCAAACTATAAATAAAATTTACACTAGAATGCTGCCCCGGAAATCACATCATTATGCTGCTTAATGTGCTGATTTTTGCCACATAATTTTTTCAATCCTGCATAATTTGGCCGTACGTTGCCACATAATTCCTGTGGCCGTGCCTAAAGTGTGATGTGAAAATTGCTTAGCTGTTACCACTTGTGCCACTCCAGCTCTGAGTGAGAGAAACTTGCACCTGTGCTGCCCTCACTACTCTTTTGAAGAGTGTACTAGGGAAGCTTGAGAAAACTACTGTATAAAGACAAATCTTTTGGCGTTATCAATGTTTCTTTTTGAAGAGATACCTCGAAATCCTGGCCTCATGGCTCCCGTGCCCTCATGGAGCCATAAGAAACAGTTCTGATAGAGACTTTTAACCACTCAATTTCTCACCTTACACTATTCTCTAGGCATCCAACTGGATCAGGAAAATCTTGAGCAGTACCTCTGCTTGCCGGGAGATGGCATTGGACAGGACGTCGTAGTGCCTATATAGGCAGCATCCTGGTACGATAACATCAGTTCCTTCGTTACTTGCCAACAGTGCATATTCGGAGAGCTACCTTAGTCATTGTTTGACAAACTTTTTCAACTTTTTGTCAATCTTTCTGAGCTTTGCTCCCATTGTGCTAGGGCATTATGTCGCCTGTAAAACTATCAGGGTTCACGCTTTGCAGAAACTGTGTCAGATTCCCACTTTGTTTGTCGCATGTGCTTGGGATGGGCGCACTACCTTTAGGACTGCACCGCGTGATAGTCGATGCATCCAAAGGCAATTCGAGAGCAGTTGATGAAGCTATGGCGGTGCAACAAAAGAAGGTTCCGCGTTGATCTCATCCTGTTCGTGATCATGTGAACGATCTCCGGGCCATTCCTGAAGCACGGATGATCGTCTTCCCGAACCCCTAACTCCTGGTCAAAGTTGGGTAAGTCTAAAAAACACAAGAAGTTGTTGAAGCGCTCCCCATCTCCTACTCCTTGACATACTGCTTACAGGTCCTGCTCCTACAGTCTACTTGCGGAGCTGGTGTACGGGCCCGCTGTGCGCTACTCCGAATTTCCCAGTGTCTGACGGACACCCGCTCAAATCAAAGAATTTTATGACACCCTGCACGCCATCTTTGGACCACTGACTACCTCTGGAGCGCCTTTGGCCTCACATAGCCAAAACGTGCCCCAGCTAGCTTACCATCAGCGAGTTTGCCCTCAATGTCATCTGGAACCTTTGCATCCTCTCCTACGGCCTCACCAGTGCCCCTTGGGTGTTCACGAAAGTGATGGCGTGGTTTCAGCCCATCAGCATAGGTTAGGGTTTCCAGTGTTCCCCCTACCTCGACAACTTGCTGCTGAAGGTCGGTTCGCCCCAGGCAGTCTCCCACCTCCAGACTATCTATTGCATTTGAATCTAATGCATTTGCTGAGGTTCACTGTCAACATGCTGAAGTCACACTGACTCCCTCTCAGACGCTCTCTTTTATCAGAGCCATCTGGGCACACTGCAGTTTCGCACCCATCCTCTGGTGTGGCGGATCTGGGATATTTAGGCTATGATTCTGATGTTTCGGCTGCTATTTTAGATTTTGGTGAGAATAACTATGAGACTGCGGGGCCTCATGGCCTGCTGCATCCTGTTGATACAACACGCCCAATGGCATATGCGGGCTATGCAGTGGGACCTGAAGCCGCTGTAGGCGCAGCATCAGGGCAATCGTTCCGACCAGGTGTAGATATCAGAGGGAACTGCAAAAGATCTTCAGTGGTGGATGAAAAACCTGGTCATCGGCAGACCTCTCTCCCTTTCTCACCCAGAGCTCACAGTTGTGACAAATGCATCACTCCTGGATTCTGGTGGCCATCTGGGAGTGGTGGTGATCAGAGAGCTCTGGTCTCTGGCGGAATCTCAGCTCCACATCAACTTGCTGGAGTTAATAGTTATCTGCTTGGCATTAAAAGCCTTCCTTGCATCTATCAAAGGAAGACTGGTTCAGGTGTTCACGTACAACACTACTTCCATGTGGTACTGCAACAAAGAGGGCAGGGTGGGGTAATGGACCCTGTGCTAAGAGGCTATGTACCTCTGAACATGGCTGGAACGTCAGGACATTTTCCTGGTAGAACAACAGTTAGAGTCTCTGAATGCCAGGGCGGGCTAACTCAGCTACCGATGCCTTGCAGGTCACGTATGGTGTATACATCCAGAGGTGGTGCAAGGTCTCTTCTGAGAATGGGGAGAACCTTAGCTCTATCTATTCACCACCTCCGAGCACGCGCAATATCAGCACTTCTGTGCGCTGCAGCAGGGCCGGACTGGCCATAGCGGGCACCAGGCGTTTCCCCGGTAGGCTGCTAGGGTGGGGGCCGGTTTTGGGCCCCTGGGGGGCCGTTTTTGTTACCGGGGTCGGCAATATTGGCCCCCTGTAACAAAATCGGCCCAAACTGGCCCTCGCAAACTGCTCGGCTGCACTTCCCCTCACCCCAGGGGGGGCCGGCTGAGCAGTTTGCCAGGGCCGGTTTCTGTTCCCAGTCCGGCCCTGCGCTGCAGTTTCGCTCAGATATGTGTTCTACTTAGAGTGGAATTTGGGAATCCTGTATGCCTTTCACCCTATAGCTCTCCTGCCCCGGGTTCTCAAGAAAATGAGGACCAACTCGTCCTAGTGGCTACAGATTGGCCACAGAGAGTATTGTATCCGGAACTCGTGAGCATCTGTTACAAAATGTGGTCCCACATACTACTTTTGTGATGCCCCCAATGGGACCCCTATTTGGTACTTACTTTTCTTATCTGTTCTTCCTTTGAGTGCCTGCATAACAGCCCTTTGTGGTTCTTGACTCTGAAAACAGTGTTCCTAGTAGGCATTACATCAATCAGAAGGGTTAGTGAGCTTCAGGCTCTGTTGGTCCAACCTCCATGCACTAACTTCTTCCCTGACAAACTGATGCTTTGGATGCGTCCCTCTTACCTCCTCAAAGTGCTGACCCCCTTTCACATTGAATGGAGGATCAGCTCTTCATTGGGTTCATCGGAGCAAAGAAGGGCAGGGCTGTGCAGAAACCATCACCAGATGGATAGTGCTCTTCATAAAAGTCTGCTATGCCCTGGCGAACTAGTGACCCTCTGAGGGCCTGCAGGCTCACTCCACCAGGGCAAAGCCACTACTAGTGCGTTAGTGCGCTGTGTACTTGCTGTGGAGCTGCCACATACGTTTACGAAGCACTACTGCTTGGACAGTCAGGTCCATCGTGATGGGCATTTCGCCTGTTCGGTCTTCCAGTTTTTTTGGTCCAAGCCAGTTTGCAGACCCACCTCCAGGGAGGTATAGCTTGGGTATCTATTCGAAGGTGAGGAATCTGCATTTAGAACTCTCGACCAGAAGAACAGGTCACTTACATTCTATAATGCTTTTTCTGTTAGAGGTTCTATCTAACTACAGATTTCTCACTAACCATCCCATCCCCCCGCTCTGCAAAATGGGCTTTTTACTTCAAGACCCCTTTAGACATCACACTGGTCAAAACAGTAACATTGTTTTTTATGTGCTTGATAAAAGCAGATACTATAATATGCTGTTGACCTGACATCTCTATGAGATGTTCGCCATGATACTCTGTGTCACTGTACTGGTACGCCGCCCGGCCCCCGGGATGTGGGCTGAATGGCTGTGTGCATTTTGATAACGACGGATGTGCTTTGAGATGACATGCGTGTACAGGTTGACTTAATGGATGCCTTGTTTATAACTCTGCAATAAAAACATGTTTTAAAAAAAAAAAAAATGTTTTTTATGTGCTTTATATTTTTGACGCGGAACTGGTCACAAAAAGAAACAGAGATCAGCGCGCCAGGGTGCTCCTATATAAGCACTGCAAAATTACTTCTGATTCGCTACCGAATTACAACGCCAACCGGCACGCAGAAGTACTGCTCAAGATTTCACTCCCTGAAAAGTGTTACTGAAGGTAAGTAACTCGTTGGTCAGGGTGGATTGTGCTCGACCATTGACAAACTCTACATTCTGTGCGAGCAGCGTCTTCGAATAGCACATTTCGGAACTGTGCCATTATAGGTCAAAGACCTTGAATATCTTGATTTCACAGGGGACAGGTGAAGATTAAAAACTTTTAGATCTTGCCTCTTTCTTGGCAAACCTGCTGGAAGCCAGATTGGCTGTTTATGCTTACCCTATTCTGCATCAGTGTTACTTTAACAAACTTTGACATTGTCGCAAAGCAAACCATATTAATAGAATTAGGAACGCAAGGAGCTCTTTTTGCAGTTCATAAAATGTTTTTGCTGACCCTCTGAAAACTATCTGCTAAATGAGTTAGAACTGTCTCTCTTGTTTTCTCATCTCCCTCCACTTATGCAAACTAATTCCATCAGTGTCTTATCTAGCGCACTTGCTTGGATGTTTGCCACGGTCTGTATTCCATTAAAAACGCAGGCTGGTAGCGGTTTGAGATTCTTAACATCACGCGTTATTTGCATACTTGAGACTCGCTGATGAGAAGCGACCCTTACATTTCTTTGGAGTGACTCAACAGCTTAAACCAGTGCTCTGCCTTTGAAAAACTATGATAGACCTGAAACTTGGGAGCTAAGGGGTCACTAGCATTGACAGAGCCCAGGTTTTCATTTACCTGGTGACAAGAGGGGTTATCCCTTCCTTCTTTGTTATTTCACAGTCCAGTTCTAGTGTAACCTTTCGAATCCACACCTTAGAATAGCTGCTAATAATCCTGTGTCCAAGCGCTAAACAAAGATCGAAATTCAATTGTGTTAAGTTAAAAATAACAATCATACCAAATATGCTGATACTGTGTACGAGCACCATGACGCAAAGTGCTTGTTTTGCACAATATTAGCATTTACCTCTAGGACATCCTCCGCTTCCTTTGGTGTATTCTCTGAATTGACCCGAGCACTTATTCTTCTGTTGATTTGCAGAGAGTAGATTGACTGTATTTCTTTAAAACACGGTGGCCATCTTGCATTTTGAGTTCGCTGCTGTTCTATTTACTCTCGCTAGTCTTATAAGGAAATCACAAGTATAAAACTAATGTCTGTTTTCAGGATCATTTCTTAAGACCCAACTACAAAAATGTTGCTGGAAAAAAAATCTAGAATTCCTAAATATCAAAAACAAAAATAAAGATAGTCAAAATAATGTTGCCACATTAAACATATACAATACAGCAAAAATATCAATAACAAAATGATTGACACACTAAGCGCCTTATTACGATGTCGGTTGGAGTTGCCTCTGACAATCACCGTCGCGGACTCGGGACCGACCGACTTCCGGTCGAAGGTCCCGACACCGCAGAGAAATGAGAGATTGTGTTCATCCCTGCACTGTGTAGCAGGCACCTCAAGGTGCCTGCCACATAGTGCAGTGATCAACAGTGGGGCAGGTGCCTCCTCTGCCCCCAACCGGAGGCCGCAAGGAGAAGGGGGCCCCCAAACTCACTTTCCAACAGGCTTTCCTTATCAGAAAGCCCTGCATGGAAAGCCTTTCGGAGACCGAGCATCGTAATCCCAATGGCAGAAATGCAGTCCATTGGGATTACGGGCGGGTCTCCAACTCGCCGAATCCACCCGAAATGACTGGCCGGTTTCAATTCTGACCGCCTAGATTGTAATTAGGCAGTCAGACGTGATGGCCCCTAAATATTGTTAATATTAAACAAAACGTACTATTAATTGAAATAAACTATGTTATCACTTCCAAAAAGGGACCCACATCTGGGCATACCCTGCCAATTTAGGGCTACCACAGCAAACACAAGGAAATGATGGAAACAGTTTGGGCTGGACTGTTCCCATGAGGCACAGAGTCAGGTTTTGATTTGCATATGGCTGGGTCTGAACTGAGATGGCAAAGTGAGCTAAATAACGATGATGGATTCAACCCAGATCTGTGACTGGGGGTGAGTGTCTGAAAAGTTTCAGCGCTCCGTCCATCATCTACTTGTGGTTACTTTGTTCACCCTAAGTTGGCAGGGCATGCCCAGGCGTGGGTCCCTTGCTCACTTTGCCACTGGATTCAAGCTAGCCTGGCTGGTAAGGGGTGTTACTCAGAAACTGGTCCCAGGATGCCTGTTTCCGGTCAAGGGAAGACCTGGATTGGCAATTTGGGCTCGACTGTTCCCATGGGGCACAGGGTCAAGTCTGATTTGCATATGGCTGGGTCTGAACTGGGGTGGCAAAGTGAGCTAAAGAACGATGATGGATTCAACCCAGATCTGTGACTGGGGGGTGAGTGTCTGAAAAGTTTCAGTGCTCTCCGTCCATCATCTCCTTGTGTTTGCTTTAAAAATATAATTAACAAAGTATTTTAAAAACAATTTAGGTTGAAATCTTTTTTATTGAAAGCACATCTATAATGGCATCAGCACTTAGCGCCTACAACCCAGCGGGCCGGCTGACTACTGCACAGGGATATCAGCATGGCAACGCACCGTCGAAGTCAAAGCAGACAGTTTATATTTTAACACAGCATGCCACCTACAACCCATCCGGGCCGGCCGCGTCTCAAACGGGGAGGAATGGGAAAACCTATCCCTTGCTGCTGAAGCTAAAAGACCACCCCTGAGGAGCGAAACATTGTATGGAGAAAGGTGTCAGACCCCGGCAACCAAGGCTCCGTACTGGTCAGGAAGCTCTTCAAAGCACTATTCCATGAAGACAGCAGCCCGCTATTACACTCCGATATAAAAGCCAAATCCCCCCCCCCCCAAAATCACCCCTCCGCAACCGCAACTGCCGAACCCCCCCACCCGACCCTCCCCTCGTCCAGTGCGTATTTCAAATCGTTCCCGCTCCTCCCCGTCGTCCCCCCCAGGCCTCCCCGCCCCGAGCTTATTCAGGAGGCCGAGTCCTCCAGCGTGGTGAGCCGCAGGAGTCGAAGATATCTCGGGCAGGTCAGTTCCCTGAATTCCGTGACCAATAAGGACTGGAACGGCTGCCACAGGTCAGTGAACTGCTCCGCATCTCCCGCCACCGTAAGTGACATTTTCTCCATTCCTAGCACATGCCACAGTCTATGGAGCCAGCCCGTAATCGTAGGGAGCGTAGCGGAGCGCCAGTGTACCAGGATGTTCTGCATCGCTGATCCCAGCGAGATGGCTATCTGCTTGACCCCTGCGGGATTTCAAGGGATACATCAGACTATTCGGGAGACCTAATAATATATATGCTGGGAGGCGTGGCAGTTCCGTATCAAAATGGGAGTCAATTTCGTCTATCACCTCTTTCCAGTAGGAGTCGAGGAGGGGACAGTCCCAGAGAACATGCGTCAGCGTGCCCACCCGCCCACATCCCCGCCAACAGGTGGCCTCTTTACTGTGGTCCATGTTGTGTAGACGTTCCGGGGTATAATACCAGTATGTGGATACTTTGGTGAGGGTTTCAGTGAGGCCCGTGTGATATGCCGAGTGTCTGGCTCTATATGCTACTTGTTCCCACTCTTTATGACTCAGCGACCTGCCCAATTCCCTCTCCCAACGTTCCCTCCCTGGATTATAAAAATGTGAGGATGGTGGTTGGAGAAACTGATAAAGGTCAGTTATGAGCTTTGCATCGGACGTGCGAGATAGGAGCCAGCGTTCATAAGGGAGGAGTCTCCTATCCGCCGTCTCTCGCACCTGAGGGTGCATCGCCCAGTGGCGAACTTGCAGGTAACGCAACCTCTCGGTTTCCGGGAGCGTGTATTCTTGTCGGAAGTGTGTGAAGGGAATGACCCCCTCCGAGTCGTACATATGGCACAAGGCCCTACACCCCGCCGCCCGCCAATGATCAAAGGCTCCTCTCTCCAGTCCGGGGGCAAAGTCAGGGTTATCCACCAGGGGCGTTAGAGGCGAAGGAAAAGTCGTCAGACCATGTGTGGCATTGGTGGTGTCCCATACCCGTAGAGGTACCCTCGTGATAAAGGAGGCATATAGATTTGCGGGGCGGTGGGCCCTGCGCAGGAACGGCACCTCCTGCAGAGGCCTGCCCGCCACCGCCTGATCCTGAAAGAGCCAATGCTTGTCAGACTCCCACTTGCTCCATTCCACTTACGGAGATCCGGGATTCCCAGTCCCCCGGATTCCGGTGCCAACATTGAGAGCGCCCTTTTCATCCTGGGCTTCTTGCCCTGCCATATAAAACGTGCTAGGTCCGACTGCATCGTCTGAATCCATCCAACCGGCGGCTGCAGCGGAAGCGCCCTGAACAAATACAGTATCTGAGGCAAGACCGTCATTTTGACGGCCGCTATTCTGCCCAACAGCGACAGGGTGCTGCGGTCCCACCGGCCTGGTTCTTCTCGGATCTTTCTGCCCAAGGCGGTATAATTAGCCGTCACCATCAGTGGCAGAGTGGGGGCCAGCTGGATTCCCAGATAAGGCACCAGATCCGTTGACCAGACTATCGGAAAGAGGCTTTGTAAGTGGGTTCTGATTGCGGGTATAAGAGACAGATCCAAAGCTACTGACTTTCCCGTGTTCATCCTGAAGCCCGCGACCGCCGCGAAGGTGGTCAACTCCTCCACACAGGCCGGGAGGGCATGGAGCGGATCCTCCAATGATAGTATAACGTCATCGGCGTACAGGCTTATAGCATGAGTAAAGCCGCCGAACTTCACCCCCTTCACCGCCGGATTGTGACGTATCCGCTGAGCAAAGGGCTCCATATAGAGGGCGAAAAGCAGAGGTGACAACGGGCATCCCTGCCGTGTTCCTCTCTCGGTATCAAAGCTCCCGGAGCTATAACCGTTCACCCGCACCACCGCCGTCGGGAATTTATAGCAGTTGAGAATCCTACAGCGGGATTTCTCTCCCATCCCTACCTTCAATAGAACCCGCTCCAGATAAGGCCAGTGAACGTGGTCAAACGCCTTTTCAGCGTCCACCGAGAGCAACATTCTCTCCCCCGGAATCCGCGATGCCTTTCCTATG
This sequence comes from Triturus cristatus, assembly GCF_964204655.1. Lineage (NCBI taxonomy): Eukaryota > Metazoa > Chordata > Amphibia > Caudata > Salamandridae > Triturus > Triturus cristatus. Next base: position 60,684,837 of record NC_140592.1, read on the forward strand.
AGATGGGTAATCCGCTTAGTCTTGTCCACCGTCTGCCGTCCGGGGACAAAGCCCGCCTGATCCGGGTCTAGAAGTCCCGGCAGATGGGGGGGCTAAGCGACCCGCCAGTATTCCGGTGTATAGCTTGAGGTCGATATTTAAAAGAGAGATCGGCCTATAAGACCCGCACTGCGTCCGGTCTTTCCCTGGCTTGGGGATAACCGCAAGGGTAGCTCGCAACAGATCCGGCGAAATGGCCCCCAGCTCAGAAAACAAGTTGAAAAGGCGCGTGAGGAGGGGGGCCAGTGACACACAAAACGTCTTATAGAAGAGGGGCGTATAGCCGTCTGGCCCTGGGGATTTGACATATTTAAGGTTGGCAATGGCGGAAATGACCTCCTCGACCCGGATATCCCTGTCAAGATCCTCCACCTGTGAAGGGGTCAAGGAGGGGAGAGAGACCGAGTCCAGGTACGTCGCTACGGCGGGTTCATCCGGTGGATCTCCGGCGTATAAGTCGGCGTAAAACCTGCGAAAGGTCTCTGCTATTTGGGCGTCCTCCGTGGCCGTCACTCCCGTGGGGTCGGAAATTGCCTTCACCAGCTGCTATTGTCGCGCCACCCGGAGCCTATTCGCCAGTAGCCGGCACACCTGTCCCCCCCGTGTAGTAGGCGTGCCTCAGGCGCAAGACCGCGTATTCCGCGCGATCCAAATCCAGGGCAGTCAGGGATTTTCTCGCTTCCCTGAGCTGCCGCCAGATCCGTGGAGCTCCCGTCCTACAATGCATTTGCTCAAGTTCACGGACCCGCTGGGTAAGTTCCTCCCGCTTCTGCCGCCGTTCTTTATTGTCCGTTGATGAGATAGCAATAAATTCCCCCCGGAGTACCGCTTTCAGAGCCGCCCATTGGGTCGCCCGGGATGTTTCCGAGTCGTCATTGTGGGACAGATAGTCCCGAATCATGTTCGAGACGCGTGTAACCACCGCCCGTCTGTGCAGTAATGTGTCCCGCAGACGCCAGATCTGAGGGGGGCAGGACAGCGGCGGCAAGCAAAGCGCAGCAGTCACTGGGGCGTGATCCGACAGTGAGACCACCCCCATCTCCGCCGCAGTGGTCAGGGTGCACACCGGCCCGGTGACTAAAAGGTGGTCCAGCCTTGCATAAGTTTTGTGTGCGTGGGAATAATAAGAATATTCCCGGGCCGTAGGATGCAAGCTACGCCAAAGGTCATGGAGATCCATGTCTATCAACTGTGCCTTGCACCCAGCCGAGAACTCTCCGGCCTGCGGGGAGCGTTGTGCGGATCTGTCGAGAGTGGAGTCAAAAACCATATTGAAGTCACCTCCGAGTATAATGTGCCTGTCTTGCGTGGCCATAACATCCCCCAGCGCTGAGCGGAGAAAGCGCTCCTACTGGTCGTTTGGGCTGTAAAGGGATCCCACCGTAAAGGGAAGACCCCCCACTTTAAACCGGTAAACTAACAGCCTTCCCTTCTGTTCCGCTTGTTTGTGCAGGACCTCTCCTCTAAAGTGCCTGGCCACCAGGATCGCCACCCCTGCTGTCTTAGTGCTGCAGGACGAGAAGAATTGTGTCGGGAATTTGTGGGAGCGTAGTCTAAGGCAATCCCGGGGTAAGAGGTGAGTCTCCTGGAGGAGACAGATGTCTGCGTGGGTGCTTTCTAACCGGGACAGCACGGCGCGTCGTTTAACCGGGTTATTGAGGCCGCTGACATTAAGCGTCACTATCTTAAGAGTTGTGGGTGGCATGCGGAAGGGTCGTAGGTGTAGCGCAGGCCATCTGTAGACCAAGAGTCTGTGTCATGAGAGCCGCTGCCGCGGCCGGAACCCCGATTACGCACTGGACGACTCCCCCCTTCCTCCCCAATTCCCCCCCTACTCCCCCACCCCTCCCCAAGGCCACCCTCCCTCCCCCCCCTTCCAACAACCCCCAAAGAACCCCCAGCCACCACCCCCTCCCCGCGACCCTCCCCCCCTCCCCCCCTCCCCCCCCCAGCCCCCGAACCTGCATTATGAAGATGGCTATGGTGATCTCCCCCCCGGAGTGTTCTTACGCCGTCAGTGCTACGTCGCCGAGGGCGGTATCCCTGGCTACTCCGAGCACCGCGCTTTCCATGCTGGCCCTGATGGTGGGCGAATCCGGCCTCATGGAGCGTTCGTGGGATCGTCGCCTGGACACCAGCTGCCAGCCGTCCCTCGTAGATCGCCTCCTCCGCAGCGTAGTTGCGTCGTCCTCCATCGCGGTGATACCCAGGACCCCGCATGTCTCTTGCAGGGAGCGTAGTTGGTGCATAGTTCCATTTCACCGGAATATAAGTCGAAAAGGGTGCCCCCAGGCATAGGGTGTCTCATGCTCCCTCAGAAAGTCAGTAGCGATTTTGAACGCCTTGCGTTTCTGGAGCGTGACGGCAGAGAGGTCCTGATAGAGCGCGACCGGGCGTCCTCGAAAGGTCAAGGGCTGCTTCTTCCGAGCTTCAGCTAGGATGCGTTCCTTGAGCGGAAAGTCGGGGAGAAAGGCCAGAATATCCGGGGGAGGCGCCGCTGCCCGGCGCTGCGGCCCCACCCTGTGTGCTCTGTCGATCCGAATGGGAAAGTCTTCCGCTTCCCCCAAGACTTCCCGGAACAGGCCCCGTAGGTAACCCGCAGTGTCTGTCCCCTCTTCTGTGGGCGGAATTCCCCGGACCGGAATGTTATTCTGCCGGGACCTGTTTTCGAGGTCTTCGTTATGCGCCTGGAGATCTATCTGTTGGTCCCTGAGGCGGATCACCTCCTGCTGTAATTGTTCGAATTCGTCGTCTCTCCGTTGGCCTGCACCTTCTACGGTGGCCACCCGCTCCCCCAGGCCATCGACCTCTCGTCTTATCTCCCGCACTTCACTGGCCACCTCCTTTTTCAATGTTTGGAAGTCGTCCCTGAGGGAACCAAAGAGGGACTCCATGAAGGACCTGGTGACCGGGGGCTCCTCCCCGCCAGCCTCCCGCGAGCCCCCGGTGGAGCATGGTGAGGGCTGTCCCCTGTCCATTCTCGGTTGGTGCCTGCCAAGTAGTTCGGGGAGAGTGCGTTCCCCCTTTTTGCCCCCTTTATGGCCTGCCATTGGTATGGGGGAGTGAGGCAGTCCGCTCCGCCGGTGTCGTCCGCACGCCTTGAGACCTTCCTTTCACGTCTGCCGCCCTCCAGCCCCGTGGGCAGCGTCCACCTTCTGTGTCCGTCGGCGGCTCCCACCGCAGGTTCCCGGCTGCTCAGCGCGCTAGCGACAGGTCCCTCTCGAGGGCTCAAGGCTCCCAGACCCACTGCCGCTCTTCCACCGTAGCTGCGAGACCCCTCAGGCCGCCCCAGCCTCGCCCGGCCGGCCCCGGGGCCGTACGTCAGAGCCCGGGCCCAGCAGCCAGGATACCCCCGGTCTCAGTCCCAGCCACGTGCACTAGGCCCCTCGTCTGCTCGAGCCCAGGGTCTTCATCCAAGCCGCCGCTCTCCCTCCAGTGTCGGTCGGTCAGGGAATCAACCGCCAGGGGGGGGTGTTTTCCCCACTCTGCTACTAACAAGTGTCTATGGGGTCGCTTCTTCCCAATGCGCCCTCTCCGGTATCAAGCAGCGGGTCACCAAGACCCGGCCGGCGTGCGCGGGGCACCGGCGGGTTCCACCCCCACTGCTCCCTCGCCTCACTGTTGCTCCACACCAACGCTCCGGGCCAAGCCCCCGCTGCCGCAACTGCTGTCTCCTCACTTCCCGGTTGTCTCCGCTCCCAAAGGGCCTGAGGAGCGCCCGGTACCGCGGTTCCCCTGATCCGCCATCACCCCCGCTGCCTTCAGGAAGGTCTCCGTGCTCGTGGGGATGTCCGTCCGTCGCCTCGTCCTCCTCCCGGGACCCGCTGAGTCCCCCGCCGTGCGCCGCTCTCCCGCCAGTGCTCCGTCTCTCACCAGCGTCGCCAGGCCTCCTCCGGTTCCCGGCCCACCTCTCTGGTCGGCCGCGCCTCCAGCCACGCGCAGGGGAGTGGTATGGGCACCCGGGCATGATGTCGCTCCCGGCCGCCACAGGACGGTCCCGCACCTCGCGGTGTCCTCTGCAGCCCTCCTCCGATCTTCGCCGCCGCGCAGCGTCGGCCTGTATTGCCGGGCCCGGGGCCTCAATTAGGCGACGATTCCGGCCGCGCCGAGCAGCCGCGGCCCCGCCTCCGCTCCGCTCTGTCCTTCGTCCGTTCTGCTGGGCTCCGTAGGCGCCTCTCGAGGGCTTCAGGCTCCCGAAGACATACGCCGGCACTCCGCCGCTTCCTCTGCAAATTCCCCGCAGAACAGGGGGATATTCTGCTGAAAAATGCGGTCTAGGGGCCTAGGGTCCCGGGAGCTCGCAGAGAAGGCGGCCGCTCACCGCTCCATCTTGGCCACGCCCCTTTAAAAACAATTTAGAAAATAAATTACAAATATATATTTTTTAAATCACATTGAAATTCAAAATACTCGAGTCTTCTTCCCTACATACCCTGCTTTAAAAACATTAGAAACTATTGCAAAACATATGCAATACAAAATTAACACCTAAACCCAATAAAAAAAAATAATTGGACTTATATAGTGCTTACTACCCCAGAATAGGCATTCAAGTGCTTTACGGCGAGTAACACGGGGAACCCAAGGTTAGTGGTTAATGTAGTGGTTATTGTTGTCCATTGCGATTAAAATGAGCTCTCAAGAAAAAAATGCATGCATTTACTTTGTGATATATTAATACCAGGTATGTTCGTTCATTAGTGGGGGCTATGTGGTTTCAGGTGAATGGTTGGTGAGATTAGCTGGCGGAGATTAGGTAATGTTAGACTACAGGGCTAGGGTTTTAAAGAGGAGAGGTTGTGATCTATGAAATGATATATCAGTAGAATTACAACAAGAAGGTTTGAGGCATTTGGGCATGTGACTGAGAGGAGGCTATATTCAGAAATAGAAGGAATTTGGAGGATGGAAGGTAAGAAGAGGGTCACTCTGAAGAAAGAATGACACTGTTAATTTTTCACGCATGGTTTTTGGAGTATAGTTAGAGAAGACTTTCTGAGCTAGCAAGCAATTGGAGAATGTAAACTGTAGAAAGAAACAACATTATACATAGTGTTCCATATCTGGGGCAGACAGTTTAAACTGATGATTCCAAGTGTACCCATCATTTACACATTAAACACCCTAGCTTGTTGAGTCCCAGGCCTAGGACAGTCCTTTTAAACATATTATGAAATATCCCAACCTTGGTACAGGGTCTGTACGTTGCTCAGGGGGAGCTGCTGCAGAAAAAAAGGTCTCATTTAAAGATCAAAGGTTTTCCACTTACTCACTAAAATGAGTTATTTGGCACTGGCTGAGAATGTCCATCAAAGATTTATAAAGCGTGGCAAACACCCCGAGGGTCTAAATGTGCTGGAGATGCTAACTTCTTTGTGGTTATCTGTTTGAATAGCCTAGTCTTGAGTCCTCTCCTGAATTCCTGGAGGAATGAGGTGGTCCTGAGGTGCAGGGGAAGATCATTCCAAGCTTTCGCCGCCAGGTGTGAGAAGGAGCGTCCTCTGCTGTTGCTTCAGCGGTTCCGGGGGTGTTGCGAGGAAGAGGGAGGCAGATCTTAGGTGTCTGGTCGGTTGGTTGAAGGTCATTTGTTTGTTGATGTATGCTTGTCTTTTGTTGTGCAGGGCTTTGTATGCGTGGGTCAACATCTTGAAATGGCATTTGTTATGGATTGTGAGCCAGTGTAGCTTCTTGAGGTGTGTTTTGATGTGGGTCCGTCTGGGGAGGTCAAGGATGAGTCTTGCCGCTGAATTTTGTTTTGTCTGTAGTCTCTTCAGGAGGCATGCAGTGATTCCTACGTAGAGTGTGTTCCCTTAGTCCAGCCTGCTGGTGATGAAGGCATACATGCCAGCCTTTCTGGTATTGACTGGGAGCCACCTAAAGCTCTTGTGGGGCATGCCTAGAGTGTGGAAGCAGGCGGATGAGACTGTGTTTACCTGTTTCTTCATAGATAGCTTGCTGTCCAAGATGACGCTAAGGTTGAAGGCGTGGTCAGTTGGGGCAGGGGATGGGCCGAGTTCAGTAGGCCACCATGCATCATTCCATGGCGAGGTGTTGCTCCCAAAGATGTGGGCTTCCATCTTGTCCATGTTGAGCTCGAGACAGTTGTCCTTCATCCAATCGGTGATGCTCATACATCTGGAAGATTACTCTGGTTGTGGAGGGTCTTCTGTCAGTGAGAAGATGAGCTGGGTGTCGTTGGCGTAGCATATGATGTTGAGTTCTTGCGATGTGACTGTGTTGGCCAGGATGGTCATGTATGTGTTGAAGAGGGTGGGCTGAGGGATGATCCTATGGGGATGCCGTAGATTGTCTTGTTAGGTTCCAAGTTGAATGGTGGGAGTCTGATTCTCCCGGGTGCTTCTGGGGAGGTTTGAGGCGATTCATTTGAGGGTGTCTCCCTGAATTCCAATGTGATAGTCTGTTGATCAAGATCTGATGGGAGACTGTGACGAAGGCAGCTGACAAGTCCAAGAGGATGAGGGCTGCCGATTCTCCGCGGTCCAAGAGGGCCCTGATGTGGTCGGTGGCTGCAATTAGGGCTGTCTCTTTGCTGTGGTTTGCTTGGAATACGACTTAAGAAGGGTCCAGGAGGTTGTTGTGTTCCAGGTGCTCGGTGAGTTGCAGGTTGATTGCCTTTTCAAGAACTTTCTCTGGAAAAGGGAACAGGGAGATGGGCCTGTAGTTCTTCGGTTCTGCTGGGTCAGCAAATGTTTTTTTCAGGTGTGTCTTTCATATGTGCTGTCACATTTACATCATTTTGTCACCTAATCCCATCCAAGTGTATGTTGTGCATGTTTCTGTATGGCTATTGTAGTATATCCATTGCACATGCCAGCAAAGCAGAGTGAGGAAGGCGTGTGGGTTCCAGTTGGGCATCCCGTGTCTGTTCCTGTGCACAAGTTGGGGGTGATGCTGTTTTCTCTGACAGTGGAAGTGTATCGGGATGCAGGAGTGAGGAGACCTAGGCAGTGAAGTGGTGACAAAGGAGTCAAGGCTCCTATAGAAATGCAATCGGAGCCTGCCTGTAGTTCTGCCACTTGATAGATGGTGGGGTGATGGTGCTTCAGTGTGTTAATCAGATTGGGAAGGTTTTTTTAAATGTAAAACCATACTTTTGTCGCCTTCCTGATCACTGTCTTTGTGGGTTTTTGCTTCATAGTCCGGTGAAGATAGTTCACACCTCTTTGTGCCTCCTTTTTGGGTGCTCCAGGCTGGAGGCTACCCTGCTGTCAGGAGCATCACCCCCAAATAAAGGCTGTGTCTATAGAACTGCATAGGGAGGTACTTGAAAAGAAAGCCACCCCAAACCATTTCTCTTTCCTGCAGTTTTCTGAGAAAGAAAATATTGCTAACAAAGTAATTCACACCTAACTGCACGCATCCACTTGCATCAAACCACAAGAACCTACAAGTGCCTACCTCGTGTGCACTCTTAAATCCATTTATCTACTGTAAGTGCCTAAATCAGATATCTTCGTTACATTTTGCACAGTCACCAAAAACACTTATCATGTATTACCTTATGGCGTGCACTGTTAAATTGCACCAGAAATCCACAACAAAGGCAACCCGGGGTAAGCTGGTGGGTTTCACCATTGCAAGAATGAGAGCTTTCAGGCAGCGCTACCATTCCTTCCCAGAGAAGGAGCATGTGAATCTAGGCATAAGCAGCCACATGCAATACAGGGGGATGAGAGGGGAACTCAAGGCACCTGCAAAAATACAACCTACAAAGGCCTCTGAGCCCCCACTAGCACTCCTCTCCTAGCAGCCACACACACTGCACCAGGGCATCCTTTTTTCCTTACCGAATTGCAGCACATGCTTGGGCCCGTGGGAGAGTCCGAGGCAGCGGACGCAGAGCAGCAGCCAGGCCGGGCACCTGGACATCGGCTCCAGACGCTCCATGCTGGACCCGAACTCAGATCCCTAACCCACACGGCTTTCCCTGCAGGACTGGGTGGTAGATGAAGCAAGAGAAGGCTATGACAGCTGGTACACCCGGTCATGGCATGGCTCCGGGGCAGCTCGGTGGTCCTGGCATCCCTATTAATTGATTTCCCCCTCAGAAACTTCTACTGGGATTCCTCAGGCTTTATGAATAAGTGGAGACTGATAGACTGGGGCGAGGAAAAGGTAAACTTCGATGAGTGATGTCTTAGTGGCTTCAGGTGCAAGACCAGCGGCATAGAGTAGGTAGCGCACACAACAGGTACTTTGGGTAGAAAAATGGAAGACTATGCCGCAGTAGAATAATTTTTATTGTAAATACACATTTTAACATTAGACTTTTTTTATTTACACAAAAACCAAACTTTTTTTATAACCTACTGGCCACCAATTCCCATATAAACTCAACATCCCACTCTTAAAACATTTTACCAATTTAAATAATATAAAAAAGAAAGAAATTTAACCAAAATATGGAAAAAAGAAATCACATATATCTATATTGTAGATTGTTTTCAACAGTACCCTTAACAATGATTTAAAAAGACCCTAAAATCAATAAAATTACCTTTAGTATTTAAAACGTCAGTATCTTTGTATTTACTCTATAAATACAACAATATTAATGTATGACGATATTTTTCCACAATATTTTGCTTAAACACCTTATAACCTGAGAAATTTATAAAATATATCCCTGTAATCAGGGTAGAAAACAGGTCAGTGGGAGTGTGCCTGCTCGGCCTCCATGTGCTTCGTAATAATGCTGGCCAGTTAGTGCATCACTCTTTTCCAAAGAAAGCCGCATTTCTTCCCTTTTGCTGTTACACTGGATTACCGAAGGCTGGTTTATAAAAATCAGAAAAGATGTATCTACGATTGTATGCCGGTCCTGGGCTCCATATTTCCAATGGAGGAGGAGAACTTTGCTCTCTGCATCCTTTAGGAAGTAGAACATATTGGCTGAGATGTTCAGAGGAGGGTAGCGCTCAGCATACCAGCATTATCCACTCCTTAAATCTAGTTTGTCAGATATGTTTTAGTTCTTGTCCTCTAAGCCTCTACTTGCAATGTATTATCACCTCAATGGGTGCACCTCGTCAGAAGACGGGGCCCCCAGCACAGTTCAGTAGCTTGTGTGGCCACCTCTTGCTGCTCACCAGTTGGTGTGGGTCAGCCAGCTGATGACCCCACAAGGAGCTTACAAGACACTAGCACACCACCTCTGATTGTTGGTTGAAGAGTTTCTTGTCCCTAGTGAGAAGCTTTGCCACCATTGTCTGGAGGTGTTTAGAAGAGAGGCCACCATCCTCTTGCTGCTTACCATTTGGTGTGGGTCAGCCTGCTGATGATCCCACAAGGAGCCCACAAGACACTAGCACACCACCTCTGATTGCTGGTTGAAGAGTTTCTTGTCCCTAGGGAGAAGCTTTAACACCATTGTCTGGAGGTGTTTGGAGGAGAGGCCATCATCCTCGTGCAGCTCACCATTTGGTGTGGGTCAGCCTGCTGATGACCCCACAAGGAGCTTACAAGACACTAGCACACCACCTCTGATTGTTGGTTGAAGAGTTTCTTGTCCCTAGTGAGAAGCTTTGCCACAGTTGACTGGAGGTTGGTTTGGAAGAGAGGAAGCTGGTGCCTCTGAGTTTGGAATCATATGTGTGCATGCGTGGTTGTGGGACATATATTTTTTGTTTGTTCACGTGACTAAAAAGCAACACACTGTCATTTCTGTGCCACCATAGTTAGAAAGCTGTAATTTGAAAATTGTGCTCTCTTTGCTGCCTTTCATTACACACAGGATTCTTTTCCACTCATCCCTTTGGGACTTTGCCTTCGGTCTCCATCAGCAAGAAGTGTATACTATACTGTCCTGTGCTTGTCGCTCCTCACACTCCTCACACACTCCCAAACACAGACCTGCATCTTCCAGACAAGTCCTTGAAGGCCCTTCTTAGCTAGTGCCAGGGTGAGGTTAGAAACCCCTGGCAGCCAGGCTTCCTCAGGTCTAGGAAGCTAGACCAATAGACTCTGTATTTCACCCCCTGGGGCGACAGCTACCTTGTCTCCCCACAAGGCTCAATATGGCTCTGCTCCAAGATGGATGGCGCATCGTGTGTAAATTGGGGTGAGTGTGTGTAGCTAAACTCCAAAGTGTTGGAGTCGGCTGCAGTCATTCAATCGAAAGGCGTGACTGGATCTGGACTTGGAGTGAGGTGCAGATGGGATCTCAAGCTGAGGCAGGATCAGCCTTTGCTTTGACAGGGGCAGGAGGAACCACAGATCTTTGGCTGAAGCAGGAGTAAACCAGGTTTAGCTTAAACAGGAGCTAGGGGGGACCAGGGAAACAATGAAAAGGAACTAAGACATTAGGAAAGGGACCAAGAGCAAGGGACATCACGGAAACTGTAGAGGGTATAGTGTGTGTCGCTATAGGAAACATTGGCTTCTTTACATAAGATAAAGACAGCGGTGCGGAAGAAGTGTAAGTTAGTCTGTCTTTCATCTAGAGATAGCTGAGAATCCTTTGCTGGTTGTGTTCATGGAAGACAGGCTTGGAATGTCTGACTGTATGCTGTGTTGCCTTTGCAAGTTTGGTGATGGCTGCATCCTTTTTGCCCTAGTCGCCATTGCTCACTAGACCGATCCACAGGGAGGTAAAGAATGCTGTTGTGGTATGTCACCGATGCTTCAGTGGATCAGTACCTGCTGCAGGTGAAGTGTAGAGCTGGGAAATCACAGAGATCTTCAGTACAAAATGTTGGGCCAAGCTAGAGCTGGTAGCCAGCAAGCAATAGCTTTTGGGACTTTGAGGCTCAGACAAAAAACATAAATTTTCTTCTTAATGGACAGTAAAGGAAATGCAAGCGCCTATGCCGAGAAAAGCAAACAAGTGATAGCTGTTATTCCAGTCCATTTGTTTATTCACACAGTGCCACTACAGACGTGGACCAACATTATGCAAATCAACCTTCTTCCTGTGCTGCTAGTAAGAGCTCAGGCCGAACTGCAGGTCACGTCCCCTCTAAACTGAAACAAAATCAACCCAAGAACTGTTTTCACTTGTTGTGCTTATCACAAAAGTGCAGTTGTCATACAGCACAACAAGCAAGGGGCCCACGTCTAGGCATACCTGTCACATTCAAGACTTCTCTCTTAGAAAAACTGAACAGCCATGAGTGGAATGCTTGAGTTAATTTCAGCCACTGGAAATTACTCTAAGCTGCCTTATGTTTACTGCTTTATACTAGGGGTGGGCGGAACTCGCGGAGTTTTACCCAGCAGAATTCCGCTGACTTGCAGAAAAACTCCAACGGGTAGAAAATATGCAGCTCTTGCTGCTCGTGCTACAATTTAGCACCAGTAGCGCAAGTAGCGCTGATAATCAGTGAGAACTGCACCATGTGTTGCACAAGAGCGCACAGCCATTTGAGTTGAATTAGCTGCCGCTCGAGTAGAAAATCTACTTGAACTGTAGTAAATCTACTCAAACTGCATCCCTCTGACCGCGAATGCCAGCGGCCGCCTGCATTAGAAAATTGCGCTAGGGGATGCCTATATCTGACTTGCAATGTAACTTTGTGACTCAGTCCGAATTGCAAATAAGAGAGAGTGTGAAAGTTGCGCTCCTCTGTTTGCGATTCGCAACGTAATCCATCAGTGGTTTGAGACTGCAGTTACAGACCTGTAACCATTGATCAGGATGCGCCCACCAATTTGACTGGTGACCGATATGTGGAGATCAGCCTCAGGCCCCGAAGTCATTCCTTTTGGCGCAACTTTTTTAAAGAGCAGCCTCTGCCTCTTAAGGGATGCAGCTTTTTTAAAAAATTTTAATATTCACTTGGAAGGAATGCAAATTCAGGTATAGAAGTCTGCTGTCACTCAGGGCCCTCCATCGAGTGTTCGAGACAGCACGCAGGAGGTTGCAAAATGCCTCCAGCCTCACTAATATTCATGAAGGGGACTTTCGTGGTCTACTGCCAATGTAGATTTTGCAGTACGACTCGTCCTGATATTCACATCAAATAATAATCCTGGGTAGTGACACCTTAGAATATTTCGGGACTTTCCTTTGAGCCTGCAAAACCTATGCCCTTTTAATCCAGTACATTTAAAACAAGCATTTGCAATGCAATAGGTCTCGCAGTTACGCCAGTTTGAGCTATTGACATTGCAAATAACAATGCCTTTTATTTTTGTTTTTGTTTTAAAAACATAAATAAAAGGCATTGTCATTTACAATGCCAATAGCTTAAACTTGCGTAACTGCGAGACCTATTGCATTGCAAATGCTTGTCTAGACTTGGCTAAAGAGGGGAACAGGGACAGTAGTTCACCTTGGATGAGGGTATCTAGCTGACATTTCTGTGGATGGAGTCTTGCAACATTTCATGCTCTTGCCCTACCTTTCAAAGTTCAGGTTGGTCCTCAGAAGCCCTCATCTTACATGTTCACAGAAGGTACTACAATTCTTCTGGTTGAAGGGGGGGCATCAATTGCAGTTTTCCACAGGCACATAAGAGGGTGCGGTGGATCAGTAAGCTAATAGAAAGGCATTTGCTAAAACTGCTTTGTGAAAAACTGAGCTCATGGTAGCAGGCATGTGCAAGATCTTCAGAACTCTCCCCTCTAACTTCCGCTGTTGGAGGATCTTTTCACTCCAACTAGAAGAGTGAAAATGCTGTTCCTTAAATTTGACTCGTATCTCCAGTTAAAAGACAAGTCTGTGCTGTCACACCTTCTTCCTGCCTATTTCAGTTGAGGCTGCCAGGATTGTGCCTTGTTTCCTGGAGGTTGTGGGGTGGCAGTCCAACCTTGGGAGTGTCTGACTGTGAAGATCAGCGCACTCCTGAAGGCATCACCAAGTAATTTTGTTTCAAGAGTTTGTTGTGTGCTCGTGGGGTATCAACTTCTGATATTAGTTCGAATTCGTGATTATCCTGATTGCACAAATCCTAAAGCAAGGATAGTGTCTCCCCCTTTGGCACCACCCGTGGTACCCGAGGGGTTTCTTGTTCTAATACTTGATTAAAACCTCGTTTATCATAAAGTATGAGAATTTCACGTTTTGTTTTCATCATTGAATGAGTCAACTGAGTTCTCCAATGTTATTCTGCATCTTTATTATCTTGTATTCATTGTAAATACATCCAGTGGTTGAAAATCCCCAATGCGACCCATGAAGGTCCTTCATCAGGAGGTTTCCAAACGATGAAGGAAACCTCCTGATTAAGGACCTTAATGGGTCTGAAACGCATTGGGGAGTTCAACCTCTGGATGTATTTACAATGGATACAAGATAATAAAGATGTAGAATAACATTGGAGAACTCAGTTGACTCCTTCAATGATAAAAACAAAACATGCAACTCTCATACTTTATGATAATTTTGAATCAAGTATTAGAACAAGAAACCCCTCTGGGACAACGGGTGTTGCCAAAAGGGGCGATACTATCCTAGCTTTAGGATTAGCGCTATCAGGATATCCAACCTTGGTGATGTCAAAGCCTCTGCCTTGGGACAGCTAAATATTTGGTTAAGCAGTTTCAGGCCATGAAAATAACATTGTTGGTTTAGCAGTCAGAGCAGCGGTGTATCTACTATCTTAAAGTAGCAACATTGGCTTCCTGTCCGGGACAGGGTTTCCTTTAAGGTTCCCAAAGCTTTATGTTGGGACATCGCCTGGGTTCCTGAAGAACAGGCACAACCGGCACTCTTACTTTCAGACTATTCCACTCTTCTGTTTCTCCACTCTAGAGAAATCCTCGTTTCAGGACTCAGAAGTGTGGTTGAAGGCTTTCTCTTACTTAGCTCCCTTACACTCTGTTACACCTTATTTATCCCTGGAGTTAAGAGAGTTCCACATCTCCTAACTTTAGGAAATAATTTAAAACATGTTCACCAATCTATCGACCCTTTGAAGGTGATTGCTGAACTTGAATCTAAACTTAGGGCAAACTGCTGCATGACGCAGAATAGAAGAAGAGGTTTTAATAAGGGATGGCGAGATCAGTTTACAATTATGATCAGCATTTTTTTTATCCAACCCAATACGGGTTCAGAGCGGGGCATAGTACGGAGGTCGCTCTTCTAAAATCTACAGAGGAAATTAGGGCCGTACTGGACCAGGGAGGCAAGGCCGCAATGATCATGTTGGACTTGTCCGCGGCCTTCGCCACAGTCCATCATGATTTGCTGATGGACCGGTTGTGGGGATGTGGAGTCCAAGGCAAAGCGTGGGAACTCCTGAAGTCCTTCCTTTCGGACAGAATGCAAACAGTGTCACTCAGCATATTCTGTTCTAAACCCTTCTCATTGCCCTGCGGAGTTCTGTAGGGTTCCTCTCTTAGTCCTACGCTTTTTAATGTTTGTTTCCTCTCTGGCCCTCTTGATCAAATCCTTTGGATTTGCTCTCACATCATACGCAGGTGACACTCAGATTGTGGTGTCCCTGCTACCAGGGCAAGAGATGGGGACAGAAAAACGATTTCACGACTGCATGGAAGCAGTGGGTAAATGGATGTTCCAAAACTGTTTAAAGCTTAACTCTGGTAAGACTGAAGATATTCTGTTTGGCAATGCCCCCAAGTTCTGGACCCCAAGTTGGTGGCCAGCTTCGCTGGGCGTACTTTTGATTCCCACCAGGAAAGTAAAAACCTTGGGAGTCCTGATTGATAAACTTCATTTCGAAGGCCAAGTTAATTCAGTTGTCTCGGCTACCCCATTTGCTCTTAGAACATGCAAGGAAAATGATACAGTATCTACCTAAGGAAAATCAATGTACAGTAGTGACTGCATTAACTATGACGAGGCTGGACTATTGTAACAGCCTCTACCTTAACATTCAGGAGCGACTGCTGCACAGACTCCAACTTCTACAGAATTCGGCCGCTAGACTGCTCACAGGGACGGCTAAATTTGCCTCTGTCTCCGGTGACATCAGATGACTTCACTGGTTACCCATTAAGAAACGGGTGCAGTTTAAATCACTCTGTACTGTTTTTAAAGCTTTTCACGGGGCCGGTCCAGAGCATCTGAAGCAGCAGTTTCAGTGGTATGTTCCCAATAGACCACTTCGCTCTCAAGGAGCCAAATTGGTAACAGTCCCTATCTTTAGAAAAGCCGGCTGGGGAGGTAGGAGTTTTCGGGTAGGGGCAGCCAAAGCTTGGAACGCCCTCCCATTTCAGTACGCAAGTGACATCCTGGCACAGGACATCACAGTAAGTGACATCACAACCCATGACTTCACAGCAAGTAACATTGCAAGAAGTGACATCAGATCTTACGACCTCAAACATATGTTTAGCAGGTCTGTCATGAGTGCATTTACAATATTTAACAAATCAGATTTTGCATCGGAGGTGTGCCAAAAAAATAACGCAACTCTGACGCAAAATCTGGACCTCAACTTTTACATGTATTTTTTTTAACTCTGCTACGAAGAAATTGGCAAGAAGGAGAACCGTGGCAGTAGATGTGTTCTGCTTAATTGGTTGCAAAGTCTGCATTTTAAAATATCTTATAGGGTTAAGGGACCTTCTGCAAAGATTTTTGTGTACCCAGTAAATCTCCGGGAATAATATTAATGGTAAGATAACTCTGAAGGTTAATGCACGTGAATGAAAGTTGCATCAAGGGTTACTATACCGCCTGCAAAGCACATCATGTGACACCAGATGACAGATTTGTATTTTCTGTAGATGGGTAAGTGAGTTACTGCTATTCACAAGAGATCATTTTGTTACTTCCAGTTCATAAATTGTAATGCTTCTAATATAGCACAGTGAGCTATGAAGGACATGTGACTCCTACACCATGTGACCTTCAGTGTAACACATCCTGTACATTGATTTACACACATATGATGTATCGGCAATGCATAATGTGTAAGTGTTATGTAATGTCTGTGCTCCAACACCCTGGATTGGGATGAGTAGTGTTATAAAAGAAATAAAACAAAATATTGGTATGTAAATTATTTGTGTAAAACTGGGACAGGCTAACACATCGTACAGTCCTACAGTGCATACATATGTGTTATATACAGGGACTGAACAAAGTCGGAAGCATGCCTCTCAAGTACCTGGGAAGAAGTAAGCTGCCTGCGTTTGTTTTTCCTCCATTGCATTTAGGTGTGAGGCTCCAAATAGCTCCCAGTCAGGATACTCAATCAAAAGGAAGCTTGATGGCCCTTAACTTCAGCCTTTGTTTTGGGCTCAGCTGTCATTTAAAGGAACAAAGCCTCCTTGCCTGCACCTTGCCCCTCGGAACGAAAGCCGTCAATGTGCAGGCGCAGCTGAATGTCCCGCGTGTACCCTCGACTGGTGTCCCTCTCATAGCCTTTAGCTTGCTCCCTCAGTACTGAATTCTAAAGTTATGAAAGCGTTTTCATGCTTTTATCTCTGATGTCAACCCTGGCAGGGATGTCTTTGGCGGCAGCCCAGTGTCATCTGAGGAGGTGCTGTTCCCTGTGGTTTGTGGAGGGGATGGAGTGTGTGAGTCGTGTTCAGTCAAAACCATGGTGTAGTTGCAGTAGTTAATGGTTGTGCGTGCTGTTTGGATCAGGATGGGTGGGAATAGTGTCATCTCTTTAAAAAAAAAAAAAAGAGATTTGTTTACGCACAAAGAAGCAATTTTTATGACATTTGCAAAAATTTTACACCGCTCGAAATAAACGAATATGGTTTGGTTTCTATAATACGAATGAGTTTGGTTTGAGGCCCGGGTACGTTTGCCACATGGGTGGTATTTTTATGTTCATACCAGTAAAATAAAATTGGGAAAAGCAGTAAATTCAGATTTTTTTACTTTTGAAATATAAATGTAAATACATCATGCAATCACTTCAAACGTATTTAAAAGTGTCTGAATTATTTCTATATGATTATTAAAGCAAACTATGAAAAATTGGCATAGTACCAAAAAATGCTGGGAATTTTAGACAAACTATTTCTCACCTACCAACCATTGACACTTCTAGAATAGCAAAATGTAAACAAATGGCCGTTATTGTTTTCTGAGAAAGTTGGCATTCAGGGCTGGGACTGGGATGAAAGGGGTTTCTAAAGGACTGTATGCTTGAGAAAAGGGGATGCAGGCCTCCTGAAATCTACCAATTCAATATCAAATAACTACATTTTTAAGTCGTGGACACTCTGTAGGTCCTCTGTTTACAAGCCCAGATCTTCAGGGACTTTTTGCAGATTCGTTGGGAAGGTCGTCAGCTCTGAAGAGACCCAGAACTCTCCAGTTAGGCTTCTGCTTCTGGGTCCATTCGTTCTGCTGCTGACCTTGTCCTCCCCAGTGCCTCCCCTTTTTATTTGAGGTCTTGCCTGAGCCACCGCATGTGCTGACGCTTGCGAGACTTTTTGTTAAATTACAGTGGGCTTCGAGCCCTTCCATTGGTTGGCTTCATTGTCACTCATTTGCTTGGTTCTTGACACACGTAGCCTTCACCTTCTCTTCTTTGACCGTTTCCTGGAGGAAGGCCAAAGTACTTGTGTCCTTCCACTGCTCGTGTTTATGGTGCTACTTTTTTTCTTTTTGCTGGAGCACTTTGTGAGAGGGCATGTGTTTGGGAGCTAGCTCTCTTGTGTGTTGTTGCTTGCGCCAGCATGCTTTCGGAGTTGTTGCTTGCCCCCAACCACTGTACATCTTGTTGCTTGCCCCCACCCTCTACTTTTGTCTTTGTTTTTAAGAACTCTAAGAGTACGTGTTTTCAGCTGCTGCCCACGTGTAGTGTCTCTCTCCCTCAATGTTGTCTCCCGTCACCCTCCCTTCTTGTATGTTGCCCCCTTTCCCGTCCCTCCCTTCCTTCAGTGGCATCCCCTTTCCCTTCCCCGTGTTTCCTCCCACCCCTCGCCTCCTGTGTTGAAATGCGGAAAAAAACCCTCTGATGCCACGCCCCCAGTCCCTCGGTTTTGCCTCCTAGCGGCCCTCCTCCCCGCCCCACCAGCAATTTAAAAGAAAAAAAAGTACTTTGACGCGGCCAGAGATGGTGAAGTCAATGCGTTTTATCGTATTTTTTTTGTCTTGCAGCCGCTCTGCTGTACAACCTGGCTAAAAATGTCGACAAAGCAATTAGTGCTCATAGGCAAGACCCACAGCTTTGTCAATGCTTGTTTGTATTTCCCAGCCCTTCTGCGGCACTATCTGTATGGCCATGATGCCGCATGGTTTTAGCGGCTGGTGTGCATAACAAATCACAAAGGAAAGCACGAATAGAAAAGACACTCTTTAACTACCTGCAGCATCTAACTCGCATCGTGTGTGACCGTGCTAAAAATGATAAAGGAATAAATATAGACTGTCGGCATAAACTGAAATTAGGTTTCGGGAAAGAATATGGTTTTACGGCCAGACTGCCGACTTTGGAGCTGGGAAAACACTCGGGGGTCGACTCCGCATCCTATGATTCTGGGCAAATCAGTTAATCTCCCCGTGCCTACCAAAAACATGAATGTGTCCTTGTGTAACGTAACTGGTGCTCATGTAAAGCGCTCCAATACCTTCGGGGTCCAGTTTCAGTTAGCGCTATATAAATCTGCAAAAAAATTATTTATATATATATATATATACGCGTGTGTATATGTGTGTGTGTGTGTGTGTGTGTGTGTGTGTGTGTGTGTGTGTGTGTGTATGTGTATATATATATATATATATATATATATATATATATATATATATTCAACCAAAAATGCCCTGCATTAGAGACGCACTCCTCCAGCCGGTAAGTTTACAAACTTTTATTTGCAAGGAACAGGATTACAGCTCCGCTTTAATTGTCCTTTGGCCTAACGCGTTTCAGAGCATTCATGCTCTTTCATCAGAGGCAGGTTTAAAACAGCACATCTCCTTTGCGCATACCCACAGTTCCCTGCGTGCTACAATAATTAATCAATTGGCCTCCGGTGTGCCATTCTCGGTGAAGTCAATTTCAATGCACGCTGGAACTTGTAGTTTGTAATTCATGCCCAGTATTCACCTCCAGTGGTTGTGTGCCTTTTAAAATGTTTTAAGGACCAGTGATCGCCCTCCAGTGGGCCCCAGAGCTGAAAGCTTGCTCCACATTAGATGCACCAGCTGCGCCGTCCTCGTCCCGATGAGTTCAGGTATGACGATCCCTTCTCAGTCTTCAAGGGCGGTGCGACCTCCCACGGCCCGGGATCCCCCAAGAAACAGGTACGGACCACAGCGTGTTGATAGAGTTTCAAGTGCAGTTTATTGCATCCAATTTAGCAGCATTTTTTGATGGCCAGTGCCCAGCATGACGCGTTTCGACAGTGAAACACTGTCTTGATCACATGACATGCTCAGGGCCAATCCGCAATAAATACTAGTGCAGGTGGTGAAAATAACTGTTACACATTGCCCGCTTTTTTTTACACAGCATCGAAATAGAAGAAACACTTCTAATCATCTCTTGTGAATACAAATATTCTTGATAGTTTGTTGGGCCTTACATTGTACAAAATTGCAAAATAAATATGTGAAATAAAGTGCAAGTGCAAAAAATTAAAATTACAATCTTAACCATTCAACAGTTATTAAAACAACATAACTGTTTAAAATAATCCGTCAGAGAAGCCTGTGCGATGCTATCCCTCCGTATAACACATCCAGATACCATAATTAGCTAGTGCAGTCCAACTTATACGTATATATAGTACGTTTCATTTCATCCAGTAGGAGTCAGACATATACGGTCCTTCTAACGTTTACTTGTATCCATTTCCCCAGATAATTAGCAAGAGCTAAAATACAATACATTCATTAGGGGAAACCCAGTAAAATAAGGGACACAATGTCAAAAGAAGAATAATAGTTAAGAACAAGTCTTAAATACTTCAGTAACAATAAATTAGGAATACCTTTCTAAAATCCCCCCACACAAATATCCCCGGCCCCTGCCCCGTAAAAATACTGGTAAGATCAAAGGTAAAGACTGGATTTCTCCAGATAAAAACCCATGAAAAAACCCCGTCTAAAAACCGGACTAAATAACCATGGAATAAAAGATGGAGTATTAAAAGAAAGGTAAAATATAGATACAGTTCACATTATACACACATAGTATAGTTATAAAAAGTAGTGCATTTCTTTCCCATTATTCAGACCATTGGGCATTTTAGTATCGAGTGTTAATATATAGTGCGACTCCAGTTGTCTAAGTTTCTTTTCCCTGTTACCTCCCCTGATTGATCTAGGCACTGTATCAATGACATAATAACTTAGTTCTTTCAAGTTATTCCTATGTACATGTTTGAAGTGTCTAGCCACCGGGTAACTGGGATCAGAGTTCACTATAGCTCTCAAATGTTGTAGTATGCGATTAAAAGCTTGTAATTTGGTGCTGCCCACGTATCTCAGTTTGCATGAACGTTCTAAAACGTAGACAGCAAATTCCGTGCGACAAGTTAGCAGCTTTGTGATCTTCATAGGATTGGGATCGAATGCTGTAATTATCTCACTAGTATTTCTACCAAATTTTCAAGCTCTGCATGAGCTACATTTAAAAATGCCCATTCTCTTAGATAACCAGTTTGATGTACCCTTGACCTCTGGACTTGTTGTGACAAGTGCATCCCTCATAGAGGGAGCACGTCTAAAGGTAATCTTAGGTAATTCAGGCACCATTTGAGACATAGTAAGGTCTGTTTTTATAATGGGCCAGTTTTTGTAGATGATCTTTCTGAACTGTTTCTCTTGTTGACTATATGATGTAATTAGTCTTACTGTGTTGTCTGATTTAGGGGATCACTATTATTTATGCTGACAATGTCGGTGTGCGTGTTGATAGCTGTTTCACCACCAGTAGTTAAAGTATTGGCTTTGTTCATTGCCACCTTTTAGGTCCTTCTCTTTATACCCTCGACTCCTAAATCTCTGAAATGCCTCAGTTTGACAATTCTTAAGGTCGTCATCTGAATTACAGATGCGTTTAATCCTCAAGAATTCCCCATATGGGATACTTTTTATCAGATGCTTCGGGTGGGAACTACTGGCGTGTAACACCGCATTGCCTGCAGTACTCTTTCTGTGTAATTTGGTGTGGATAGCATTGTGTTTGATATAAATATCGACATCCAAGAACTGTACTCTCTCCTTGCTAGCTTCAGCTGTGAAACTTAGGTTGAGGTCATTATTGTTGATCGTCCTAACAAATTCGTATGCAGTTTCTATAGACCCCTCCCAGATGACGCATACATCATCCATAAAGCGTCACCACTGTTTAACATGTGTTTCAAAAAGTTTACTGTGGGAGGTTCTGAGGACGTGCTCCTCCCACCAGCCAACGTGGAGACACGCGTAGCTGGGGGAAAAACACGCCCCCATTCCCACACCACGTAGCCGTTGATACACCTCTTTGTTAAAGATGAAATTATTAGTCAGGCATATATTGATCATGTCAAGAAGCATTTCATTTTGTTGGTGATATTCACTGGGGCGTTTGGATAAATAGTATCTAATAGCTGCTACTCCATCTGTATGTCGTATACTCGTGTAGAGTGAACTTATGTCCATGACCAACAAGACATATTCATGTTTCCATTCTACAGATTGTATCTTAGATAGAAAATTACCAGTGTCACGGATATAAGAAGGTAACATCTCTACATAGTCATGAAGAAAGTAATTGACATATTTGAACATTGGTTCTAATAGTCTCTTTTGTGCCGATATTATGGGCCTCCCTGGTACTGGAGTTGTATTTTTGTGTACCTTGGGGATAAAGTATAATACTGGTGTAGTGAGGTTGTCATTCTTTAAAAATCCAAATTCATTTTTGCTCAATAGCCCCATTCTCTTCCATTGTGACAATTCTTTAAACACCGATTCTTTGATGTGTTTTAGATCATTAAATGCATCTTTTCTGTAGCATTCTTAGTCACCTAGATGTTTTTCCGCTTCCTGCATGTAAAGCTCACGAGGCCACAGAACTATATTGCCCCCCTTGTCCGATTTATTAATCACAAGATTTTCATTATTCCGCAGTTTACGCATAAGTGTGGAGTATTGCTTTTCCTTCTATTTCCTTTGTTTACTTTTTTGCAATACCGTTCTGTTGAGTTGTTTAAGATCTTCTATAACACAGTCACTAAAAATGTCAATTGCGTCTTTAGGCATCATAGGTATAAATGATGATGGTGACCGAAAGGGGGTTGGGATGCTAAGGTTACATCGCATTCCTAGTTTCGACAAATCCTCTTGTGTAGAGTTGGTTGTATTGTTTTCTTCTTGAGCTAAGGCATGCAAAGATCGGAGTAAAGGAATGTCACAAACCTGAACAAATTCATCTACTATAGTTGTGGCTTTAGATATACTCACTGTTTCAGTCACTTTGTTTAGCTTGAAGTGATTCAGGAGTTTCAGTTTCCTAATGAATTTTAAAACATCCACTCGCGTTTGGGGGTATTTAAAGTTATTGCCCGGACATAAGGATAGGCCCAATGATAGGAGCTGGAGTTCTTGATCATCGTTTTATCCGGGGCCTCCAATTCACTTATTATTGTGGCCATTTCTTGCCCCTGCCTCCTCTGCTTTTGGGTTTTTCTCCTTTGTTTTCTCCTGATGTTGATATATATATATATCTATATCTATATCTATCTATATATATATATATATATATATATATATATATATATATATATATATATATATATATATATATATATATATATATCCACCAACCAAACACCCCTCCACCGAGAAGTAAGAGGCCACATGGGGGAACCCTTCTAAGGCTTTTATTGAGGATGCAGGGCATAATGCATTTCGGCGAACCTTTCGCCTTCCTCAGATGCCTGTCCAAAGCGTAGCACAGTTTCATCTCCACCTTTTACCTCTCCGGCTGCCCTCTCATTGATTGGAGAGCTCCGCCCCACGGCTGACACAGTTGCACGCCTCCTGTAGTTTTGGAATATCTCCTACAGTTCCCATAATTCTTCTTGCTGGTAGAGGCAGTGCGTGGGGAATGACACAATTGTTCCAACATACAGAGGTAGATGTAAGTATTTTTCCGATGTAAGGCTCGGTTCTGGAATACTGTCCTCTTGGCTTCATCGGGTCCTCACTGACGTTCCAGCCTCTCTTGAAGAAGCCAGACGGGCCGCGGGTGTGATATATATATATATATATATATATATATGTGTGTGTGTGTGTATATATGTATGTGTATATGTCTATATATATATATGTATGAAAGTCACAAATCCTTCCGCTCTGAATTCCAAGAACACAGGTACAGACCACAACGTGCTGGTATCATTATCATTGCAGATTTATTGCGGTTTCAATTTGGCATGACGCGTTTCGGTCGTGTTACCACGACCTTGATCACATGACACGCCCAGAACCAATGATAGTTTATATAGAAAGTGACACAGTGGTAAAGAAAACCCCTCCTGCAAAATCAACCAATCAATAAAGACAATAAGCACAGAAAACAGACTACAGACGTTATAGAGAACAATAATGACACTCAATTGAACAATTCATCTCTAACATTTATACAATATAAATACATGAGTAAAAAGTTCTTCGTGATTTAATTGTGCACAAATAAAACCATAGTGGTTAAATATATGTACGCTTAACTGACATGTGCTTTTGGTATTTGATTGTTCTTGAGATATGGTTTAAAGCAGAAGGCATAGAAAAAAAAGAGTGAGAAAGATAATAGTGATAATGGTGATCTTTAAAAAAAATATGAAAACCTTTGGAAAATTCAGCTCGAGTGAGCTGATAAAAGAATATCTCATATGCATGGCCACTATTACTTTCATAGCCAGGCCAAAATTACTCCAAGATTATAACTAATAAAGAAAGAAAAAAAAGAAGAAAAAGAGAATGAGGGAAAGAAAGAGAGAGAAAGAGACACACCGTAGCGGAAAGCAGTTTGCTCATCTCTGCCATCAAGCATGGAACAGAATTAGAAGCCAGGGATCTACTCACATTTAACACATAAATACCCTTGTTGTAGCAGATGTATAATGGTTGAAATTCAAATAACTTCTAAGTACCAACACTGTCATGGGGATGTATTTGAAGCCCGTTTAAATAGTATATCTGAGCCTCATATAGAAGGCTCAAAGATAATATATATATACATATATATATATATATATATATATATATATATATATATATATATATATGATATAATATATTATAAATACTCCGATAGTTTATAAAGTGCACAATGCAATAAATAACATCAATCTGTATAGATTGGAGTAAAATACTTTAAAACTTGGGCTAAAAAATGGTTGGAATAAGATGAAATTAGAACATCGCATCAACAAATGCTAAAGTGCAACTATACTAGTGCCAAAAATGCTTAGAGCAGCAATCAACAAACACTGGTTAAAAGAACAACTTATATGTCATCCAACGGGACTGATTGACAGGTATCCGTTTATTCAATTATCAAAGATGTCAACAAATGCAAATAACCCCTCTAACAAAAAGGAGAATAAAAATAGATAACAGGAGATAGACGTGCAGCACAATCAATCGTCTCCAAACTAAAAAGCCCGAACCAAGGCAAGGACCCAATCTCAACCATATGGTTAAAAATAAGGTAAAAACCGAGGCACGAACAGGCCCAGAGAACAACTAGAAGACTGCACAATCTAAAATCCTCCTAATAAAAAAAGGGGTACCTTGAACGGTTAAAAAATCATACAGACTCATAAAAGTAGTCATAGCAAATTGTGTAGATCTTCCCCTGTATTAAGCCCATTTGGCATATTGGTGTCTAATAATACTATGTAGTGAGATTCAAGTTGTCTAAGTCTCTTTTCACGGTTGCCTCCCCTAATCATTTTAGGGACTGAATCAATCACAAAATATTTCAGGTCATTGAGATTGTTTTGATGGACCAATTTGAAATGACGTGCTACATAGTAGCTAGGATCCGAGTTCACAATTGCGCGTAAGTGTTGCAGTATACGTGCAGATACTTGTTGTTTAGTACTGCCAATATACTTTAACTGGCATGTGCATTCTAACACATATATACTGCATATTCGGTTTTACAAGTAAAAAAACCTTTAATGTGAGTAGGAACATCTTCAAAAGCATTAGTGAACTGACAGGTATTAGATCCAAATTTGCAAGCTCTACAAGAGCTACATTTATAAAACCCTGTACGGTTAGACAACCAATTTTTGGTTGCCCCTACCTCAGGACTCGTCTTCACAAGGGCATCCCTCATGGAAGGCGCACGTCTAAAAGTGATTTGTGGTAGGTGAGGCAACATTTGTGACATAGTAATATCAGTTAGTACTATTGGCCAATTCTTGTATATTATCTTCCGCACTTGTTTGTCCTGATTGCTGAAGGTGGTTATTACACGGACCGTATCTGGTTCATTGGAGGTATAATTGCTGTTAATAATCCTTCTATTAGAAGTTTTATTATTCACAGTTTCCAGATAATCCCTACGACTTAATTCATTGGCTTTAGCCAAAGCCACTTTTAAGTCTTTACGTTTATAACCTCGGGCTAAGAATCTGGAGAGGGATTCATTTTGGCAGACCACAAGATGAGTTTCTGAACTACATATACGTCTTATACGTAGAAATTCTCCATAAGGTATGCTCTTTAGTAAATGATGAGGGTGCGAACTCTGAGCATGTAATGTTGAGTTCCCTGCTGTGTTTTTGCGATGAAGTTTAGTTTGAATTAATTTTTTATCAATATACAGTTCAACGTCTAGAAACTGAATATTAGTGTCACTGATCTGGCCAGTAAATTCCAAATTGAGATTATTATCATTAATGCAGTCAATAAAATCCCTGGCGGAATCCATAGACCCCTTCCACACAATACAGATATCATCTATAAAGCGCCACCAGCGTATAACATGTGCTTCATACAGCTCCGCATGGGTGCGCCTGAGGACGTGCTCCTCCCACCAGCCAACATGCAAGCATGGATAGCTGGGAGAGAAGCACGCCCCCATAGCTACACCCCGCAGTTGCTGGAAGTACTCATTGTTAAACATAAAGAAATTATTATGTAAACAAATGCTGATCATCTGTAATAACATAGCATTGTGCTGATGGAATTTGATATCTCTCCTATCAAGATAGAATTTGACTGCTTTAAGGCCATCGCTGTGTTTTATACTCGTATACAGTGAACATACATCCATGACAATGAAAAGATAATCATCTTGCCAGGTAACACTTTGCACTGTAGACAAAAAATGGCCTGTATCTTTGATAAATGATGGTAAGTCCTCTACAAATTCATGTAAGAAAAAATCTACATATTTGGACATTGCTTCACATATACTTTTTTGAGCTGATATGATAGGTCTGCCCGGAATTGGTGTTTCTTGTTTGTGTACCTTAGGGATAAAATATAGGACTGCAGTACTAGGAAAGTCTATCTTTAAAAAATTGTATTCATTTTTGTCCAATAAACCATCCCTTCTCCATTGCCCAAGTTCTTTGTGGACTGAATCTTTCAGATGACGTATGTCTTGAGCTGTTGCTTTTTTTGTAGCAAGATACATCATTCAAATGGCGATATGCTTCCTGCAAGTATTGGTCTTTAGGCCATAGAACAACATTGCC
This sequence comes from Triturus cristatus, assembly GCF_964204655.1. Taxonomy (NCBI): domain Eukaryota; kingdom Metazoa; phylum Chordata; class Amphibia; order Caudata; family Salamandridae; genus Triturus; species Triturus cristatus. Next base: position 60,711,420 of record NC_140592.1, read on the forward strand.
ACCTTTATCAGCCTTAGTTATGATTATGTTGGCATTGTCTTTCAATTTTTTGATCAGAGCAGAATACTGTCTTTCAAGGAAAGATCGATTTCTCCAGGTTTTGTGTATATATATATATATATATCATTCCAATTGCACGTAAACAAAGCACACTCAGAGTCACGGGTATTCCAAAGTGGCAGTAGTTTATTCTTCGCTACGCGTTTCGACACACAGAGTGTCTTGATCACACCTGGCATCAGGTCGCCAGTAGATAGTTATAGTTAGGACCGTGTTTCCATAGGAAATCTAAAAATTCTATTTTGAATAACATTGGCGCCGGTTGACAAATCTTCGCGAAATGTTCAAAACTAATGGGGCTCTCCGCTCAGCTCCTACCCTGAAAGTCTCGGAGGGATTCGTCAAGCGGGGGCCGAGAAAAAAGGGGGGTCCCAAAACGCGTTTTCCCCATGTATTTTCCCATAGGACCTTCAGTCGAAGGTACAGCCCGAACGGCTGAACAGATTTACTTGAAATTTGGCAGAGAGGTAGTCCTCAGGTCAGGGATGTGCCTTTTGCATATATGGAGTCAATCTGTTCAGTAGTTCCTGAGAAAATTGCAGTTAAAAGCACATACATATCTATAGCCGCGCACCGTGCGAGCACCCGAACGTGCGCGAGCGTAATTCTGATTGGTGGTTAAATGTTAGTCAACGTTCGAATCGGTCGAAATCAGGAAGTGTCAGCCGCCATTTTGTTTGTTTTCAGTGCGAGAGTGAAAAAGGAAGGTGGCGAACGTGAAAAGGGGGCAGGGTAGAGAGTTCCTGACCCTCTAGCCATTGTCAGGGGGTCCCTGAAGGACCCCGAAGGCAGAAAAAAACAGGCACAGTGAAAAACCAAAAAAAAAATAATAATAATTTTTTAATACGTAGTTTATTTTAAAATAAATATATTAAAAAAAAATAATACATACATAACTTAGCATTTAAAAAAACGTACAAATTCACTGAAAAAACCATAGGTTTCACACACGTTATAGTTAGGAATTAGCATTAAAAAAACCTTGCAAATTCACTTAAAAAACCATAGGTTTCACACATGTTATAGTTAGGTGGATATTTCACTCGTAAAAAACCAATGAAATTCCCCCGTTATAGTTAGTTCAGATAACTATAACTCGCGCGGCCGCCACTCTATCACAAGGATGATGTCATCAGTGATGTCATGAGTGATGCCACTGACCATGTCATGAGTGATGTAATATGTGACGTCATGAGCAGGATTGCGGGCGCGCGAGTTATAGTTATCTGAACTAACTATAACGGGGGAATTTCATTGGTTTTTTACGAGTGAAATATCCACCTAACTATAACATGTGTGAAACCTATGGTTTTT